>NC_135541.1:118570329-119221718 GCF_045843805.1 Urocitellus parryii
TCTCAGATGTCGGGGAACCTGTCCAGGGTTACTCAGTTGGGAGGCTGCGAGGCCGGGAGACCACCCAAGCTCTGTTTCCCTCACTGTCCCCAACTTAAGAGCCAAGAGCCAAGTCCCGGATTCCCTCCAGCTCGTCCTACAGCTCAGGGCTGCGCCCAGGGCTCAGAGGGGTTGAGTGACTCTCCTGACAACGCACAGCGGGGACACGGTAAGAAGCAAGATGAGACCTGCGGGCGCAGGAGTGTCCCTCCCAAACCACCCAGCACTGGCCGGGGCCCAGGCCCCTTGGCGGTGCCTCCAGGGCTGGCGGAGGGACTCTCGGCCGGTGTCACCCCACAGCAGCCTGGGCCTGGGGCGGGGGAAGGGGGTGCTTTCCAAATCCCCGCGTCTCCGGGGGCAGGGGCAGGGGCTCGGCCTCCCCAGTTTCATTAACTGGAAAATCAACTGGAGCCACAAAAGGGCGGGCAGGGGAGGGCGGGTGCCCAGCTGCCGCGGGGACGGGGACCCGAGTGGGAGGGGCGCCCCCTCGACTCCTTGCAGCCGCCTGGGGACCTGGGGACCTGGGGGCAGCGCCAAACCCCCAGAAACAACACAGACTAATTTTCTCGCCTTCTGGAGGCTGGAAGTCCCAGATCCAAGGGTCCACCGGGTTGGTCCCTTCTGAGACCCTGCCCTTGGCTTGTAGGTGACCAACTCTGTTTCTCTCCGTCTTCACGGTTGTCTTAGGTTTGTGGGGGTCTGTGTCCCAATTCCCTCTTGTTTGGACACTAGTCCTCTTGGGTTAATGCTCAGTCTCATGACCTTATTGGACTTGATGGCCTCCTTAGACACCCTGTCCCCAAATACAGTCGATGCCGAGGTATTGGGACTAGGACTTTAATGTGTGAATTTGGGGGAACCCAGTTCAGCCCTTAGCACCTTCCCTGTCTAGATCAGCCTGTCACCAAGCCGGCAAGTGACACCTTTACTGTAGCCTGGATATTGTGTCACCGGCAACCACAGCCTGACACCTCCCTCCTCCTTCCCTCAACATTCAGGACATCTCAGAAGTACCTGGTCACCAGGCCCCTGGGACCTGCAGATACAACCCAGCACAGGGGTGTCCACTGCTGAGTTCCCGGGACCAAACGGACGGACCTCCGGCTTCTTTCTGAGCAATCTGGAAACGGCCTATTGCAGAATCCTAGTTCTTCGGTTCCACTGGGAATCGCTTCCCTTTCTCTCTCAAATGTTTCAGTACCTTTAAATAATTTATTTTGAATAGATTGAGAGTTTCAAAAAAAAGTGATATAAAAATGGATTCACCGTGGTCTACTTCCTCCTGTCTCCTCCCACAGCCCCACCCCAGGGGGACTGCTCATTAATTAGCTTCTGCTCCATCTTTTCATTGCAGTGGCTCCCTCCTCCTCCTCCTCCTCCTCCTCCTCCTCCTCCTCCTCTTCCTCCTCCTCCTCCTCTTCTGGGAATTGAACCCAGGGGTGCTTTACCACTTAGCTACATCTCCAGTATTTTTTTTTTTTTTTTGAGACAGGTCTTAGGGCCTCACTAAATTGCTGAGGCTGGCTTTGAACTTTTGATCCTCCTGCCTCAGCCTCCTGAGTTGCTAGGATTACTGGTGTGTGCTACCACACACAGATTGCTTCTTTATGCAACTACAAGTCCACACCAATGTGTGCCTTGCGATTCCTCCTTTCTTATACAAATGGTAGTATTCACTGATTTCCCCTTTCCCCCAACCATACACCCAGGAGATTTCTCCTTGGCTATATAGATGGCTTCTCTCTCTTTCTCTTTTTACCAGCTGCATAGTATTTCATCATGTGGTTGCACTAGGATCTATTTAACCAGTCCCCTGTAGAGGGGCACTTGGGGTATTTCCCATGCCTGTCATCTCAAGTGGAGTTTTCTGGAAACTTTAATCAGCCAAGGCTTCCTAACACCGGGGAGATCAGGATCTGGAGGGAAGGCAGGAAAGAAGGCCAAAAGGACCCAAAGGTCACAGGAGATGTGTCTCTCCTTGTGTGTGAGTGTGTGTGGGGGGATGGTTGTTCTGCTGTATGGAGTTTTCCATGTGAAGAGACCCTACAGAAGCTCCCACCTGACACATTTCTTTCCTACTGCTTAAGGCCTCTGGGGTTAGAGGTGTCTCTGGAAGAAAGAGGGCTGAGGTCAGAAGTCAACGCCGTGGGTCATGTTGCAGTTAGCCTTTTCGCTGCCGTGACCAGATCAGAACATCATTTTAGAGGAGAACAAGTTGACTTGGGGCTCCTGGGTTCAGAGGCCCCAGTCCATCGACAGGCGACTCCATTCTTCAGGACCACAGCGTCAAGGTGCAGGTGTGTGGCAGAGGACAGCAGCTCGGGACGTGGGGATTGGGAGGGAGGGAGACCGAGGTTGGCTCACCAGGGACAGAATATAAACCCCAAAGGCACATCTCCGGTGACCTGTCTCCTCCAGGCACCCAGTTACCACCCAGTGAATCCCTGCAGGAGGATCAGGCTCTCGTGAGTCGACCATTTCCCTCTGAGCGTTCTTGCGTGGCCTCCCACGTGAGTTTTCAGGGGGTCCCTCCCGTCTAAACCACGGCCAGGCGTCTCTCTTGCTCTTGGTGATATTGCCTCGGAACAAACTGGCACATGTTCGGTAGCTTAAAAACGGCCCAGATTTATTTGCTCACAGTTTTGTAGGTGAGAAATTTGGAAAGACCCAGGAGTCAGAATATGGTCCTGGGTCTGGGGAGGTAGGCAGTAAGTAGCCCAGGGGGACACTCATCAGGAGCTCAGCGCCCTCTCCTGGGCTTGCGGGGTCGCGGGTAGAATTCAGTGCCACGTGGTTGTGGGACTGAGACTCTTGGCTCCTGGAAGCCGCCCGTGTTCATGGGAGGGCCACAGCAGGAGTGCTCACCCCGTCAGGCAGCAGGGGGTCATTTCTGCTCCCAACCAATTAAGCAGGTCCACCACCCCCACCCCCACCCTGCTTTATTTTTATTTATTTATTTATTTATTTTTGGTACTGGTGATTAAACCCAGAGGCGCTTAACCACTGAGCCACATCCCCAGTCCTTTTTTTTTTTTTTAAATATTTTATTTAGACACAGGGTCTCACTGAGTAACTTAGGACCTCACTAATTTGCTGAGGCTGGCTTTGAACTTGCCATCCTCCTGCCTCAGCCTCCTGAGCTGCTGAGACGACAGGTGTGCGTCACTGCGTTAGGCTTAAACTGCCCTTTGATACACTCCAAATCAGCTGGACCAAAGTCAGAGCACCTTTGCCAAGGTCGTGTCCAACCTGCCCCCAAGGACTCCCAGCCAGTGCCAGCCAAACTGCTGCTTCTGACCCCTTCCTCACCGGGGCCTGGTACCAAAGCCCTGTCTCCAAATGCCTGAGTTGACTTTGGGCCGTCTCTAACAGGATCAGTCCGGCACCCTTGGCCTGAGGGTCTCAGTTTTCGTGCTATGATGGGCCTTGAACCCAGTTCACAGGACATGATCTCAGGTCCTTGCCGCACTCTGCCCCTCGGCTTGCTTTGCACTGAGGCCTCTTCTCGGTACCGTTGAGTGTGTGCACGTTCCGCCTCCTACCTGCACACGGTGCCCGGGTCTGCGCCTGCACCCAGTCAGTGTGAGCCCCGTAAAGAGCGTGGCCTTTGAAGGGTCTTCTACTCTAATGAACGACATGTTGGCACCTTCATTCTGTCTTCGTAACCTCTCCTCCGAATGCAGCCCAAGACAAAAGAAGAAAAAAAAACAACCCAGACATCCAAGAACTCTATAAATGGCCAAGAAAGAGCAAGAGAAGGCAAAGCCCTGCGGAGAGACTTGGAGAGGGACGGGGAGGGGGGATCCTGGCCAGGCTGGACCTGCCTGCGGGGCTGAGCTGGGGAGCCACCCACCATCAGGACCTCAGCCTGAGCAGACCTGGCAGCTGAGCGGAGTCTAAGTAGCACTTTCCGGCTAAGTGCTCTGCGGGGAGGTGTAATGTGTCTCTATTTAAAATTAATTTTTCAGAATTGGAAGCCCCGCTCGAACGGCAGTGCTCCCCTGGTGGCTTCTGGCAGGATTGGAAAGCCATAACTTTGGAGAGAAACACAATAAACCAGAAATCTCCTCCCAGGTGAGCCAGAAACTGCCTTTCTCCCTTCTGGAGAGAGCATTTCCCACAACTTTGCTCATCAAGTAGCCGGTTTGCAAGCCGTCGCTTCTGTTGGTCAGTGAGCCTCCCTCTCTTGTTGGCTGTCTGCTCCCGACTCTGATGGATGGGCCGAGCCTCGGCGATCCACACGTGTGGGAGAACACAAAAGTCATTTCTCTTTGGCTCGGGGCTGTGTTTCTGTATTTACATGTGAATGGAGGAGCATTATTTTATTTTTTATTTTTTTGCTTTGGAAATTTTGCAGAGCTTGTGCCAATAAGGAGGCACCACGGTGCAGCTGACTGGGAGCTTACAGAGGGGGAAGGTGCTGGAACCGGAAAAGGGCATTCATTCATTCAACGAGCATTTGTCAAGTGCCTACTGTGTGCGCAGTACTGAACCAGGCATTGGGGAAATCTCAGTGACAGCACAGACCAACAAACCAAACCAAACCAAACCAAACCAAAAAACCAAACAAGCCCCCTGCCTTTACAGAGCGACATGGACAATTCATATGTCAGACAAATAAAACAGAAAGGGGTGTCGTGGTTTGAATCTGGAATGTCCTCCAAAGCTCATGTCTCGAAAGCTCCGTCCCCAGTGCAGCCAGACTCAGAGGTGGGGTTGTTGGTGATGACTGCGTCCTGGGGGCTCTGGTCCCCTCCGTCTAGCTGATGGATTGATCCACTGGTAGTTGGGTGGGTGGATGGCTGAGAGGTGGGAACCTAGCTGGGGAAAGCCAGTGTCGTCACCTGAAAGATCCATCTCCTCCCGGTCTCCACTGCCTCCTTCCTGGCTGCCGGGAGCCAGCCAAGCAGCTGCCCTCTCCCATGCCCTTCCGCCATGAGTTTTCTGCTTTGGAACGAGCCAACCATGGACGGAGATTTTGGAAACCATAAGCCAAAATGAGTCTTTCCCCCTTCAGGTTGCTCTCCGCAGGCACTTTGGTCACAGAGAGAGAACCAAGGTTTTCAGCAGCCGAGACGTTCTGCCGTGTCATGAGTGGGCAGCAAAGGGGGGCAGGTGGGAGCAGAGAGGCCACTGTGGAGCCACCAATTAGGAAAGACTCGGACCAGGGTCCCCTATGGAGACGGAAAAGAGCCCAGAGGAGCCAGTTTGGGTGGGTGAGCGGGCAGGGCACAGGGAGGATCAGGGGCTTGGACTTGGATGCGTCCAGTTTGGGTTGTCCCTTAGACACCCGGGCGGTGAAAGTCACTAAACTGTTGAATAACAGAATCTAGAATTCAGGAAAGGATATTCTGAGCAGGAGGTATAAATTTGGGGATCATTAGCATATAGATGGTATTTAAGGCCATGAGACTGGATGAGATCACCTGAGGCGTGAATGAGTGTGTAGAGAGGAGGGAAGAGGTGGGGGAAGGAAATTGGGGGCGCTCTAACGATTAGAGGTCACAAAGGACACTTTGAAAGAGAGCAGCCAGCCGGCCAAGGAGAGCCTAGTTTTTGGTTTTGGGGTGTGCTTTTGTTTTGATCCTCGGGATTGGACCCACGATGCACTACCATAGAGCTACATTTCCAGCCCTTTTTATTTATTTATTTTTGGTATCAGGGATTTAACCCAAGGGTGCTTAACCACCGAGCCACATCCAAAGCCCTTTTTAGATTTTCATTTTGAGACAGGTTCTTGCCGGGTTGCGTACGGCAACTGGCTGAGGCTGGCTTTGAACCCTCAGTCCTCCTGCCTCACCCTCCTGAGAAGCTGGGATTTCAGGAGTGCACCACGGCCCCTGGCTTCACATTTTATTTTTTGAGACAGGGTCTTGCTCAATTGCCCAGGCCGGCCGGCCTTGAACTTGGGATCCTCCTGCCTCAGCCTCTCAAATTGCTGGGATTCCAGGTGTGTGTCTCCATGCCTGGCTCAGAGTAGTGTTCTAGAAACCAAGGGAAGGAGAAATATCCAGGAGGAAAGAGTGTTCAACCGTGTCACAGGCTGTGGGTAGGTCTGGAGGAGAACCGGGCAGGAGGCCAGGTGTGACCTTGACATGAACTTGTCCATGGAGTAACGGGGACAAAGACCTGGCTAAGGAGGTTCCAGAACGAATGTGAGGAAAGACATTAGAAATAGCAATTGAGGAGTGATATTATAGAAGTCAGGAAAGACACTGGTGGTAGCCACAGGGTCAGGTAGGGTCACGCTTTCTTCTTTAAGATTGGAGAAATCAAGATGAATAAGGTGTGGGTCAGGCATGGTGGCATGTCTCTGTAATCCCAGCAACTCTTGAGGCTGAGGCAGAAGGATCTCAAGTTCAAGGCCAACCTGGGCCATTGAGTGAGACCTTGTCTCAAAATAAAAAATAAAACAGGGCTGGGCATGTAGCTCAGTGGCAGAGCACCCCTAGGTTCCAGCCCCAGTGCTACACACACACACACACACACGCACATGCACACACGCACATGCATGCACGCACACACTGGTGAATATGGTATGATCTGTCCTTGAGTCACTTTAAGTCTAAGAGGGAGACAGACACATAAACAGAAGTGATGACACAAGATGCCCACAGGGTTCTGTGGCAATATCTGCTTTTCTTTTCTGTTTTCACAGTAGTAGGAAACCGTGCACATTAGTCAGGTGTTTTCCAATGAGCTACATCCCCAGCCCAAGCAATACACCCTAATAAACACTTTAAGGCCCTAGCCTAATTTAGGAAGTAAGAAAGGAAGGAAGGAAGACAGAGTTTGAAAAAAAATAAAATTTAAACCAAGTCTTGAAAGATTATGGGCATGGGTGTGCACACCTGTAATCCTGGGACTTGGGAGGCAGAGGCAGGAGGATCACAAGTTTGAGGCCAGCCTTAGCAACTTAGTGAGGCCCTTAGCAATTTAGTGAGACTCCCGTCTCAAAAGAAAAAATGAAAAGGACTGAGGATGTAGCTCAGTGTTAAAGCACTCCTGGGTTCAATCCCCAGTACCCCCCCCCAAAAAAAGAAAAAAGTGATTTTTATCCAGAGAAAGCAAGAAGGGAATGGTATTTGAGATTGAAGGAAGAATATAAATCAAATTACAGAAGCTGGAAAAGGCTGTGTGTGGGACTCACAGGAGCTCAGCATTGCTCTTCTAGAACTGGCCTGCCTGGGCATGACTCTCAGACTGCATTGTATTTGACCTTGGGCAACTGATAAAACCTCTGGTGAATCAGATTCCTCAACCATAAAGTGGCGGGTGTACTAGCATGGGTTTCATAGTGGTGTCATGAGGATGAAACAAATCGATACATGTGTAGAGCTTGTGACAATGTCTGACACATAGTAGATGCTCAACAAACGCTAGCTCTACCACTGAGCTATGAGCCCTGCCCTTTCCATGTTTTATCCTGAGACAGTCTCAGAAAGTTGCCCAGGCTGGCCTCGAACACATCCGAAGGATTACTGTGAAAATTAAATAGTAGAATGAAAGTCCCTAACTCAGGGCGTGACACATAATAGCTAGGTAACAAATATTGGTTTTGATATTAGGAGGAATCAAAGTACTCCCAGTTTCCTCATCTGCATGCTGTGTCTCACGGGGCCTGAGACGGGGGTCTCACTAATTGGACACTGTACAGTTCACCCCTGCTCAGCAGTCGGCAGCCTGACCTCCCCCTGAAGCATGGGCCATCTTCAGAGCTCTGACCACGTCCACGGGGCTGGAGCACTGGGGAAGGAGAGCTTCCCGTGTCCCAGGCCTCCCCTTTATCTGCTCATTGTCACCTGGGAGCTTTGGATTTTCCGGGGACCCTCACCACACTCCGCGCCGTGGCTTCACATCATCGTTTGGCAACAGCCCTGTCTTATCTCCTGTAAGGTTCGTGCATTTCCAGGAGGCGCAGGACGCACAGTGAATATGTCTGAGCACCTGCCTCTGCCTCCACAGCCCCGCACCCAGGGTAGAGACCTGCCGCGGAAGGAGGCGTTGACGGATGCTGGATGCTCACGCAGGGCTGAAAGCCTGCCAAGCTGTGAATGAGCGTGAGTGGGTCCGAGTAGGAAAGATGGGAAATCACGTCTTCTTTTTTAAAGTGGAACATAAAGCCTCCCAGCCGCCTAGGCCTTGCTCAGGCAGAGCCAGCAGGGACCTGGCCTGTGGGCCCAGATCCGCAGCCTTGGCCATCTAAACCAGGTCGGCTCCTGAGCCCCCTGTTTCCCCGGGTGCGTTGGGGAAGGAGGTAGGGAGCCCCAGTGGTCAGCACAGTGTGGGGCCCTCCCCTCGGTATTGGGTTCATGCCTCCCAGAGTCAGCTGGAGACCCTCAGAAAACCAGCCACTTCACATGGTCTGCGCCCTCCTGGTCCCTTGGCACACATTTGGTGACAGCCCGAGGAACAGGTGTCTCTCTGGCCCCGGGGAAGGCAGAGGAGGCCCAGGCCTCATCCAACGCTCCTCCCCTTCCTCCCCACTGGAACCAGGTCACCGCACGCAGGACCCATTCAAGGAGGTGGCCCAGGAAGGCTGTCGGGTGGGGTGAGGGCAGAGTAGGGAACCGAAGGTCTTGGCACAGAGAGGAAGTTCAAAGGGTTTTCTGGCCCCACACTTGGGTCTTTATATCGTATCATTGCTCTGCTTTGCAGTGAGACTGGTAATGGAAGATGGCGGGAGGCACACACCTATAATCCCAGAGACTCGGGAGGCCGAGGCAGGAGCATTGCAAGCTTGAGGCCAGCCTCAGTGACTTAGAGAGACTCTCAGCATCTTAGTGAGACGCTGTCTTAAAATCATAAATAAGAAGGACGACGGATGTAGATCAGCAGCAAAGCACCTTTGGAATCAATCCTAGAAAGAAAGAAAGAAAGAAAGAAAGAAAGAAAGAAAGAAAGAAAGAAAGAAAGAAAGAAAGAAAGAAAGAAAGAAAGAAGGAAGGAAGGAAGGAAGGAAGGAAGGAAGGAAGGAAGGAAGGAAGGAAGGAAGGAAGGAAGGAAGGAAGAAAGAAAGGAAATTCGCGTCTGAAGCCTGGAGTGGATGGCCTGTCCATGTGTGCAGAAAGGACAAGATGGTACCAGCTCAGGCCTCCTCCACCCCCTGCCACCAAAACCTGCCCCTGGCTGCAGGTGTCAGGGCGGTGATACTGACAGGGTGCTGGGGAGGGCGCTGTGGCGGGGGAACAAGTTACCCAGCGAAGAGGAGCGTGTAAATGTGTTTGTGCGTGTGTGGTGCCGGTGGGACCTACTCCTCAGTATTCCGACTCCAATATTCAGTCTCCACTCTGAGGCCACTGCTCCTAATGGTCAGGATGAGCGTGATCAGCAGCCAAGAAAGCCCCTGAGTACTTACTTAGCATGGGCCAGCCACAGCGCCCTGTGTTTTACATGTATTATCTGATTTAATCCCTAAAAGTAGTCATGACCCTCATCTCCCACAGTTGAAGAAAATAAAAGGAAAGACGTTTAGGAATCGGACCCACAGATGCCTAGCTAGTGTCTTAGTCGGTTGGAGCTGCTGTCACAAACATCACGGACTGAGTGACTTCAACAGCAGACACTTCTTTTTCACCGTCCTGGAGACCAGACATCCAGGACCAAGAAGCCAGCCGGCCGGGTTCTGGTGAAGGCTCCCTTCCTGGCCCGTGGATGGTGCCATCTTGCTGTATCTTCACGCGGGAGAGGAACGATCCATGTTTCTTCCATGTTGGAAATAACGGGACACTAATCAGAAGGGTCCACTGTCACAGCCCAATCACCTCCAAAGGCCCAACTTCAAGTGCCATCACACGGAGGGGCATCGAAGGGGACATGAACATCCAGCCTGTAGGTTCACAGAACCAGAATTTACCTGGAGGGGTTCATTAGAGATGCTCACGAGTTTTTGTCTGTCAGCCGCTCCCTCCCCCACTCTGTCCTGTGATAGACTCTTTGGTCTCAGTTTAACTCAAGCACTGCTATGGGACTCGCAGTGGCCAATAAAACTGCAGCAGAAGTGTCCCTTCTGGTCGGGAACAAGGCAGGGCCTGCTTTGCCGTCTCCCCAATTTCTTCAGCTGAGTTAGATATTCCCCTGAAGGAGGCAGATAGCACTCCAGTATGTGCTGCCCGCATTGCAGCTCCTTCATTCGACTGAGTAAAAGGGGGCACCCTTCCGTGTTTGGGGCATTAAGCACAGAGCCTGGGACACGAGGGCGCTAGGCGCCTGCCCACTGAAGGAATGAAGAACCCCGGGCACCTCAGCGTGATCCTGGCGCACGGACTCCGGGAGGCCAAGGTCGGCTCACGTCTGACCACACATTCTTGCCAGGTGACGCTGGAGAGTAACCTGTTCCCAGTCACCCCATCCCTGGGGGGGGCTCTGCCAGGTGGCCTGGCACCTGGGGAGTCTGCCCAGCTGGCTAGCCAAGTTTGTGTCACCCTGTGCCGACCTGGGCAGTAAATCAGCAGGCCCGAGGAGTTCACCCCAGAGAGCGATCTAGCGGTGGCAGGAATGAGTAATTTACAAAGCCCATTAAGGCGGCCCAGAATTACTTATTTATGGGAACTTTCTGACAGATCTGCGGCTTAATCATTTATCCCCGTGAACATTCAGCCAGGGTCATTGGTAAATAATTCACTTATTACACACTCTGGAGTGGTTTATGGGGCTGTGACTTACAATCTCACGTGAGCACGCAGCCCCGGGAACTGGGGTGTGAAGGCCGGGGAAAGGAGCGGGTGGCCAGGGGCCCTCTGTGTGCGGGAAGGCGTGTGGGCTACAGTGCAGGAGGGTTGGGTTCCTGGCCCAATCTTCAGGAAGACATCCAGGCCCCAGACAGGGACGTCAGCTGTCCCCCGTGCCTCTGCCCCCTGTGCTCCTCCTGTCTCAATCCCCCTCCTCAGGCCCAGGCCTCCCCACACCACCCAACCATGATCGGCACCTCTGGGAAGCTCCGGAGAACTTGCAAAGTGCCAGGCATGTGACACTTTCCACAAATTCCTCTTGGACTAGACTAGATGTCCCCTCAGGGCCAGGACTCCGCTGTCACTGAGAGTGGCCCCTGTCATAGCCAGACCGCTCACGAGAAGATCAGAAAGCAGAGAGTGAGGGACTCCACTCTCCAGAACCCAAAATATAGACCCCATAGCCACAGCCCCAGTGAACCGCTTCCCCCAGCCACACCCCACCTGCCTCCGCTCACCACTCAGTGAATGCCACCAGGGATGAGTTCACAGACGAGGGCCAGGTTCGTTGCTCCTCCGAATCTTCTTGCATTGTCTCACACAGGAGCTTCTGGGGGCACCACCTCTAAACCACAAGAGTTAGTTAAATAAGCTGCTGTTGTACGGACGACGATGACAGGCATCAGAGTGAGTCCCCAGGAGCCCACCAGTTGTGGTTTGGATCCGGAATGTTCTACAAAAGTTAGAATAGGTGATGCTCAGAAGTGAGAAGATTGTGTCAAGAAGGCTCTGACCTCGTCAGTCGATGGATCGATCGATCCTATTGATGGGCTAATCATTTGAATGGATTGCTGGGAAGTGGTCCAAACCATAGGCAGGGTGGGACGTGGCTGGAGAAGTAGGTCATGGGGTGCAGCCTTGGGGACTATCTCTATTCCTGGTTCCTTCTCTCTCTCTCTCTCTTTTTTTTTTAAAGAGAGATTGAGAATTTTAATATTTATTTTTTAGTTTTCGGCGGACACAACATCTTTGTTGGTATGTGGTGCTGAGGATCGAACCCAGCACTCTGCGCATGCCAGGTGAGCGCGTTACCGCTTGAGCCACACCCCCAGCCTCTCTCTCTCTCTCTCTCTCTCTCTCTCTCTCTCTCTCTCTCTCTTTACTTCCCACAGGTGAGCAACTTCCCCCCACCATGACCTCCCATCACGATGTTCTGTCCCACCTCAGGCCCAGAGGGGTGGAGCCAGTTGATGATGGACTGAATCCTCCAAAACCATGAGCCCCAATCAATCTTCTCCCCTCTAAGTTGCTTTGGTCAGACATTTTGGTCACAGCAGTGAACAGCTGACTAACACGTCACCATGGCTGGCCTTCTTCCACCTGCGTCGGCCCCAGGCCCCAGAGATAGTGGAAGCCTGTTGTCACATCTTCAAGGTTCTTTGAGATTCTGATACTGAGGGCATAGAGGAGCTCATGTTGGGACGAAGGAGAATAGAGTTTGAGGAGTCAGTGGACCCGGGCAGGGAGTCCAAGTGCAAGAGCCAAGGCAAACACTCTCTCGGAAGTTCCCTTCCAAGCCACACTTTTCCCACCCACAACCTTCCAGGAAGACCTCACAGATTCCACGCGTGTTTCCCAGAGCCCTGGCCTGAAGGTCGTTAGCTGGTTCCGAGGTTAGGACCAGCACCAGGAGGTCTCCCTGTGTATCGATACCAGTTGCCGCCAGATGGTAGAAAGAGCAAGGTGGTTCTCCCTGTTTTTACCTTTCCAAGGGAAGAGACAGGCGATGATTGACCACCCCCCACCTTATACCGGATGCCTCTTGTATCCAGGAAGTCCTTTAGAAGGTCCTGTGTCACCCCAGCAGTCTCCATCAAGAAAGTACAGGCCACTAAGCAGCTTGTCACAGAGAGGAAAACCCTGGGTCTTCCTGAGTTGGGAGAAGAGAAAGGACAGAATCAAGTTCATCCCAAGCACAGGGCTCTCGTTCCTCCTTGAAGGCCCTGTGCCCCTTAGGGAAGTTTAAAGAGGTCTCTAGTTTCTTCCCGGAGTCCTGGGAATTTACTATCATATTCCTATATGTTCATGTGTCCCCATAACAACCACACAGAGCAGGTATTCATTCTTGTGATTTTTTTTTTTTATTATGGACCGAACTGTGGCCTTCCCAAATCCATTTGTCGAAGCCCTAAATCCTAGTTTGACTGAGTGTGTAACTGTCCCTCGACATCCCTGGAGAATTTGTTCCAGAACCCCAGTGGGTACCCAAATCCACAGATGCTCCAGGCCTCGGTATAAAATGGTAGAGTTGGGGCTGGGGATGTGGCTCAAGCGGTAGCGCGCTCCCCTGGCATGCGTGCAGCCCGGGTTCGATCCTCAGCACCACATACCAACAAAGATGTTGTGTCCGCCGAGAACTAAAAAATAAATATTAAAATTTTCTCTCTCTCTCTTAAAAAAAAATGGTAGAGTATTCGCATATAACGTACATATCCTCCTGTATACTTTAAACCATCTCTGTGGCTTCTAATACCTAACACCATGGAAATCATATGTAAATATATGGCATATTGTTTAGAAATAATGACCAAAAAAGTCTGCCCGTGTTCTCAACAGATGTAAACAATGCGAGGTCTGACGACATCGCACGTGTCGATTTCAATCCATGATGGAACTTGGGGGTGCAGAACCCTCAGATATGGAGGGCAGACTTTGTTGGAAGACAGGGGTCTTTAAGGAAGTAATTAAGTTTATGTGATATTTACAGTTTGGATCTGGAATGTTCCCCAAAGGCTCATGGTAAAGATTTGGCCCCCAGTGATTCTGCAACCTGTACACTCAGAAAAATGAGAAGTTATACCCCATCTGATTCAAATGTATGAAATGTCAAGATCATTGTTCTGTCATGTGCGACTAATAAAAACAAATCATAATAATAATAAAAAAATATTTGGCCCCCAGCCATGGCTTTGCTGGGAGATGGCGGAGACTTTAAGAGGCAGGACCGACTGGTAGGTCTTCAGGTCCCTGGAGGCATGCGCCCTTGAAGAGTGCCACAGGTCCGCAGTCTCTTCCTCTTTCCCTTCCCAGCCACCAGGTGACAGGTCTCGCCACACACCAGGATGAGCACATGCCAAACGTCCAAAAGCCATGGGCTCCATTAATCCTGGATTCCCAAACTGTGAGCAAACCAACCAACCCTACCTTCCTCTTTCTCCCTGCCCCCTGACCTGGGAATTAAACCCAGGGGTGCTTAACCATGAGCCACATCCCCAGCCCTTTTCATATTTTATTTAGAGACAGGGTCTCGCTAAGTTGCTTAGGGCCTTGCTGAATTGCTGAGGCTGGCTTTGAACGCACGATCCTTTTGCCTCAGCCTCCCGAGCTGCTGGTATTACAGGCCTGTGTCGCTGCGTCCACCTGGCCCCCCTTTACTCTTTATAAGATTTTTTTTTTTTTTTTTTGTGTGTGTGTGTGTGGAGGGGGGGGGAGGTGGATACTGGGATTGAGCCCAGGGGAACTTAATACTAAGCTATATTCCTAGCCTCTTTTTTTCTGATGGATTTTTAAAAATATATTTATTAGTTCTAATCAGATATACACGACAGTACAAAGCTCTTCCATTCATTGTACACAAATGGATAATTTTCCACTTCTTTGGTTGTGCAATGACGTAGTCACACCGTTTGTGCAATCATACACACACCTAGGGTCATGATGTCTGTCTCATTCCACCGTCTTTCCTACCACTTTGCCCTCTCCCCTCTACCCCCTCCCCTTTGCCCCATCCAAAGTTCCTCCACTTATCCCATGTCCACCCCCCATATGGATTAGCATCTACTTATCAGAGAAAACATTAGGCCCCTGTTTTTTTGAGATTCCCAGTCCTTTTTGTTTTTTATTTTGAAATGGTCTCACTAAATTGCCTGGACTAGCCTCAAACTTGCCATCCTCCTGACTCAGCCTCCCAATTTTCTGGTATTACAGAATTGTGCCAACACTGCACCTGGCTTCAGTATTATTATTATTTTTTTACAATGTCAGGAAACTGAATAACACTATGAGATTATAAGGATGGATTCTTAATCTTACAGGACTGGTGTCCTTACAAAAGGAAGGGGTGATGTGGAAATCAGGGGAAGCTCTCTCTCTCTCGTTCTCTTTCTTCCTTTGTTTCCTCCTCTTGCACACAGAGGTCAAGCCTATGTGAGGACACAGCAAGAAGGTGGCCACTTGAAAGCCAGAAAGAGGTCTCCCCAGACACCAGCCATGCTTGGCACCCTGATCTCAGATTCCCACTCTGCAGAACTGTGAGGAATAAACGTGGTTTAAGACACCTGGTTCGTGGGGCTCCGTTAGGGCAGCCCGAGCTGATTAGACCACTCCCTTTTACAGGTGAGGAAATGGAGGCACAGAGACAGGAACTGCTTTGTTTCAAAGTCACCCAGATAGTAGGTGTCAAGGTTTGACATTAGGACTGGACCCCACAGGCTGTGCAAAGATCCTATGGACTGCATCCTGGGAATGAACTCCGGAGTCTGTCCCCTGCATCCAGCAGTCTGCCTGCTGCTCCTGAGGCTGCGCGCCCCTGTCCCAGCTTTTCCAGGGGTTCCCACCGGGTGAGCCCATCCTCTGCTCTCACGGTTCCGCCCCTCCGCTCAGTCTCGCGGCGGCCGGCGGCGCAGTGCTGCCACCTGCTGGCAGAGCCTCCGCAGCTCCCGCTGTTTCTAACTCCCTTAAGCCATCGACCCCTCCCTCCTAGCTCCAACCCCTCCCCCTTTCTCCTGCAATTAGGTCACTAATAGGCTAGTTCCCAGACCAGAGAGGGGTGGGGAGAAAGGAAGAAAGCCGACGAAAAGAGCCACTCTTTGGGACAGAGGGGAAAACTGATTCCAAAAGGGGAAAGGGGCTTGATCCCCATGAGCCGGGTGCCCTCCTGACCCTCGGACTCTGAGCCAGAGAGCCGCAGCTCTGCAGCAGTGGGCAGGGCGTCCCTCGGTGTGGACCCCCACAGGAGCACTTAGGACCTCCCTGTGGTCCGGCAGAAGTGAGCAGGGTCTGGAAGGCTGTAGAGGGGGCTACCAGGAATAACACCCCTCTGCATTCCAGGGCAAGTGGACCATCTCGTGGGTTGGGTGCTGTCGGGGACCCTCCCATAGTGACCTGCCTGGTGAGCCATCCCACCTCGTGTGGCCCATCAGGAAACTGAGGCTCGGAGAGGTTTATCAACCCACAGATTAGTGCAGATGGGTGACATATTATCTGGGGGGCAAGGCTGCTGAGCCTGGAACGTACTTCCAGGGCATGAGAATGCACCGGCTGATCTCACAGTGTGTGAAATACAGATGTCAGCGCTGAACAGAGATGCCACGCTCTTCTTTCCACACAAACCCCGGGCGTTAGCGCCTCTTGGTGAGGTCCCCCGGAGTCTGGCTTATCTGGCCAAGAGGCACACAGCACCGCAGAGCCATACCCAGCAGCTGGTTTCTGCCCTCCCTCCCGTGTTGCCAGGGCTAGTGGCAAAGAGAAGCAGATGGTAAATGGGAGCCGGGGAAAGGGGCCAGAAAGGAGAAGTGGGCAGGGAGAGCCAGTGGAAAGGAAGGGGAATCACACAGAAGGAAACACAAAAACAGCATATGGAGACAAGATAAAAGGCCAGCCGCCTGTCATCCCAGCTGCTGGGGAGGCTGAGGCGGGAGGATCGCAAGCTCAAAGCCAGCCTCAGCCACTCAGCAAAACCCTGTCTCTAAATAAAAAAAAATAAAAAGGGCCGAGGATGTGGCTCAGTAGGTTCAATCCCTGATACCCAAAGAAAAACAAACAAAAAACAAAAAAACACCAAAGACGAGAGCATTTTGACTCTGCAGTTACCAAACTGTGTTTTTTTCAGGGAGGTTTCTTTCTTTCTTTCTTTCTTTTTTTTTAATCTAAAACGTGGGTGTAATGCAACTGCTCCTAGCTCATAGGACTATTTTGAAAGTGAAATGATGATGTTACAAATGTGAACTCCCTGGCCCCAGTATTCTACTCATAGTCAGCTTCCAATAAGTGTTAGTTGAGCCTGAAACCATGAAAACCAGGGGGTGGACTCATCATTGTCCCTTCATTTGCCGTGACTGCCAAGCTACACTCACATTGATTTTCCTGGTAGGTGCTCATCACCCGGCCCCACAACACCCCCTGACTCAAGGCTCTGCGTCTGCTCCAGCTGTTGGTCGGAAACTGAGGTTGGTCTTGCTCCTTCAACTTTGCTCTCTGGAGTTACAGGCTTTGCCTCCGCCCCCTGGGTGCCCCAGCGTGGCAGGAGGGATGTCTGCAACACAGAACGAGGCAGGTAGTAATTAGGAGACACATGGAGTCACATCCTTCCACCAGAGGCTGGTAATTTTGTGTCCTGGGAAAGCAACACATTTGTGTCGATCTGCAGTGTGACTTAAGGGCCTTGAATTGAGAGTCAGGAGTCTGGACGACGATCCACGTTGGGTTTGGTTAACACCTGTGTTATTTTGGGCGAATCATTTTCTTCCTTCAGTCTTAGAATTTTCATCTGTGAACCAAGGGTATGTCTAAATAGGGTGATTAGCTAGCTGTGGTGGCACCTGCCTGTAATATCAGTGGCTCTGAAGGTTGAGGCAGGAGGATTGCAAGTTCTAAGCCTCCCTGGACAACTTAGTGAGACTCTGTTTGAACACAAAATAAAAAGGGCTGAGGATGTATGTTGGTGGTAGGGTGCTTCTGGGTTCCATTCCCCAGTACCCAAAAAAAGACAAAAATAAACAAATAAGTCGGGCACGGTGGTGCATGCCTGTAATCTCAGCTGCTTGGGAGGCTGAGGCAGGAGGATTGTGAGTTCAAAGCCAACCTCAGCCAAAAAAAAAAAAAAAACCAAAAACCAAAAAACAAAAGACAAAAAATAACAACAACAAAAACAACAAGGCACTAAGTAACTCAGTGAGACCTTTTCTCTAAATAAAAAACAAAATAGGGCTGGTGATGTGGCTCCAGGGTCAAGTGCCCCTGAGTTCAATCTCTGGTATCAAAAAAATAAAAAAATAAAAAATAAAATAAAATACAAACAAGAAACTTGTCCTCCAAGTTCACAGGTGTACCTAGGGCACAGGCCCTGGCTGTTGAGTTGGCTGGGGCATCAGGGACTCCGATGGGTCTTTTCCCTGTGGAGCCCCAGGAAGCCTGGCAGCGATGACCTTTTCCTTCCTCTTCCCCAGGGCAGAACGTTCTGGTGCTCAGGCCTGGGCAGAATACGGCTGTTGCCGAGTCCCGTAAGTGACGTTCCCAGGCTGCCTCATAGGCGCCCACTGAAGTGGCCGCACAGGTTCTCCCATCCCTGAACACCCGTGCCTGCAGGGTCTCTGCAGAGTGGGCCATTGCCTTCTTCCCATGACGCACAGCTACCATCATGGAGACTGCGCTGGGCTCTCTGCATGGGCTTTGTCTTGGTCATCCTGGGAGACAGTTCAGAGATGACCAGCCCACCTGCCCAGCATTACCCAGGGACAGAGCTGAGTTTCCAGCCCAGGCCCGTCTGATTCCATGGCCTGCCCTTTATTGAAGCAGCCCGACTTTAGAGTGATTCTTCTAGACTTGGTGCAATACCTGGCACGTGGTAGGTACTCAGCAAACATGTGAGATGGCTGACTTTCTCCACCAGTTCTTCATTTCCTGGTTTTTGAAGAACCCAACTTTTTGGGGGAGTTGGGGTGGGGGGGATACTGGGAATCGAACTCAGGGGCACTCGACCACTGAGCTACATCCCCAGCCCTATTTTGTATTTTATTTAGAGACAGGGTCTCACTGAGTTGCTTAGCATCTCACCATTACTGAGGCTGGCTTTGAACTCACAATCCTCCTGTCTTGGCCTCCCAAGCTGGGATTACAGGTGTGCACCTCCGTGCCCAGCTGAAGAACCAAACATTTGTATGAAATAACTGTGTCCCCAACACCTTTCCGAGTAGTGCCTGAAACACAGCAATACATATTTGTGGGATGATGTCTACATAGAAAAAGTTCTCGTTCCCTGGGCTTTTTCCTAGATATTTGCACAGATAAAGAGAACGGGTCTATCTGCACGATATATTAGTCTGTCATTCTTAGAGAACACTTGACTGAATTTTCTAATTTTGTAAGTGAGAAACCAAGACTAAGAGAGATAAAGTGATATGTCCAAAGCTCATACAGCTAAATTTGAAAACTCCTTTACTCTCTGCTACCCACGTAGCCCTGAGAGCCAGGTCAAATATCCCTCTGCTGAATGGGGACAGGAGGGGGACAATCGGACCTGACATTCAGGTTAGAAGGCAGTGATGGATTTTTAGTTTACTCTTGAAGATTTTGCTTCGTACTAATCTGGGATTTATTAAAACAATGAATTTAATAAAACAGTGAGTAAATCTAGCTTTCTGGAATAAAATGTCAGGTTGAATCTTGGTTTAACCAGTAGCTCGATAGATGGTCTTCTCGTTTTTGCCCGAGTCCCAGATTCTGATCAAAATTAGAAATAAGGAAGGGCTTCCCTTGTCTGATTACTTTGAGGAGGAAATTAGAGGCTCCACATAAAGAGTTTCGGTACAAACCATCCCACAGTGGGTAGCCTGTCGCTGTTGTATTGGTTCCTATCCTTATTAGACTGTGCTGATGTAGAACATTCGACTTTGTAACCTACCCACATTTTCTTTCTCCTTGCTCTGGAAGGTCACCGAGGTCTGAGGTTTGGTTCTCCACAGCTCCTCTGCCTCTCTCCAACACACAGGGCTGCCTGTTTTTGTCCTCCCAACCCCCCCCCCCAGACCCTCCCACTGGGCCCAAATAAGCAGCTTGTTGGGGTGAAGATGCTAGCCTGCCGGAATGCCGGAATGCCGTGACATTCTGCTCTCGAAACTGGTGACCCTTCATTAATCCTGGGCGGAGGCTGGCTGTCAGTCAGCTGGTCATTCACAGAGCCTGGAGATGGCTTGCCAGAGGAAGGACAGGGGCCACCGCCCCCCACCCATGCTTTCCTGCTGCGCCGGAGGAGTCAGTGGAAGGTGATGATTAAATACTGAGGAATTTGCCAAGATGGTGGTTAAACGGTTAAATGTCCAGTATTTTGTGAGCTAGTTCTTAGATTGTTAGTCGCTGGAAACCAGTCTTGGTGACCTGGTCTGCAGGGGTGTCGACCTGAAATCCCAGCCACTCCAGGAGACTAAGATGGGAGGACCACGAATTTGAGGCCAGATGGAGCAACTTTTCCAGACCTTGTTTCAAATTTTAATGATGATAATAAAGGGACTGGGGGGGGCTGGGGCTGGGGCTCAGTGGCCGAGCACCCTTGGGTTCAATCACCAGTACTGAAGGAAAAGGAAGGGAGGGAGGGAAGGAGGGAAGGGAGGGAGGGAGGGAGGGAGGGAAGGACCAATTGTGGTGGAATACTATTACCATGGAAATCTGCAAACACTGAGAATGAAGACCTTGGTTCACCCTGCAACCAGGGGTTGATTAGCACATAGCTGAACAAATCCTTCTGTTTCTAAAACCCACTACCCTAGCTGAGGGAAGACTGCAGGACTCCAGCTTGGCATGTGGTCAACACTCACATTTTTTAGAAAATTAGTTCCTTTTTTGTGGTTGTCTGGTACTGAAGATTGAACCCAGGGGGACTTACCAACCCAGGTCTTTGTATTTTGTTTTTTTAAAAATTTTGATATAGAGTCCCCCTACGTTGCCCAGGCTGACCCCAAACTTGCAATCCTTTGGCCTCCGCCTTCTGAGTCCCTGGGCCCAGATGTGTGCCGTGGCACCTGACTGGAGAATGAATTCTTTAAATCACGACAGTAATACAGACTTGTGAAGCATTGAGATCATGTAGAATGACAAAAGATGAAAACCAAGAGTGTCTCTCCACTGATCCCTTCCAGGGGCAGATACCCACTCTTCTTTTGTGTCTCTCTAGAACTCTTTTGTAGATATAGAAAAATAGCTATTTTACACACACACACACACACACACACACTCACGCACGCACACACGCACGCTGGCTTATTGAATGGGCTGAACTTGAAACAAGAAACGGCTTCATTTTTCTTTTATTTCTGCACTCTCTTCATCCTGTTCTGTAGAATCCCCCCCGACTTGCCCCTGAAGACTGGCTTAAGCAGACACAATAGCTTTCTGGTCACTTCCAGACACTGAAAAAATAGTTCAGTCCAGTTCAATTGAAAACTTAAAATCTCACATCCAGTTCAAAGCTCTTCTCAGCCCCCAATCTTAGGCCTGACCTGTGGCTCAGAAACCTGCTGTGGGCAACAGATCACTCATTCCCCTTCCCTCTCCTTCCCCGGGGGCAGAGGAAGATGGACCAAGTTCTTTCCATCTAGTGGCTTCTCTTTGTGGTTCTCTCTTGGCTCGGGTGGTTGACCTGTACACCCTCTAGTCTGGCAGTGAGTTATTAGGAGGTCTGTCTCAGAGCGTCTCCTTCCTGCTATCTCTTGCAGGGTGACCTCTTGTGACCCTCACTCCAGTCCTGTGTGTACAGGTGCCATCTACAGCCTCTTACGGGTGGGGTCCCTTCCCCCAGCAGGCAGAAGAGCCCTAGAATGGTCACCTTCCACGGCACCCCCTGGACTCGCAGGAAATTCAGACGTCCTTGCCCTACCCAGTGGGAGATGGGCAACCTCCCCAGCTGCTGAGCACCATCTTCTTGCGCTTCCCCATATCCGGCTCCAGCCACCCGCAAACAAGGGCAGTTATTAGCTTAGAACTCTCTGTGTTGTGTTGGGGTGCATGGAGTAAGCTGCGAGTCTCTGCATTCAGCCAATGGGGCAGTTAGAATAAGGACCAGCCTCCCCCTGCTACAGGTGCTTCCAACTTTCGTGGGTTATCTCTTTGGGGATTTTCCTCTGTGGCCTTGGGGTAAGGGGGAAATCCACTATTATTCTTGCTTCCCTGGGAGGAAAAGAAAAGCATCCCAGGACTCTACTCATACAAGTCACTTGAGCTTCCCTTTAAATTTGTAGTCTCCTCTATAGAGTTGTGATTGGGACTGGGGAGGCCTGTAGGGTAGGTTTTCCCATCTTTTCAAAAATTCAGTAAGTGGTGTTTGGCACTTCCCTTAAGAACGGAGGGATTGCAGGGCACAGGGGCGTGTGCTTGTAATCCTAGCCGCTCCAGAGGTTGAGGCAGGAGGGTTGTAAATTCAAGGCCAGCTTCAGCAGCTTAGTGAGACCCTAAGCAACTTGGCAGGACCCTGCCTCAAAATATAAAATAAAAGGGGCTGGGGATGTAGCTCAGTGGTAAATTGCCCTTGGGCTATATTTCCAGTAACTTACTCCTCCCCCCCCCTAAAAAAATGGAGGGATATTGACTGGGCAGGTAGGTCACTGGTAGAATGCTTGCTTAGCATGCATGAGGGTTCAATCCCCAGCACTGCATAGAAACAAAGTCAAACAAAGAAAAAACCCAAGCCACCCTTAGCTGGGCACAGCGGCGTCGGTGTGCAATCCAGTGACCTGGGAGGCTGATCACAAGGTCGAGGCTAGCCTGGGCAATTCAGCAAGACCCATCTCAAAATAACAAGCACTGGGGGTGTAGCTCAGTTGTAGATATCCCTGGGTTCAATCCCCAGTACTGAAAAAAGGCAAGGATATTTACCACCTACTGTTTTCACCTTTAGGGCGTTAGCAGAAGTTTAAAGGCAGTCAATACATATTATTTTATTAAGCAGATGGGATCATTCCACACCTATGGCTGTACCATTTGCTTTTCTTGCTAAGCAAAAAGTCTATATCTTGTGCATATTGCTTTGTCATTATATTGAGGTCTATCTCTGCCTCTTTTTTAAAAAAATATATCTTATTTGTCCTCATGCATTTCTCCTGTTTGCTCTCTTCTGTGAGTGACCATGTCATAACCCAGAGCTTTTAGATCTGCCTACAACAGCAAAAAATGATTCTTCTTTAACTTTTTTTTTTTTTTTTTTAAGAGTTGGGAGTGGGGCTGGGATGTAGCTCAGTGGCAAAGCGTCTGCCTTGCATTCGCAAAGCCCTGGGTTCGACCCCCAGTTCCAAAAAAAAAAAAGACAAAAAAAAAAAAAAAAAGAGTTGGGGATGGAACCCAGGGCCTCCAGCCTGTTGGGCAATCGCTCTACCTGAAGCTACGGCCCCAACCCCCTCTTTAAGGTTTGTAGTTACTTATTGTTATCAGATGCCTTAAGAAAGGGTGGGGGGACTTGAATATGTCTATGTCCCTTAGCTGGGACCCCAAGCAGCACAAATCTTTAGAAGCAGTTTATGGTTCTATTAGATATATCACTAAGCATATATATACAGTCATATACTTAACAAGTGTCCCATCAGTGGACACTGAGCTGTCGCCAGTTCTCAGTTACGGACAGCATTACCCTGAACATTCTTCCGTCTTATTTCTTGTTTGGTTATATTCATTAGCTTTAAGTAAGCAAAATGTCATAAAATCAGACCTTTTCCTCAGGACAGTTTTTCAGACCCCTCTATTTTAGCCTGGGATATGTGAGTTCCTGGAAGGGATTCTCAGGTGCTGGTGACACTGCCAACCTTCCTTTTCAACAGAATCTCCTCTAGGGTAGCACCTGGTGGCCTCCCAGCCCATGCCAGGGCCCCTTGATCTGAGGCCTGAACAAGACGTATGGCACTGAGCACCCAAGGTCTGACATTTAGCAGGTCCTCAAAACATGGTTTGTGTAGCCCAAGGCCTGCTAACCAACCCCACAGAATGTCGGCCGGCTGGGTGCAGTTGTGCACACAGTCACAGCTCGGCCGGCTGACTGCGCTGTAACCTGTCACCTGGGCTGGCTTCCCACAGCTTCCTGCTCCCTGAGTTCCTCTTCACAGCTCACCACACCTGGAGTGCTCACGTCACCCTACCAAGGGCTGGTGGCCCAGACTGTAAATCCTCAGGGCGCGAGGGAGAAGAGAGCCACGCGAAACATGAGCAGACCAGGACTTCTTGAGCTAATCGGAGGGCCAAGTTACATTTACTGAAGAATAATAATCTTGTGGAAAAAATTGCCATCGAAAATGTTTCAAATGGAGCTGGGGATGTGGCTCAAGTGGTAGCGCGCTCGCCTGGCATGCGTGCGGCCCTGGTTCTATCCTCAGCACCACATACCAACAAGGATGTTGTGTCCGCCGAAAACTAAAATAAATAAATATTAAAAAAAAAAAAAAGAAAATGTTTCAAATGTTTAACTAGGAGGCACTGTCCTCTCTGTGCAGTTTGGAGCTCCTCTTGCCTTCCGTCTCTCCTTGGCTGGGAGGAGAGTGGAGAATCAACCCTGAACTCTCCTGAACCGTCTCTCTTTTTCACCAACTCTTCTTCCCCCCAGTTCACTGGGCTCTCCTGCCCTTCTGGTGTCTCCCTCCTGTGGGGGCTCCCCCTTGCTGATCTCTCTCTCTCTCTCTCTCTCTCTCTCTCTCTCTCTCTCTCTCTTTCTCTCTCTCTCTCACACACACAGGTATAGTCTGCCTTCTCTGCTCACAAACAGCATTGCAATTTTTTCTTCTCCTCCTTCTCCTCCTCCTGCTCCTCCTCTTCCCCCTCTCCCTCCTCCTCCTTCTCTTGGTATTAGGGATTGAACCCATGGGTGCTCTGCCACTGAGCTACATCCCCAGTCATATATATATATATATAATTTTAAGACAGGGTCTCCCTAAGTTGCTGAGGCTGGCCTCAAACTTGTGATCCTCCTGCCTCAGCCTCCTGAGTCACTGGGATTACAGGTGTGCACCACTGAGCCTGGTTCATTGCAACTTTTTTTACCACCGTCAGCACACTTGGGAATTCCAGGGAATACAATTTCTCATTGCTTTACAGAATAGAGTCTGATCAGTAAAGCCACGTTCCCCTGGCTGTCGCGCATCCTCATCTCACATCCTTCTCAGCCCACTCGGAAGACACTCTCATCAGACACCTCCTCCAAATCCTGTTGTAAAAGAATCAGAAAAACTCTCAAGTAATGATTTTTGAGCATCCTGAAGTCTGGCATTGGTCTTTTATTTCTGGGTTCTTAGGAAGTTTCCTTAGTGTCTCCTTTAAAGTATTCAGGTCTCTCTCTCTCTCTCTTTTTTTTTTTTAGGTACTGGGGACTGAACCCATGGGTGCTCTCCCACCGAGCCACTTCACCAGTCCTTTTCGTGTTTTGTTTTGAGACAAAGTCTCACTAAGTGGCCCAGGTTGACCCTGAACTTGCAATTCCCCTGGTCTCATCCTCCTGAATCTCTGGGATTATAGCTGTGTGCAGCCTTCCCGAGCCACCAAGTCTCTGGTCTTAAATCTCATGCCAATTCCCTGAATTCAAAATTCTCTGTGGTGCCACCTTTGCCCAGGGAACTCGACTCACACTTTAAGACTCGGCTCAGGTGTCCTCTCCCCCAGGAAGTTCATCGTGAGCACCCAGGAGGGGAAATGGCCTGTGAATCTGTGAGGACGCAGGCACAGAGAGAAGGAACACCCAGCAAAACAGGCACTGGAGTGTGGCTGGGTGGGAGGCTGCTTACCTGGCAGGCAGGAGGCCCTGGGCTCCATCCCCAGCACCACAAGGAGAGGAGAGAGAGAGAGAGAGAGAGAGAGAGAGAGAGAGAGAGAGAGAGAGAGAGAGAAAGAATAAATGCTAATTATAGAAATTCAGAAAATACTGAAAAGCAGGGAGGTGAAACAGAACTTCCTTGGCCCCCCGTTGAAAAGCATCAAAATAATATTTTAATGTATTTCCTACCAGTCCACTTACTGCACAGATTTCAATTTAATTGTGATCAGGTAACAAACAGAAAGTAGTACATGATCTCTCTCTCTCTCTCTCTCTCTCTCTCTCTTTCTCTCCCTCTCTCTCTCTCTCTCTCTCTCTCTCTCACACACACACACACACACACACACACACACACACACCGCAACTAGTCAAGCTCATGAAATACACATAAATGTAGAGCAAAACACAAAGAAAGCCAAAGTAGCATCCTGAAATCCCAAACCAAGAAAAAAAAATTCTAGTTTACATTTTATTCTATTTTCATAAAACCTCAAAAAAAAATGGCATGGTTGCATAATCTTATACCATGTGTCCTGAATTTTAATCATAGCTAACAAAGGAACATTCATAGAATCTTGTTGGTAGATTTTACGTAAAGGTTTTGGGGGGTGACGTGTATTTTCCACCTGGTGGTTTATGAGCTTGTTTAATTAAAAAAAAATGACTCAGGCTCTCTTGATTGTGTTTCAAGATGTGGAAACTCATTAATATTATTCTTTGGCAATGAAAACGGTCATTATGCTCTTTTGTGTATTTGTGCTTTTGAGAGATGGAAAAAGGAGCAGGAAAAAAAATAAAGGTTTTTAGATTAATTATTATCTCAGTTTGGTGTCCCAGCCATACAAATTGTTTGGCTTCGCCCATCAAAGTTGGAATAGAACAGACTCGGTGTTTTATGTAGTCTTTTATCAATTTGGCAAGAGATTATCTGCAAACTGCATTTTCTATTTCTTCAGGGCATTTGGGGAGGGAGATGGGTTTGTTGGGGCGGAAAGCAAAAGCAAAAGCAAAATAGAATCTGTAGGAAAGCAGACAGTCTTAGCCAATCCAAGGGTCTGACTCTCACCTCAGGCTGGTGCAGCACCTGGGGGCACATGTTCAATCGCTTCTCCTGGTTTTGAGTCTAATCTAAGTAAGGGAGCATCTATCAGTTTTCCATAGGACTGCATCTCCATTCTCTAATTTTTAATTTTGCTTTCTTTCTTTATGGACTGGAGAATACCTTCAAGGGATCTGTTTCAAGGCATGATGCATATGCATGTTCTGAACCCCTTCGTTCTGGATATTTGTTTTTATCATTTGGTCCCATGTGAACAGAACAGTGAGGCTGAGCACACAGTCTCGGGAGATCACTGTTTTCCCTTAACACTGTCTGGGTATTTCCATTGAAAATTAAGGACAGAGAAATCTGAAGTCAGCCTTCAGGAGAGCTCTTTTGGTGAAGCGACTGATGATTTGGGTGTGGGGAGGGCACCCTTCTCATTTCCCAAGTGGCACCTGCGTGCAGAAGTCCCGTGCAGGTACCTGGTAGAGATGTGGGATTTCTGAACTGGGTGTGGGGAATGTGATGGGGTGGGGTGGGGCGGGAAAATGACTTTTCTGTTTATTTTTAGATGTTACCTGCTTTCTTTTTCTCAACTTAACCAACATGTCTTCCTGCTCTGTCCCCCCATCCCCACCCTCCAGTTCAATTGATAAAACTTACATGGAAATTCTTTTTGCTTTCTGACCATAGGTTGATTACTTTTTGTATTGATTGATTGATTGATTGATGCTGGAAATTGAACCGAGAGGCACTCTACCACTGAACTACACCTCCTATCTTTTTTATTATTTATTTTGAGATGAAGTCTAAGTTGCCCCGGGCTGGCCTCTGATTGGCAGTCGCTGAGATTACGTGGGTGCACCACCATACCCAGCTTGGGTGATCATTTTTAGTGTCATTATTAGATGTTATTCTCCCCTCCCCCACCCCAAAGCTTTATAGGTGTTTAGTGAGAAGCTGTAAGCGATCAGGCTAGGAACCGCTGGTCAGATATTATTTTATTCCATAAGTCCAGCTATGAAATTCAGAAGCTTTAATCCATCTGCCATAAAATTATCATTCGTTTCCAGGGAAGATCACTCGGGCCTATAATGAGAAATGGCTTATGAACCATGCAGGGTGGGGACAAGCCTGGAGCACGAGTTGCTAGGTCCAGGGCCGCCTCTTTTTCCGTGACCTTGTCTCACCTGAGGGTCTGTTGGGAAGGATCACCAGCGGCAGGGTGCTCTTTTTCTCTCTGTCATCCTCCTCCAGTGGAGGACATATCTGTGGGACTGGTGGGTTCAGCACAGAGACCTTGCCAGGAACGGTGTTGCTACAACAGCATTTTAGCCAGAATGGAAGAGGGCTTGTGTGCATTCATAAGCTTGTGGGTACAAGAAATGAAGTGTTTGCTCAAAAAAAGTAAGTTCCACCTTTGGCTGGGCTCTGGGCTGCTACAGGGGCTCATCCAAACAGACCCACCACATCACCTGAAGTCCAGCATCATCCCCCCAGAGACAATGTGCTCAAGGTTGACCTTTCAGCTCTGCCCCAGTGCAGCGGCTGGGTTCTCCTTTGAGTGGATCTACTTATTTTCATCCAGCTATGGGCACATGTACTTAGCCAACAGCCTCCAGGAGCAGCACTGTCAGGATCTGCTGCAACACTTAAACCTTCCCTAGGCAGCCTCGACCACTGAGCACAGCGAGGCAGCAGGGGTACCTTCAGCATGGCCATTCCTTCATAAGGGGGCCCCTGTATGAGCAGTCTGTATTGGAGCTTCCCATTGGCCTGGGAAATCCTGCAGCAGTCAGGCATGGGGGCTCATGCCTATAATCCCAGCTACTCAGGAGGCTGAGGCAGGAGGATCACAAGTCCAAGGCCAGCCTTGGCAATTTAGTAAGACTGTTTCAAACTAAAAAATATAATGGGTTGAGAGTCCAGCTCAGTGATAGAGCTCCCTGGGTTCAATTCCCAGTACCAACAAATCTCTTGCAGATTTAATTTCATCTTTAGCATCTTTTTTGGCAGAACATAGGGTGCAACTTCAAGCAAGCTGTCTTTAGGGACAATTGCATTCAACTTCAGGTCACGTGGTGTGTGATTAGATGGGCTCCCAGTGGAGGTCAGAGCCAAGCCAAAAGGCCCACTTATTTTTTGAGCATTTTATTTCTTGCACCAATAGTTACTGAGTAGCTACAATGAGGCAAACCACGTGCTAGTTACAGATGATGTAGCAGAGAGCTTCTGCCCTCGATTTACCTGCAGTCTTACGTGGAAGAACTCATACTGAAACTAAGAATGCTGAAAAACACAGTGAGCATTTGTGATGCAGCATTGGGGATGCAGTGGGAAAGGGAAAGAGGCTTCCTTGAACAAGCTTTGTTGGTTGGCTGCTCGGACATAGAATAGGAAAAGCAGTCTTGGATTCTGGAGTCCTGGAGGAGAGTCACCCAGGCTCTGGTCTATCCCCTTGATATCCATGAGCATGGACATTAGGGAGGGAGCGTCATCACGATGGGCAGAGCAAGTAGAGGTAACAGGTGACACTCTCCCAGGGATGGGGATGCGGGAGAAGGATTGAGATTGATAGATTTAGGGAGCACATGGGCTCTCTGTCTACTCAGCTCTGCCTTCTTCATCATGGAGACATCGTATTTTCCTTCTTTCTGTCCCCTAATGCCGATGGTCAGGACTGGAATGTCAGGGATCACAGGCCCAATGGCTTCCCAGGGAAGGGCATGCCATTGTGCAACTGACCCCTCACCTGCTCTGGCAAGTAGGCTCAGAATTAGCCAGGCTGCGTCTGGACCACGGCTACTGGAGAGATTCTTGTCCATGTTTGTCCATTTTATTTGAACTGGGGATTGGACCTAGGGGGTACTTTATTACAGAGCTACATCTAAGTCCTTTTATTTATTTATCTATTTATTTTTAAGTTTTGAGACAGAGTCTTGCCAAGTTGCCCAGACTGGCCTCAAACTTGTGATCCTCCTGCCTCAGCCTCCAGAGTCACTAGAATCACAGAAGTGCACCACCACGCCCAACTGTATTTGATAGTCCTGCACCACTGCCCCTCTACCCCCTTTTTAAAAATCTCTTTATTTTTATTTATGTATCTTCATGTGGTGCTGAGAATCGAACCCAGTGCCTCACGCTTGTGAGGTAAGTGCTGTACCACTGTGCCACAACCCCAGCCCCCTCTCTCTTTGTCTCCTTTTTAAATCCCACTTAGACAAAGAATGTATGAGAGGGAAATCAGCTCAGGTGAGTGATATTAATATCACTTACTGTCATTATTCTTGACCTAAGAACCTCAGTAGGGTCAAGGGAGTGAGGGGGACCCCAGAAGTGACACCCCATGTGCCTCCCCACACATCTCCCCCCTCTTGGGTCTGGTTCTGGAACTTGAGCCCAAGGAAGCCATGGTCATCCTCACTCGCTGGCAGCTCCAGTGGGGTATGGACTAGAGGGCTAGGGGGACCCTGGGGTCATCTCAGTCTGAGTTTTGACCACTGGGACAGTAAGAAAACAGAACAGGACCTTGACGGACAGAAAGTAGGAATGGAGAGGTACTGGGAGGAAAAACAGACTGGAAGAAAGGATCAGACAGATCACAGATCAGGAAACAATGACCCTAGTAGATAAATGGGTGACTTGATTCATGTGGGACCCTTCACCAGGGATCCTAGGCTGAAGAAGGAAGAGGAAGAGGGCAGAGCATGGTCAAGGGGGGCCCTTAGACAGGAGCAGATGGGCAACTGGCCAGAGGGTAGAGGATGCTTCTCACTCATGGCCCCAGGTCTCCATCTGGTTCGGCTTCCAGATGAATTTGGATGCAATAACAGGAGCGAGACAGAGTTTCCAGGTGGCTCCCGCTGAGAGTGGCTGGTTTTCTAGCCGCCCCCACTGCAGCTGGCTCCGTCCCTCCTCATTTACACCTGGGAGTCAGACAGCAGGACCTTATGTGCATCAGCAGAGGGCGCTCTGTCCTAACAGACGATCTGGGCTTGCTGAGCAAGACGGCTGGAGGAGGAGGTCCCAGCCAGAGTAAGAAAGAGCCACATCAGCCCACCCTCTCCATCAGAGGCGGACCAGGTGCCTTGTTCAGAGCTGGGATTTCCTGCTTTTGGAAGAGCAATAGACTTGGGTTCTTGTCTGATGGCATGCTGTTTGTTTTTCACAAATATGTCCTGAGAGCTGTCTGTGGGTCACTACTCTTACGCTGAGGTACAAGAGATGGATGAAGAGGTGGCCTTTTTTTTGGTGATAAGAGAATGTCTGAAGCACAAAGCCTGGATTAGAATTTCAAGTCTTCTGGCCCCTGTGTGCTCCTGGGCAATTTACTGAACCTCTCTGGGTTACGTGGTCTTTATCTACAAGGAGGCAAAAATGACGTGAGCCCTGACTCAGAAAGATTCTGAGAGTTGGAGATAAATAATGGGCCAACTCATGAGCTTTGATCTCACGTAAGCTTTCATAAAAGGATTCTTGTTCTTCAGAAGCTCCGAGTCGGGTCTGTTAACAAACAGTGGTTGAGTGTTCTGCTCTAATTCAGGGGGGTTTGTCAGGGGTTGAGAAGGTGTGAAGACCCTACAGATACTGCAACCTAGAGGGTAAGACACGTCCCTACAGATACTGCAACCTAGAGGGTAAGACACGTGGACCTCATTAGAAAACGGAAAGCATTCTACATGTCCTAGGCAGCTTAGAGGTCACAGGAGATAGTTCTGGCTTTGTTCCTACAAACAAGGTAAACTTGGGTCTGTCTCTCTGCCCTTGGCTTCTTTATTTAGAGAGGAAAGGGAGCAGACTCCCTCGGAGGTCCTGGCTGGTGGTCACTGCAGGCTGGTCGCCATGACAATCATAGCATCCTCAGATCCGCCTGGCCATTCGAAAGGTCCATCGTGGGGAGGTTTCTGTGACCCAGAGGCCTCGTCTACGTCTTTCTTGTCCCCTCTCCACACACATCAGCAGCCCTGTGGTCTCTCATTCTCCTTTTGAAGTTATCTTTGTCTTCCTACCCACAAAGGAAAAGTGAACCCTTGTTCAACACGGTCTCTGAGAATCCTTCTGGCTTCGATATTGATCCCATGAAAAAAAATTCTTTCCCTCTGGACCAACTGGCAGGTCTGGAATCTTCTTGTTACTTCTCTGTCAAGATGTAATTATGACCTGCATGGGGTATCGTCTTTCCTGGTCATTTCATTTGATCGGATGCCAAGCAAAGAGGTCTTGTGGCCGCAGGAGCCCTTGAGAATGGCAGGTGATGGGAGAGGACAGTTTTATAATAGGGGACCCCTGTGTCCTGGCTGTCAGAGCCAGCGGAGGGTGACACGGGCAGTTTGTTTCTGAATCACCAGTGACCCGTTGGTGGCACACAGAAAGGCTTGAGGGGGCGATGACAGCTCCGGCTGCTGCTTGCAGAGCGTGTGGTTGGTTGGTCTGACCCTTGTCTGATGTTAAAACCGCACTGTTCTCTGAATCATCCTCAGGAAGCAGCATCAAGCTTTGCACAACATCTGACCCCCAAACTGAGATAGCAAGATGGGGTTGAGGGTACTGGCATAAAGAAAAAGCAGCTGATACTTCCCCTTCATGGAGGATCTGTGTGAACTTGGAAGGCTCAGTTCTCCCCAAGATTCCTCAGACACCTGACAGCTCAGTTGCTCTGGTTAAATTCAGGCTGTATAAGCCAATTTTGCTGGGATTTCTGGCTCTTTCTAGTTATGAAAAGGAGATCATGGTGCTGACTGTTTGCTGACCTGTACCAAAGCTGCATTGGCACTTGAATCAGATGCCTGGCTACTCTCAAGTCACCGTGTCTTCTGTGCGCCACGCTGGTGAAGCACGAGTGCACGTGCAATGACTTGGCCAGGGCTGGTGGACCCGCAGTACTGGCCCAAGCTTGGAAAAAGTGTGGAGGCTGGTTGTCATGACAATAATAGCATCCTCAGATCCCCCTGGCCATTCGAAAGGTCCGTTGTGGGGAGGTTTCTCCGACTCAGAAGCACCTCTGGGGGAAGTATAGATGCAACTCCTTCATCAGTGCATTTATTCTTCACATGCTCCTACCTACGTCCACTGGTGGGATCTCCATAAATTCCCACCAAACTTCAGTGGCTCTCTGTCACCAACAAAGCAAAAAAAAAAAAAAAAAAAAAAAAAAAAAAAACTCCTTCCCAAAGCATTCAGTGCCATTTACTGTGAAGTCCCCATTTTCCATGTCTCCTCCAGGCCTTTCCAATGTCTTTACACCAGAGGACTCACAGATCTCTGATCACAGCATCCTGTTTATCTGGCTTCCTCTCCCTCCAATGCAGACTGGTGACATCCTGCTCCGCATGCTATACACTGAACTCCTGCTTATTCCGCACCTTCTGGGGAGGGTATAGACAGCAGTGGTTGCTAGGGGGGGGGGAAACAGACCTAAATGAACTGGGGGGGGGGGCGGACTTTGAACAGGTTACCTGTTTCTTACTTATAAAATGAAAAAAAAAAAACCCTTTATCTTACGTATGGGGTTGTTCTGAGGGTTAAATGTGATAAAGTTGGTAAAATTTCTCAGTTCACTTTGGTCACATAGTAAGCCACTAAAAGAAGTGTTCTTGGTAATTTTATGTATATTTGTCTCAGTTCATGCTGCCATAACAAACTACGATAAACGGGGTGACTTGTAAACCAAAAATATTTATTTCTCACAGTTCTGGAGGCTGGGAAGTCTGAGATCAAGGCCCTGGGAGATTTGAGGTCTGGTGAGGATGGCCTTTTGGTGAGCACAGTGGTTTTCTTGCTGGGTCCTCACATAGTAGAAGGGGCAAGGGTGTTTTCTAGGGTTTCTTTTCTTAAGGGCACTAATCCTGTGCACAAGGGCTCTACCACTCATTACCTAATCCCTTCCCCAACGCCCCACAGAATACTATCTCTTGGGAGTTAGAATTTCAACATAGGAATTAGGGGGCGGGAAACACCAGCATTCAGTCTATAATAAATCTCAATAAAATTTAGCATCTAGAACGATAGACTCTACTTCCATCCTAACACGGCAGTGATTCTTCAAAGAGGACTCTACATATGTGCGTCTTACAGCAGATTCTGAAATTCCCTCCAAGTGAAAGACTACGCCAGACTCACCTCTCTCTCACTCTGCCTTGTCGCCATGGATGTTGTACAACATGGTTCTCATAACAGCCGCTCCAAGGTGTTTGTATTCGACAAGTCAGCTCTGCACCTCTCGGAGAGACATTAACGCTATGTGGGCACTGAGAACATTACTGTTCCTTTGAGTTTCCTCATCACTTTGCAGAGTTATGAGGAAAAGAATCTCTTTCAGAGAATCCTTCTCTCTCTCTCCTCTCTCTGCACCAGGAGAGTGCAGGTCAATTCAGGGCAATTCCAAAAGAACTGGTCATGATGGTCAACCTGAGACAAAAGAATAGCCTAACCTAACGTGGGCTTCCTAAAAACTGAGAATCAGGCAATTTTTCCTCTACTCAGTACTTTTTTGCTTACTTTTAGCTCTCAGTGTTTAAAAAAGGAGGCGGGGGAGGGAGGCGTGTTTGAGGTCGATTTTTCTTGCCTTTCCTCCCTGAAGCCCACGATGTGATAGAGTGTAAGTTCTCAGCCTCGGAGATCCCAAGGTGATCAAGGGGTGCGGAATAGACATCTGGTCACCTGGAAGACAGAGTTTCAAATCGTTCCCACCCCAAACACATCTAAGTGTGCTGTGGCATGCAGAGTGGAAATGGTCATGTTCATGTGTTAATTCAGGGTGAGAGGTCTGGTCTCAGTGACCAGAGACTGTGTCCTGTGAGCCCACGGCACTCAGCAGCCCACTCGGGCAGCCTAGGTGGGCAGTTTGCACGGGGCTCAGAGTTAAGGGACTCTGGACACCAGGGACTACTGATGGGCTTTCTGCTCTACTAAAAGAGAAGTTCAGGCTCCGGACTGATGGGAACACTTCTGCGAGTGGTGATGGTGTAGGAAAGTGGGTAGACATGGGATGAAAGAAAATCGTAAGCTTCTAAAATAGGGAAGTGATGATAGATGCTGTCGTTGGCAGCAAAGGGAAGGGAAGTGGGAGAACGCCGGAGTCTCTGATAGGGAGAAGGGGAACTAGGTTTGTGGAAGAAGAGGTTTTTGGTTTGAGATGGGTTGAGCTGAAGTAACTTCAGAATGCCCAGATAGAAACTTCTAGTAGCAGAAAAGTCTTTTAAACCTGAAGCTCAGGATGGGGCATGGTGACTGGAGTTAACAATATGGAATCATGTACTTGAAATTGGCCAAGTAGGTGGATCTTAAATGTCCTAATTATAAAGAAGAAGGTGAGGAGGAAAAGGAGGAGGAAGACTATGGAAAAAACTAAAATGGTAGCCATGGGAGGCGATGTATGTGTTCACTAGTTTGATTGTGGTGGCCATCTCACAAAGTATATGTACATCAGAGCATCAGGTAGGTACTTTAAATACAGACAAGTTTTATTTGTTAATTTTAACTTAATAAAGTTTTTTTTTTTTTTTTTAAACTGGAGTCCAGGAGAAAAAAGGTACAGGTTTTTTAATCACTCGGTGAGAAGCCATAGTTAAAGCTGGGGTAGTGGTGGGATCCTGGAGAGCAGGAAGGTTGGAGGGGAGAATAAGACCCTGAGGAAAATCAATGCAAAGAAGACCAAGAAGAAGCCAACATGGCGGCCCAGCTAAAGTGAGCCCCGAGAGTGTCCAGGGAACCAGGGAGAAAGGTCACCAGGAAGATGAGGAGGCAGGCCAAGTCTATCCCTGCAAAGACGGAAGGAGTGGGGCCGTGTCAGACTGCTGTAGTTAGACGTGAAGTGGCCACGAGTAGACTTTAAATCGGCCAAAGAAGAGGTAATACAAGAGACCAGTAATGGGCTGAGTTTCATAATCCAAAAATTCCTGTGCTGAAATCTTAACTCACAGTACCAGACCTTGGAATGTGAGTGCACTTGGAGATTAGGTCTTTAAAGAGGTGATCAAGTTAAAAGGAGGCTCTCAGAGTGGGCTCTAATCCAATCCTACCCGTGTGCTGATGAGAAGGGATGAAGGCAGGACACACACACACAAAGGAAACACCACGTGAAGACACAGGAGAAGACAAATGAAGGAGAGAGACCCCCAAACAAATCCGTTGTGCTAATACCTCAATCTTGGACTTTCAGCCTCTGGATTATGAGAAAATAAATGGGCATTGTTTTAACCACCAATCTGTGGCACTTTGTTATGGCAGCTCTATAATATCAAATAGATATCATTCCTTCTCCAAGATCCAAAGAAAATAAACAGCAGAGAGACTGGTCATAATGAACAAGGCTACGTTCCATCATGGGACACTGAGTGTGTGGGGTCCTGTAAGACCTAAAGTCATGGTTTTCACTTTAGCTGAATATTAGAACCACGTGGGGATTAATCCAAAGTAAAAAAATCTTGATCCCTTAGCATCACCTCAGACCCCCAGGGGATTTTTACGTGGGACCCTAGAATCAGCACTCTTTTATAACTTCTCAGATGGTTCCAGTGTGTGGCAAAGTTGAGACCCAATGATCTAAAAAGCAAATCATCCACCGAAGGCCGGGGGATACAGACCGGGGGTCTGAATGTTCCCAGCCAGATTGTGAAACCCACATGGAAGGGCGTCTATGGGACACAGGCATATTGCAAGGGCTCTTTGTTTGACTCGAGGACGGCATATAGGAGACCCAGGGCTTCAGCAGCACCCGTGAGTGGGAAAGGACGTGCTTCTTCTATTGTGTACCGACTGTGACAAAGTCCTCAGGAGGGAAGGATGACAGGTGTGGGTTGAGTGATAAAGGTATTATTCAGTTCTTGTTAGATTCTGGGAGAGTAAGTGATTCATGGAGAGAGGAAAGCTAGGTGTGTCGGTGTAGGCCTGTAATCCCAGCTGCTCAGGAGGCTGAGGCAGGAGGATTGTCAGTTCTGAGGCCAGTCTGGGAAACTTAGTGAGACCCTGTCCCAAAATAAACTAACAAAGACTGGGGATGTAGCTCAGGGGTAGAGTGCTTGCCTAGCATGTGTTAGGTTTCTGGGTTTCATCCCTGGCACTGAAAAAAAAGAAAGGAAGGGAGGAAGGAAGGAAGGAGGAAGGGAATGAGATTTGTGCTTCTTAAGGGAATTTTATGTCATCACACCCAAGTCCAACTTGAATTCAACAAAATAACATTATGGGAATGTGGAGAGCAACGACAGAGAAGGAAGAGCAGTGTCTGAGACCGGGGTCTCTGATGACCTTATGGCTGTGGCGAGCCTGGTGCCTGGGAATGTTCCCCGTGCAAGGGCCCAGGATGCTTAGCCCTGCAGGAGGAAGCTCTATGCAAGAGTCTTATCAGTCTTGATCTTGATCTGGGGCACGAAGTTCCTGAGAATAGAGGAACTCTCCTGCTAGACAACCACAATGTTTCACCAGCTCTCTTACTTCTGCTGTTGCCTGCTTAACGGTAACTTTAAACCATGAACTTGCCGCAGCTTTAAAGAAAGCTCCTAACATTGCACATTGCCACTGTGGAAAAGCAACAGATGTTTCTAGTTCTGTAACTTCCCTGAATACAAAGATATAAATAAGAATTGCTAGAGTAACTCTTCAGATTTGCTTCTACATCAGAGAGCAGCACTCCACCTGATCCCAGCTATTTATCTTCAAAATCTGCACCTGTGAGTCTTTGTTTTCTAACCCCCTGTCGCCCCTCGCTGGAACCCCCAAGATTGGTTGTGCTAGTCACACACCGGAATTAACATGCTCATGTTATATAGAGGAAATGGAGGGATTCTACAAAATGAGTTGATTTTCCTAAAGGTGTATATCTGGTAGAGTTGGAGATGAACCCAAGTCTAGCTAACAAAATTTATAATGTTTTGATATCATGTTTCCAGTTTAGGGGATAGAGTAGGAGCAAGGATGAGAAATGTGCTAAATAGATATTGGGTCAACTTTCTAGATTGGAACTTTGTTTCCCAGAGCTCCCTGCCCTGCATAGTCCCAGGTTAACATGGACCCCGAGAGACATCTTGCACAATATCTGGAAGGTGGAGATGATGTAGCAGCTACTTTCTTGTTTTACTTCGAGGGTCATTGACACCCGAGATCCTGTAGCAGCTCATTCTCATATTAGCTAGCTCTCTTTGCTGCTGTGGGGCAGTGGTAGGAAGCAATTCCAGCTCCCACACTCTACTCCCCGCCTTCTTTCTCCTGGCCTTCTTCATGTTTAGCTTAGTGATGGAGGGTGTCACCTTCTGCAGGACACGCTCATCGTGGCTTGTGGGCTGGAGGTGACAGATGTGGGCTCCAGCTCATGTTCAGGGGTCCATGTATCTTCTCTTCCTTCAGTTGCCTGCCTGTGGACTTTGGCTGCCCCATCACACGGAGAAGAACTAGTCTTGCATAGACTTTAACAGTTCTCACAAATGTACGAGGCCACCTCCCTTCGATGAATCCCTCAGTGTCTATGTTGTCCTGTGAGTCTGCTTCTTTTGCTGAGAACTGATGGACAGAAAGTGACTGCAGAAGCTTTAAACATTTTAATTAATTTTACCAATGGGTGCATTGTGATTATTCATCAAAGTGGGATCGACTGTGATATAGTCACATATGTAATGACATCCCTGATACTTACCCTTCCTCTCCTCTTCTTCCTCCCCCTGATCCCTTTCTTGTACTGTAGTGTAGCCTCGGCTTCCTTCAGTTTTCATGAGAGACCTCTCTCTCTCTCTCTCTCTCTCTCTCTCTCTCTCACACACACACACACACACACACACACGATTTTTCTCTCTAGCTCCCACATAAGAGAGAAAACGTGAAACTCTTGACTATCTGAGTCTAACTTGTTGGGCTTAACATAAGCCTCTCCAGTTCTATCCATTTTCCTGTCAATGACACGATTTGGTTCTATTTTTATGGCTGAATAAACTCCATTGTGTTAGGGAACGTTCATTTTGGCTCATGGTTTCAGAGGTTCGGTCCACGGTCAGCTGGTTCCGTTGCTCCGGGCCGGAGATGTGGCAGAGCATTGTGGTGGAAGGGTGCCACAGAGGAGCGCAGCTCCATTCACGGCTGCCAGGAGGCAGAGAGAGAAGGTGCCAGGGACAAACACAAACCCTCAAGGCAGACCGTCTGTGACCTACTTCCTTCAGCCGTCCCCTGCCTGCCTCCAGTTACTACCCAGTACAGCAGCCCTTCAAATCATGAATCCATGACTGTATTAATCCATTGATGAGACGATAGCTCTCATAATCTAATCATTTCTCATGAACCGTTTTGGGGGTCACCTCACATCCAAACCACGACATCCAGAAACATCCATTGTGTCATATGCAGCATTTTCTTTATCTGTTTATCTGTTTACAGATACTTTTGGCCCTCGCTTGAGAATTACTGGTTGAGTGGAGTGAATGAATGGGAATGCACTTTTCCACAGTGGTAGGTCTTCTGCCCCCTGAAAAGATGGCCACAGCTCTTCCCAAGGCCCTTCTCTCTGACAACACAGATCCCGAGTTCACTCTTTGGGAAATGCATCCTCTCCCCACCTGTCCTGTGCCCTCTCCACACCGATAGAATGTGGCCTCCCCTGGACCTTGACCCGGAGCACTCCCCCTGCCCTGGGGACTTGACCATCAGGGTCAGCATGGAGATCACTGGGGGGGCACTAGATGTGGCAGGTCGGGTGTTCAGGGAGGTAGGTGTGGAGATGGAAGTGAACAGGTAGGACGTGTATTCCAGGGTATCTCAGCATCAAGAACCGTCAGAAGGAGAGGACGAAGCTCTTGGGGGGAGAAGACGAAGCTGAGTTTTCATCCTGAAGGTCTCATCTCAGCCAACCCCATACCCACCTGCGTCCTGGGACGATCTGTCCAGGTGTGCTGAGGTGGGGTGACGGGCCTTGCCTTTATAGCCTAGTGTTGATACTGCTCTATAAAGGGAGGGTGACTTTGGATGAAGTGGCCGAGACACTTGCCTAAAAGGGGTGGTAACTGAAGGCTATCTGCTGGCAGAACCCCAGAAGTCGGGAAGAGGTGAGTCCTTTACTGCAGACAGGGGATCCGGGAGAAACCACAGAATCCGCTACTTGAATGGATTTCTGTGGAGGAAGGCAAAACCCCTATCTCCTTATTAGGGAATATGTGGCATCTCGATGCAGATCACCTTGGGAACTCAGGAAGGTCAGGGTGGGTGACCCCAGGGACATCACTGGGCATGCATCTGGGAGCTCACTGGGTAGACATGAGGGAGGTTGTTGACCCTGATTTAAAGGTTACTACTGAGCACCCCCAATTCATCTTTCTTCTCCTGTTTTCCCGATTTATCTCAAGACTAATTCTTTGCTTTCCTTTTTTTTTTAAGGGGGGGGATTGGGATTAGACTCAGGGGGACTTGACCACTGAGCCACATTCTGAGCCCTATTTTGTATTTTATTTAGGGTCTCACTGAGTTGCTTAGTGCCTCACTTTTTCTGAGGCTGGCTTTGAACTCACGATCCTCCTGCCTCAGCCTCCTGAGCCGCTGGGATTACAGGCATGCACCAGACCACACGGCAAGACTAACTATTTCTTGATGGAGGCGTCTCTCTGCTCCAGCCTATACTGGTCTCTTCCTGTGTTGTCCCAGGTTTATAGAGTGGGGTTCCTAGTTGATTATCAGCTTGGTATCGGAAGGAATCATCCTACTCACCCCACCTCCTTATCCCACAACCTCTGTGGCTAACTGATGAACACTATAACCACAGAGAATAGATGGTGGTTTTACTGACTGGGAGGACAAGGATACAGGGATGTGGAGACATTTTAAATCTTAAGGTTACTGGAATGTCATGTCTGCCCCAGTTTTATGCACCAATGGGAAACAGAGGAGACCATGATGGCTGATTGGACCTGGCTGCTTTCAAGGAGTACCCCATTTTTTAGGAACAAAACAGAAAAGAAGAAACAAATATTTTTGTTTCTGCTCACCCTCAGTGTGACAGGCCCTGGGATGCTCACTATTTACATGCACCTGAGATAGTTGAGGACGCTCTTCCCACACCCTGTGACCTCCCTGTCCCCTCTCTGACGTCAGTACACCTGGAGCCTCCCCACCCACTGAATCCAGAATGGGAAGCCAACGAGCTGGCCTCAGCCCGAGCTCCGCCCTTTCTGACAAGGCAGAAATGAAGGTGGATCCCTCGGCCTCTCCTCCAGGGACTATTAGCATCTGGCTTTTAGGATAGGAGGTCAGATGAGCTCTAGAGAAGATCCAGACACGTTTCACAGCACAGTAGGACTCATGTTTCTGGTGAGAAGCATAATATGTCCTCAGCGCCAGAACCTGGGACACACAGACTACAGGGTACAATGACTACGACTGACGTCTCCCTTTCAAAGATGTGGTCGGAGGGCATTGTAGTCAAAGAGCTTTCTCCCATTAGGTATTCCGCCTTCTTTCCACAAAGCAGTTCATTTCCTCCCCTATTCCAGCCCCATAAAGAGAGCTAAATTTTCCCTGAACTTCCTCCTCCTCCTCCTCCTCCTCCTCCTCCTCCTCCTGGAATTGAACCTAGGTATACTGTACTACTGAGCTGCATTGACAGCCCTTTCTATTTTTGATTTTGCAACAGGGTCTCACTGAGGTCAGCCTGGCCTTGAACTTGAGATCCTCCCATCTCAGTCTCCTGAGATTATAGACACGTACCACTGAGCCTGGCTTGTCCTGAGCTTAGGTCTTCCTTGTTTAGAAGTTGTTAAGGTTCTGAGATGTTTCTTCGATGATCGGACTTGGCCACTGGATCCTGTGTTGACTTGTCAAAGTTTGAGCATTTTGTTGTTGTTGGGTTGTGTTTTGTTTTACCAAAACCCAAACACACCTCCTTTCGTTCTTAAGGGATGTCGGAGTAGTTAACATCTTTTCTTCCAAACTCAAACATTCAGGTGTCACAGAGCTGCAGTGTCTCCAGCAGAGAAAGACTGGGTGGCCCTCAGATTAATTAGTTTGCTTTTTAAAAATCCTCTCTGTAGCCCCCGTCCATCGCAGGCTACTGAAGTGAGGTCACTCGGGTGAATTTGGGCCACGATCCCAGCCCCCTGCTCTGGTCTTTATCACAGGAGATGGATGATAATAGAGTTCTGCTGTGCATGAGAAAATTTTGGTTTCCTAAGTCAAGTCATACCACTTCATGACAGGCAGCCAAGGTCACAGGCAACTTAGTGGCTGATGGACAAGGGTTCAGTTTCTACTGGGGCCTTGTCACAAAGCCAGAAGTTGTTTTTCAGAAAGAAAAGAGTTATATACAGAGAAGGAAATGGTTTTTCTCTAAAATTTGTCCTTTGTCTTGGAAGTCATGTTTTGAAGTGTCTAAAAAACCCTGGACCTCCAAAAATTTCACCAAGATGGAATTTGTTCACCAACCTTCAGCTTGCATGTGTCTTGCTACAGTGTCTAGAGTTGCTTCTTTGTTCTCATCAGGTCGAAGCAACATGATGTCATTGATAGAACAGACTGCTAGGATGTCTTATGGAGTGGAGAAGGTAAGGTCCCTGATAGGGCAGAGGGTTGGAAAGTTGTCACAACTCTTAAGTTGGGAGACTGAAAGTGAATTTCAAGGGCCTTTGGTGGTCTCAACTACCAGGAATAAAAGGGGGGAAAGGTACTTACCTGGTTGAAAGCTACACAGCAGATGCTCCTAGGAAGTGAATTGAATGTAACAAAACCACATCTGGAGTGGCTGCTGCATTCTCCAGAACACATCTGTCTTTTTCACAGGCCAAATAGGTGGGTTAAACAGGGATCTGGTAGGAATCACCAGTCTGCATCTTTCAAATTAATTGATGAATTCAGTAAAACTCCACTGGAAATTTTGTCTGGATTTTTTTCTGAACCATCCAATATATTAACTATAAAGTTTTTTATAGAATAACAAAAATCTATCAGAGGCAAGTTTAACTGATAAAAAAAGAACAAATAAGGGCCTTCTATTATCAGATGCTAAGAAAGATTAGAAGGACAAATCAATGTGTGCATAAATCCACAATGTATGTATAAGATCAAACAAATAAACCAGTGGAGCAGAACAGAGTCATAAGTAGACCCTGCATATATGTGAACCAATTTTTTTTTTTGTATTGGGGATTGAACTCAGGGGTGCTGAGCTCTATCCCGGGTCCTTTTTATTTTTGATTTTGAGACAGAGTCTTGCTAAGTTTGTTGAGGCTCTTGCTAAGTTGTCCAGGCTGGCCTGTGTCCTCTGCCTCAGCTTCCTGAGTTACTGGGATTGCAGGCATGTAGCCACTGTGCCCAGTGTAAAGTGATTCTTCAAGAAAACAGGAAATGTATGGTTGTTACATGATCCTGGGAAAATTGGATTACTTTATGGAGAAAAAATTGGACATACACCTAAAATCAAATATCAAGGTAGACCCTAGAAGATAAACACATCAACAGGAGAACTATAAAATTAAAGGAAGAGAATCTGGGAAGATGTCATCGTGACTTTGAGTCACAAAGGAATTCTTTTATTTCTCTTTTTTGTAGCACTGGGGATTGAACCCAAGGGCACTCTACCCTGAGCTACATCCACAGCCTTTTTTATTTTTTATTTTAACACTGAGTTTCCCTAAGTCACCCAAGCTGGCCTCAAATTTGCAATCCTCCTGCCTCAGCCTCCCAAGTCACTGTCAGCCTGGAAGAAACAAATTCTTAAACAAAACTAAAAACACAAGTTAAAGGACAAAAAATAACCTAATAAATTTGATTTCAGAAAAATAATTTAAAAAAAAAGTCTGCTCAGCAAAAGCCACTCTGAACAAAATTGGCTGATGATGAGAGTGGGAGGTGATGTTTACTAGGTGTAAAACAAGGGACTTATTTAGAGAAAACAGTAGCTCCTGTGTTGTCAACCAGGAAAAGACAGAACTTCTATTAATAAAACGGGGAGAGGACATAAAGCAGTTATTTCATAGAAGAGGAAGCCCCAAGAGATGCCAAGCATTTTCAAAGATGCTTATCTTTCAGCAACCAACACCCATTTGATGTCTCTCTTTATCCCATCTGATTGGCACAATTAGAGTACTGAATGGCGCCAAGGGCTGGTTGGGATCTGGGGTTAGGAAATGTTCACATACTGTTGGGGGTAGAAGCCACGTTGGGGACCAGCTGGCATGACCGGTTCTACCAGTCCTTCCCCAGGGTAGGAGAGAAAGGAAAGTCTCACACAGAGCCAGGATGGGACAGAGAAGTTTGTCAGTGCTTATTGGAGTGACAGGTTAGGGGCAAGTGAGGTGTCCACTGCCGGGGGACTGAATGAGGAAAACGTTGGGGAGTAATCTGCCACGTTAGAAGCAATGACCTAGATGTGCACAGAACCCAGGGAGATGAAAAACAGTGCAAAGTGTAGCTCAATCCTATATGGAAATAGATGTTTTAGGCTCCCTAGAAATGAGACATAAGTGAAGGACACCCATCAAGCCCATTACAATGATTGAGATGCTAGGAAAAGGGAATAGTGAATAAAGATACACGGAAATAAAGGAAAAGAGAGAAAGATTGGTGTGGACCAAGAATGGCAGTGAGCCAAAATCACTGAGGGATCAACTCTGCACCCGAGGTTACAAAATGAAAAGGAAGGAAAACAAGACAGACAAAATCAAAAAGTGTTAGGAAGGGAAAAGACGTCGTGGGATAAAATAAAGGGAATTTTATGTTGGGCACAAAGCCCAAAGTCAACCACACATTATGTTTTAGGGACGTATCTCAAAGAAAGTGGTTCTGGAAAGTTGAAAGGATGGACAAGATCTGTCAAGACAAATAGCACCGAATGAGTGGAAGTGGAAGTGGTTAAAATAGAGGTCTCCAAGCCTCACAAATCTCTGGAATTAAATATTATGGCATCAAAGTGCCCGATGCCTAGGCAGGCAGGAAACCAAAGAGAAATAAACCTCAGCACAATGACAATCACAGATGACACCTTTAGACCCAGCAGATCAAGTGGATGAGGAATGAGGAAGCGTTCGATTTGAATGGTATGATGAAGACTGAACTCTGGGTCCCAGGAACAGAGAACTCACTTCCTTTTAAGTAGTCGTGGATCATCTGCAGAAGTCAGCCGTCTTTTAGGTCAGAAAGACGATCTGGGACAATTACAAATGCAATCACATTAGTTTTTTTAAAAAAATCACAAGATGAGGGGAAAAATCTTATCAACAGGTAATTAAAAAATACCTCTTTAAATCAATTTTGAGGACAAAAGAGAAATAAAAAAAAAGAAACATTGAGACCCCAAAATGATAATTAAAAACACTACATATCCAAATCTGAGGGTTATGACTAAAATTGTTCCTAGGGAAATTCATTAAACCCTTGGAAAGAGTTACAAGAAGAAAAACTAGAAATGAATGAAATAGGCATATTGGTGTCAAGAACTGAAGAAAACATCAACAAACCCAATTAAGATAAAAGCAGATACTAATGAATAAAACAATCCAAAACTTCACAATAGAATATATGAATAAACTCAAAGGCTTTTCCATGAAAAATAAATAGATACACCATTGAACAGCCTAATCAAGATGGAAGGGAGAATGAAGAAAGATACAGCGTTTGAAAACCTACTTTGAATGGATCATTTTCTGGGAAAATACAAATTACCAAATTTTATGTAAGAAGAGATAGTTAAATAAGTAGAATAATAGTCATGAAAAACACCGAAAATATTATTAGGAAGCCACATATCAGGTCAGGTATCACATTAACTATTTTTTTTTTAATCTTCAAGAAAAAAAATGTAGGCATATTTAAATTTTTTCATCATAGAGAAAGAAACCTGCTAACATAATAAAAACCAATACAGCACTGTTATCAAAGCTTTTTCAAAGAAAGAATAAAAAACTGCAGATAAATCCTCTTTATGAGCATCTATGAAAAAATTTTACATAAGATAATATCAAATAGGATTCAGCAGAATATTAATACACATCACACTCAGGTTGGGTTGCAAATCTCATTATTAGGAAATATGTTAATATAATTCATCATAATAACTGAAAAGGGAACAAAACAACACCAGGAAGATGTTTTAAAAATCCAGCATCTTGCCAGACATGGTGGCACAGGCTTGTAATCCCAACCACTCAGGAGGCTGAGGCTGGAGGATCACAAATTCCAGGTCAGCCTGGGCAACTTAGTGAGACCCTGCCTCAAAATAAAAGACTAGGAAGGTAGTTTATCTGTAGAGCCCCCCTGGGTTCAATCCCCAGTACCTCCTCACCCCCCAATCAATATCTACTTCCAAATACATAGTAAACAAAATTCTTAGTGACTCATATAGTAGATCATCTCTTGATGTTATAAGCACGTCTCTTACTTTAGAAGTCTGCCTCACAGTTAATGGTGAAACTCAAAGTCTTCCTGTTAGATCTGTGAATAGAGCAAGGGTGCCTATTACCATCACAATTATTCAACATTGTTCTAGAAAGATCAGCCAATGCATTTAGAAAGAGAAAGAAGCATGTGTACAATATATTGGTAGAAGAAAGCGGAATTTTCCATAGATATGACCGTATACTTAGAAAACCTAAGAGAATTAACTGAGAATATGAGAAATGATAACTCTGTGAAATACTTGGGAACAAGAATCAATCAGGATGAGACCCAATATTTATCCCATGTGCTAAAATAGACAACTGAGAAATATAATGAAATAAAAATTCCAAATGATAATTTCAAGAGTATAAAAAGCCTAAAGTAAAATTAACAAGAAATAGTTAAAATTCATAAGAGTTTAATTCATAGATAACTGCTGAGTGATCTAGTTAAAGACAATATAAGTGGAACGGCATATCTTGTTTTTGGATTGAAAGAATGCTTTGCATAAAAATATCAGATTTCTCCTAAAAGTAAACAATGATAGTAATAAAATTATAACATAATTCCAATTAAAATACCCAAACCATTTTTGAAGCTTTTCTAAAAATAAGAGCTAACACATAACATGTTCTGTAAATTATCTGTCAATACAAATGTCTAATCTGGAAAAAATGTATGCTACTTTTCTTCTCCCCATATCCACAGATGCAAAATTTAATTACTAATTTCTAAATGAAACCATTCACTCAAATATTTTTGAGACGTAAATATTAGTAAACATTACTAAACACTAATATCAAAGTGTAGAGGGCTCATAGGATGAGCAAGTAGCCTTTTCTGTCCTTTACATTTGCATGCTCAAAAAAAAAGGAAAATCAGAATAAAAAGCCTGTTGGGATCAAGATTTGCTTTCTTGAGAGGACAGTTTAAGAGCAAAACCAAAAACTTCAGTGGTACATATACACAGTGGAATACTACTCAGCCACGAAGAAGAACGAAATTATGGCATTTCGCTGGTAAATGGGTGGAACTGGAGGCTATCATGCTAAGTGAAATAAGCCAATCCCCCAAAGTGAAAGGTTGAATGTTCTCTCTGATATGTGGATGCTAGACCCACAATGGGGCGGGGGAATATATGTTAACAGGATTGGACAAGGGGGAATGAGGAGAAGGGAGGAGGATAGGAATGGGAATGACAGAATGAATCAGACATAATTTTCCTATGTTCACATATGAATACACGACCAGCGTGACTCCATGTCATGTCCAACCACAAGAATCGGAGGTTATACGCCATGTATATGATATGTCAAAATACATTCTACTGTCACATATAACTAAAAAAAAGAAGAAAAAAAACTTTAATGCAAAAATGTTTACATTAAATTTAGTGTAAAATCAAAATTATTTTTAAACTAAAATGGTCCTTCAAGAAGGCACGTAGGTACAAAGTGTATGTGTGTATGTATTTGTACACGTGTGCATGAGTGTGTCTTTTCTATATCTGTGGACTTCTGTTAACATTTTCATTGCTAAACTAAAAAAAATAATTATGTATTTATTGCCAAAACCCTAAAAGTTGCTGTATATAGAAAGCAGTGAACGTTGTATGTTAAACATTTAAGAGAGACCAATATTTCCCTGGTTGGTTGGCAGGTCCACAGCCCAGGCAGCAATGTGTGCCAGTGACCTTAAAGCTATCCTCACTTTGATTTCACCCACGAGTTTAACTTGTTAAATATTTACTTATGTCATGAGAATCAAAAGGCATTTGGGCTAATTGAACAGTTTTTAATTTATGGGAGCAGTCATTTTCTATAAGCCACAGACAATACACCAACATACCCCCCAAAATGGACGAGAAGATCCTTAAAGGTTTGGCAGTTTTATTTAGATTGATCATTTGCCAGTGTGTAAAAGCTGGACGGTTGACCTGATTATCTTTTCCATAGCTCTGAGCAGTACTTAAATCTGAAAGGGTAAAGTTTCTAAGCTGGAAAGCTTGAATATAAAAGATTAGGTATTATTAAGTTCCTCTGTTACACCCAGATTCCTGAGATAGTTAAGACAACACCCTACTGGCCATTTAGCCTAGGGCCCTGTGCAGTTCGTCACAGGGCCCAAACCAATCAGTTTGAATGTGTAACCCGCTTACGAATGACCAATCAACCCCTGCCCAATCTGTTCCCACCAATGAATGTGCCAATCACGTTTCAGAGTTGTTGTTCAATTTCCCCGCGCCTCATGATGATTTGTTCTGATGTATGCAAAGCCTCCCGCCCTCCCCAAAAAGTGTACTTAAGCTCTGTTTGAACCTCTGCTCGGGGCTCTGAGCTGCGCTCCCTTCTTGAGTGAGCACAGAGTCCCAGCGCGCTGGAATGGATCCCCAATAAATCCCCTTTTGCCAATTGCATGGAGTAAGTCTCTTGTGTGTGGTCTCTCCCTCCGACGTTCCGCCGGACCCCCCTTACAAATCCTGAATCTGCATTTCAGAAAGGTACACGATAAGGTAGAATTTTTACTTCTTGAAGACATACAAACTAGTTGATCTAAACATGGAGAAAGACAGAAGTACAATCCCAGCAGTTTTGAATAACTGGTTTTCTTAGTAGAGGGAAAAAATCCCCAGATAAAGAGAGAGAAAGTAAAAAATCGTCAAACAAAAAGTATTTCATTGAAGCTCATGGAACCAAAAAAAAAAAAAAATCACCAAATGACAAGGGTCATGCTCAGAGAAACTTTCTTTTTTTTTTTTTTTTTGAACTGGGGATTGAACTCAAGGGCACTCTCCCACTGAGCCACATCCCCAGCTATTTTGTATTTTACTGGGAGACAGGGTCTCAATGAGTTGCTTAGGGCCTCACTTTTGCCGAGGCTGGCTTTGAACGTGCGATCCTCTTGCCTCAGCCTCCGGAGCCGCTGGGATTACAGCCTGCACCACCGCGCCTGCTTCACGAGCACTCTGAGTCCACCTCGGTGCTGGCTCTAGGGAGTCTTCCCCAGTATCCACAGTGCTGCCTCTAGTAAGGGGTATAAAACAATGTGCAGTCAGCAGAACCATCAATGGCAGTATGTCTTCATTCATATATAGCCACGCATTTACAGAAACCTTTTGGAAGGATCAGAACAGCAGTTCCTTCTGGGGATCAGAAATGTGGCTGATGTGTGTGTTTCTATCAGACTTGGGGCCCCAGCCCACCCCACTTTTATTCCTTGTCTGTCCATCTCAGGCTGAGGCCTCTGCCCAAGGGAACAGCACAGGCCACGGGAGCTGTGGGACCAACCAGGCCCGTGAGGCCCGACTAGGCAAGACCGCGGTGGAGACCAGGAGACCAGCGGATCAGGAGGGGGAGATGCAGGTCAGACCTTCCAGAAAGAACTCCAGGGATCTCCCAAGAAGAAGTGAGACCCAGGATGGCGGAGGTCAGCTCCAACCTCGGACCTCCTCCCTCCTCCTGACCGCTCTGAATCAGCCAGATTTGAACTTTCCAGATTCGGTCCTGCACACCACGTCTCTGAGTGTGGATTTTACCCCCCCCCCCACCCTGGGCGGGGAAGTTGGACTAGACCTGACCCCACTTCATGACAAGGAGAATGAGCCTCAGAGAAGCTGGCTGCTTCTGGGGCTGGTGTGAGGGGATGGGCTTCAGGCTCTGCACGGTGGACTCCACGTTCCAGGTCCCTTTCAGAGCCCAGGACTGACTCCGTTTCCCCGAACTCACTGCAGCCTTTACCAGTTCCTCAGAGTGGAACTTCTTCTCACTGAGGACCTCTGAAAGGCCGTTTCTGTACCTCTGTCCTGTAGGGTTCCCTGCAGGCTGGGAGCTGGGACTGGAGAGGCAGTCCCCCTGGCCGTACGGGAGTGTTGGCACCGTCAGGGTCTCATTTTATGTTCACCCTCAATGAGCTTTGTCCTTTGTGGTTGGTGGCGTGACTCAGTGGGCAGACCCCGGGGTCTTTCCAGCATGTCCCCCCACCCCCATCCTCTCCCCCTAGAATCCAGGGCTTGATTTTGATGAAGAGGCTTGTTCAGGAGAGAGCTCAGAAGAAGGGAAGAGATCATAGAACAAAGGAAGTGGGTCACCTTGATGGGAATCACCCAGACCATGTAACTCCACGGTCTCATAATGATTTTCTGGGCCTTGTGCCCCAATCCATGGCGATAAAAGTACGAATGGTCTGGGTTGTGAATAAGATGGCGGAAAGGCAGTCATCATCGGAGACCTAGGGGAGGCCTTTATGACTCTGGGGAAACCTGATGGTTTGGCCCTGATCCCACGCTACACAGGAGTGGGTGCGTGTTTTGAAGGGGCAAGGGGCGATCGCGAGTGGGTGGGAGGAGCCTATGGCAGAAGCTGGTTGGCCCACGATTCCCATCGGCCATCACCCACCTTCACACAAAGCCCCTGCATCCTCCTTGTGTTTACAGTTGAAGTTATCGTCCTGGTCACATTCGGCCAGGGTCCTCTCGGTCCCGTTGCACTTGGCTTGCTGAAGGTGCACGGGCTGGGCCTCTTCTGCCCCCGGTGGGTACAACAAACCTGCAGGTGTGTGGTTGCCTGCTCCGCAGCCCAGCTCCCGACACACCACAGCCACATCCTTCATGTCCCAGCCGTCGTCACACACAGTACCCCAGTGACCTTTCTTTTTCATCTCCACCCGCCCTGCACAGCGGTGGGGACCATTCACCAAGCGGACTTTGGGAGGAGTATCTGCAAACAGAAAAGTTATAGGTGCATTTGGGAATTGACAGCCCCCACCTCTCCTTTTCTTTGGTACCAGGGATTGAATCCGGGAGTGCCAAACCACTAGAGCCACATCCCCAGCCACCCCCCCACCTTTTTTTTTTCTTTTGAGACAAGTTTTCGCTAAGTGGCTCAGGGCCTTACTAAGTGGTGGAGGCTGGCCTCGAACTTGGGATCCTCCTGCCTCAGCCTGTTGAGTTGTGGGATTACAGCGGGCACCATCACTTCTGGCTTAATTTGTGTTTTAAAGCGTTGGAAAATTTGAAATGACTAATAAAAAAGATTTAACAGGGAAGGTAAAAATCTAGCAGGCTTTAGAAAGTTGTTGGGTTTAATTCCAAGGACTCTTTAAGTTGCAGATAATTCCAACATTGTTTTAAATCGATGCAGGACATAGAAACTGTGGAAACTCCTGAGGCTTAACCTATCCTTAAAAGTAGAAAACTCACTTTTAATGAGGATGCAAAGGAGCTGGCAGGTAGCTCAGCGGTAGAGTGCAGGCTTAGCTGGGTTCAGCCTCCACCACTAAATAAATGAGGTGATTCCTAGTAAAAATTCAAACCCCAGGAAGTGCTCCACTCCTGGTTTTCCCACTTTTTCCTTAGGTATTTACAAGAGTTAGTTGTATCTAATCGTTCACTGGAAGCTCCGGCTGTGCAAGGTCTTTCCTTGATTTTTTTCCCGGAGATGCCTTCCTCCCTTTTCCATGCTCACCCACCCCTCTCCTTACACCGACCTGACCCCAGTACAGTGTCTTGCAAGTTGTCTGTTTTGTGCATATTTTGTTATCTAGGTGAAAGGGAAACAGATCGTAGGCGGTTGTAAGCTTTGGACCAGTGACGTGGCTAAGACCCATTGGAGGGCCTGGGGAGCTGAGAGACTTCTGGTCGACCTCTGATTGACTGGAGGGAGGAGAAATCCAATGGAAAGGGGGAGCACACGTCGTTGCTGCTCCTACCTCTGACATTGAGTTTCATCAGCTCACTGTGCCGGGCTCCCAGGCCGTTGTCAGCCTTACAGAAGTAGGATCCAGAATGTTCTGCAGTCAGGGAGAAGTTGAAGGAGGCTCCCCCTCCAAAAGGGGCTGAGCTGTTCCCCAGGGTGACGTCCTCGTAATAAAACCAGTACAGGATGGGGGGGGACGCTCTCCCGTCCTCACAGTGAAGCTCCATCACAGGTCCCACGAAGGCCCGGGTCCCGGGGGCACCAACCGTGAGGATGGGATGTGACACTGGAACTGCAGAGGCAGGAGGTGGGAATCACAGCGCCCCCCACTCTGACTGGAGGGTCCTCCAGAATCCCTCCCTCCTGAGCCTTTCCCAAGGTGGCACAGAGACGGTTCCCCCACGGAGCTCAGGTGAGCTCGGATGGAGACTTCTGGGCAGCATGCCCCTGAGCACGCAGGCCAGGGAGCCTGCCTCCTGACCACCTTGTCAGCCTCCTCCAGGGCCTCCGCGGCTGGCACTGCCCCCTCCACCCTCACAACGGTGACCCTCCCGTGCACCTTTCTGCCCTTTACAGCACCCTCTGCTGCGGGAGGAAACCCACCCCCGTCGGGAGCCGCTGGCTGGCTGATGGCAGGAACGCTCCTCACCCCTCACTGTGACGTTCACCACCTGGCTCTGCACGGGGCCGTAGCTGTTGTCCGCTGTGCAGTAGAATCCTCCGCCGTGGCTCCCCCGGACAACTAGGATCTCCAGCTCTGCTCTCTGGGAACACCGCGTCTTCCTCCCCAGACTCTCCGATGTGTCCTCTCTGTGCCAGGAGAATGTGGTGACCCCTGTGCCTTTGGCCACGGAGCAGACAAGGACCAGCATCTCCCCCTCCACTGCCTGGACCCCTGGGGGCTGGGTCTTCATGGAAACCTGAGACACAGGGACCCCTGCGGGAACACAAGAGGAGACAGCAGCTGAGGGACAGGTGTGGGGAAGGCAGGGCAGTGGTGGAGTCCAGTACCACCTTTGGAGCATTATGGCAAGTAATATTCGAATGCAATGTTTAGGCAGAGGAGAGTCCACTCCGCTTGCCTGAGTTTTTTTTTTTTTTTTTTTTTAAGCGGGGAGATAATATATTGAGGGACATTATGTAGGACCACCCCGTAATGTTCTACTCAGTAACAATCGCACATCCTTACTAATGTCCAGTGTCTAAATGACATGCTCTCTCCTGACCTCCTGGTGCGTGGGGACAGTAGGAGTGGTGACAGATCACAGCCTGGGGAGACAGGCGGGCGGAAGTTACAGTTCAGCTCTGCCACTCATTCACCGCATGATCTGGGAACGTCAAGACCTCCAATCCTTGTTTTTTCTCAAACATAAACATGTGGGTAACCATCCTAACCTCGCAGAGTTCTCATGAAGGTTAAATGAGATGCAGATGGAAAGCACCTCTCGCTTTGAAGCGGTCCAGCAACATCTCTTATTGATACACTCTCCTCGGCCATTGTTAGGTAGAAAGTGGTGCGAGAGGATTAAAAGTGCATACATTTGGTACCAGAGCCACCAGGATCAAGTTGCAGCTGTAGGTTCCCTTCGGTTAGTCTTGTAATGACTCTAGGCCATCAGTTTTCTCATTTGCAAAATGGGGATAATAATAGTGCCTACATTACGGGTACTCATCACAGTACTGTGTCGTAGGGCTGCTGTAATAACTCAATGTTAAAGTGCTCTGAAAGGTGCCTTCTACATGGTGAATGTGCATAAGTCTTCCCTGTTGCAGATATTTATGACCATCAGAGAGATTCTCCTAGAACCGAGCACAACGTACAGTGATCCTTTTTATAAGTGCGGGGGATTGTTGTAATCATCTCTTTCATTATTAATCATTATTGTTACTTAGGGCCTTCGTCGCTCTGTTAAACGTGCATCCTAGTTGGGTCACTCCTTGCAAACAAGACACCATGATTTTTTTATTCACTTCTTGGTTTGCTGGTGAGTGCTCCTTTTATGGTCAATGCTCCAGAGAGGGATTATTATCATCACGGCTTCTCTGACAGGTAAAGCAAAGTCACGGGGAAACGATGTCCCTGCAGAGATTGTTAGAGAAGAGCCCAGGCAGATCACGGTAGCCCCCTCATCCACAGGGATTGGGGAGCACAACTGAGAAGAGAGTCCGTGGTCCAGGCTGTGCCCATTCTTCCCTGCCTGACCCAGCCTTGGCGGACCAGCCCTGGCGGCCCAGCCCTGCCTGACCCCGCCCTGGCGACCCAGCCCGTGGATGCTCACTCTGCACTTCTATGTAGGATGGGCGGCTCTGCTTGGAGACACGACGAGACACCGTCCTGGCCTCACACCAATAATGCCCTGAGTCTTTTTTCTGTGTCGCTGGGATCTTGACCCTTGCTGAGGTCCAGCCTGACCTCAGGGTGTGGCCATCTCTGATGAAGGAGTATCGAAGCTGGGTGGAGGACTTCGCCGAAGGCAGCTGGGTGTTACAGGACAGCGTCACCGAGCAGCCCTCCGTGGGTCGCAGGGGTCTGGCTCTCAGCTCAGGGGTGGGAAACAGCTCTGCGGGGAGAGAGGACACAGAGACTCCCCGCTATCTGTGGAGTGTGGAGCTCCTGATGAGCAGTGGCCCCCAAAGAACCCCACACCCAGATTCAAGGCCTCTCAGCCCACCCGCCGTTTCTCCCTCCCAGTGTGTGTTCTCTTCCCACCTGACGCCTCTTCCTTCCCAGGTTCATCCACTCCAAGAGTGAGGGCCTCACCTTGGACAACGAGCCACGTAGTTCTGGTCTCTTCTGTCACACCGATAGGAGGGAATAATGTCCTCTCCGCCTTACAGAAGTAGGAGCCGCTGTCGCTGCGCCTGGCATTTGAAATGGTGTGGCTTGTGGCATTATGGTAAGTGGATATTTGAAAGCCATCCTTGTAGTACGTGAGTCTATGTATCCTGTCATTTGTTTCCCCGGAGCATCTTATAACCACCTGGTCTCCTTCGTAGACGTTGCGTGGTATGCTGATACTCAGCCAGCCTGCGAAAGAAGCAAAGGTACCCGGTGACAAGGTGGCCCTCTGCCCCGGTGCCTTCCCTTCTGCTTATAAGGGGAAGGGACAGCGCTCTATCGTGAGTCAGCCTGAGCATCTGCAGTTGCCTTGGGACCTGCTGGCTCTGTCAGTTTCCCCGCTAAGTAAGCTCCACCTCCCTGGCAGTCTGTCCAACAAACATCTTGCTAGTTTTCTATCTGTTAACAGGTTTTGATGCCATTCTTCCCAGCAGTGAACACTTGGAATAAATATGGATTTGAAATGATCCCACTAGCATCTCCTTCCAGGTGACTGCGGGTCCCTACAGGAGCCATAATCAACCCTCTCTGCGTGTTTCATTCCTTGGAGACTCTGTCTAGTGGTACCGTCAACCCAGAGGCCTTCTCTCTGATATTCTCCCTGCATGAAGCAAACCGGGCCACTGAGACTCTGGCCCGGGGACTACATCTTTAATCTCCCGAGTTCCCTCTGCAGTGCTGTCTTCCGAGACTCTGAGAATGGTTTTCATGAATGGGTCTGGATGCTCCCTATGAGAAGGGAAGTGGGCCCCTCCACTTGTTGGGTCATAGTCTCCCCTTGGGAGAGGAGGAGCCTGTGGACCATTTCCTGAAGAAGCAAAGGAGAGCCAGCCACCACGCTGTTCTGTGACCCAGCCCTGTAGACCTGGGCTTTGGGGGGACATTTCAGTTGGCAACAGAACTAAAAATGCGGGTTCAAGTGTCAATTTGGAATCGTGGGAGTCCAAGGAAAATGTTTGTTGTTCTGATAAAAAAAGTAAAAACACCTAATCCCAGACCTGAACATTGGGCTATTCCCCTGCAGGGCGGAGACAGGGCATGCAAGTGCTGTGCAGGCTGTGTGCCTAGCTCAGTGCTCTGGTATGAGGTCACGGAGGAGGGGTAGCGGGACCCTGCCCAGGGTCCTGTCTCCGAGGAGAGATCCTCTCACAGTGAGGTCTAGGTCACAGTCTCCAACCTGAGACTTACAAGGAGATGGGGAGAAAGCCCTTTGAACTTCCATCGTAGATGATAGATCTTCTCCTCTTTTAAATTTTCTGGGTTTGTTCATCTTTACCAGGTTCACTATTTCCATGTATCTATTTAATATATTTAAGACACAGGTTCAATTTTTTTTGTTGTTGTTCTGAATAGTGCAAAGTGATCAAATGAGTTCAAGGACAACTTCTGTTCGTCATTTAACCACTTTGAAAGTTCTGCCAGTAGAATAGGGAATGGGGGTGGATGGCCGGGGAGGGGGGCGGACAGCATCGATAAAGAGAGAAGAGTGTGGGAGCCCAAATATGTTCTTCCTCCAAATTGACAGTGGGAAAGATTTTTCAGTGATGAGGATAGAGATATAATCAGTTTGATTAAAGAAATATTTAAGGAGTGATATTTATGTGACCAAGTTGGTAATAATGATAGGGCAAGAGACAGGGGGAAATGCTAAAACCAGGTTTTCCTGAACTGCAGTCAGTATCTAACCGTAAGATACCTGGTTATTGGTCATTAAGTTTTGATATTTTACCTACAGACCCATCCCCTAGATGCGGGCACAACTGAACATATATACACATTTTATCATAATTTCAGGGAATTTGTTGGATCCCATGAGGCTACTCCAGAGACAAATTTAAGGACCTTCTTGCTTAAAGTCACAAGCCTCGCTACACAAGCCTCACCCCGCTTCTTATTAGAGGATGGATGTCTTCTCAAAGGCATGAATAAAGAAGAAAATGTGCTTTACCAGTCTCATATGAAACCAGACCTTTTCTCTTTATGTCACTGTATTAGAATTCTAAGGAAAATCAGGTTAGGCGTGGGAGAGTTCACCATCCAATTAGAAGATCCAGGGGCATTCTTGTTTTCTGCAGAAAACCTCCTTGACCCCTTATTTCTATCCCCTTATAAATATGCTTCCCCTCTCTGTTTCCAGGGATTCTGGTGGGAACTTTGAGCCCCTGCAGCCGGAACCAGGAAGAAGTTTTCCCAACCACACAGTGCGTGCTTTGCTCTCCCTTCACAGTGACCTTCTTTCCTATCTCCTGGCTCAACAGGAAAGGGGAAATCATGTGTTACTTTGACAAACTCAGGGCAGGGTCTTCTTGCCCATGGAGGAAGGAGGCAGCCAAGCAGAGATGAATGTGGCATTGGAGGGTCCTGCTGTAGCTGGATGAGGGGGAGGAGAGGGCGGCTCTGCATCCTCCTTCTCTCGACCCTAGTCTTGGTCCAGATCCCTGCAGCCCTCAGCTAAGAGGCTAGGACAGGCCATCCCTCCCAGGCCTGGTAGAGTGAATCTAATTCCCAGAGATCTAAGAAAAAAAAGAGAAGAGTCACTCACCGGACTGGACACCAGCAGGAGCTGTGGGGGAACAGAGTCGGAGAGATCACTGCAGATCACCGAGGTCCTCACACTTTTAAAAAAGCTACAACCCTCTGAGCACTTCCCCATGATCTCACTCTTTCCTTCTGTCTCTCCCTTCCCCGCTTCCTTCCCTTACACCCCTCCCTCATTCCACCTATTTCTTTTTCCTCCTCCCCCAACCCACAAACAATACCCCTGGGAACCCAATATTCATTTTACTATCCCAGTTCATAAGCACTGTCTGTACCCGTGACCAGAAGCTTGTCATTTTGTTGGTTACATCCTCAGAAGTCTCAATATTTATTGCTTCCCTCCTATCTTTTTTTGTTTCCTGACTACTTTGTCTGGGACACGTTGCCTACCTGGGAGTCACACGGAGCCCAGGAAGGGTCACAAAGGAAAAGGGGGTGCCTTTCATATTCATCGACACCACTTCTCCCTCCATCCCAATTGTGGACCTAGTTCCGTGTTCATGTCTCTATGTGGGCCGTATTTACAACAAAAGCCATCATCTCATCTATGGTCAGCAAGACATGAAACCTCTCCAAAAGTTCAGGGAGGTGAGAACTTAGCCCAAAATGTGATAGCATGGAGTGGGAGTGGGGATCGGGAAGGTAGGATCCATGTGGGCTGGAAATGGAATTCACCCCAATAGAAAATCCCTTTGTAGTTCTTTGAAAGAAGCCTTCCAATTTCCCTAGAGATCAAAGCAGAAACGATGTATTTGGTATTTGGTAAAGGGATGCAAGGTCCTTTTGACTTCCTGGGAACCCTGCTTTTCTTAATACCTAGTTGCATGATGTCTGCTAGTACTGAGTCAGAGCCTGAAATCCATTCCTACTCATTGCATCAGAGAGAGTCGGGGTGCCCCAGAACAGAGAGTTCTCCCCTGGGTCCAACCTGGTCCTGCTCTAGCAGCCTACTCACCGAGGACCAGAAGCTGTAGCCACAGCAGCATGAGGCTGGAGGCAAGATGTTCTCCCAGATACTGTCAGGGGCAGCTCGGGTCTGCAGAGCGGCTGTCTGTCTGGATGAAGCTGGGGTTTGTAGTTCAGCAGGGATTTCATCAAAAAGAAAAAAAAGGAAGTAGCTAGCTTTGTCCCCACCCCAACTCCATGAGTGCTGAGAAAGTGAATATTCTTCTCCTTGACAGAGTCGCTCAGATGTGTGTGTATTGATAAAAGTGCTTCTTAAAAGGCTAGATATCTTCATGCTGTAGATATGCTTCCTACTTCTTTCAGCTCTGTCTGCAAATGCTCAGTTCTGGACTTGCTGAGAGTCAAAACACTTGCTTGGGCTCTTCCAAAAAGAAACCTTTTTGCTACTTAAGATGCACATTTTTTTTTTAATGCTGTCTTTAATATCATGACACCATGCCAACACTGATGCTGTTCTGCAGAGCTCCAGCCAGACCACATGAAATAGGAATCTGTTAGAGATGGTGATGGGATTAGGATGGTGCAAGATGGCATTATGTATTGTCCGGGGGCCCCAGAAAGATATAAATTCTGCTCAACCCAAGTCACCTGTCTTCATGAAATGTTTCAGCCAGATACACCTAGGAAGGAAGCAGTCCTACCACCCTATGGCTACTTGAGGTTTTAGCAGTACAGTGGTCTCAAGGACCTCAACACACACAGGAATGGGAGACACCAGGTCTGTCTTCTTACACTCCAAAGTTTAAGAAGAAATTTCGGAAGAGAGTTCTTGTATCAGGCTGGAAAGAGAATCCACCTTAGTTAAAAGGAGGAACTCAGGGCTGGGAGTATAGCTTTTCATGCATGAAGTTCAATCCCCAGCCCCAAATATGAGAGAAGGAGGGAGGGAGGGGAGGAGAAGAAGAGGAGGAGGAGGAGGAGGAGGAGGAGGAGGAGGAGGAGGATTGTAGTAGTAGTGGGGTGGAAGGAAGAAGAAGTAAAGGAAGAAGTAAAGAATTTTAACAAAAGGGCTGTCAAGGGAAATGTGGGCAGTACTACAGTAATAGGCTCAGAACAATGCACCATGCAGAGACCAGCCGCTGTGTGAAGTCTACAGCCCTCAGTGCTTAAAGAAGCCGGAGGAGGAGGGACGGTTACAAAAAACCCGGTGAAAACTGACCCCAGAGGAAGGGCTGTAGGGGGCGCTGTGACTGCGGAGGGTGCAGCTGCTCCCAGAGACGGCGGGACAGGGACACAGACACTCTGACTCTCTTCCTGATGTCTGACCCCCTTTTGGTGTCTCCTGTGGATAGAGTCCAACTGCGCACCAGGTCCTGCCGGATGCATGAGAGCAGCCGAGAAGGGCAGAGAATGCATCTGGGGTGGGCTGGGCAGCTCAGGAGGAGAATGACCGCCATAGACCGCCATAATCAACGGGCAAAACCAGTTTCACCAGCACCAGGATCACTTGCCCAGCAAAAGCCTTTTTTCTCCTCCTCATGTTGGAATCTGCCCAATGCCCCCCGAGGCCATCCGTGTACGGGGTGCTGAGGTGCGATTCAGAAGATATTTAGGTCAGGCTAAAGAGGGTGTCTCCATCCGTCATCCTGGGTCAGCAGCACTAGGGAAGATTATCAACAGAAGCATAAACCAGACAGATTCACACTTTTTACTGGTGATTTCAGACTCAAATTCCCCCAAATAGTTCTCTTTAGTTGTGCAATGGGACCGCTTCTCCAAGGCCTTCTGCCCTGAAATAAATACCTAAGCATAAGAGGTGAAGCAGACCAGAGCCTGTCCAAGCTACGAGGTGCATGCCTTTCTCTCTGATGTGTTTCTGTGGGGCCCGGGGCGGGGGCAGCAGGAAGCCCAGAGGACAGACTCTGCCTTGCTGTATGCATGGGAGATGAGAGGGGGCTCAAGAAATTGCATCCACATGCGCGCTGTCTTGTGACCCCTTTGAAGTTTTGCCCTCTAGAAGAGTGGACAGTGAATGTGCTGAGTGAGCTTTTCATCAGAGACAGAAAGATGAAAGCGGTTCAAATCAAAGCTGTGTTTGAGAAAAACTCGATTATGTGACCAAGAAGGGAGTGAGTGGCAGGACTGGAGTCAGGAAAGAAGGGATACCACTGGAACATGCTACAGACCCCAGGGTTTCACTGTAAGACATGACCCCGACCGGCAGTGGAAGGGCTGCAAATTTGGTGACTCTTTAGAAAAATAGCTCTTTGTTATTACATGGTCCTTTGAGATCTTGATGTAATACAGAGGCACATTATTCCCCACAACACGGACATACACAAAGGTTAAGAGCTTTTTAAAGGCGATTTTGGAGGTTCAAAGCTTTCAGAAATTATCTGGGGATATCAGATTAAGAGCTCCTAATCTGTTGCTATAGAGCCGCAAAGGCCGGGCAGGACGGAGATGATCCATTACATTTTCAAAGGACAGATTTCTGAAAAACATAAGTTTCTTAGCGGTGGATAAAAGTGGGCTCTTCTCTTGGTTAATGACATTAGAATTAAACCAGGAGGGGAAAAATGATATGCTTTTGCCAATGCGTTCACCAAGCAAGAGAGCACAGCATCTCTCAGCTTTCAGAGCTGCTGTGGCTCCTGTTCTCCAGAGTATCCTTCATTCCTACTGGAGAGGAGACCCCGCTGGGGAAAACAGAGAGAGTTTTGGAGCATCTGTTCGTCTGCAGAAAATGGACTTTCAACATGCCGCAGCTGCCTATGCGTCTTTCCTCTGTAGATGTCCTGTCGTCCTCCCAGATTTTGGCTTTCCCAGGTGGGGTGAAATTTTGTTCCCCCAGGAGAGCGAGCAGATGTAGGAGGTAGGGATTCATATGTCCACCTAGCACTTCTGACTTAGGAGAACTCATCCCTACAGCCTTTGGCAAGAGGAAATAGGCAGGGAGCAGCCACGGCACAGTTGTCTGGTAGCTTTCTGTCTTATGCCACCCTGATATCCGGGGGGTTCAGAAGAACTGAGAGAGGAGAATTCAAGTAACCATCTCCACCCTGGTGGTGGGGACGACTCCGAGACTCACCTGAGCAGGACTTCTCAAATGTCAAGTCTTGCACCTCTGAGGAATTTTCTCCACACACAGCTGCATGGGTTTCGTGTCTCCAGTCTGAAGAAGATGGCCGGAGAATGAGATGACGCAGGAAGGTAAGGGGCAATTCTCCTCGAGGGTGAGTGATGTTGGTGTCTGCGAGCAGAGGAACTAGGAAGCTTCAGAGAGCAGATACCAATGAATGGGAAACCATCCCTCTTGCAGAATCACGACACATTTGATTAGAAAATAAATCTTTCCTAGGGTCTTTAACAATATCCTAGGCAACAGACTTCCTGCCTGGCATATTCAGCTTCCAAAGGTGCATATTCTTCCAAAGGTGCCCTGCACCCCACCAAACCCAGGCCACTGATACGGACAGATAAAGATTTTCAGAGCAAAGTAGAGTGGTGTCTTTAGGTTTGGCACAAGCTGTGAAGGGTCAACCTGGAGTAGGTGGTACATGTGAATGGCAGGTGGTTGCCCTGATGAGCGTCTTCTCCTGGCTGTACTCTGGGTCTGCCTATTGGCCTAAAGTGCATATGGAGAGATTCAGGGTTCAGACGCTGACTACAGGATCGTATTCATAGTAATATCCCAAACCCTCAATTTTCTGAAGCCCCCATGCACTAATAGGAACTCCTGTTTTTCCCTGGCTAAAGATGACCAAGAAAACATACAGGTATAAACACAAAAGCTCTGATTCAGAATACAGAATAAGTGTCATGTAAATACTACCTAGGAAATTGAGGTCATTTTGAAAGAGTAGGTATCCAAGACCACTTCTTAGAATAGAGATACCCAAGGCAAAGTTCACGGATCTTAACTAATGTTCACAATCATCTTTCTGCTACCAGGGAAAGAAAATAGGAACACATCAGCAAGTTGCAGCTGCCTCTCGTTCTTTAAAAAAAAAAACAAAACAGCGTCTGTATAGGAAATCCTCAATGTAACTATCTCTTCCATTCCTTTTCTCTCCTTTCTGTATGTGTTGAAGATCAAACTCAGGGCTTTGCTCATGCAAAGCACATTCTCGACCACTGGATTACACCCCATGGTCCCAAGTCAGTCTGGACCCAGGTAAAATCAAAGCAAGGTCAACTGATGGAGGCCACAAGTCTCCCTTTCCCATGATCAGCAGGACCATGGGCAGATGCACAAGTCAAGATTTCAGGAAGCTATGTCGTGTTTTACTGCGAACCAGGTTTCTATCATGTTTGGTGCCCTCTGTCATTAAAATCTGACCTGACTCCATTACAAGGATGAGTTCAGGGCCTCTGGGAATTAAACATTGAAGTTTACTCAACTTTTTTTTTTTTCAACCAGGAATTAAGTTCAGGGATGTTTAATCACTGAGTCACATCCTCAGCCCTTTTTTTTTTTCCTTTAACTTTTGAGACAGGACCTCACCAAGATGCTGAGTGCCTAACCACATTGCTAAGGCTGGCTTTGAACCACCCAAGCCACCGGGATTACAGGCATGGGTCGCCATGCCCAGAGAGGACTATTCATCTACAAACTCCCTTTTGGTGAGTTTGGAGTCCCTTTTGGAGTTTGAAGAGATTTTTCAAAGGAAAGAAAGTTGGGGATAATGCTCAAAGGGCAGACTTTGAGCTGAGAGGGTAAATCAATGACCAGTTCCAGGTGTCTGAGTAGGGTGGGTGGGACCTCTCTCACTGTGGAGCTACATTTTGCTTGGGGATTGGCAAAAATTTGAACTGGTCATCTGGAATGTTACTACAAACTGTACTGCCCAATTGAAGGACGATGAATGTGTCCCACACACAGTACTTCTCAGTTCTGAGAGAATTATCTGAATATTAGGGGGAGGAGAAAGAGAAGAAGGCAGACATTCCTTCAGAATCACCCAAAATGGCCCTGTGTGAGCTTCCTGGATTTTCCTTTGGCCTCACATATCCTAGACTGGAACCTGAAGAAGCCAAGCAACCTCTAACAGCATGGGTCCAGATAAAAGCCTGTGCCCTCTGGTCAGAGGGCAAGGACAGGGTCAGCCTAGCAAGACAGAACACTTTAGGACAATAGCTACTCTATTCCAGGCAAACATCACAGAAGGTAGCTGTGACCCCATCCCCACCCATGCCAGGGAAGACAGTGGAAGTCCTAGACTGCCACCCTCATTACTGAGTGGTGACACGACCCCATTCCTTATAGGGATGCAGTCACAAAATGACGAGCTTGGAGCAGGAGCTTTCATCACTGTTGGCTGTCAGAAAGACCCTCAGTGCCCCCTGGTATCAGTGCAGACCATGTGAGGGATCTGGACTTCCATCCCTGGCCAGCGGTAATGAAGTGACCCTCCCCTTCCTCTTTTCCCCTCCACTTTTCTGTGAATTGACTTAATTCAATTGCCCTTTATAAAAACGCTTTATTGTGGTAAAAATATACACAATGTCAACATCACCATTCTAACACATTAAGTACGTGGTCCCGTGGCCGTAAGTACATTCGCATTGTTATGTGACCGTCCCCACCATGCATTTCCAGAACTTTTCCCATTCCCCCAACTAAAACTCTATTCCCATTAAATAGTAACTCCCCATTCTCCCCGCTGCTATATTGTGGAAAAAACCATTTGTTTCCAACTTTATGTCTCTATTATGTCAGACTTCATGTCTTCATTAATTTTACTACTCGAGGTACTTCACACAAGTGGAATCAAACAATGGTTGTATTTTTGTGGCTGGCTTATTTCACCCAGCGAAGTGTCTTTGAGATTCACGGAACAAATGTCAAAATTTCCTCCTTTTTAACCAATTCTTTTGGATAAATACCCAGACATGGAATCTCTGCACAATATGGTAGTCTGTGTTTAACTTTGAGGAACTGCCCATATGGTTTCCCAGTGTGCTGCCCTGCATTACCATCAACAGAGCGCAGGGCTCCACTTTCCTCAGATCCTAATCAACACTTGTCCTCCTCCTCCTCCGGCTTCTTCTTTCTCCTTCTCTCCATTCTCCTCAGATGACTAAATGTACAGAGTGATTTCTGGGCTCTCTATTCAGTTAACTGGGTCTATGCATCTGTTTTTATTCCAGTCCTATGCTATTGTTGACTACTACAGCTTTGTAGTATATTTTGAAATCATACATTGTGATGTTTCCAATTTTGATCTTTTTGTTCAAGATTTCTTTGGCCATTCAGGGTCTTTTGTGATTATAGATACAAATTTTAGGATTCTTTTTTCTATTTCTGTGAATAATATCATTGGTATTTTGATAGTGATTGCATTAAATCTGTAGATTACTCTGGATAGTATGGAATTTTAACAATAGTACTTCTTCCAATCCATGAACACAGGATATATTTCCATTTACTTATGCCTTCTTCATTTTTTTTTAAATCAATGTTTTATAGTTTTCATTATAGAGAACTTTCACCTCCTTGGTTAAACTTATTCATATTTTTTTGCAACTATTGTTAAAGGGATTTCTATTTCAGATGGCATATAGAAATACTTCTGGTTTTTGTATACTTTGTTTTATATCCTGCAACTTTACTGAGTTTATTTATTCTATTTTTTTGTAAAGTCTTTAGGATTTTCTATATATAAGATTATCTTCTGCAAAAGTGACAGTTTGACATCTTCATTTCCAGCTTGGATGACTTTTATGTATTTCTCTTGCCTAATTGCTTTGGCTAGGACTTCCAGTACTATGTTGAATTGAATTGGTGAAAGTGGACATCCTCGTCTTGTTCTAGATCTTAAAGGAAAATCACTCCACTTTTCTCCTTTCAGTGAGAGAGTTGTCATATGTGGTCTTTGGTGTGTGCTGGGGTACATTTCTTTTATACCTCATCTGCTGAGAATCTTTGTCATGAGGGGATGTTGGATTTTGTAAAGATGCATTTTCTCATCTCTTGAAATGATCATATGATTATTGTGCTTCACTTGTTGATGTGATGTATCATGTTATTGACTTGTGTGTGTTGAGCCATCCTAGCATCCCTCAGATGAATCACGCTTGGTCGTGGTGAATAATCTCTTGGTTCTGTTGACTGTTTGTAGACAATTTTTGCATTTTTTTAAAAATCAGGGATATTGGTCTGTAGTTTTCTTTTGTTGTTGAACATTTGCTTGGTTTTTGTATCAGATAACACCAGCCTTGGAGAATGGGTTAGGAAAATTTCCTTCCTCTTTAACTTTTTTTGGAATAGTTTGAGAAAAAATTGTATTGATTACATGATTACATGCCTGTAATCCCAGCGGCTCAGGAGGCTGAGGCAGGAGGATCACAAGTTCAAAACCAGTCTCTACAATTTAGCGGGGCTCTAAGCAACTTAGTGAGACCCTGTCTCTAAATAAAATACAAAATAGAGCTGGGGTTGTGGCTCAGTGGTCAAGTGCCCCTGAGTTCAATCCCTGGTACTAAAAAACAAACAAACTTCTCTTTTAAAACTACTTTGGTTGTATCCTATAGGATTTTCTATGTTGTGTTTTCATTTTTGTTTGTCTCAAGAAATTAAAAATTTTCTTTTTTAACCCCCTAAAATTTTCTTTATAAAATTTGCAGAGTTTTTGAGTTTATCCTGGAATGCATTTTAGTTCCATACCATTGTGTGTAGAAAATATATTGAAATTATTTTGTATCTTAAATCTGTTGAGACTTGCTTTGTGGCCTACCATATGGTCCATCTTGGGGAATGTCGCATGTTCTTAGGAAGAACGTGTTTTCTGCTGCTTTTGTGAAAATGTATTATACGTATCTATTAGATCCAGGTGGCATACAGAGCACTTTAAATATGATATTCCTTTGTCGATTTTCTGTCTGGGTGATCTTCCGATGGCTGAAAATGTGGGTGGAAGTCTCCCACTATCATTGTATTACAGTCTGATTCTTCCTTGATCTTTCTTTTTTTTTTTTTTTTTGTCTCTTCCTTTAGATACAATAACATTTGCTTTATATTTTGGGTGCTCCAATGTTGGGTGCATAAATATTTTTCTCAGGCCTGCATTTTCCGTCTATGTATATTTTTTCAGGTGAAGTTAGTCTCCTTTTTCTTCTTCATTGTTTTTAGATGTGCGTGACAGTAGGGTGTGTTTTGACATGTTATACGTACATAGAGTGCAGCCCATTCCAACTGATTCCCATTCTTGCGGTTGCCCATCATGTGGAGTGAGTTACACTGGCTGTGTATCATGTATGAGCACAGAAAGGTATGAGCAATTCATTCCTCCGTCTTTCCTATTCCCATCCCCCTGCCTTTAGGCTCTCGAAGGAAATACATAGTTAGGCCGCATTTTGTGTGTGTGTGTGTGTATAACTTTATGTCTTTTAATTGGCAATTCTAATTCATTTAGATTCAAGGCTATTACTGTATGTAAGGATTTACTCCTGTTATTTTCCCAGTCGTTTTCTAATTGTCTTATTGGTCTTTTGTACCTTTTTCCTCTCTTGTTGTTGGCCTGCATGGTTTGGGTGGTTTCCTATAATGCTAACCTTTGTTTCCTCTCTCTTTCTCATTTGTGTATCTATCTGCTGTAATTTTTTTTTTATTGTGGTGGCTGTGGAGCTTAAGTTAAAAAAAAAAAACCTCATAGTTGTCATTGATCTTTAAAACTGATAACATCCTAGCTTTGGTTCAATACAAATACTCTAGACTTTTACTCCCCACCGATTTATAATTTTATAATAATTTGTATCTTTTTATTTTGTGTTTTGCTCAGTGACTTATTGTAGTTGTAGTCATTGTCGGTCATTTTTACTTTTCATCTTCAGACTAGAGATTTGAAAGGTTCATAGCCTCCTAATGTGGCTAGTAAGAGAGTATTCTGAATTTGATCATGAATTTATCTCGTTTTTCTCTCCGCTAAATTGAGAAGTTGCTTTTGTCCTATGCTGATTCATCATTTACAGTAAAGCATATTTCTGGAATTTCTGTTCCGTTTCGTTTGTTTTTATTCATGTTCTATTCCCAACCTTTTAATTGCCATAGTTTTTTTTTTTTTTTAATGTAGCGTTTGTTATGGTTTGGATAGGAAGTGTCCCCCAAAGTCTCCTGTGTTGATGCAGGAGTACTCAGAGGTACAGGGATCAGAGGATGAGAGCCATAAACCCACAGTGCCTCCTGGTTCAAGTGGACCAGCTGGCTCCTAACTGCAAACAGCGGGGGCATGGCTGGAAGGGGTGGGTCCCTGGGCAGTGTGCCCTGGAAGAGTTCGTCTTCCCTGTCCCCTCTTCCCCTCTCTCTCTCTGCCTCCTGGTCACCATGTTCTAAGCTGCTTTCCTCTACCATGCTCTTCTGCTATGATGTTGTACCTCATCTCAGGCCTAGAGCCATAAAGTTGCTGATAATGGACTGAACCTCTGGAACCACGAGCCAAAATAAAGTTCTCCTCCTCTCAGTGGTTCTCGTCAGCAACTTCACTATGTGTGAAAACCAGGAGAGTTGTATTGGTATAATCTACACAACATGCTAAGATTCACCCATTATATGTGCATTTATTTGTACGTGTGTGTGTGTGTGTGTGTGTGTGTGTGTGTGTATCTCTATGCAATTATTAGCTTTGGGTAACTACCACGTCAAGATACCTAATTGTACTTTTACCACAAGGGTCTCTTTTCTAATCACAACTACCATCTCCATCCCTGTTACCTAGTTCCTGGCAACCATTAACCTACCTGTTCATTCTCATTTTTCTCTTAGAAATTTTATGGGTTACCTTATGTAAGTCCATGATCGACTTTGAGTGACATAAGGGTTTTGGGGTTTGGTTTTGCCCATGATGTGCAGTTGCCCCGTCATTGGTTTAAAAGATCATTTTTCCCCGATGGATTGTCTCTTCTTCTTTATCACATGTTAATTGAATGCTGTGTGTTGTTCTATTTCTGGGTTCTCTATTCTGTTCCACTAATCTGTATCATCTGTCCCTCTGCCAATACCACACAGTCTTGTTTACTGTAGTTATAAAGTAGTGCTTAACATTGGAAAGAGTGTTCCTTCTACTTTATTATCCTTCAACATTATTTTTGAATATTCCCGAACCTACGCTTGGTCTACAAAAAAACAAAAACAAAAAATTGCTGGACTCCGTCTCAGCCAAAAGGCAGAGAAGCAATGTACTGTGTGTAACAATAATGTACTGCAATTCCAAAAAAAAAAAAACAGAAGGAAGAAATTTGAAAATTTTTGCCAATAAGGAAATGGTAAATGTTTGAGAAAATAGGTGTGTTTTACCCGATTTAAACATGACACAGTGTAAACAGGTATTAAAACATCATGTTGCTCCATTAATATGTATAATTTTTATGATTTTATGTATCAGTTAAAAAAATAAAATTTAAAAGACCTAGCTGGAATTTGAATAGTAACTTGTGAGCCCATGGATTAATGTAGTAAAAATCGAAATTTCACTATGTTGAGCCTTCCAATTTATATAGCATATCTCTGCAAATATTTAGTTGGCTTTGATTTCTTTCACGGGAATTTTGTAGTTTTTAGCATACAGATCAGGTATGCTTTATTAGATTGATGCCTAAGTATTTCATTTCCTTTGAAGCTATTATGAATAGTTTGTGTTTTTATATTGTGATTCCACTTTTTTTTGTTTTCAGTACATAGAAATGCAATTGATTTTGTGTCATCTTGTATCTCTTCATCTTTCTAAATCTACTTGTTAGTTCTAAGAGTTTTTTTTTTTTTTTTTTAGTAGATTCCAGAGGATTTTCTAAGTAGTTAATTATGTCATCTGCAAATAGGGGCGGTTTATTTCTTCTTTTCCCACCTGCATGCCTTTTGTTACGGGCTTGTTGCAATGTTTAGAAATGAACATGTCATTGAATGAGAGTGGTAAGATCAGACAGCCCATGTTTTAAATACACTTTCACACACCACAGGACTTGTACGCTTTAGGGCTTCTACAGAGTTTTCCTGATCATCCTGACAAGTTTATTTCTTCATACAAACTTTAGAATGAGATTGTTTAGTATAAAAGACCAATTTGTTCATCTTTATAAGAATTACATTAAATCTATAGGCATAGGCAATATATAATAAATAGCTAGCAACTATATAAATAATATGTGTGAAAAATAAATACATAAAGTTTATACCGTTGAGGCTGAGAATGGGGTTTGCACTGTTATTTAAATCTCCTTTCATCTAACTCTTTAGAAAACTATTTGCATAGGTTCTGCAATTTTTTGTTAGGCGTATTCTGAGCTATATTACCATTATTTTTGTCTATTCAAAAATGTGATTTTTTATTATTTTTTTTTATGAGTGGTTGGCATTGACCATTTTAAGGCTTTTGATCTATAGTTTCAAATTGCATAATAGAACAGTTGTATAATCACATGTTCACTGCTCTAAGACTATACTCAAGCAGTGAAGGTGAATTGAGAGAAAAATGCATTAGTCTTGTGTTCCAACCTCTTCAAAAATATTAGTATTAGTGTAAAAGCCCAGAAGGTTTCACAGTGGTCTGAGGTCCTTCCTATATCATCTTGCCTTGCCTGATGCACTCCTGTGCACTTGCAAACCCTCTTCATCTCCTTCCTTCCTCCCTTCCCTCCCTCCCTCACTTCCTCCCTCCTTCCTTCCTTCCCAGGGATTGGACTCTGGGGCGCTTAGCCACTGAGCCACATCCCCAGCCCTTTTTGATATTTTATTTTGAGACAGGGCCTCGCTAAGTTGCTGAGGCTGGCTTTGAACTGGGGATCCTCCTGCCTCAGTCTCTGGAACCGACTGTACTTATTGTCTCTAAAATAATATTTAACAGTATGAGCCTTCTCTGTCTCCACTGGACACCAGGCGGCTGCTTGGCTGCTGGTCTCATCAGCTGTGCGCCCTGGGAGCCCAGGCTGAGCCTGTCCTTGGCGCTGGCCGCGGGCAGCCACTGTAACATGCAGTGCCACCGGAGCAGCCGCCTGGGTCGGGTCCTCCGCAGGATCGCAACCAACGCCCTCCAGGGCCAGGCTCAGGCAGCCGCCACTAAAGAGAGCAGAAAGGTGGCCCGAGCTGTGCTCCAGGCAGGGCGCTAGGTGCTGCAGGTAGGTGGCGTGCAACCCGCCTGCCCTCGCAGAGCCTCAGTTGCCGCCCCATCATCATGGCCAACTTCTCAGTGCACCCTAACCTTGAATTCGGGGTTCCCTCTGGCTGTCTCTTCCGCTGGTGCAAGGAAGCCAAGCCTGGAGCTGCGGAGCCTGAGAGTGGTGGACCTTCGCCATTGTCTCCCTCTTCGCCATCTTCTACTTGGTCTGAGATGGGTGTGAATGGGGTGTCCGCTCCATCCCATGCTGAGGACCGACTGCCGCTCAAAGTTCCCTGCACTCCAGGCCACGGGCTGCATTTGGGCTGAGCAGGGAGTGGAAAAGCATGTCCAGTGGAGGCCGGGCCTGGTACGTGCACTTTTGACCTTGGGCATCTCTACACCAAGAAAGTGATAGAGGATGCTCGTCTGCACTGCCTGGGAGACTGTCCCTACCCATGCTGTGCCCCTGTGCTCTGGAGCACTTCCAAACTCATTCAATGAGGCCAATGTCACCCTGATTCCAAATTAGGCAAAGGCACATCCAGGAAAGAAAACTTCAGACCAATATCTCCAATGAACATAGATGCAAAAATTCTCAATAAAGTTTTGGCAAATCACATACAAAAACATATCAAAAAGATCGTGCACCATGATAAAGTGGGATTCATCCCAGGGATGCAAGGTTGGTTCAACATTCGGAAATCAATAAATGTAATTCACCACACCAATAGACTTAAAGACAAGAACCATTTGATCATCTCGATAGATGCAGAAAAAGCATATGACAAAATACAGCACCCCTTCATGTTCAAAACACTGGAAAAACTAGGGATAACAGGAACTTACCTCAATATTATAAAAGTTATCTATGCTAAGTTATCTATGTCATTCTAAATGGAGAAAAATTGAAAACATTCCCTCTAAAAACTGGAACAAGACAGGGATGCCCTCTCTCACCACTTCTATTTAACATAGTTCTTGAAACACTGACCAGAGCAATTAGAGGAAAGAAATTAAAGGGATACAGTATAGGAAAAGAACTCAAACTAGCACTGTTTGCCAACGATATGATTCTATACCTAGAAGACCCAAAAAATTCCACTAGAAAATTTCTACAACTAGTAAATGAATTCAGCAAAATAGCAAGATACAAAACCAACACCCATAAATCAAAGGCATTTCTGTATATCAGTGACAAATCCTCTGAAAGGAAAACAATACTACTTAAAAAATATATCAAATTTACTATAGCCTCAAAAAAAAAAAAACTTTGGAATCATGCTAATAAAAGAGGTGAAAGACCTCTACAATGAGAAAACTACAGAACACTAAAGATAGAAATTAAAGAAGACCTTAGAAAATGGAAAGATCTCCTTTGTTCTTGGATAGGCAGAATTAATATTGTTAAAATGACCATACTACCAAAAGCACTATACAGATTTAATGCAATTCCATTCAAAATCCCAATGACATTCCTCATGGAAATAGAAAAAGCAGAGGCTGGGGATATAGCTCAGTTGGTAGAGTATCTGCCTTTCATGCATAAAGTCCTGGGTTCAATCCCTAGCAACACACACACACACACACAAAAAAAAAAAAAAAAAAGAAAAAGAAAAAGAAAGAAAGAAAGCAAAAAAGAAAGAAAGAAATAGAAAAATCAGTCAAGAAATTCATCTGGAAAAATAAGAGAGCCAGAATAGCTACAGAAATCCTTAGCAAGAAGAGTGAAGCAGGTGGCATCACTATATCAGACCTTAAACTATACTGCAGAGCAATAGTAACAAAAACAGCATGGTATTGGCACAAAAAACAGACTGGTAGACCAATGGTACAGAATAGAGGACACAGAGACTAACCCATAAAATTACAGTCATGTTATATTAGACAAAGGTGCAAAAACATACATTGGAGAAATGATAGCCTCTTTAACAAATAATGCTGGGAGAACTGGAAATCCATATGCAACAAAATGAAATTAAACCTCTATTTCTCACCTTGCACAAAAATCAACTCAAAGTGGATCAAGGACCTAGGAATTAAACCAGAGACCCTGCATCTGATAGAAGAAAAAGTAGGCCCCAATATCCATCATATAGGATTAGGTGCCTATTTCCTTAATAAGACTCCTATAGTGCAAGAATTAAAATCAAGAATTACTAAATGGGATGGATTCAAACTAAAAAGCTTCTTTTCAGCAAAAGAAACAATCAGTGAGGTGAACAGAGAGCCTACAGCTTGGGAGCAAATTTTTACCACACGCACTAATCTCTAGGGAATATAAAGAACTCAAAAAGGCAAACACCAAAATAACAAATAACCCAATCAATAAATTGACCAAGGGCATGAACAGACACCTACCAGAAGAGGATATACAATCAATCAACAAATATATGAAAAAAACGTTCAACATCTCTAGCAATTGGAGAAATGCAAATCAAAACCACTCTAAGATTTCATCTCACTCCAGTCAGAATGGCAGCTATTATGCATACAAACAACAGTAAGTGCTGGCGAGGATGTGGGGAAAAGGTACACTCATACACTGCTAGTGGGACTGCAAAATGGTGCAGCCAATATGGAAAGGATTGTGAATATTCCTTGGAAAACTGGGAATGGAACCACCATTTGACCCAGCTATTCCACTTTTCAGTCTATGCCCAAAGGTTTTAAAAGCCGCCTACTGCAGGAACACAGCCACATCAATGTTTATTGCAGCTCAATTCACAATAGCTAAACTGTGGAACCAACCTAGATGCCCTTCAGTAGATGGATAAAGAAACTGTAGTGTATATACACAATGGAATATCACTCAGCATTAAAAGAGAATAAAATCATGGCATTTGCAGGTAAATGGATGAAGTTAGAGAAGATAATGCTAAGTGAAGCCAGCCAGTCTCAAAAAACCAAATGCTGGATGTTTTCTCTGCTATAGAGGCTGACTCATAGTGGGGTTAGGAAGGGAAGCATGGGAAGATCAGATGAACTCTAGATGGGGTAAAGGGAGGGGAAGGGAGAGGGGAAGGGATGTAAAAAAGATGGTGGAATGAGATGGACATCATTACCCTAAGAACATGTATGAAGACTCAAATGGTGTGAATGTACTTTGTATACAACCAGAGATATGAAAAATTGTGCTCTATGTGTGTACTATGAAATGTAATGCATTCTGATCTCATATATAACAAATTAGAATAAAAATTAAAAAAGATATGTGCTGCTAATACCCATTTCTACGGGTTCCAAAAGGTGGGTACATTCATCTCGTTCAAATGGCAGTAGCTTGGCTCACATTAGACATGTCTCATGTGATCTGTACTCCGGCACCTCCGTTATATTTTGTGGGGACTTTAATAGTACACCATCGACAGGAATATGTCATTTTGTCATCTTTCCAGAGGACCATGAAGAACTGGGCTTCCAATGGGGAAGAGGAAAGAGGCAACATGTCTCTCACACATTTCTTCAAACTGAAAAGTGCTTCTGGTGAATCTGCTGGCACAGATTGTGTTGGTGCTGTTCCTGGCTGTCTAGGTTACCTTTTCACTGACTTACCTGCTTTACAGGTTGAACAGGGGATTCCATGACCTCGTCATGAAGACGTTACCACCCACCGGGCCTTACCTAATGTTTCCCATCCTCTGATCACATAGCCCTTGTATGTGGTCCAAAACGGAAATAGATTTCTGTTTCATGGAATTTCAGTCTAAAAGGGAAGTTTGTTACTCTGTAGAAAGTTTGATGTGAATCAAAGATCATAGGTAACTTTCAAAGAGGAAACCTAGACACTGTGCTAAAACCTTCTGTTCGTGGCCTACGGTCATGTCCTCGATGTCTTTGTTACAAGACTGTGTACATTTACATCATCTAGACCCTTTCTTCTCTCTACACTTGGAGGAAAAACAAATGTGTTTATGGGAAAATAAGGAAGTTGAAATATTGTGTACATTTTTATAAATATTTTTAAGCTAGTAACTAAGAATTTTTAAGTATCATTTAAATGATCTTTTAATTATTTTTCATGACATACATTTCAGATTGAATCATGTTTATATAATCAGATGAAAAAATACACAGAGGTTAAAGTGAAAGACATAAAATCTTTTTAAATATGTATTTTAATTTGTTCTAATTAGTCATACAAAACAGTTGAACGCATTTTGACACATCATACATAAATGGAGTATAACTTCTCATTTATCAGTTTGTACATGATGTAGAGTTATACGGTCATGTTATCACATATGCACACAGGGTAATAGTGTCTGATTAATTCTACTATTGTTCCTACTCCCATACCCCTTCTCCTCCCTTCACTCCCCTCTGTCTAGTCCAAAATAACTCTATTCCCACCCCCAACCCTTTGTTGCGAATTAGCATCTGCATATCAGAGAAAGCATTCAGCCTTTGGTTCTTTGGGGTTGGCTTATTTCACTTTGCATAATATTCTCCAGTTTCATCCACTTGCCAACAAATGCCATAATTTCATTCTTCTTTAAGGCTGAGTAATATTCCATTGTTTATATTTACCACTGTTTCTTTATCCATTCATTTGTTGAAGGGCACCTACATTGGTTCCATAGTTTAGCTCTTCTGAATTGAGCTGCTATAAACATTGATGTGGCTATGTCACTTTAGTATGCTGATTTTAAGTCCTTTGGATAAAAAAAACCTAGGTGTGGGATGACTGGGTCAAATGGTGGTTGCATTCCAAGTTTCCTTAGGAATCTCCATATTATTTTCCATAGTGGTTGCACGAATTTGAGGTCCCACCAGCGATGTATGAGTGCACCTTTTTCCCCGTGTCCTCACCAACATTTATTGTTGCTTGTATTCTTGAAGATTGCCATTCTGACTAGAGTGATATGGAATCTTAAAGTAGTTTTGATTTGCATTTCTCTAATTGCTAGAGGTGATGAGCATTTTTTCATATGTTTATTGATTGATTATATTTCTTCTTCTGGGAAGTATCTGTTCAGTTCCTTTGCCCATTTATTGATTAGGTTACTTGTTTTTTTTGGCGTTAAGTTTTTTGATTTCTTTATATATCCTGGAGATGAATGCTCTATCTGAGGTGTGTGTGGTAGAGATTTTCTCCCATTTATGTAAACTCTCTTCACGTTATTGATTGTTTCCTTTGCTGGGAAGAGGCTTTTTAGTTTGAATCCGTCCCATTTATTGATTCTTGATTTTACTTCTTGAACTTTAGGAGTCTTGTTAAAGAAGTCAGTTCCTAAGTCAACATGGTGGAGATTTGGCCGACTTCTTCTTCTAATAGGTGCAGGGTCTCTGTTCTAGTGTTTGAGACCTTGGTCCACTTTGAGTTGATTTTTGTGCAGGGTGAGAGAGAGGGGTTTAATTTCATTTTGTTACTTGTGGATTTCCAATTTTACCAACACCATTCATTGAAGAGGCTATCTTTTCTCCAATGTATGTTTTGGGCACCTTTGTTTAGTATGAGATAACTGTATTTATGTGGGTTTGTCCCTGTGTCCTCTATTCTGTACCATCAGTCTACATATCTGTCTTGGTGCCAATACTATGTCCTTTTTGTTGCTATGGCTGTAGTATAATTTAAGGTCTGGTATTATGATGCCTCCTGCTTCATTTCTTTGGCTATCTGGGTCTCTTATTTTTCCAAATGTATTTCATGATTGCTTTTTCTATTTCTATGAGGAATGTCATTGGGGATTTTTACTGGAATTGTCATTAAATCTGTATAGCATTTTGGTAGTATGGCCATTTTGACAATGTTAATTCTGCCTATCCAAGAGCATGGGAGGTCTTTCCATCTTCTAAGATCTTCCTCAATTTCTTTCTTTAGTTTTCTGTAGTTTTCATTGTAAAGGTCTTTCACTTCTTTTGTTAGGTTGATTCCCAAATATTTTAATTTTTTTTCAGGCTATCGTGAATGGGGTAGTTCTAATTTCTCTGGTTTTAGTGGATTCATCACTGATGTATAGGAATGCATTTGATTTATGGGTGTTAATTTTATATCCTGGTACTTTGCTGAATTCATTTATAAGTTTTGGAAGTTTTCTGGTGGAATTTTTCGGATCTTCTAGATATAGAATAATGTCATTGGCAAATAGTGATAGTTTTTCTTTTTTTCCTATTTGTATTCCTTTAATTTCTTTTTTCTTTCTTTCTTACAGTTTCAAGGGCAATGTTGAATAAAAGTGGTGAAAGACGATATCCTTGTCTTGTTCCAGTTTTTAGAGGAAATGTTTTCAAATTTTCTCCATTTGGAATGATGTTGGCCTTGGGTTTAGCATAGATAGCTTTTATAATTTTGAGGTATGTTTCCACTATTGCTAGTTTTTCTAGTGTTTTAAACATGAATATCCATTTATGTATTTTTGTCAAATGTTTTCTCTGCAGCTATTGAGATGATCGTGATTCTTGTCATTAAGTCTACTGATGTGATGAATTAAATTTATTGATTTCCATATGTTGAACCAACCCTGCATCCCTGCAATGGACCTCACTTGATCGTGGTGCACTATCTTTTTAATATGTTTTTGTATACGAGTTGCCAGAATTTTATTGAGAATATTTGCATCTGTGTTCATCAGGGATATTGGTCTGAAGTTTTTTTTCCTTGATGTATCTTTGTTTGATTTGGGTATCAGAGTGATACTAGCTTCCTAGAATGAGCTTGGAAGCGTTCCCTTCTTTTCATGGAATAATTTGAGAAGTATTGGGGTTAATTCTTCTTTGAAGGCCTTGTAGAACTCAGAATTCATCTGGTCCTGGGCTTTTCTTGATTTGTAGGCTTTTGATGGCATCTTGAATTTTATTGCTTGACACTGATCTGTTCAAATTGTGCATGTCCACCTGGTTCAGTGTGGGTAGGTCATATGTCTCTAGACATTTGTCATTACCTTCAAGATTTTCTATTTTTTCTTTTTTGGAGTATATCTTTTAAAAATTGTTTCTAATTAACTTCTCTATTTCAGTAGCGTCTGTCATGATATTTTCTTTTTCATCATGAATTTTAGTAGTTTGAGTTTTCTCTCTTTTTCTGTACATGAGCATGACTAAGTGTTTATCAATTTTATTTATTTTTTCAAAGAACAAACTTTTTGTTTTGTCAATTTTTTTGAATTGTTTCTTGTGTTTCAATTTCAGTGTTTTAGCTCTGATTTTAGTTATTTCCTGTCTTCTGCTGCCTTTGGTGTTGATTTGCTTTTCTTTTCTAGGCTTTGTGATGTAATGTTAAGTTTCATTGTTGACTTTCTATTTTGTAATCAATGAGAGCCAGACAATGAAGTTCCCTCTTAGCACTGCCTTCAGTGACCCAGAGATTTGGGTATGTGTGTCACTATTCTCATTTACCTCTAGGTGTGTTTTTATTTCATCCCTGATTTATTCTGTTACCCATTTGTCATTCAAGAGCATATTATTTAGTCTTCAGGTATTAGAGTCGTTTCTATTTTTTATTCTGTCATTGATGTCTATTTTCATTCCATTATAATATGATAGGATGCAGGATATCATCTATTTTTTTTGTATTTGTTAAGAGTTGCTTTAGGGCATAAAGTATGGTCTATTTTAGAGAAGGATCCCTGTGCTGCTGAGAAGAAAGTGTATTCTCTCACTGAAGTATGAAATATTTTATATAAGTCTGTTAAGTCTAAATCATTGATCGTCTTATTTAGTTCTATAGTTTGTTACGTTTTTGTTTGGAAGATCTCTCTAGTAGTGACAGGTGTGTTAAAAAGTCACCCAGTATTATTGTGTTGTGGTCTATTTGATTACTGATGTTGAGAAGGGTTTGTTTGAGATAGGTAGATGTTCCCTTGTTTGGGGTATAAATATTTATAATTATTACTTCTTGTTGATGTGTAATTCCCTTAAGCAGTATGATATGTCCTTCTTTGTCCTTTCTGATTAACTTTGGCTTGAAGTCCACTTTATCTGACATGAGGATAGAAACCCCTGTTTGTTTATGGGATCTGTGTGAGGGATATGTCTTTTCCCATCCTTTCACCTTCAGTCTGTGAATGCCTTTGCCTATGAGAGCTTTGTCTTGGAGATAACATATTGTTGGGTCTTGTTTTTAAACCAATCTTCCAGTCTGTGTCTTTTGATTGATGAGTTTAGACCATTAATGTTTAAGGTTATTATTGAGATATGATTTGTGTTTCTGGTCATTTTGGTTTATTTCTGGTTTTTAATCTGAATTAGTTTCTCCTTTGATTGGCCATTCCTTTAGCGTAGTTCCTCCCTTCATTGGTTTTCACTTTTTTTCCCCATTTTATCTTCATGGAATACTTTGTTGAGAATATTCTGAAATGCAGCCTTCCTGGTTGCAAATTCGTTTAATTTTTACTTATTGTGAAAGTTTTAATTTCATCTTCAAATCTGAAGATTAATTTTGCTGGTTATAGGATTCTTGGTTGGCATCCATTTTCTTTCAGAGCTTGGGGTGTTTTTTCAGGACCACCTAGCTTTGAGGTTCTGGATTGAGAGATCAGCTGAGATCCGTATTGGTTTACCCCTATATGTAATCTGATGCTTTTATCTCACAGCATTTAAAATTCTATCCTTATTCTGTATGCTAGGTATTTTCATTATAATGTGCCTTGATGTGGGTCTGTTGTAATTTTGCACAATTGGGGTCCTGTAAGCCTCTTGCATTTGATTTTTCTATTCTATCCTTTAGATCTGGGAATTTTTTCTGATATTATTTCATTGAAAAGATCGTGCATTCCTTTGGTTTGCATCTCTGAACCTTCATCTATCCTGATTAATCTTAAATTTGGTCTTTTCACGTTATCACATAATTCTTGGAAGTTCTGTTCATGGTTTCTTAACATCTTCTCCCTGTGGTCAGCTCTATTTTCAAGATTATATATTTTGAAAGACCTAAACTCTGACACATGGAATAACATTAGGGTCTACCTCTACCTCAATTTGGTGAGCAGTTTGTTACAATTTCAGAGTTTTAATAAAAGATTAAAATTTTTATGGTTGATTATTTCCTTTGTTTTTTCTTTTTCTTTTTCTCCCAGTACTAAAGCTTGAACCCAGACAATAGGCGTAATAGGCAAGTGCTCTGTCACTGAGTTACATCCCCAGTCCTTTTTATTTTATTTTGAGATAGTTGCCCAGGCTGGCCTTGAACTTGGGATGCCCCTGTCTCAGTCTCTCAAGTAGCTAGGATTATAGGCATGTACCGCTGCAACCAACTTGCATTTTTCAGCTAACACTCTTCATTCTCTTTAGTATTTTTGTGGTTAATGTATGGTAAAAATGAACATAGTGGATGTAAGCACAATTTAATATTGAAAGTGAACAGCAACATTCAATCCCATTTTCTTTAATTATTCCTGCCCCTGAAAAACCTAAGACAACAGGGTATTTGACCATATGATATTAGAGAACACAGCACAACACATTATTTTTGAGAAAATGCCTACTGAAAATGGGCTTGAAACTCTGGATAAACGTATTCAGCATTTCTATGCCAGAAGTATTTTCAAAATTGTCAGGTTTGATAAACAGAGAAAAAAGGAGTAGTTTGGCTTTTGAGCATATCTGAAATAAAGAACTATTATTTTTATAGATGGGTATTATAATCTGAGTTATAGAACAACACTGTTTACATAATTTATTGTAAAAGAGGATTTAAATAGGACGCCAAACTCTTTAAGATTAGAAATTACAAGCAGTTGTATTGATTAGTGTGCAGCCTAGTGTGGTAACCAAGCTACACTAACTCATTCATCACGGTACCTTATTTGTAATGCTTAAGCTGTTTTTTTTTTTTTTTGATGTTCAAGATAATGATAATGTTCTCTCATATTTCTGCATTTAATTTTTTTTTAGAGAGAGAGAGAGAGAGAGAGAGAATTTTAATATTTATTTTTCAGTTCTCGGCGGACACAACATCTTTGTTGGTATGTGGTGCTGAGGATCGAACCCAGGCCGCACGCATGCCAGGCGAGAGCGCTACCTCTTGAGCCACATCCCCAGCCCAAATAACATGATTTTTTTTTTTTTGGGTGGTGCTGGGGATTGAACCATGCCATGGCCTTGTGCATGCAAGACAAGCACTCTACCAACTGAGTTATGTCCCCAGCCCTCTGCATTTAATTTCTGGCTCAGGTATTAAGACCCTACTCACCTCAAGAAGAGCTCTTATTTTCCAGTCAGGAAAATGCTTGTTTCAAATTCTTTAATCTCTGGGCCCAATACCGCAAGAACGCTCCTGTTTGGACAATGTACTTGTGTGTTCATATTCTGCTCACCATCCGATGTATTGTTAACTTTTAGTTTAATAAGTTTGAGAATGAAAGAGTCTTACCTGCACTTCAGATCAAACCTTGAAGTATTTAAAGTACTTGAAGGGAAAGTACAAGGCAGTTTCTTGTGATCTTATTTAGAAAGAGCTATAAATGAAAAAAAAAAGATGCTACCGATTTGTACCTTCCTAAATACCACATTCAAGAGTATTTTAGCAGCAGTTTATAAATACTCAAAGAAAGCCAGAATCTGGTTTTTTTTTATAATGTTTTTTCTTCCTTTTAAAAATTTGTTTTTGGTATGCTTTCAAATATACATGTTAACATACCTATATATTAAGACAAAACACGTTTTTCAGCAAAATGCTAAAAAAATTTTGTAAGAAAAAATTGTAATGTGTCATAATACCTCATGCCTATGCAAAGAACACACAGGTCCAATATTATACAACTCCTGGCTAGGTTGGAATCTACTTAGATAAACTGGTAAGCACTTAACCAAACATTCCATATCCCAAATCCCTAAACTTGGCATTTCTTGATTAAGCAATATAATAAGATTATATATAGTATTTCAAGATACTAGGACAATGGAATGCTATTTTCAAGTGTTATGTACTCTAGTCAAATCTCCTATACACAGATTTGTTAGAATGATTGGAGTCCAAGGAGAGGCAAGACTAAGAAGATTCTATAAGTAGCATACCAAAATTTCCTGTACTCACAAGTTAGGATAAAGTGTTATTCAGAAATGTTTAAATCCATCTTCGTGATTGAATTTTTTTTCTATTACATTTGGAATTTTCAGTACATTGTATTGGAATAAATATGGGAAGTCCAACAACTTTTTATAGCAAATCACATTGGATGACATCATAAGTTCTTGCTGCAGGAATGAACATTTCAAAGTTTTATAGTTACAGATGAGTACACATATTTTAAGACCTGTTATTCTGTGAAAATGAACTCTTGTACAGTTGCCACGATGGCAGATATACACATTGGTAGTTCATAATTCTTTAGCAAACAAATCATTTCTGGCTACAGTGTGTGTGGTTTTTAAAATACGAATACTAAAACCAGCTGTTTCAAATTTTCAAAAAAACAAACAGTCCATGAAGCACTATGTATTTTATTTATCTCGTCTCTCCCACTAGAATATAAGTTTCCCATAGGCAAAGACTTTCTCTTCTGTTTACTGTCAGATCATGCAGGCATCCTAGAGCCCCGAACACACCAATGCCTAATGCTGGTGGAAAGAATGAACACTGTCAGGGTATGAAGGTCCCGTCTTATTGTAGCGTCACTTCGTGGATTTACAAGGGGATCACAGCTCAGCTTGGATCAGGCTCCATGGGCTGCTTCAGATTTGCTTGGGAAGGGCTCTGGCTCTAGAAAGGAAGAAAAAAAGATGGTGCAAATCAATCACTGGCAGAGAACAGTGCAGCCTATGCAGAGGAGATCCCCTCACAGGAAGTAAATATCGGGTACAGAATCAGTGCACAACTTGTGTGGTTCAGAACGAAGCTGCCGTGGCTTCCCAGAGGGAGAGAAACACTTCTGAGCTGAGAGGCCAGCCCTGAAGGGGAAGCCAAGTCACCCTGCTCTCCCTCCCTCACTCCTGGGACAGAAGGTGGTCCTGAAGATCTTACAGAAGCACAGATAAGTTTCCTTTTAGTCTGTCATCCAGGGACAGAAACCACGTTAGGAGAAGTAGCCGTAACTAGTGAATGGGATTTCCAGGAATGAGTTAGATCTCTTAAAAGGGTTACTTCTCGGGCGATTATCACCGACTTCCCTTCAAGGGGAAATAATGATTACATGCTGGATGCTGAATACAGTGTCTGTTTTTATTAGCTCCTAAGTTAAAAGCCTAAGCTATCGCCATGTCCTACATGGAATCCAGAGTCTCACTCGTGCTAGGCAAGCGCTCTCCCACTGAGCTACATCCCAGCCCTTAACTTTTGATGCTAGTGCAGGATGGTGATTCTCTGAGGCTGAAGTAGTGTGGGGGCACGGGACCCGAGGCTGTGTATCAATCATTGGATACCAGAATCTGGGGAGAAGGTGAATTTTCAGGACTGCAGATCTTTGAAGCTCAGGGAGACTAAATTGTTCTACTTTCTCTTTTTTCTTCATCTCCTACCTACTACTTACCTTTGCTTACTCCTGACACGTCCAGCTAATTGAGACAAATTTCTTTGGCTCTAGATTATTCTCCTGTGCCTGTATTGGAGCATATGATCTCCATCAAAAGTCTTAGGGAGGAAAAATGATTGAAAACCATTCATTTTTTTTTAAACTTGCAATTCAAGGCTCCTCATTGGGAACGGGGAGCTACCAAGGCTAAAACAAATCTATAAACGACTCTTGGGTGGTCACACCTGCTGGGAAGAATTGGGCCCTGGCTTATTCCTTCTATTATCCATTGAATCTTGTTTGCCTCTATTTTACAAAGTGAAATTTTTTTTGTTTTTGTTTTTGTTTTTTTAGATTCTAGGCTGCATCCTGATGTGTATGTTTCATAATGATTTTGGCTGTGACTCTGATGTGGTATTTAAGACATCCTCTGTTACCTCATGTCACTGTACACTGCTTCAAATATCTTGTACATCATGACATTTATTTTCCTCTTGAGGGTATCTTTCTAAAATGGGATGACTGAATCAGAAAGAATTGGAACAAATCTTTTTATATATTGCAAACATTTTTTTTCCCTAAAAAACAACATTTTTTTGATGCCACTAGCAATGTTCTTGTTTCCAAATGACCGATGATCATTGCATTTTATCCTTTACACTTATTTTTGTTAATTTAACTGCATTGTGCCTAGGAAAATACTGAAATGTAAATATACATGCCTTTCCTCTTATTCCTCTTTCTAAGTAGAATCCTTTGCTTGCTCTGCTCAATGATTGGACCTGATCAAGACAATAATTGGAAGAGAACTAGAAACAGAGCTGAGAGTGCAGTGATTGATTTCCTTGAGAAAGGGTACAGAGGTAATGGTGAAAGAAAAAAGAAAAAAACTAAACAAAAGAGTGAAGCTGGTTAGAGATAGAAGAGGTGGTGGAAAAACAGAGCTAGGGGAACTAGGTTATTTAAAGAGCTTTTTTAAGTGTTGGAAGGAATAGCTGTTGTGCTGAGTGCAATTTTAAGAGAGAAAGAAAAAGGAAAGTGATATCAAGGAAATTTGGCTTTGCATTATTCAATGAAATTTCTTCCTTTTTAGAGAGTTAGGAAAGAGATATCCATGGTCCCTCATTTATATATAAATAAGCACTGTTATGGTCTTTAAGGTACCCTCCCAAAGTTGAAGGGATATTGTAGAGAAAACTGTGAGATGTTGGTAACAGCCACGGAAGACACAGAGCAGGTGGACCTGGGTCTAGTGGGTGGAGAGCTGGGGTTATGTTGTTAGGTGAGTTCATTGATGTGCAGGGAAATAACTCCCTCTGCAGGTCAGATGTGTTGGGTTTAAACTTGACTTCCATGGATATCCAATTTTGTCATGAATTCAATCTTTCCCAGAAGGAGGACGGTTCTGGGTGTCTGTGATACTGTGAAATATACTTGTGGTGTTTGCCCTCACTTCCTGACACACCACTCATTGACATCTCTGAAGTTATGGTGTCTTTTCATAGGCTAATGCGTTGCTTGCTGGCTGGCAGCCCCTAGGTAGCTTCACGGTGGGGCAGGTCATCTGAAACACCAAGCCAACCAAGATTGTAGGGTTGAGACATTCAGTCCCACATCACAACCTCAGGGGACAGGAGAGGGGCTAAAGGTTAAGGTGATTGCTAATGGCCAATGATTAAGTCAGTCATGCTCATGTTTGGAAGCCAATGTAAAACCCGAAAAGAATGAGGTTCAGAGAACTAAATGCTTAGCTAAGCACATGGAGTTTCCCCAAGTGGCATACCTGAAGAAGACATGGTAGCTCTGCCTCTTCTCCCACACCTTGACTGTGCATCTCTTTATCTGTATCCTCCGTAATATCCCTTACAGTAAACTAGTAAATTTAAGTGTTCCCTGAATTCTGTGAACACCTCGAGAAAATTAATCAAACCCAAGGAGGAAAACCTGATTTATATTCAAGTAGTCAAAGCACAGATAAAGTGACCTGGGGCTTGTGATTGTTATGTATAGTGTGTGTGTGTGTGTGTGTGTGTGTGTGTGTGTATGTGTGTGTGTGACAGTCTTCGGGACTGAACCTCAACCTTGAGATCTGACAGTATCTCCAGGTCGGCAACATCAGAACTAAATTGGATTAGAGGATACTTAGCTGATGTCTGCTGCTACAGAACTGCTTGCTTGCTTTGCTGTGGACAGAAACCCCTACACCATTTAGGGTCACCGAAGTCCTCTGCGTGGACTGAAGGGCGAAAACAGACTGCATTTCCAACACAGGAGCCCTTTGCCCCAACCGGACAGCTAAGACCAATCCCTCTGGGGACTGAGTGGCTGTTGTGAGGTGCACCAATAAATAAAGTTTGGTTCTGTAATCAGGGGTCATGTGTTACCCTAAACAGGAGAAGCTCAGGGAATGTGTCATGGAAAAGGAAGAAAAAGGTCCCAGTTGTGAGTATGCCCCTGAGGTCGACACATTGGCCGAGCTGGGAATACTGGGGATTAAGTTCGTCCTCCCAGGTTCAGTTGGCACCTGCAATGTACCCACCAGTGTCACAGACTTGGTAACAAATCCAGGACTTCACAAGATGTGGGAGGGTGAGAAGTGTGGAGAAGAGCGACATCTGCTGGCCCACACTGGGAATACAGCTCTGCGAACACGCCATCTTGGTGAGGACAGAACGGGTCTCATTCCTGTGACAGCAACCAGATACTCCAGTTAGTGTGTTTTTCCATCAAGACTGTTACAAATTTCCAGAAGCTAAAGTTGTCTAAAGCAAATTTGGCAGACATTTCTAGGCCAAGTCAGTCGAAATGACAGCAAAATGAGGCAGGAAAGAGTCAGGTGAACCCACTAAGAACAAGATCATATCAAAGACGAGGATGGAATTAGAAGTTGAAGGGACCCTAAGTGATTCCGTTTGATTTTGAAAAGTGACAACAATTTCAATGTGTAAGAAGTTAGCAGGGACAGAAACTAATACGCAAAGTATTATCCTTTTCCCCATCCTTGCTTTTTACAGAAAATTCATTTTCTTTTCATTGCTCAGTTAAGCTGATCAATATAATCCAAGGAGAGTGTGAATGTGAGTTTTGGAGTGTATTTGAGGGTGTCACAGGCAAATATACAGGATTTTCAGATGCTTATGGCATAAATGTTTTCAATGTGTCGATTAACAACAACAATAAACAAAACACAATACTTAAAAATTAAGTTTATGTTAATGAACATTTAATAAGTACTTATAAAGGGGGATATTTATAGCTTAGTTAATTAAATTTCCTAGACAGCTTCCCAGTATATTTTTAAATTTAATCCACCATATTTGATTTCTTCACCAGCAAATTGTCTAACAGATCTTTTCATGTACTTAGGTAATCACAAATCAAAGAAATTGCATTTATGTAGTGACTACTAAGTTTTTCTCATGATGTTTGCAAACAGTAAGATTCTTTTTATAATTTTCAGCCTAAAAATCACAATTCTGTTGGAAAAAATTTCCCTGCAAGTATCTCATGGTTTAGTTTACTTAATTGGTCAAGAAAATAGATGATTTCAACAGTGAGAGAGATATTCGGAGCATCATTCAGATGGGCTGGGAGAAGACTGTGCTGCTTTGCAGTGTTTGCTCCATGTTTACCCAAAGAAGTTTCCTATCTGAGCTTTGGAGCTTTGACTCCGTTATGTATTTCTCTAAGGGTCCTTTCGTTTTCTGCTGTTGAAAGCATCTAACAAGTTGGTTGTCATACATACCATTGGGCATTTTTATAAATACAGAGATAAGATTTCTGCCCCCATTGAATTTGGTTACTCTGTGGATTCTATTCTTGGTAATATCAAACAGAAAAAATAAGAACTTGCATAAACTATTAAAAGAAGGGGAAAATGAGAAATAAATTGAAAGGGAAAATAAAAAATAGGAGTCCTCATTTCCATATCAGATTGAACCCATGGAATATTAAAGAAACTAAGCTTTTTTCATGAAATATGCCAACAGTTTAGAGTATTTGGGTCTGTTTCCTTAAAGTATAATGGAAATTTCTTCTTAACTAGGGAACTTTTGGAGAATCACGTGTAAAACATATATTGGAGCTTAAATAAATATTAATTTTTTTTTCGTTTAAAAACCTCCGAGAATTCTTTTCTTTTCTTCCCCCTCGGTGCTGGGGATTAAACTCAAGGCCCTGCATACACTAGGCACTCTACCACTAAGCTATCCCCTCAGGCCCACTATTCTAAATCACTTGTTTATTAAACATTTTAGACTTAGAATTTCATTACTAATTTATTAAGTACTCAGATATGACAAATATTCTTAACTATATACTCAAAACATTAAATATACAAAAATATTTCTCTAGTAGAAAAATATTAATGACATGTATTTTCTTTATTTTAATACCCCAATTCTTACTTCATTGAACTAGAGCCCCTTCATCACTAAAGGAAAAAAATCTTTGCATTTTGATATAATTTAGAGTTACACAATATTAGGCATTTGCTTAATTGGTAGTTACAGACACCTAGAATAATGATGGCTTTGACATGTTAGAAATGCGTTTTCTTTCACCGAAAAAAGATCCATTTCTGCCAAGATGAAATCTTTTCAGAGAGGTTCACAAAATCTAACTGGTCATGCAGGCTCTTCCGCTTGATCTGTGATATGGTCCACCTTCTACTGAACTTGACATCTGCCTTTCTCAATGTTCTGGGCTCCTCTTAGTTTCCTATGGTGTCATGCTCGGCACATGGCTTCCATCCTAAAGAGTGCCTCCAGGTGGCCTCTGTGACATTCTCATTACAGGCAGAAGAAGGAAGGAGAACCGAAAAATGTCCAAGTTGAGTTAGACTAATCCCTTTTCTTCAAGGGATTTTCTCAAAAGTACTACCCATCAGTTTCTATTTATATACCGTTGCTGAGAGCATAGTCGTGTAGCTACCCCTGTCTACAAAGGGGAGGAGAGAAATCTGGTCACATTGCTGCCCCCAGATGTTACTCAACAAGACAGGGAGACTGACTGGTGGGCGGCCAGCCGTCTCTCACACCCTGTCCAGCACCATGGCTTTCCTGTGCCTTTGGACCAATGTTGCATTCAGACAAGAGATCTTGGCTGAGACCTTTTCATACCAATAGAGACCCCAAATCCATGTTACATTACATCTCAACAAAATGCCACGTCTGGTTGGATGTTGTGACCACCCCTCACCTGCTCTCTACCAGACCTCTTTGCTAATCGATTGTATTCAACTAATTGCTTCCCAATTTTCCTTCGTATTTTTAGCTGACAGGTGCACAGCTGTAATAGATATTGACACAGCATGACTGTCGTCTCTAGATCTGAAGACACAGCTTCTGGGGGCTTCCCAAGGAAGAGAGGAGAATTGAAGACGTGTAAGGACGAGCAACAGAAGACTCTGGAAGGTAGGAGGGTGGACAAGAGAAGTGAGGAGATGGGGATTGGAAATCTAGAGTGAGATCAGGAAACGGAAGACTTGGGAAAAAACAAACAAAAACAACAACAACAACAACAAGTGTTATGATGAGGGATCTTTGGTAAGAGAGGTCTCTTAAAGTGAATTTTAGAAGGTTTTGCTGTGTGCTGTGTCTTGCAATATCTATCACATTTTACCATCGCTCCCCTTTGCCCCCTCCTCTAGAGTCAGTCTTTAAAGATCTGTGTTACTGATCAATACTGCTGAGGGTTGCTTATCTGTACTTTTTCAAGGAGCTTCCTTATGAAAATGTTTTTTTTTAATCTTTATTTTTTATTATTTTTATGCAGTGCTGAGGATCCAACCCATGGCCTCCCAGGTGCTGAGCAAGTGCTCTACCCCTGAGCTACAACTCCAGCCCCTGTAAAAATGGTTTTGATGAGAAAGCAGAGACCTACCTTATTGGGGTTCCGTTACATCCTGACCTGTGGTACCCAACATCTGCCCAACTGAACTAAGTGAGATCACAGCTGTGGCTGGTAGGCTCCACACAACCTCCAGATAAGTTGTAGGAAAGACCAAGCTCATGCCTGTTTCTTTTCTAGAGCTCTGGGCAGCGACAGACTGACAGAAGTTCTCCATTTGACCAAGGCCTAGTAGGTTAGAGATGGCGCTGTAGGGACATCAAAGAACAAAGAGTCCATCAGTCAGCAAACATTTATCAGAAAAGTATTGCAAGTATTATTCTATATGCTGGAGGAAAAACGGTGAGCGAAAGAGATAGCATCCCTCCCCGCAGGAACCTTTATTTAGTGAGCCCGTGGCAGCCCCATTGCATCTCCTGTGGGGGCCACATTGAGAACAAGGAAGCCAATTGGATGGAGGATGACCTGAGGCCTACGAGAATATGGAGCCCTTAACGCATGTCAGCAGGGAGGGGTGATTTTGCTGCAGTTCAGTTGCCATGATCCAGAAGCCGACATGGATAGAAAGTGACTGTTGAAAATACCAAATGACCCCTTTGATATAAGGGGAGTCAACAAGGACAGGGTAGGGACGAAGAGCTTGAGAAGAAGATGTACATTAAACAGGGATGAGAGGTGGGAGGGAAAGGGAGTGAGAAGGGAAATCGCATGGAAATGGAAGGCGATCCTCAGGATTATACATAAGGACATATAAGAGGAAAGGAGGGGTAAGACAAGATAATACAAATGGAAGAAATGATTTACAGTAGAAGGGGTAGAGAGAGAAAAGGGGAGGGGAGGGGAGGGGAGGGGAGGGGAGGGGGGATATAGTAGAGAATAGGACAGACAGCAGAATACATCAGACACTAGAAAGGCAATTTGTCAATCAATGGAAGGGTAACTGATGTGATTCAGCAATCTGTATACGGGGTATAATTGGGAGTTCATAACCCACTTGAATCAAATTGTGAAATATGATGTATTAAGAACTATGTAATGTTTTGAACGACCAACAATAAAAAAAAAAAAAAAAAAAGAAAGTGACTGTTGAAGACCAGGTCTCCAGTGTGTGCCCTCTTGCACTGCATAAATGCCCCTGATCTTGGAGTCATCCTCATAAGTGAGAAGGAAAACTACTGGGTCAAGCCAAAAAACTAAAGAGATATAGCTGCAATTAACTTGGACTGGAAAGGTTAATGTCTATTTACTTATTTGTCAATAGGTCTGATGGAGATCAGAGATCGAAATTACCTTATCAAAATACTAAGAAAGTTGTCATTGTTGAAGGCTTTCATATATTTTTACCCAGGGCATCTGATTACAAATCTCATTGGACAGCGATCTTCTAGAATAATTTTGAGGTCAGTATATTGCCTGGTAATTAAGATTAGCATTTGGATTGGCATTAACATAGATTCTAAGCTATAGCTATATAATTTTTTTTTTTTTTTTGCAGTGCTGGGGACAGAACTCAGTCCTTTCATGCTAGGTAGCACTGCACTACTGAGATGCACCCCAGCCCCAAGAGATATTATCAGGATCATCGATTTTCTCATGTGATTTTTGGATTAGATAAGTCTACTATTAGAAAACTTACTTTTACATTTCTGCTGACTTAAGGATCACTGCAGATGTAAGAAAGTGGTTCTAATTTTTCAAGGCGGTTTAGGTGAATTCTAATAATAGAGTGTGATTACACTTATAAGGAGTTTTAGAGGTAGCATGGGAGCTAGATCTAAGTATAGAAAATGCCAAAGATACCCTTGCTTAGGATTGATGCCTTGACATTTGAATATATTAAAAAACATTGGCTTCAATTTTAAGGCTAAGAATGGTATCAGGTGTTGACTCCTTTAGGTTTATAGCAACAGTAAAAATGTCCGGATGCAAACGTTCACTTTATTGTCTTCTTGGCGTTGTACTGAGACAGAGAGAGCTGAAAGACAACTTGTCACGCAACCAAATATCCAATGAGTTGGGATCCAGTTGAGAGAGCAATTCGAGTTGCCAATCATGGTTTCAGGCTTACAGATGAGTAAACGGGCTGATAAATGGTGGAAACAGAAAGTGTGTTAGAAAGTTCAAGGAATTAAAAGCTGTTGCTCAGATGTCTCGATGGCAGCATTCAACATGTCAGAAACAAAGCCGTTCTGGCCAAGGACCAAGCCCAGGTCGTGAGACTGGGCGAGGGTGAAGGTGGAAGTTGCAGAAGCCGAGGAGAAGAGGATAGCACTGAGGGACTTGGGCAGCTGGAACAGATGGCGTGGGACTCAGTGGGAGGCGGAGTCCAAGGCTGTGTGGAGGTAGACACTTGCAGAGACCACAGTGCTATCTGACACACATCAGTGTGGGAGGCACTCTGCTGTGCACTAAATTATTTGGCACCAAGGTAAACTCCCAACCACAACAATATTTGATCAGTTCCCAAATTTCTGGTGATATGAGCTCCCCCGGCTCATACCTGGGTGAGATACTATGCTCCCAACCACCACCCCCCTCCCCATTTGATTGTCCTACTTCTAGTAACCTAAAGGAGGTGGGGGACTTACAGAGCCCCCTAAGCACCCTTCCTTTTACCTAAATTTCTATGGATCCCATACGTCAGTTACTAGGCTGTGGGCTCCATGGGGGAGGAAACCATCTCAAATGCTTCCCCCGCCCTTATATTCCTAGCACTTGGCCTGAAATATACAGTTGCTGAATCAATGAATGAATGAAGGAATAATGTGTTGGCAGCCCGAGAACCCCACAAATCTTTAGAACCCCTAGAAATGGCATCTCTTGGCTGCGCTCCTTGTCCATTATGGCCACATGGGCTAATATGGGCTGGGGGAGAGAGGTAGGGTTTCCGGGAAGTGTTGCCACGTGATCTATTAATTGATTCTGCATTATTTATGATTAATTGGCTGTTATTAATGATTTTTTTAAAAAATCACTCAATATCAGAGTTGCTTATTGAAAAAAAAAATTCTCATTACTCACAGGAAAGACATCCTAAGGAAACCTCAACTTCCACAGCGACCCTGTCAGTCAGGGGGCCCTCGTGGATGCTGAGGAGCACACAGGACACCTGAGCTGTGACCTCCATCAACCCGAAACAAAGCCGTAATGGTCTCCTATTCCTCAGGTATCTGCAAGGAGGGATCCAAAGAGGACAGGCAATGGCAGCCCAAAGAGTAGAATCCACGGGGCAGAAACCCTGTCAGTCTGGCTGCCTGTGTGTATTTATCTATTTATGTCCTGCTGGTCTGTCAAGGTCTCCAAGGAGACAGAATCAATAGGATGCATGGAGGTGAGATGGGATAGGTAGGTGACTGGTAGATGATAGATAGATAGATAAATGGATGACAGAGGCTTATTAAACAAATTGGTTCACATCACTCTGGGGGTCGAGAAATTCCATGACAGACTGCAAGCTGGAGGCCTGGAACGCTGGTCGTACACCCAAGTTCAAGTTGGAAGCCTTAAAACCAGGAAAGTTGATGGTGTCATTCTCAGTTTGAGGCCAAAGGCCTGATTACCCAGAAGGATGGAGTCCCAAAGCCAGAAAGCCCAGAGTTCTGGTGTCCTAGGACAGGAGGAGAAGAGTGTTCCAACCCTGGGACGGAAAGAAAGAGAAGGAATCCTTTCTTTCCTTTTTTGTTCTATTTAGGTCCCCAGCTGATTGGACGATGCCTGCCCACGCTGAAGACAGATCTTCCCCACTCGGTCCACCCGCTCACACACGCGTCTCCTCTGGAAATACCCTCACGGATACCTCCAGAAGTAATGTTTACAGTTAGCTATCTAGATATTCCTTCATCCTGTCAGGGCAATGCCTAACATTAACCTCTAAACAGCTGCTCCCATGGTTCGGGGGTGCTCTGCCCTGGAACTTCACCCTGGGCTCTCCTGGACTTAATTGGAATTATCCTTGAACAGAAGCATTTCCATATCAGAGGCCCAGAGCCTGAGCTCTGGAGGTGGGCAGACCCCATTTCAGTTGTGATTCAGTCACTCTCTAGCTGTGTGACCTCCATCAAGACACCTGGGCCCTTTCTCGACACTTGGGTTGCACAGGACTCACCCTTCCTTTGGCCGGGACGATCAGTTTCCATTTCTGCCTTTTACTAAATACATATGGAGCTCATCTAATCCTGCTTAACCCACCTGCGTGCTCCTCTTTTCAATGGAAATTCAAAAGTGGCAGCAAAGCCAGTTAAGATGTTGGCACCTCAGAGAAGCACCAAGCAGGGGGCCTGGCTCACTACCCCAGTGCCTTGGCCTGGCACAGGCCCCGGGTGCGAAACTCATGGAAGAGGCCTGAGAGAGCCCGGTGAAGAGTCCACGTTCTGATCACGTCAGAATAAGTGGTTCCTGGGAGGGCCATGGGGAGAGAGGAGCCTTCTGGGAAGCCGGCCCCAGACTGGGAAGTGTCCCTGAGGTTACTGGAAGTCACTGCACTCTGCTGCCCCTGCCTGGGGGGAGGGGTGTTGGACCAGTGGTGACATGAGAGTCCCCTAAGGAGTCACATGCACAGCTCACCCCTGGTGCTTCCTCCCCAGCCTTGGGAATACTGAGCTGTGAAATTCCAGTCCCTCCTCAGCAAGGGGATGATGGTCTTCCTTATGTGATCAAGTGGGCCGTCTCTGTCCTACCCAACCCCAATTTCTCTCTTCGTGAGGACCTGCCAATATTTTGTGTACCCACGAGATTTTGTCCCATGTCATCTGGGTGTGAGTGTCTGCTTCTTCTCCGGGCCCTTGTTTCTCCTTTATCAACTGGGATATGCCACTCTTCCTAGAAAAGCAGCTGGGAATGGAAGAAAGAGATGATCATTGTGAAATCTATCACAACTATTGCACTTTTGTAAATCAGTGGAGTCATGTGTTTTATTCCAGTTTCCCCTCCTGGATCCAGTGGAGGATGCCGTCAACTCTTCTAACTGTTATGGCTCCTTCAATCTGGAGCCTTTCCACAGTGTTTGGTTTTTCCATATCAGTGGCATTTTAAAAACTATTATCCCCTTGTCTGCATTTTCTTTTCTGTTTTGAGGATGTGTCTTATTGTTTTTTTTTAAATATTTTGTTTTAGTTGTAGCTGGACACAATACCTTTATTTTATTTTTATGTGGTGCTGAGGATCGAACCCAGCGCCCCGCACGTGCCAGGCGAGCACTCCACCGCTGAGCCACCACCCCAGCCCCCAGGATGTGTCTTAATTTGAATCTGATGTTTCACATGAATCCTCAGCCAGAAAACTATGAAGGCGATGCTCTTCTCCATGCTGAGGCTCATGATGCCCAGGTGCTCCTCCAACAATGTCGATGTTCGTCATCCAGTTCAGGTGATGTCGTTTCCCCTGATAAGTCATTCCAGGGGAGATACATGAAGACCCACAAGCCTCGTGCTCTGCCTCACACATTCACTCTGTCGGTTGCCTAAGCCCATCTTTACCATGAGGGTGACAATGTGATGATTTCCCGTCCTTCGGCCATCTCTGAACATTTGCCACTTGGTATGTATTTAGCATTGACACTGTAAGCAAGAGTCTTCTCTTTTCCCTCTTATGAACTTTGGTATCAACCTAACTCAATGATGAGACATCTTAACCAAAAATGTGGTTGTCTTTCCGAGTACTCAAGTCCACTTTTGCGATGCACCAGAGATGAAAAGGATCCTGTGTTTATGGAGAACCCTGTGGAACCCGACTGCCAGGTGGTTATCCAGCTTTATCTTGGATACCTGCGGTAATGGGGGACACGGTATGTGCTGTTAGAAAGTTCCCATGCGAGTAAAACTCTCTGCTCCCTGGGACCTACAGATGCTCATGTGTGGCCTGCGGTTTGTATGGAAGGTGCAGTCCTGGGGCCTGGGGACACACCTGGGCTTGTAAAGTGTCTGTCAACTCGGACGTTCACAGAGGCACTGGAGGAGAGCCAGGTGCCCTGTGGAGAGCATTCGTCAGAGCCCGGGCCTGTCCCCATCCGGGTTGCTCACCTGGCTCACGGGCTCAGGTGAAACACCTGGAAATGCCAAAGAAACCTGCACAGTCACCTGTGATGATGGGTTCTAGATTCCAGAAGGAGAATAAGGTCTACACCTGGATCTTTTCTTTTTTTCTTTCTTTCTTCCTTCCTTCCTTCCTTCCTTCCTTCCTTCCTTCCTTCCTTCCTTCCTTCCTTCCTTCCTTCCTTCCTTCCTTCCTTCCCTCCTCCTCCTCCTCCTCCTCCTCCTCCTCCTCCTTCTCCTTCTTCTCCTTCTTCTTCCTCTTCTTCCTCCTCCTCCTCCTCCTCCTCCTTCTCCTTCTTCTCCTTCTTCTTCTTCTTCCTCCTCCTCCTCCTCCTCCTCCTCCTCCTCCTTCTCCTTCTCCTTCTTCTCCTTCTTCTTCCTCCTCCTCCTCCTCCTCCTCCTCCTCCTCCTCCTCCTCTTCTTCTTCTTCTTCTTCATGGAGAGGTGGGGGCAGGGCTAAGGGAACATAAAAGCTCATTAAACTTGAAGCAGAGAAGTGTTCCTAGGAGCACCTGCCTGGTATCAGAAGACCTTTCAGTCCCAGGGTAGAGGATGCTCTCACTGCTGCCCAGCGTTTCCTGGATCTCTTCGTGTTGAGGTCTGTTTAAAAGCAGGGCGTGAAGGGCTAACTGACCTGGGTCCTCCGAGGCCAGGGTCCAGCCCCTGGAGGCTGCTTGCTGGAGGGAGAGGCTCAGTGGAACCGGGACCAGCCTTAGCTTGTGGGAGAGGCCGGACCCCGACCTCGGTTGCCTTCTACATCGATTCCGACACCCAGTACTAATCCTCTCATAAGCCCTTCCATTTCTCAAGGATTTCGCTCCTTTTCTTTGACCTAAAGGCTCGAGACCTTTAAATGAGGCCGGAGACCCTCCACCCTGTGCTGCAGAGGCCCAGCCTCCGGGCCTCTCACCTTCACCTCCTTGGGCCTCTCCAGTCCCCCTGCTCCTCTGCCCTTCTGTCTCGGTTCTCACTTCCCCCTCCCAGACGGTCTCCTTGCTCTGTGGTTCTTGATTCTCGGTTCTTACTTTTTACCCACCTTCCTTCCCTTCCCTCCACAGTTCTTCTCTCCCAGGGGGGTTCTCACCTGCATGTCGCCCCGGTGCAGGAGAGCAGGCTCAGGAGACCAGGCTGGGGACGTGCCCAGTCTCCCAGGAGGGGCCTCAGTCACTGAGACGCTGCCTCAGAAGCCACTAGGAATGTGGGGACACCTCCTTCCTCACTGCCCTCTGTCTCTTCAAAATGCAGGATTGGGGTTCCCAGGCCCTCTCCTCCAGGTTCTTCTTCTAAATTAATTTTCTCTCCTCTCTCTCTCCTCTCTCCCTCTCTCTCCCTCTCCTGGAGACTGAACCTGGGAGTGCTTTACCACTAACCTACATTCCCAGCCCTTTTTATTTCATTTTATTTTTTTAAACCCACTCTTGCTATGCTGCCCAGACTGACTGGCCTTGAACTCGCAACACTCCTGTTTCAGACTCCCAGGTCACCAGGGTGACAGGCATGTCGCCGCTGCTCCCTGTCCTGCTTGCAGTGAACGAGGCACTCTTCCTGATTTTAGTGGGACTACTCTTAATGCTTCCTCATGACATTTTGGATTTAGGTAAATATATTTTTAACATGTTAAGAAAATACCCACGATTTCCTACTTTCTCAAGAGATTTTGTGCAGAATGGATGTTGTTTCCTCAATGCTTTTTTCATCATCTATGAAGGTAATCACGTTGATCTCTTTTAATTCTATTTCTATGGCGAATCACATTGATCTACTTTTCAAGATAAACCATCTTCAAATCTCTCGTATAAGCCTTGCTTGCTTGGTCATGGTGTATTTAGGTTATTTATTAATCTCGATTGCCTAAGCCACTCCCTGTGCTCCAAAATGGATTGTTTGACAGGCCTTGTTCTAAATTTAGACCTTATATAAGATTATCATTTTCATATGAAGTAAAGCTCCTGCTCTGGTTACTCCAGAGTAAACTATTTAATTCAGGGGCTTATGAGAGAGAGGGAGAGAAAAAGTAAATATGGATCTGCTCTGGGATTGAGAAATGTACCAGGGTATTGTCATATCTTATTGGCAATATCTTGCCCCTGAAATGAAGGAATTCATTAAAAGTGGCTAAATCCATGTTCTGTGATGAGATGTATGTATGGTAACACAAATATACATCTTACCTAGCAACTAAGTAAAAGATTTAGTTGCTTTTTGGTGCTGAACTTAGTGTTTCCTCGCTTAGAAAATGTTGAATTCTTCTTAATTAGTCTGACCAGTTACTTTTCATTACAACTCTCTTGGAATTCCATTATTACAGATTCTTCTGATCATCTCCTGTATGATGGATGGCCATTCTCTTTCCACACTGTGTGGGCTGGAATTGTCACATCCCTTAAGTCACGACATTTACTGCTATTTTCAGAGCACATTGCTATCTTCTAGAAGGAGAATGGAATGGAATAAAAAGATGAAATCATTTGAGTTAAAGGCCACAACTATGTGGAGGAGTCCTCGGTGTTTTGCATCCATTATTAAAAAGATAAAGATGGAATGGAAGTAGAGCCTTTAAATACAAATGACCAAGGATGTGTTCGACCTTCCTAGTTGTTTCTTAAAATAGTCTTTTTTTCATTTTTTATTCATACACTATAAATTTAGTCAATATTATGTGTCTTACTTAGTCTGTGTTCTGTTGTTATAACAGAATATCTAAGACTAGGTGATTTATAAAGAAAAAAGTTCATGGTTCTGGAGACAGGAAAGTTCAAGATCATCTGGTGAAGCCCTCATTCTGTGTCTTAACATGTCAGATACCGTCACATGGGCAAAGGGCATGAAAGAATGGCAAGGGGTGGTTAAAGAGAGGACCTTGCTTTATAACAACTTGCTCTTGAGAAAACTGATCCATTTCAGTGAGAACTAATACAATCTCACAAGAAAAACATTGATTACTCTTAGAGGCCTAAGAACCTCTTCAACGCCCATCCCTAGTACTGTACATTAGCAACCAAATTACATGTTTTGACAGGAACAAACTACATCCAAATAATAGCAGTGTATTTGCAGGTTAGCAACTGTCTGTCAATCATGGTGCTAGGTTCCACGTAAAGACAGGTGTGAATAAACCCTGACTTTTGCCAAGATAAATACTCATTAGGGAAAGGCAGAATCTTGGCAATGCTATAGTTTAGGTGACAGGAAAAAAATTATTTATAGTCTCCTTGTAATTTTTAGTGTAATAAAGAATTCATCCTTCTTTAATATGCTTGAAAATACTGCACTTATTAAGGGCTCGTAAACCTGACTTTATCAGTTATCTATCGGCATGGAGCCAATCACTTTGAAACAATCACTGTTTATTAACTCTTGCAACAACCATTGTTTATTTAGTCCATAATTTCATAGGTCGGCAGCTTGGACCGGGTGTAGCAGAACCGTTCTTGTCTTAGCTGGGCTCACTCTGCAGTTGGCTGTAGGACAGAGAGCTACCTCTGATTCTCATGAGTTGGCTGACTGTCAAGGGGGGTGGGGCAAGAGTGGTGGGTCACAGATCTCTCATCATCCATCAGCCAACTCGATGGTATTCCCACACAACAGAGCTCCCGAGAGCAGCCGTAAATATGCAAGTGCTTTCCAAGACTCTGCTCGCAGCAGCATGTTTGCTACCGTTCATTGGCCAAAGCAAATAATAAAGGCAGCCCAGATTCTGAGGGTAGAGAAAAACGCCATCCCTCAAAGGGAGAAGGTTTCAAGACAAATTACCCATGAGGTCTGGGCAGGAAGATTTGTGGCCATTTTTGAAATCTGTAATAGGTGACAGAGCTGATGAAAAATATACTTACCACACATTCATTCATTCATTCATTCATTCATTCTCTATCTATCTCTCTCTCTCTCCATCCTTCCTTCTACCTACCTATCATCTATCTACCTGAGTCAGGGTGAAGGTCAAGGCTTATTTTCTACCACATTGTAAATGAGAACATTAAGGAGAAGCAAAACGTCCAAGGAATACTTATTTTGCCTTTTGTGGTGGGGGGGAAGTGATATAATTTTCTTCTCGATTTTCCTTACTATACAACTAATAACACCTACTTTGCTCGCATAAACTCTTAACTATGATTTCACCATGCATCGTATTGAGGTTTTGACAGACCTAGGAAAATAAGTTTCGGTCCACGTGTGTAGGAAAATAAGCCACAGACCATTTATGTAGGAAATGCTCAGAGATGGCGACATTGCTTTCTGCCCTCGTGAACTTCTAGACGTCTAAGATAAGGCCGAGAATTTGCTAAAAATGGATTAGTAGTAAAGAACTCCTTCTAAGAGGTTTTTATGTGTTCCATTTTCCTCCACCATCTCTCCTCAGACTAAATGACGGAGGCTGCAGAAAATCTCTTTGTGTACAAAGATGAACGCCTTCTTTCTGGAGTTGAGAAGGCCTTGGAACTGCTATCTGACTCGCATCTGAAATTGTCTGAACATGAGCAAATGGCTGGAGTTCTCTGTAATAACAGCATGAAAGCACAGTGCGGCATGAGCAATAGCTGGTACATTCAGAGTTTGGCAGGAAAGATACACGTTTCCTGGGGTCACTGTGAACCAGATGGGACCATCTTGAAGGTGACCTTGTGCACAAGGATGCACAGAGGATGAGGTGACCTCAACAGAGATCTTCTCGTCAGCTTTTACCCTTATGATTTCCTTCATTCTGTTATTTTGACTTTATGTGAACTTTTTCTAGGTTAAGATGTAAGTAGAGATATTGAATTATAGATCTTTCTGCTTAAGCATTTCAAGCTATGAAAATTTCGTCTCAGCTCTGCGGTAGCTGCTGCTATCCACACATTTTGACATGTTGTGCTTTTAATATCTAATTCCCCTTGAGATTTTTTCTTTGATCCATGGCTTATTAAAAAAGTGTGAACTTAATTCCAAAAATATCATGAATTTTTCATTGATATTTTCACTCTTGATTTCTAATTTAATTCCTTTGTGGTCAGAGAATTTTCTTTATGATGATTAAAATCCTTTGATGCCCATTTTATAGGCTATAAAGAGAATGTGACTTGAATATACTCCGTATACGCTTGAAAAAAGCATCCTGCATTTGCTGAGTGCAGTGTTATGTAAAATCTATTAGATCAAGTTTATTGGTCGAGTTGCTCACATTTTCTACATCCTTATTGATTACTTCATGGTTTTTTACATGCAGTAATTAATTTTGTGGAGGGGAGAGGAAGGAAGATGAGCCCGCAGAGGGAATTATGTAGGTCCCAAAGAGGAATGATATATGGAAACAGACTTCTGTCCAATCACTCCATCGAAATGCTGAGAAACTGAATCCCACCAGTAAGTGCAGGTTAACTTCTTTAACTTCTCAACCAAGAGAGTCTTCAAATTCTGTATACAATCCAGCTTCTCCACAGATACCTACCAGCGTTCTAGTCTTGGTACACATAAGCAGAGCTTGAGATAGGTGGGTCTCCACCCTTTATCTGATCTAACTACTCTGTTTAGGTGCCTGTCTCATTAGAGGCACAGCCCCATCACGCTCTCCATAGAACTGCCACATCTTGGCATAATTGAGGGTACCTAGTAGGTGCTCAATGAATGCTGAGTGAATCCATGAAACTCTGAATCCATGAAACTCTGCTTACTTACCTAAGTCATTGGCCTGGACACATTCAAACTCTTTGACTCATCCAACATCTTTATCTATTGAGAGAATTTGGACAGTTTGTCAGGCCTATCAAAAGGCTGATCGAAATGAAACTAAAATATAATTTTAAGCATTCATGTTCAGTTAGGAGAGCTTGGAAAGAATTTGGGCCCAAGTTGTAGGAGGTACATGTGAAAGATTCAGGTGGAACTAGAACTGACTCTCGGATCTTTTTCCCCCTCCTGCACTCTAGGGGCAGCCTTGGGACACTATATACTTTGGGGCAATCTGTGCCCTGTGCATCTCCTGGGTGGGTCGGGAAGGTGCCATTCATTTTATGCTCAATGGGATTGTCTCCTTGGAGTTGTGCTCTGCAGGATGCCTCTATATGGATGACCCAGGTACAGGAAAAAATTACCCTGCATAAGCCTTGCCTGAGTAGGTCAACTAGCTAGGCTTTCTCCTTCAAGGGAAAATAAAAGGTTTTGTGTATACCAGCAGAGGGCAGTGTACTCTCACCAATCCTTGAACTTAGGCAGAGCCAAGTTTAGAAACAAACATATCATCCTACCAGCTATGGAAGATTTAAAGTTGATTCAGAAAAATGTGTGTGTGTTTCTACAATTGTGAAAAACTTCAAACAATTTAAATTATATCTATTTGCTAATAGGTTACATATTCATATAGTTTTTAATTAAAAATGGGTAAGATGGCATGCACTCTTATCTTGAACTATTAAGTTCCCACCTTTGGGAGCAACCTGTCTTACTAACTGCTTAGATAACATTTTGAAGAATTTTTATGCATAAGCAGCTAAGTACACACATTTGCTTCTCTTACCTTTTTAAAGCGGTGACATGTTACGTTAATTGGAAAATCTCTGGGAAAAATCCATAGACATTGTAGTGCATCTTGTTTTCTTTTAACAGTAGTTCTTAGAGATCATTCTAATTTGGTATACAAATTATGTATTCATTTTCATAGTAGAATACTATTTTTTATGTCTTTTTTTTTTGTACCAGGGGTTGGACTCAGGAGAACTCATCCACCAAGTCATATCCCCAGCCCATTTTTGTATTCTATTTAGAGACAGAGTCTCACTGAGTTACGTAGCACCTCACCATTACAGAGGCTGGCTTTGAACTCAGGATCCTCCTGCTTCAGCCTCCTCAGCCACTGGGATTATAGACATGTACCACTGCACCCCGCGCAGAATACTGTTTCATATTTCAGAATACTGTTAACAAAATTAACCTTCCCTCTGCTAATGAAAATAAAGATTGTGTCTAGTTGTTACCTATTTCAAATAATGATGCAGGGAATGAGTTTGATTATTTGCTCTCTGTCACGTGAGCTCCATTAGCAAAGGGGTTTTATCTGTTATTCATTAATGTATCCCAGTGCTCACAGAAGTACCTAGTGCATAAGTTGGATGATCAATAAATCATTATGGAGTTGACCCATTTTTTCACATGCACACACACATGTACACACATCCATAATCTGTCTACACCTGGATCTATTTTGACCACAAGGTGCCTATTCACCCTTTAACAGAGAACTCATACCTCGCACCAAGAAGATCCCTTATATTCTTTCTGTGCTGTACACATTCCTCACCCTAGAACAACCTCTTCTGGTTTTTATACTCTTTCTGATACTATAAATCAATTTCACCTGATGTTGGATATCATATAAATCAAACCATATAGCATATTCTCATTTGTTCTGGTTTATTTCAATAGGTAAAATGTGAGAAACATCCATGTTTTTGCATATATCAGTCATTACATTTTTTAAGTTGCTGGGTACTTCATCGCTTTATGAATTTATTACAGTTTATTTATATCTTGTTAAGCATTTGGGTAGTTTCTAGTTTGGGGCTATGATGAATAAAGTCATCGTCGACATTCTTGTACAAGTATTTTGTTTTTAGTTGTAGCTGGATGCCATATTTTATTTTATTTATTATTCACTTTATTTTATTTATTTATTTTGATATACTGAGGATCAAACCTAAAACATTCTACCTCAGTGGTACAACCCTACCCTTGTACAAGTATTTTTTTAATCTGTTTTAATTAGTTACACATGACAGTACAATGATCTTGACATATCATACATTTGAATCAGATGGGATATAATTTCTCATTTTTTCTGAGTGTACAGGTTGCAGAATTACATTGGTCATGCATGTACAAGTATTTGAAGACAAAATATATTTATCTGGGATAAATATTTGGGAAGGGGATTTCTGAGTCACAGAGTAGATGCATCTTTGACTTTATAAATGCTACAGAATCCTTCAAAGTGAATGTACCACTTCATTACTATTAATCAATGCCTGAGCGTTCTAGCTGCTGCGTATCTTCACCAACACTAAGTGTTTTCAGTCTTTTTAATTAAGGACATTCTGGTGGGTATGATGTATATTTCATTATGACTTTAATTCACATCTCCCTGATGACTAATGATATTAAGGACCTTTTCCTTATTGACTATCATATCTATTGTTCTGTGAAGTGTCTGTTCAAAGTTTTGCTCAGTTTTAATGGATTGCTCATTTCTTATTCTTGTTCTGTAGGAAATCTTTGCATAGTCTAGGAACAATTTTTTTCCCTATTATGGCTTCTCTATTTTTTTCTAAATTGTCTTCTTTTTTAATATGGAAAACTTTTAATTGTAATGAAGTCTAATTTATCAAATTATTGTAAATTATTAGAGCTTTTTTTTTTTCCTGTTTAAGAAATCTCTGATTACCTTTAGGTCATCAGGACATTTTCCTATGTTTTCTTCTAGAAGCTTTATGGAACTGTGTGCTTAGTTAGGTCTGTGATCCATCTCGATTACTATTATTATTATTTTTACACAATTTACAAAATGTGATTGTGTTATTAGCCAAAAAAAATCTGCATCTTGATTTTTATGAACTGTTCTGACTTCATAATGGGAAACATATATAGCTTACATAATTGAAGTACATTGTTTCTCAGAATTTATCTGTTCATCTCAACCTTTTGTTAGACCTTCATAGGTATCACAAAATGACTGGCTTGAGTGTCTTTGTAACTCTTGCTTTTCCATCACTCGGTGATGGGATGGCATAGGACTGTTGGTCAGTTCTTAGAAATTTGGTTTCTGTAATAGTGGGGAAGTGATGCAGGCAACCTTCCCGTTAACCTTCCTGAACTTTAGTTTCCTCTTCATAGCTCTAATGTTATGGTTACGATTTTTATGATGATGTTGATGATATTAAGTGAGACAGAGACCAAGGTTCCTGTTTTCCATTCAGATATGCAGTTGACCTAACATTATTTGTTAAGAAATCTCTCTGCTCCTTAACGCATTGAGTTCACAACTTGTTTTTTTTTTTTTTTTTTTTATCAACGGATGGTATTTCTGAACTCTGTATTATGTTCCATGGATATATTTGTTGATCCTTGCAACAATACCTCATACTGTCTTCTTTTCTCAAAAAAAATTATTTTGGATATTGTAAGCCTTTAAATTTATACAAATTTTAGAACTCACTGTTTGATATGTTCAAAAAAGCATGCTGAAATGTCAATAGGGATTGAAATGAATCTTGATAAATTTAGAGAGAATAGACATTTTTAACATTGTTGAGTCTACCCATCCATGATTTAGGTTTTTAATTTCTCTAAGAAATTAAAGTAGAGGTTTTGTACATATTTCATGAGATTGTTTCCTAGATACCTGTAATTTGATGTTATTATGATGATGTTGTTATGAAATGTTATCTTCAATATTTTCCCTAGTATTTTGAGAGCCATTTGATTTTGTATTTGGGTCTTGGGTCCTCCAACCTTGCTAAATTATTCATTTTAGAAGGTTAGACTCCTATGAATAAAACCATGTTGTTTTCAAATAACAATACTTTTGCTTTTTAAAAATTTTTCTCAGTTTTTATGCCTTTTATCACTTTTGTCTTATGATATTGCACTGCATTAGCGCAGATGATACAATGTAGAATAAAGGCAAGGAGGTAGAATTCTTTGATTCTTTCTTGATCTGCATAGGTTATATAGGATCACATTGTTATTCTTTATTAACTTAAGGATAGGTCTTTCATTTATAGTTTACTGAGAGTTGTTCTGTTTTGTTTTAATCATGAATAGAGGTTGAATGAGTGATCAAGATGATTCCACTCTCTGGACTTTGTTCCCTTAGAGTCTGTTAAAATAAAAAGTGCTTAATTTATGTTCCATGAACTATGTGTAGGTTCTCTATGTGAACAATCCGACTGGTGGAAAGAGGACAACAGACCTTAGCAGAGTGAGTTTTGCTTGAGTTTTTCTTGTTCTTTATACCAGTTACTTTTCAAATGAGAAATCTCCATTGAGATTTTCTAACTTGTCCAAGAGTACACAGGAAAATAAAAATTTCCATCAAAGAGCTGTTAATACTTGGTATAATGTCTCAGAGGAAGCAGTGTAAAAGCAAGCAAGACTGAAATACACACAGAGGAGAGGGTCAAAAGTGGATATTTGTGGTCACTTTCTCAGAATTCTGTGCCAATGCTCCACTTTCCCTCTACATTAGAATTTGGCTGTTTACTGGGTAGTTAAGGCAAAGCCAGGTAGATCCACTTGTGGTTGTGTGTTGTGTACCAAGTTGTGGGTGATTACTACCACGATGTGCTGGAGAGAATCAAGATCCAGGGCTCCAGGAGCAACTGTGCTACCATATCACTGTGTGACATCTGCCAAGTCACTACATGTCTCTGGACCAGTTTCCCTTTGGAGATAAAGGACTTGAATTAAACCAAGAACCCTTAGTCCATGAGTCACAGGCTAGAAGCCACAATCAGGTTCCCTTCAAGGGGTGCAGGAGAGTTAGAAATGGGCAATGGAGAGGACTTGTTACCTCAAAAATCTCTTACATTTTTTCCCTCTCTCCTTCCACCCTCCAAATATCAACAGTATTTTCCTTCATTGAATAATGAACCCTGTTCTTCTTCACATGGAAAGATAAATTTTTTAAATTGATTAATTAATTTTACAGTAGAATACACTTTGACATAGAGTACACAAATGGAGCACAGCTTCTCATTCCTCTAGCTGTACATGGTCTGGACCAGTTGATTTCTAAGTTTTCTTCTCCAATCCTGAATATATGGAAGGATTTTCCCTGTGGGCTTGTTAGAAGGCTAGAAATTCTCTTGGTCATTTCAGTAATTTTACTTACCTTAAAATAATAAAGACGAGAATAACAAGTTAAACACATCTAATCCAAAATTCCCAAATCTGTAATGCTCCAAAGTCCAAAACTGAGCTGTGACATGATGCTACGTGTAGGAAATTCTGCACCTGTTTTCAAGTGACAGGTTGTATGTTTGCCTGCATTTTGGCTGCAACCTGTCACCTGAAAACAGGTTTTTAGCCCAAAATGTAGGCACACTAACAATATTGTATAAAATTACCTTCAGGATATTAGTATAGGGTATATATTCAGAAAAGAATTTGTGTTTAGACTTGAGTTATATCCCTGAGATCTCTCATTATGTATATGCAAATATTTTAAAGTCCAAACAAATCCAAGATCTGAAACACTTCTGGTCCTAAGCATTTCAGGTTAAGGGATACTCAGCCTGTATTGTGAAGTTTAAGTGCGTTGATTCATGCAGAGCTTTTAGAACAATGTCAGTCACCTGTTAAGGACTTGACAAATATTTGCTATTTCCATTACTATCTGCTTCACTGTGACAATGATTTATTGATCAGTTTACGTTCCAGATTTGCCCTAGAAGGAACGGAAAAGCCAAAGAAGGAAGTCTCCTGGAGTGGGTGGGAGCCCAACCAGTCCCTGGGGACACAGGTTTTCGGATCTGAGCCTCCTTAGCTGGATCCTGCCCTGAGTGTGGCTCCAACATTGCTGTGTCTCTCTCTAAGTGAGACTCAGTAGAATGCATTTTGCAGTTGGCAAATGGACATTACCAACTCAAGACATTATTATCAAAGCCTCCAAATTTGGACGGGTTGTGGTCAGATCTGAGGTCCACTTGCTGGCTGAATTATGCCAGGCGAGCCGCCTAGAGCCTTCGTCATGTTCTCCATTCAACTGGGGAAAAAGACTGCCCCGTTGTTACCAGCCACCACAAAAACATCAATACTAATTCATGTGCATCTACAATTCAAATCATCATTCCCTGAAAGGATAAAAATGTTTCATTTCTTTGAGTAGAGAGTTCCCCCAAGATTTCCCTAGCAGTGGTTGTTCTGTTTAGTTGCAGGAACATGTAAATCATGTTGTTATTCTTAGTTACCCAGATGAGAAGACAGTGTTCACTGTGGGCTTGCTCTCTGACTTTCAGATCAGACCTCAGCAGATGTGGCAAAAAATGGTGAAGCTTTTGATAGGGAATCAGGCTTCTGCCTTTTCTTTCATGAATAAGTGATGGGCACGGTCCCCACTGCTAGCTCCAACCTGGAAAAAGTAAGTGTGTGGTAAGAAAATTTTGTTTCCAGACCCCCACTGAGTTATATCTCCCCCAAAAGATATGCTAAAGTTTGACCCCTGACTCACAGGTTTGCAAAAGTAATTAAGATATTATTAGAGTGGAGCCTAATTGATAAGAATGGTGTCCTTATGAGAAGGGGACCCTTCATACAGATCGCAGGGAAAACACCAGGTGACAATGAGGCAGAGACTGGAGTGGTACATTTTAAGCCAAGAAACTCTTGGAGACACCAGATACTGGAAGGGGCCAGAAAGGATCCTCCCTTAGAGGATCCAGAGAGAAACAGCTCTGTCAATACCTTGAACTTGGACTTCTCTAGGGAGGCAGCCAGCATCTTGCCAGGGGCGTCCTTCCAGTGTAAGCCACTGGAGAAAAAAAATCAGAAATAATTAGTGAAGAAAAAAAGATACAGAGTCAGAAAAATAGTTTTAAAGCAGAGCCCCTGATAGACTCAGCCCAGCAGGAACTGGGGTTGGACAATTAGAAAATGGCTCCCGTGGTTTATTTCAGGGGGTACCTCAAAGGCAGAGATAAAGCTTCAGCGGTGAAGTCTTGCTTCGTGATGGGTTGCAGTCAGCAGGTTGATTGGCATCTTGGCAGGTCACACCCATCTCTGAGGGGCTGTGTGGCTACAGCAGGTCACCCCGTCTCCGGCGCTGTGTGGGACCAGGCAGAGCTGAGCAGAAATTCATGTGTACGTGGGACTGCCACAGGAAGTTCCCAAACACCAGACGTTTCTATTCAGTAGGCTGTGGTGCCAATGTAGTCCACACACCGCCCACAGAGGGCTCTCAACAGACTTCTAATCACAGACCTGAGAAATAATAAATTTCTATCGTTTTTTAAAAAATCATTCTAGTTTCTAGTACTTTGTTACAGCAGCCACACAAAACTAATACACACACTGTCCTCATTCTGTCCTCATCTCTTTACTTGCTTAGTTGTTTAAACCTTTCTTTGAAAAGCTCTTGTCTGTCCAAAGCCTCAGAAAAGAAGGAAACTAAGCCTCCTTTACACTGAGGTAAGTGAGCTGGAAATGGTGTAAAGTGGTAGCTCTCTCTGGCCACTGGCTTCAGAGGGTCACACTCCTACAGTAAAGGAATCAGTGGAACAGTAGACACATTGCCTGGCTAGGAATCAGTTGACCCCCTTTTGGCATCCCAGTTTCGGTCAAAGCTACGTAAATGCAAAGATGATATCTTTCACCTTTGACACTTGTTGATTATTTGAGTCTATGAATGAAGCTCCAAGGGTGGAGTCTCAGATTTTCATCTTGATGGAGAGAATGATTTTGCTTTATCGAGAGCCTTCTGGCTCGGTTGACATCAGTTGATTCTCTCCATTTTTTTTTTTTTTTATCAGTTCAAGCCCTCAGTGTCTCTCTCCAGATTGTTATAATGTTCCTTAAGGACATCACTTCCTTTGATCCCCCCTACAATCTGCCAAAGTGATAGTCTGGCTTAATTTGCATAATTTCTCCGTGAAGTCTAGCATTAATGACTGCAGTCAAATCAAGGATCAGAACCCTTATGGAAGACTTCTTATGGTTTTGATGAGGCTCTTCCTCCAGGGTGAAAGGCCCTGCCCTCGTGCAACCCTGTTGCTGCTCCACCCATCCTTCAGGGACCACTCCTAACCAGACTCCATGCCCCTTTCTCTGTCTTGCACAAATACTTTTTAGCAGTGTCCCAAGTTTTCTTTTGCTATAATCTGTTATTTATGAACCCAGTTTTATCCACTGTTGGTCACCTTCTTGAGGGCAGATTTGGTATCATATTTATCTTCCTATTTCTATTTCCTACTCTACTGTCTGGTACATGGCGTTTTAAATCAACCTTCACAGATATGCATTGAATTTTCCAAAATGCGATCAGTTTTTTCAAAAGAAATGTTCTCATTGGCCTTGAAAACTGTTTATTGGATTTCTTACTTTGCTAAAAATCTGCCAACAGTTAAGTGGAAATAAACACAAGCGGGTCACAGAGGTCATACAGTTGCAAGTCTCTCTAGTTTTTGTACCTAAAATTCACTTTTTGACTTTTCCTTGGATTTGAAAATGGGAGTCCTGCCTCATCATCTCATTACCATAAGTCTGTGTTCATGAAGCTTCCTGATGACTCTTGGGACAAAGTTCACCTGAGCTGGGGGACAGACATGGGCCAGAACCCAGCAATGATGTTCAAAGTCCCTGAGCATGGGGCCTCTGAAAATGTCTTCAATGTCTGAAAAGTTCCTCTTTTTTCTCAGCTCTCTTGCTCTACTCTTATGATATAAAAATATATGGTTGGGGCTGGGGCTGTAGCTCAGTGGCAGAGCTCTTGCCTCACACGAGTGAGACATTGGGTTGTAACTCAGCATCACATAAAAGGTAAATAAATAAAATACAACTAAAAAAAATCTTAAAACTATGGTCAATTTATCGTATAAACACAGAGTAGCTGATTTTCCCAGATTAGTTGGATTTTCTAGAAGCCCAGTATTTGTCCCTTTCTACTTGAGAACCTTGACTTATCTCATCTATAAGACACATAGAGCAGAGTAGGGGGAAGTGTGGTGAGGGAGACGCCCATCTTTTCTCTCTTCACCTTCCCTTTCTTTCCTTCCATCCCCACCCCAGGCTTGGGGAGGCTTCAACTCTGGAAGAATACGTATCTTTCTCACTAGGCTCCTAGCTGTGTGCCCATCTAGAACACATTATGGTCTCACATAGTCTCACCCAAGGGGATGACTATCCTTGCCACATCCATCATGGCATCTGCAAGGCAGCACCACACCCTTGCCACATCCATCATGGTGTCCGCAAGACAGCAGGTACAGAGGAGGATGCTGAATAAATGGGCCAAGGCAGAGCATATCAGAGACCCAGGTCTTTCCAGAGATCCAGTAGCAGCACAGAGAGAATGAGAAGGCCTGTGTCTGGGCAGAAGCCTGTGGTTTGGATGAAAAGGCTACAGAGTATAAAACAAAGAATTATAATTTGAGGCACATGTAGCTATAACAGATATGGGCCATGGGTATCCGCCAAATACCCCAGAAAAAGATGGGACAGAATTATTCAGAACTAAGCAGGAGCCAATCCAGCGTGTCCAGGGATGAAACCAGGCTACCTGAGTCCCAGGGACCCCAGGGAGGAAGCTCACTGCCCACAGGCCCCTCCATTCCAGAGGAAGACAGCCTCTCTCCTGTGGTCTCCCTCTCAAGATCTCTCTTCTACTTCCACCCGTCATCTTAAGAAACAAAACAAAGATAAAACAGGGCTTTGGGGAGTTTAAATTGGGAATTCACTGAATATGTATGCAAAAGAGGCTGAATTTGGATAAAAGAGACCATTTAAAATTAGTCAAGTCTCAGGCCTATTTAATAGGCCATCATTTCCTTTTATTTATGTATTTAATTGCATACATTTTCTGAAGACATCAGCAAGGGTAGAGCTCAAAAATAAGATATACTTGGCCACAGATAAGAATGAAAGTGTCATTTCTTTGCACATCTGAGTTGTGAATAAGCCTCACATAATCTTACTCTATCTCCCACAGACACCTGATATTAAGACTCTTGATGTAAGCAGTATCAAACCACAGATGTCTGCAAGACAAACATTTATTAGTCTAAATGAGTTTTATTTTTATCTTGAATGGGAATCAGGCCATCATCTTCTTGGACTTTGTCTCCTTTGCACCTCTACTAGCAACTCAGGGAGACCCTGTCTCTAAATAAAATACAAAAAAAAAAAAAAGGGTTGGGGAGTGGCTCAGTGGTCGAGTGCCCCTGAGTTCAATCCCTGGTACCCCCCCCCCCAAAAAAAAGAAAGATAAAATAAAAGAAAGAAAGTCAAAAGAAAAAGTCTGGTTCATTCTAAACCTTGGCCTCCCCACGTGACAGCCTTCCTTGCCCTCTCTTAGCTCGGGGCTGATTTCTTGGAAACCTGAAGCAAGGAAAGAGGGGGTGGGGTTTGTTTCCTCTCTCTCTTTGCTTCACTTCCTTGCGAACTCATGATCTGCTATTTGGGGATGGGTGGTGTTCAAGAAGTGGGGACAGGATGGGAGTGTTTATGACAAAGGGTAGAGTCCTCTGTGAGCGGCTGTTACAGTGGGCTGGTGCCCCCTGGGCAGGGCCCATGTCCAACGGCTGCCTCTTCCTCTTTAGCAGTATCTTTGCAGCTTCTTTAGAGACTTGTCCACCTGAACCTGCAGGTCCCAGATGCAATGACGTTTCCTCCAGCCAGCTACTTATTACTCCCTTGCTCTTCCGAGTATTCCTCATTCCTGTGGAGATTCCCTCCTAGGTGTCCTCTCAGTGTGGTCACCTTCGAAATAATCCAGTGGTACACGTGAAACCCTGAAAAACACACAGATATCCAGCTGAGATCTTAGTGCACAGGCTGCTTCCAGTATGGCTCCAGACTGTCACCTTCAGACATTTGCAAATATGAGCCAAGGACCGGTCCATGGCCCTCCAAACTCCAGTGGACACATGTGAAACTTTCTCATGGATGATCTGGATTCCTCTCTTAGTTTATTTGGGGGAATGAAAAAGAAAGTAAACAGTACACTAAAAACTCTACTTAAAGAAATTCCCTGTTACATATTTCTTATTACTTGATGAATTCTTGGCTTAGTATTATAAAGCACAGATGTACAAGAGGAGCTAGTAATGATGGCAGTAACCCTTTTAACTCTTTAAATAAGTCTTGCACAAATGTTCTAGCACTTATTGTTCCAGGTTTTGGTGCTTCTGCCCAAACTGAGATCATTTGAAAAATCATACTTATGACTAAGAGACATATTAAAGATTTTATAGTGGAGAAACGAGAATCTACATTAGCTCCTCACAACAGTGACAAACACCAAATAAATCCCCACTAAGCATTTCAATTCTTTCCAAAGTTACCTAGTTTCAGTTTCACTGAAATTGAATCTTGATTCTTTTCCAGCAAGATATAAGATAGCAGTGTCTATTCTTTGGTCTGTGTCTGAATCTACAGCTAAATTTATCTATATCCACAGAGAGTTTTATCCCTTGCCCCCATTTACAGAAGGGACTTATATTACTGAGCTTACTTTATGCCATGGTTTGCAACTTACTGGTAATTTTCAAGTGACAAAGGTTATATATACACAATGGCATATTACTCAGCCTTAAAGAAAAATGAAATTATGGCATTTGCAAGTAAACTAATGGATCTGGAGGATTTCACGCTAAGTGAAATAAGCCAATCCCCCCAAACCAAAGGCCGAATGTTTTCTCTGATAGGCGGATGCTAACACACAATAGCGTGGTGGAGGCTAAGGAAGAATAGATGTACTTGTGGTTAGACAGAGGGGAGTGGAGGGAGGGGAGGGGATATGGGGGTAGGAAAGAGAGTAGAATGAATTGGACATTATTACTCTATATGCATATATGATTATACAACCAGTGTGATTCTACATTGGGTACAACCAGAAGAATGAGAAGTTGTACTCCATTTGTGTATGATATGTCAAAATGCATTCTACTTTCACGTACAACTAATTAGAACAAATAAAAATAAATAAAACAGAATAGTAATTAAAAATGATAGCAATTACAATGTTAAACCAATTATAAATCATAATCATATTACATATAATTAATAATCTTATAGTAAATGATGGATCAAGTATTAATATTAAGCAAACATTAAGTATGGAGGCTGTATTAATAATTATAGGAATATAACAGGAACTATGGATAAAAATTTTCTTAAAAATTTTAAATTTATACTGCAACATTGAAAATATGGTACTTGGGTCTTAAAAGAAAAGATTGTCATTAATTTATTTTGAACTCATATCCTCCTCATTCCTATAGCCAAGGACAGTGCCTGATGCCTAAGAGATAATCTGTAGCTATGGTTAAATTAATGATGCTTCATTGAAAATCTTATTACCAACTTTGAGAGTTCTGAGAATAAAGCTGGCAGGAGGTTCACAGGCTGCTGTCCTTTCTCCTTGTCCTACAGGCTTTTATATCCACAGACCAATCAGCGTGCGTGTGTGTGCACGCGCACACACACAAACACACACACACACACACACACACACACACACGATTCTCAATGAAAACAAAAAAATTCTCTCCACTGAGGAAGTCACATGGAAAGTACTGTCTGTTGGAGTTTGGTCCCGACAGACCAGGTGGGTGCACTCCCAGGGAGGCTGCTGCAGAGTTCAGAGTGGGGAGCTTCGGCAGCTGGGACTGAGCCCTAACAAGGCTGGGTAGAATCTAGTCTAGAGAGATGGGATCAGCAGATCTGGATTGGGAGCAGGCAGAGACTCATCTCTGCTGAGAGTCTGGATCTCAGAAGCCTCCCAAGAGTTCTACTGCCAGAGCAGGGGAGCGAATCCTCCATGGGTCTGGAACATTCCACTGCCATGAATAGAACCCTTCCTGGCTTCATCCCCAAGGGTATTCACGCCCACCTGCTCAGTTTCCTCACTCTCTTCAGTTGATCATTGAATGGCCCCAGATTCAAAGGAAGTGAGTTGTACTCTTCTCGTATCACTTATTTGAATCCCCATGGGACAATCTTCTCTGTGCCTGTTTCACTCATGATCTTCTAGGTACACCACAGGCCACGCAGTAGGGGCTTGCTGAGACAACATGGCGACGTGTGCTGTGATCTCCCAGGCTCCTGCCTCCTCAGCATGGCTCCTGCCCCAGTTCTGCACTTGCCAACTGACAAAGGCAGGCTGCTTTTCAAATACCAGCTCACTGGGCAGCCTCTGGATCAGCTCAGTTCTGGATCCGCTGAGGCTGCTTTTCTGTTCTATAGGTTTTTCCAGCCAAATTTGTTCATTGTGTTTCTGTGTGTGTGTGTGTTCCCTCCCCTCTGTGATGAACCAGCTGCTGGGATGCTGCTACAACCAGCTTGGTTCTTTGTTTAAGGACCCTAATTCCTGAGTCACTAGGAGACTCTGTCCAATACTGACCCCCAGTGAATCCTGTCTTTCACCCCTTTGCTGAGACGCAGCACTCCGCTGCTTGAATTCCAAGCCTCAGAGCAACTGGAAATTTAGTCTTTCACTGTCTTGAATTCTTCCTCGCCTGCATGCTTTCAGACATCCTTCCCATCTCTGCCTTCTCTTCCATTTCCAAACACGCTTTGGTTAATAAAAGCAGAGGGAGGAGTTGAAAGGGAAGCTGTTCCTGCCCAGGTCACAGGCAACAGGAATGATACAGACGCAGAAGGAGATCTGCAGACCCTGAAGAAGAGGACTCAGGGCTGGGTACACAGAGACCGTCCACTTGGTCACGCAAGTCAACCCCTCGGTGAGGAGGGACTGGAATTTCACAGCTCAGTATTCCCAAGGCTAGGGAGGAAGCACCGGGGTGAGCTGTGCATGTGACTCCTTAGGGGACTCTCATGTCACCACTGGTACAACCCCTACCCCTCCCCCGCCCAGGCCGGAGCAGCATAGTGCAGTGAGGTCCAGTAACCTCAGGGACACCTCCCAGTCAGGGGCCAACTTCTCAGAAAGCTCCTCTGGCCTCTCTTCCCATGGCCCTACGCTGAGCCATTTGTTCTGACAGGATCAGAATGTGGACTGTTAATTTGGGCTTTATCTTCCATGAAGTCTAAATTCAGGAGCAGGGCAGCCCTGCCCTGGAGCACGCAGGCCCTGTGCAAGGCCAAGCCACCTTGGGAGGGGGGCGGCCTCGCCGGCTTGGTGCTTCTCTGAGGTGCCAACGTGTGAACTCTTTGCTTTGCTATCACTTTTGAATTTCCAGTGAAAAGAGGAACACAAAGGTGGATTAAGCAAGATTCAATTAGTTAAATGTATATTTAGTAAAAGGCAGAAATGAAAACTGATCATCTTAGCAAAAAAAAAAAAAAGAAAGTATAAATCCTATGCAAGAAAAGTTCCAAGAATGGGTCAGAGTATCTTGTTGGAGGTCACACAGCTGGAAAGTGACTGAAGTGAACTGGAATCGGGTCTGCCCACCTCCAACGTCCAGGCGCTTGGCCTCTGTGCTTAACGCTTCTGTTTAGGGATGATTCCAGTTAAGTCCAGAAAAGTACAGCTTGAAGTTCCAGGATGGAACACGAGGACCGTGAAGGCCAGTTTTCGTGCCAGCAGGACATAGACAGCTCGCTGGATGCAGAGTGGACAGCCAGGCTGATAGGTTTTCCTCCCTGTGGACGCTACTCTTTGTACTACTGTCACCTGTCCTCCTTCCTCCTGGACCCCTCATTGCACACACCTGTCAAAGAGGAGACAGTTATGAGTTTCCTGTGCCCCTGGGGGAGACCACAGTCCTATCCTGTCTGTCCTCAGCATCCACAAGGGTCTCCAGAATGACAGGTTCACTGCTGGCATTTTAAGAAGTCATTAACGCCTCTTAGGAGTGATTAGAATCTTTTGCAACAAACAGCCCTGAAATTTGATGATTTAAAATATTAATATTAATAATAATCAACCAGCCATAAGTAACGGAGTGCCTATTAACAGGCCATGCATGTGACTGCAACATGTACAGTAGCAAAATACTATGGTGACAGTGACAACCCATTCTGTCTTCAGTTTTTTTTTTTTTTCTCTCATGATTAGTTAAAAAAAAAAAAAAAGTTTCCGAGTGGTTTCCATACATAAGTGGTGTTCTCTCCTCAGTAATTCCACAGAACACATTTATTCTAATTGCCTGAAGACTCTTCAATGTCTCTGAACCCCAAGTCCCAGATCTATTCCTCATAATTTTGAGCTCTCTTACCGACATGGTCACTATGGGGGAAGGTGACAGGTTAACAAACGAGAGAAACAGAAGGGAACCAATGCTGTTGTTTGCTGGTGTTCATGCACCTAGGAAAGAACAACCCAAACTACCAAAATCATGTTTCTGGATCAATCGCTCATAGAAAACTCCTCCGGGAGACGCCCCATTATCCTGATAAACATCTCAGGACGTCAGTCCCAGAGGACCCTAGAAGACAGCAGGGCAAGGCCAAGAGAAGGCATTTCTGGTACACCTGTGGGCTCACCGATGCTCTTCACCTGGTCACTCTTCATGCATTCATGGAACTGTCAACCATTTAGGGCACGCCGAGTGCAGGGACTATTCAGAGGGAACAACTCAGATGTTCTCCACTGTTCTCATGAAGCCCACTATCAATGGGCACCATTATTTGCCGGAGGGATTTCACCTTGATGCCAGTCCAGCGGGACGGGGAGCTTGCTTCATGACAGTATCAGAGAGAGTGGCTTCAGTTGCTGTCATAATTGTCCACACCACACAGCTTTGAGCTTCCCTCGTCAGTCTGGGTCCCCTGGCCCAGCTCCCTTCTCTGGGCAGATCTCTTCCTGAGAACCTCTTCTCCATTCCCTGAATCTCTCCACTTCTGAATCTTCCGTCTTCATTCTCCTCCACTCCCCTGGCTGGGCCTTCTCATTGCCTGGAACTGCTCCTCCTCTAAAACCTTGAACAGCCTTCTCCAGTCTCTGAGCCACCTCCGTGACCTTGAACTTCCCAACGCTCTTCTTTCCCCAAGTCCTTCCTCCTTGAAGTCCCTTTTTCCAGGACTTTTGATTTCCCTTTGTAGCAACCCACCGGCTGGCTTCGCGCAGCCTTGAAACCACTTGGGTTGGTGCCTCAGCTGGAAGCCCTGGTTTTATGATGCCACCCACAATGCAGGCTTTACAACCCCATGCTGACAAGTGGATTAATTTCTCCTGGTCTTTATCTAGGGTCCCTTTTCCTCTGAGTACTTGTTTCAGAGCTTCACTACATTTTAGAAGCTTCTAGCCTAATACAGCCTCCCTGGCTCACATGAGGCGACTTACTGCCCATTTCACCCCCAGACACTGTGACGGTCGGGCAAGTCTCATGCCTTCTGTTTGAGATCTCCTCTGCACCTCTGACTGGTACAGAGTGCTCTCCTCCTGGGTCTCTGTGACTCCCTAGGGTCTACCTCCATTCCACGTCCTCCTACATGCTGTATAGCCAGATCACATGCTCTGACATGCATAACACCCTTTAGTGGCTTTATGTCCTCTGGGATCATGTCCTTTCCAGCTACAGAGGCTTCCTTTCCCTTTCTTAATGTTCTTGACTCTGTCAGTTAAATAAATAAATAAATAAATAAATAAATAAATAAATAAATAAAATATATATATTTGGTGCTGGGGATCGAACCTAGGGCCCTGTGCATGCAAGGCAAGCATTCTATCAACTGAGCTATATCCCCAACCCCTGTAAAATATTTTATTGGGGTAAAGTGCTTTATCTTCCCCTCCCACTTCTTTCACTCAATTGTCCAAGTGAGAGGGGGAGAAATATATTTCCGTATCATGAGACCTGGGCTTGTCTGCTCACAGGTCATACGAAGGCTTTCATCCTTCAAGTGTAAAGTCAGTTGTCCACATCATGCTCCTAAAGGATGGAGCTGAATGCATAGGATCTTGGATTCCAGTTGCCACCTAATTTGGCTTCATCAATAGTAAAGCTGCTATTTTGAGCCTCTGCTAAATTCTGCGTCTGTTACTGCATCGAAACAGAAACTAGAGAGGGAAGAATGTGAGTAATTAGCATTTACAAACCCATTTATAATATATCTTCCAGAACACCACTAAACAATAACCCATGACCCCTGAGCACCAATCAGGCCATGATCCATTCATTCCAAACCACCTGTCATTCCTTAGATGGATAATGCTGCATTTATCTGCATATGCATTGCATATATATATATATATATATATATATATATATATATATATATTTTATTCTGACTATCCACTCTACTCACCTTTAACTCCTGCTCTTAGTGAACTCTTCTCCAATTAGCTCCAAGCAGAGGTAATCATTTTTCCCACTGTGTCTGCAAAGCATCTTATACTTTCCAGTCTCACAGTAGTTTTTGCGTGTGATTGCAATTACTCATCCTTATTCTTCTGGTGTGCTAAACTATACCTCATTCATCCATATACTCCCCCTACCTAGCATGTCACCGGGCACTCCAAAAAGGCTGCTCCAAACTTTTTCTTGAACATAAGAGAAGTAAATAAGAAAGACAGGCTTAAAAATGAATGCCTGCAATGAACAAAGCATCGTGTCAAGTGACCTGAGTATTACAAAGAACCTAAGATATTCTACTGTAGAGGGACAATGACCCTGCTTGAAATAGCAGGGGTTGTGTCAGCATGTGACGTTAAATGTTTAACTAATGGAGTTGAATCACTTTTCAAGCTCAGCTAAATAGTACAACAAGGCAGAGGGGCCCTGGCAACACTGAGGGTCTTGCTACTCAATCTCTGTCCATCATAGATGTAAAGAACACTTGAGGGGCTGGGTTGTGGCTCAGCGGTAAAGTGCTTGCCTAGCTAGCATGTGTGAGGCACTGGGTTCGATCCTCAGCACCACTTAAACAGATTAAATAAACAAAATAAAGTTAAAAAAAAAAAGAACACTGGAGCTGAGTTCAGTGATCAGGAAGCCCATCACCACAGGGACCTGTTGCCACTCAGTTTTGAAAGATGGGCACAAGCACAGAGGCAGGGCAGACCTGTTGGACCCTCTGGCCAGCGTGGGGAAGCCGGTGTGAAGGTAAGAAAGCCAACTCTGCAGGTGGACTTCTCCACCCAGACTCTACTATGGCTCCAAGGGGATCTCTGCATTTATGCGATGACCTCTGGCTTCCATATTCTTTAGTCACTTCTTTATGAAATAAATCTAAATTCTCCTACTTCCCCCCAAAATCATCCTTAGAGACTAGGCATTACCTGACCTTCTAATGAGAGAGGGCCACACTTGGTCACTCCCCTTTTTCTGTGGAAGGGCAAGGGGCAGGAGCAGAGACGGCTGGAGCTAAACTTGCAGCAGAATCAGGACACGACAGACTGGTTTTGTTCTTGTTGTTTGTTTGTTTGTTTCAGCATCTTTTTTTGCCGGTTACAGCCCCATTCCTTCATCTAGAACATGCTGAATTCAGCAAGTCCAGCTCTATCATTTCTGTCCCTTGAGTCCACTGGCTTCTGGTCATCTGATACGGCTCTTGCAGCACAGGGGACCTGCCTCTCTTCCTACTCTGAGCACACTTGTGGCCCAAACTGAATGCTGCTGCCTGGGGACTTATTACCAGCCGCGTTTCAGTTCGTCATCTTCGACCCGAGGGATGGCCCCGCTATTCTCCTTGATCCTTGGTGAGTACCTTTGCTTCGGTAGGTCTAGATTTTAGGGTTTTCCGGAAATTTCATTAGGAGAATCTTTTCCCTGCCCAGATTCAAATATCTTTGAAGGATGGCTTTCTCCTTTCTTTCTATACCTATTTTAAGCCCTAAAACCCCCTTGATCCATACCCAATTTATATTTTAATGGCCAGATTTTTTTCTATCGCCCCATAGTTATACCAACAGATAGACATTTTTCCCCTTCCTCTTTTCCATTGTTTCCCCCAAATATACTATTATAAGAAGACAAATGAATGAGATACTAAGTAGCAACAGGTAGAGCAAGGAAAGATGGTACTGCTATAAGACAATCACTTTTCTTTGGCTAGTTTGTCTAATTTCCTCTGAAAGGTGCTTCACATAATGTTTCTCTCATTTTCTCCAGTTTCCTGTTGCCTAGGCGAGTCTACAAATTAGCATGAATGATCTGGAGGCTTTAATCCTGGCCCCTGGATTCCTTCCTTCCTTCCTTGTACTGGGACTATGAACCCAGGGCGTTATGCATGCTGGGCAAGCACTCTGCCACTGAGCTGCATCCCCAGCGCTCCTGGCTCTTCAATTTCTTAGCTTTGTGAATTTGAAGATTACCATATTTCTCTGAAATCTCCCTAATCTATACAGTAAGACTAATGTTATGTTTCTCAGAGGTTTTTTTTTTTCTTTTAAAGGAGATGTTTCATATGATAACTAACACAGGGCATCTTTCCAGGGGCCCCCAGGGCTGTTTTCTGCAGAGCCAAGGGGGTGCATTAGCACACGTCTACTTCAGCAGTTATGGCCCTCCGATCCTCACCTGGGCTGGAAGCAACACCACTGTGGTGGGAAAGGGCCGGGCCAACTGTGACAGAATTGGCCTCTGGCTTCTAGTCGGTGTCCAGTGTTCTCTGAGGGCGGTCATCAAAGGACACTGTGACCCAGGAAGAGAAGGTGACAACTGGATGGATCTTGGAGGTTCTCTATCTATTGCCCTAAGTTTGGCAAGGGCCTTCTAGAGAGTTCTATTTTAAAAAATGAAGCCTTGGAAATGTACTCAATGGTCTCACTCACTTCCTCTTTCTTCTCCCCTCAGTCATGTGCGCTGGACCTGGCCTCTTAGGTAAGACTTCGAAGGGGTGGGGTGGGGGGAAGAGTCCTGACGGGGAGGCCTCTAGGATTAGGAGAGGGGAGATGTTGAAGGTTCCTGGGCTATGAAAAGAGACTATGGTCCCAAACAAGCCGAGTACCTTTCTTTTCAGGTTTCCCATCCCACTCTGTCAGTCTTGTGTGGGTGGATTTCCATTCCAGAGCCCAGAATGGTTTGAATGGTTTTTATCCCCACTTGGCCTCTGTGGCCAGAGAAGCTTGGCCAGCATCCAAAAAAACCGAGATAGCTTCATTTCAAGCCCAGAGGCATTTCACTGGCTGGGGTGTAACTCGGGAATGAACTTCTTGTGCCCTGATGGGTTCCAGCAAATCCAGGTCCTCCTCCCAGACTTCCTGGCACTTTTGAATTAGAAATGCGTCAGCTTCTGTGAAGTTCATGACTTCACCAGTAGAGGGCAGGATGGAGCTCAGCCTCTACCGGCTGCCTCCTGGAGGAATCTGGGCGGTACACACTTGTGCACCCAAGGAGAGCAAGGGAGCGTGGAATGAGTATGCAGGAGTGGAAGGCTGTGACCGTCCAAAGCCAAGGAGGTTGTTTGTGGATTACCAGCTGCTTTTGCACCGTTCCTCCAGTCTGTGCTTTCACTGGATGGTGGTGGCTTTGCCAGAAAGAGAGAGGCAGCTACAAAATCTGCTCTTGGTGTGGCCGATTTTGCCCTGACGGATGGAATTTGATGCCTTAGAGTTCCCCTTCTGGGATCTTGTCCAGAAGCTTAAATTACTTGCTCTTTTTTCTTGGTCTTCAGGGCTGTCCCTCACTGCCAGTGTGGGAGGACAACTGTTTTTGTCACAGCCTCCCCCTTCCCCGGGATGTTGCTCTCCACCTCTGGGTCTCTCTCAAGCTCTGTGCTGATAAAGCAGGCTAGTGTCGGGCACGCTGCTCTGGGGAGCCCTCAACTCTTTCCTTTCACATCTTTTCCCAGCTCTTCTATTTCCTCCAGCTGAATTTCTTTTGTTGTGGTGGTTGTTGTTATTACTATTGCGATCACTGCTTATTTCTTCTTTCCTGGGAACTGCTCTTGTCTACTTCATAGAAACTGAAAATTCAGGCCAGGAGTGGTGGTGGATGCCTGCAATCCCATTGGCTCTGGAGGCTGAGACAGGAGGATTGAGAGTTCAAAGCCAGGCTCAGCAAAGACGAGGCACTAAGCAACTCAGGGAGACCCTGTCTCTAAATAAAATACAAAATACTTTTTTAAATGATTTTAAATTCTATCTCTAGTTTCTTTTTTCAGTACTAGGGACTGAACCCAGGAGTGCTGTGTCACTGAGATACGTCACCATCCTTGTTTAATTTTTCTTTTTGGTACTGGGGGATTGAACGCTGGGGTGCTTTACCACTGAGACACATCTTCAGCCCTTTTGAGTTTTTATTTTGAGAGAGGGTCTCACTAAGTTGTTAAGGGTCTTGTTCAATTGCTGAGGCTGGCTTTGAACCTACAATCCTCCTGCCTCAGCCTCCCAAACTGCCTGGATTATAGGCATGGGCCACTGTGTCCAGCCTTTTCAAAATTTTGAAATTGGGCTGGGGATGTGGCTCAAGCTGTAGTGCACTCCCCTGACATGCGTGAGGCCCAGGTTCGATCCTCAGCACCACATACAAACAAAGATGTTGTGTCCGCCGAGAACTAAATAAATAGTAAAATTCCCTCTCTCTCTCTCTCTCTCTCTCTCAAAAAAAAAAAAAAAATCCTCCTGCCTCCGTATCCCAAAATGCTGGGCTTACAGGTGTGTGCCATCCTATCCAGCTTATCTTCATTCTTTATATCCGTCTCCCCACCACCAATTAAGGAAATGAAGCAAAAACAAATCAATAAACCAGACATAAACTTCTCACTGTAGTTTAAAAATCAGTCATATTGGAGTTTTCTCACTTAACCACTCCTCTGGGTTGATTTCATGTTCTGGGGAGTCTGTGTAGAGTTAAGACAGGAAGTGGGAAATCTGCTCCTCAGGAGTCATGTGACCCACATTGGCCCTTATTAAGCTGTTCATATTCCATTAGGGCAGAGACCACAAGTCCAAATGTGACATTTTCTAGAACCCCAGACATGTCTCTCAGTTAATGGTCCCATTACACAAAGCGGTGGCAAATTCAGCTCTCTGCTCTCTTGCTTTGAGGCTACCATAGACTTGGTGAGATTGTTTTAAGCCTCTAAATATAAGCTCTTTGAGGATAGAAGTCCTCTGTGTCTTGTTCATCACTGTTCTCGGAGTTCATAAAACAATACCCCACGCATGGTAGGTGCTTAGCAAGTATTTAATGTCTGATGAGTTCTTCCCTGGTCACTCGACACAGCCATTTCTCCTCCACTTCTGTGCGGTGGTGGAAGGGAACGAATTTCTCTTCATCTTTTCCAGACCCAGAGTTCTCATTCCTCAGAACTTGTCCGGAGGCTCTGTGGTGCCTCTCTCCCACCTGGACCCCTGAAATCCTCTAGTTCAGTCCTTGGAGTTGATCTGTCCTGGGCTTTCGCTACTGGACAGTGTGACCACCGGATCATCACTTCCATGAGGATCCTTTCAGTCCTTTGTGGAGTCCAGGGGTGGACATGATGATCTCTATGGATTATCCTGGTTCTGACCATCAGAGTCTAACAACTCTGCTGGCTCTTTGACTAATCTTTCCCTTAATCTTCAGCGTGAAAGGCTACCGTCCGGTCTGGGTCCTTGAAGGGGGATTTCTTGGTAGGGTGCAATTAAAGATGCGGTAGAATCAGATCTCAGAAATGGGGTCCCCAAGTGCGTCTCCCTCCCCTTCCCTTCTGACCCCTCCTGTCTAGTCCCCTACTCCCCACACCTTCTGTCCCGGGTGGAAGTGTCCCTGAGCATCCTCTGCCCTCCTCCCGGATCTCCAGCCAACATCCCGTCTCTTTGCAGAGGCATCCAGAGTGCGGCTGGTGGGGGGTCCCCACCGCTGCGAAGGGAGAGTGGAGGTGGAATGGAACGGCCAGTGGGGCACCGTGTGTGACGACGGCTGGGACCTGAAGGATGTGGCCGTGCTGTGCAGGGAGCTGGGCTGTGGAGCAGCCAAGAAAACCCCCAGTGGCCGCTTATATGGGCCATACACAGATAAAGGGCAGGAAGTCCTCATCCAAGGGGTCAGGTGCAGCGGAATGGAAGACACCCTGGCTCAGTGTGAGCAGGACGAAGATGTCTACGGCTGCTCACACGACGAGGATGCCGGCGCAATTTGCCAGAGTAAGTAGGGCAAGGCTCGAGGGCCCTCTGCCAGCTGCCCGGACCCCGCCCTGGCCACTCTCGTTGGGTTTGATTCCCTGTCGTGGACTGCCACACAGCGGTAAGGGCCTCCCTGTCCTCTCGTCTCACCCACGCTTTCTTAACTCTCAACTCTGGAGACAGAGCATCCTCCCTTAGAATGTTACTGTGACTTGGTTGTATTAGTGCTTTTTTTTTTTTTTAAAGTTTAAATAGAAATGAGAACGTATTTCTCTTATTTTTATACATGAAAAAAAATATGCACAGAGCCTGCAACCACTCAACCCTTGTTGACTGGTGTATCTTCTACCTGGGGCTGGGCCTGGAGTCATGGGTGAAGAGATGAGCCCCCAAGACGTCATCTGTGCTTTTTTGATAGTTCCAGTTCTCAAGAAGTCTACCCCGGTCAGGTAGACAGGGGAGGCTCAGAGGAAAGCAACACAATCTTAGAGAGATGATAGACAGATAGACACATTCATGGATCTGTATTCCTTCATTTCCATACACAGAGAGAACAAATATTTGCTTTCTATGTGCTTTTAATATTTTCTGTGTCTCTGTGTATCTTTTCTCCTCCTGTGATTTATGAGAGGCGAGTCTATGTCTCCTCCTTCTCTGTCTCCCCACAGAATTTATCAGAGAAACAATCACTTTTTGCCTTAATACTATAAGTTAGAAAGACTGAGGATTGGTGAGGGTTGGAAGCACTAATCTGGAATACATGGTTAACGTCAACATTGAACCCAAATGCTTTTTACTGGTCTGGGGCTGGGGCTCTGGGGTGGAGCACTTGCCTCCCACCTGTAATGCACTGGGGTGAATCATCGGCACCACATAAAATAAATAAATAAAATAAAGAACATGCCACCTTCCTACCTAAAACCAAAGTTTTTTTTTTAACCTTTTATGTGTATATGCTTATGTATCTAATCTCCTGTATAATGTATGTATATACACACATATATACAGATATGTGTGTACATATATACATGATACATATACATTTATATATAAATAAATAATACATATATTTAATATACAAACAACACATATGATATAGTTATAATGACATAGAAAACACACATTATATACATTATATATTATACTATTATAATTCCATATTATAAAAAATGATCAATACTTATTATATATTAATTATGACATAAATGGATTATATATCATGTGTAGTAATTATGTAATATACACATTTTATTTATAATGTCTGATATAATATTTAATGTAAATTCATTGTTTATACATAGATATATGTATAATAACGTATTTAAATATTTTGTGTGTAATTATAATAATATATGATACATTGTAATTATGTATTAAAATATATACTATATTTATCATACATAAAAAGGACTGTGGATATAGCTCAGTGGTAGAGTGCCTCTGGGTTCAATACCCAATACCAAAATACATATGCTATATTTTAATACATAATACATAATGAATTTATAACATGTAAAAACATTTATATTTATAGTATATTATAATTATAAGTATACTTATATATTATTATTTATGTATCATTATTACAATAATATAAATTTTACATGTAATATAATTATACTACATATAATATGATATAAATGTTCCATACATATGTATAAATTTATTTTGCCTCTGTCTCTTGGGAAGAGCAATGAGGAGTTGAATGGGAAAACAATTTGAAAGAGTAAAAGGCCACGATAATGACTCGCCCTGGGGTGAGCATGCGCTTCCTTGATTCGCTCCCTCACTTCTCCACGAGCACTGGTTGGTCAGTGCCTCGCACTCCAGTGCACAGGGTACTGAACACCAGAAACAGCCCTGGGCAGTGAGCCCCTTTTCTGAGACGACCCTGTGCTTGCAGGGAGTAGACCCTTCCTGTTTTTGCTCTGCAGACCCAGATTTGTCTCCAGTCCCAGAAAGTGTGCGGCTGGTCGGTGGCCCTGGGCCTTGCAAGGGGCGAGTGGAGGTGCAGTATGAGGGCCAGTGGAGCACCGTGTGCAAAACGGGCTGGGACCTCCGGGCTGCGAAGGTGGTGTGCCGGCAACTGGGGTGCGGCAGGGCCCTGCAGACCCACAGCCACTGTAACAAGGCTGCCCAGGGCCAAGGACCCATCTGGGAGAGGGAGATGTTCTGCTCGGGAAGAGAAGCAGCCCTTCAGGATTGCCCCTCTGGGCCTTGGGAGAAGCACAACTGCACGCACGACGAGGACGCGTGGGTGGAATGTGAAGGTAATGGAAGGTGATGCTCGCACATCCAGAGACCAAGGTCGTGGGTGAGGTTAAATGGAATTGCATTCAGCATTATTCTCGAGAACCACTCCTGCACCAGAGGATCCCTGCCAACCTACTGTGCTGTCAATTCTCTTCTTTTAAAATGGCAATTACAATAGCTGCCTTTCAGTGCTGGGCATGGTGATGCACACCTGGAATCCCATCTACCTGAAAGGCTGAGGCAGGAGGATCCCAAGTTCAAGGCTAGCCTGGGCAACTTAGTAAGACCCTGTCTCAAGATAAAAAGTAAGAAGGACTCCAAATGTAGCTCCATTGTAGAGCACTACTGGGTTCAATCCCCAATACCACCCCCCCCCACAAAAAAAATTTTTTAAAAAATAACTTCTTTGAATGTGAAATGCTTAAAATGTTTCAAGCAATATTATGTGCTATATTAATATGAACTGTTATCATACTGAATTCCATATGATAGAGCACAGCACATTACTCTGTATCTGTTAAGTTCTTCAATTTTTAAAAACCACCAGAAAGCCATTCATAAATATTAGATTTATAAAATAGGTAGGGGAAGCAAAAAGATCCTAGCTGAAGGAACATACCTGGCCACAGGGGTTGAAAGCTGATGGAGTGGTGGAGAGCAACTGCAGTCACAGAAATACGTGGAGGGTTTCAGATGTGCTGATGGGGTTTGGTTGGGGAGGATGCAGATGATCTTTTTTTTTTTTTCTTAATATTTAACTTTTAGTTGTAGCTGGACATAACACCTTTATTTTATTTATTTATTTTTATGTGATGCTGAGGGTCCAACCCAGGGCCTTGCACGTGCTAGGAGAATGCTCTACCGCCGAGCCACCACCCCAACCCATGACCTTATTTTTTTCTCTTTTCCCTTTTTTCTCTCTAATCTCCAACTTCCTCCTCCACCCTGCAGATGCCTTTGACCTGAGGCTGGTAGGAAGAGATAATCAGTGCTCCGGGAGACTGGAAGTGCTGCACAAGGGCGTGTGGGGCTCTGTCTGTGACGACGGCTGGGGAGGAAAGGAGGACCGAGTGGTGTGCAAGCAGCTGGGCTGTGGGGAACCCCTCTCTCTACCCTTCAAAGCCAGGAAAACCTACGGCCCTGGGGTTGGCCGCATCTGGCTGGATGACGTGCGTTGCTCGGGGCAGGAGCAGTCCCTGGAGCAGTGCAAGCACAGGTTTTGGGGGTATCATGACTGTACCCATAAAGAAGATGTGGCTGTGATCTGCTCAGGTAAGTCCTGTAGGGCCGCCGTGGAGGACAATGCAGGAAGAAGGGTTGGTGGGGTGAAGTCTGGGGACAAGGGTGGCTCTGCCTGTGCCCCAGAGCTGCTCATAATCCTTCCTTACTCTGTGGCTATTTCCAGGGATAAGACTGAGGCTTTCTGATATATTTTTTTGGGGGGGTTTTATTTTTATTTTTTTCTAGAGGAATCGGGCTGAGATATAATAAAAAATACAGTCTGAATGTGTCTTGAAAATTATTGGATCAACATCTTTATATTAAGTGTGAACAAAAGTGTGAAAGGATATAAGCCGCTTTTCAAAATCATCAAAATTGTTTTCGAATCACATAGCAGAACCATAACGACCCAGCTTTCCTCTCGATTCAGGGTTAGTTCTCTTCAGTCCTCAAAGGCTAAGTCTGAACCTGGCAGATGCTCCCACCTCATTCTTTTTATTGTTACTCCCCAGATTTTATTTCCAGTGGCCTTGAGGCTATGGGCAAGGGCACTCTGAGAAAGTCCTTAGGACTTTTATTGGAGAGAATAAGACCTGAAACAGACCCCTAAAGGGAGTATGCAGGAGGAAGCCCTGTCCCAACTTGGGTCAGGGGGTCCGAGTGTAGCCTCTGGGTCTCTGGGTGGCTGACTCAAGAGAGTCACAAGTCGGAAGCCCATTTGTGGAATTAAAGAGGGGATCCACTGTGCAGGTCTCTTTGGCTAAGCTACAAAGCTGCAGCTAGGGAAGAGCTGATATTTAACCAAGAAATATGGGGAACAGTTAATGCCTAGGAAAGGACAGATTTAGTGGTAATAGGCCAACGTTTACATCTGCTGCTGCTACTTTGAAATTGTTAAATTTTATGCAGTCACTAAACTACTCTGAACTTCAGTGTTTTCATCTGTAAAATAGACACTGTCCCTCAAAGACTTTTGTGTAAGACATGAACACAGTTGGCCCTCTGTTTCCCTGGCTTCTGCATCTGTGGCTTCAACCAACCGTGAATTGAAAAATGCGTATTTGATGTGTCACCAACTTTATTTCTGGTACACTTTGGCTTTTTATTCCATATTGATGTTCTTTCAAAATAGAATAAAGGATTCAATTACTCTACTGAAAAAAAAAAGAAATCACATCTGTCCTGAACATGCACAGGATTTTCTTATTATTCCCTAAACAAGATAGCATAACAGTTATTTATGTGGCATTTACACTGTGGTAGGTATTATAAGTGACTTAGAGATGAGTTAGAATATATGGGAGGATGTGCTTCAGTTCGATGAAAATTTTTACAATGTCATTTTACATAGGGGTTTAGAGCATCTTTTTTTTTTTTTTTTTTTTTTTTTTTTGCTATCCTTGAGGGTCCTAGCACCAATTTTCTGTGGATACAGAGGAACAACTGTACAGTTTGTGCCTCACATGGGAACTGGTTCAATTGGCCCCTGGGACACTACACCAGATTCTGACCCAGGTGACATCCACCCGTGTGGGATATCCATGTAGTTGAGCTCTTTCCTGTTCTGAGCACCAGTCTGCTTCCTTAGCCAATTTAGCTTGAAGGGAATAATTTCTTGCAGGCCTGTCCCCGCTCCTTACTACATGTTCCTCTTGTCTTTACAGGACAGTATCCCGGCCTTGATGCTTGACCTGGCTCCCACTGGCCCCAGGTGCCCCTGCTTGTCCCCCTGGCCCCTGATTATCCTGGTGGTCACACTGGTCCTCAGTCTCTCGGGAGTCTGAGTGCTGCGGAGACGCCTTGTTCTCGGGGTCAAGCACGCCCGCCCCCGCACCTGTTCTGAGATATAGCTGTTGATTTCCCTGCTGGGAAAGATGACCTTCTCTTGGCATTGCTTCTGACCTTGCCTGCCCCTTCCTCACCTGCCTGGAATCCTCAGGCCGGCCGCTCTGACCAAAAGCACAGGCCTTACGAAGGCAAGATCTTCATCTGCTCATGACAGGAACGAAAAAGACAGAGGGAACATTTTAAAGGAAGCGTGTGGAGAAAAATCTTTGGAACTGGGGTGGGGGACGAGACAGAGGCTTTTTGAAATCTTCTTCTCAAGCTTCAGCTGATCATAACAGTAAGCCCACACTTCTCTGCCCGTTCTCGAAGAGGGTAGTTTGCCATTTCAAGAGGGTGGCACAGCAGCGATCTGTAGTCCTGAACCTTTTCATAACGTCAGAAAAAGATATTTCACCTTCTGACGGTTCCCATGAAATACTTCTGTCATCTATCCCAGGACAACCTGCCAACACAGTTGACATTTAACCAAGGGAATCTCAGAAATGCATCCAAAGAAAACTGTGACTGGTTCTGGGAAAAGGTCAGGAGAGAGGTGGACAGAAGTTGGGGAGAGCTGCAGCTGTGTCTCATGCCAATCAGAAAGTACCATTTTCATCTTATTAATGGAGACCTGTAAACCTAAGGTACAGAATGACACTAAGGAGACAATCAAGGTTTAACTGTAAAAATCAGCAACTCTAGACTCAGAGGCTACGTCCATAGTTATGCTATGCCGAGGATTACACTGCATAATAAATCACATCTTGCAATCTCGACAGTTGCCGTGTTGTGTGATGTGCTCTTTCCGCCAACAGGGAAGCAGGTATCGTGGTGGGACAGGTTACTCAGAACACACACCAAATTGTCCAAATTGAAGAGTCGTTATTTAGCTGGCCAGCCAGAGACTGCCCCCCACAGGACCCATAACTGTCTCTGCAAGGAACAGCCCCGAGCCTGAGCATGTTAGGTTATCTAAAGACAAAAACCACATCTGGGTTGACACAGCTGCAAGCAAGCAGGCACAGAAACTGAATTGGGCAGTTAACGAGACAATGCAGTGGGTACCTGGGTATTTCCCACGGGACTTTCCAGGTTGGCACAGCAGCAAGCAAGAGGAAGGGAAGTGGGTCAAAATGACACTAGTTCAGTACACGTTAGAGAATGGTTACTAACGTCTACACAATCAATCTCTGACAAGGTACATTGCCCAAGAAAAATGAAAACCAAAGAGAAAATTTTCACCTTGTATAAGAATTGCTCATTTGTGTTGCCAAGTATGTAGTGCTAGGTAACTATTAATGGGTAGAGAGGTGGGGCTTTCCCACAGGAGAAGCATTTCTTACATGGAGTCTGTTTGGTCATTGCCTGTATAGCCTGGCCGATAACAGGTATGTCTTTTATTTTACACAGGATTAGGTAAAAGAGAACCTGCCTGTAAATGCAACCACATGTGTAACATAGCTATCTCCTCTAGGTGGGGAACTTTCTTCCTATTTCTTGCTCTAGCTTGAAACTAAAAGTCAGTTCTGCCACTCTTATACTTTTTTAGAAAAATATTTTATTTTGATGAATGTGTATTAATTGTACTTATTAATGGTCTTCAGTGTGAAATTTCAACACATGCATGCAACATGCACTGATCAAATCCAACCAACTACTAACAGAGGGTGCAAGAGTCTTCCATATTGGTTGTGGGATCCTATGGCTACTAATGATTCTGGAGAGTGTTTCCACCTCCCAACTTGCTATTCCACTGTAGCTCAAACAGTTACATGAATGGGAAAATAGGTAGAGAAACATCGTTTTTTAAAAGAGAAACAAGTCTTAACAGACATTTTGGGATCTATCCTGTTTCCTCAAACATACTTTGCCTTTAAACGATCAGCTCTCACAAGTCTTCCTGATTTTCCCTATAGACTAAGATTCTGTACCTCTAATCCATGGCCGAGCTAAACTGCCTTGATTGAGTCATTGTGTTAGGCCAGATTTGTGGGACCCCAATAGACCTCCAGGAGCCAAATCCGATGCAAGCACACAAGAGTCTTTATTGCAAGCTCGAGCGTGGACTCACAACCATTCCCGATGCAGCGGTCCCAGGGAGTGAGTACCGGTCCTTTGTTCAGTGAGATTTTATAGGTTTTTTTTGGGATACTCTATGCCTCACAACATCACACAGCAAATCATTCCATACCACAGGAAAATCAAACAACAACACTTAACATTGATTAGCACATTCACTGGTGGGAACAAGTTGGGTAGGGGTGATTGGTTACTACAAGAGGGGGATTCGTTTGAACTGATTGGTTTAGGCCACGAGGGGTGTACATGCTGAACTACATGGTTTCCCAACATGTTATCGACCATCATAAACTACTGGGGATCATCTGGCATCCCAGGTATTTCCCTGTCTCATGCTGATTGGTGGTTGCTAGGGGGTTGCTATGGGTCCTCACCTAGCCTGAGTCAGGGACACCTGGCGCAGCAGATCTCTCCTGTTATTTACAGACAAACAACTCAGCAGGGTGGGTATGTGCCTAGGAGTGCTCTGTGGGTCTTTCCCAGGACAAGGGTCACGCCCCCTTCCTTAGGACAGGCCTTGAGGTAGAAGCTGCTGTTATTTATTTATTTTTTAAAATAGAGTCACATCAGTTTCTCAATTGAAAAGTCCCTTTATGCTTAGTAGAGCAGAATAGGGTTAGAATTTCACAAAAATAACTTTGGTTTCTCCCTAATTTCTACAATAAAATTGGTTTTGTAGAATTCCAACCCAGTAAGACTCCTGGGAACCTACTTTAAAAATGCTTGTGCCAGAGACAGAGTGTTTTAGTCAGTTTTTTTTTTCTTCCCCACTGCTATGACCAAAAGACCTGACAAGAACAATTTTAAAGGAGGGAAAATTTATTTGGGGCTCTTGGTTTCAGAGGTCTCAGTCCACAGATGGCCAACTCCATTCCTCAGGGCCCAAGAGGAGGCAGAACATCATGGTGGAAGACTGTGATGGAGGAAAGCCACTGGGAACATGGGAGAGAGAGAGAGAGAGAGAGAGAGAGAGAGAGAGAGAGAGAGAGAGAGAGAGAGAGAGAGAGAGACTCCTCTTATCATGCACAAAATAAATACCCCAAAGTAACCCCCAATGACCCACCCCCTCCAGCCCCACTCTAGCTGCTTACAGTTATCACCCAGTTAATCCCTATCAGGGGATCACTGCACTGACCAGGTTCAAACTCTCATAACCCAATCATTTCACCTAGAAACTTTCTTGCCATGTCTCACCCACGAGCTTCTGGGGCCACCTCGTATCTAAACAACAACACAGAGCGATTCCCACACTGAAAGCAAGATCTGAGGAAGCCTGACAGAGGATTAGAAAGTCTAATAAGAATTTATCATCCTTGGCGGAGGCTTCCCTTCACCGTGAACTCCCTCCCTGCCTGCTGACTGACTGGAGAGAATCCCAGGTCCACACGAGGGAGGCTGAGTCCAACCGCGGAGGAGGCTCAACTCTGAATGGGAGGGTAGAACAGAGTCTCTCACCCAAACTCAGCCAACTGCGACACTAATAGGAAATAGACGTGTTTGTCTTAGAGCACTCAGAGATCAGGATGGTGTATTTCCAGAACGTGTAGCAGGAGGAACGCAGGAAGATTGTTTGAAGAAATCAATTGCACTGCTTCAAGGCTCACTCAAGTCTTTCTGGTTATCACTTGGCTTTCTTAAAAACCTCTAAACATATTTTCCGTGCTAATCAGGACATGTGAGATTGTTCCTGATTATATTTTCACTATTAATTAGCTATATTTTGGATGCTTATTTTTAATAGTATACTAAGACTTTTTTTCCACTAAAAACTATCCCAAGTATGTCCATGGAGAGAGAGCTTCACAAACATCTTTAAACAATACAGTCCTTCCTCCCGGTGACAGTTAATTGGAACATCTGTCCCAAGCTGGATCAAATAGTCCTTTCCAGGAACTGGGAACTGTGACCAAAAGTACATTAGTTTCTCCAAGTGGCTGATTGTCTAGTCAGTCAGCCTAGGACCTGGAGGAAGCACATACCACATGGATCAGAGAACCAGAGGAAGTCCTTTCACAGAGATAAATAATAGTGAAATGTGTACAGAGAGCAGCATACATTAGACACAGACATCCTGGACAGCATTTTCCATTTCTTTTCTTTTCCTGGGCTCCGACAGCATTCCTGGCATTAGGTTCTGTGACAGACTGCTGGGAGTTCATCATCATTTTTAAAATGTTTTGGTTGAGTTCATCTTATGTTGGTTTTTGTGCTTCCAACCAAAAGAACCACAGACAGTTTTTTTATTTTTAAGTTAATAAAGAGATAATTCATCCATCTTTTACAAGGTTGATTGTATCAGCTCAATTATGAATAATAAATAAATTTCCTTTGCATTCATAAAATCATATTTATGGAACTGAGAACCCAGGAAACAGCCTACAACAGAGGTACCACTTAGAGATACTGCTCTTGAGTGCCCCTGGCTGGATGAATGTCCAATCTATTTGTTCTACATAAGTGGAATTTAAAGCTCATCACCTCCATATTAAAAAAATAGATTAATTAGAGATCCAATGAAGGTGGGGTATAGAAAATAGACAACTCAGAAGTGACATGTTTTCTGCCTATTTTATGTTGAAAAGGCTCTCTCTCTCTCTCTTTTTTTTTTAGTGAGAGAGAATTTTTTTAATATCTATTTTTCAGTTTTCGGTGGACACAACATCTTTTTATTCTTTTTTATGTGGTGCTGAGGATAGAACCTAGAGCTCTGCTCATGCCAGGTGAGCGCGTTACCGCTTGAGCCACATCTCCAGCTCCAAAAAGGCTCTCTTAAATTTTACTATCTGGTGAAATTTTAATCATTTTTGATGATTAGAAGTTGTAGTAATCCAAATCAGGCAATTAGAACTTGTTGTAATTTAAATCAGGTTACAAAACCTTGCTTAAATCCCTTTGAGAGCTTCCTATTGTGCATAAGTTAAATGGAAATGTCTCATTCTGGCTTAAGAGGCTTGGCATGACCTGGCCCCCACCTACTCCCCCAATCTTATCTCATACAAGCATGCCTTATTTTACTTTATTTACTTGCTTTGCCTTACTGTGTTTCCCAGATATTGTTTTATTTATTTCTTTTCACAGATTGAAGATTTGTGGCAACTCTGCATTAAACAAGTCCGTTGTCACCATTTTCCCAACAGCTCAGATGATCGTTAGCATTTTGTGGCAATAAAGCATTTTTTATTAAGGCACATCCATTGCTTTTTAGACATACTTGCTATTGCATACTTAATAGACTACAGTATAGTGGGGACATAATTTTTATATGTACTGGGAAACCAAAAAATTCACTACTCAATTTATTATATATATATATATATTTTTATTACTGTGATCTGAAACTCCAATTCTCAATATCTCCAAACTATGTCTCCCCTATCAGCTCATTCCAACCACATGGGTTTTCTCTCCCTTCCTAAGACACATCAAACTTACTGACCTGTGGTAAATCTTCCAGAAGAACAGGTTTTGGGCAGAGCAACTATCAGAAGCTCTATTTGAACATACTGAGTCTGATACATCCTGAATCTCCATGTGAAGATATTCTATTAAAAGTTTAAGGGAAGCTGGGCACTGTGGTGCACACTTATGATCCCAGTGTCTCGGGAGGCTGAGGCAGGAGGATCACGAGTTCAAAGCCAGCTCAGCAATGGCAAGGTGCTAAGCAACTCAGTAAGACCCTGTCTCTAAATAAAAAAAATACACAAAAAAATAGGGCTGGGATGTGACTCAGTGATCCAGCGCCCCTGAGTTCAATCCCTGGTATCAAAAAACAAAACAAAACAAAACAAAAAAGTTCAGGGTAGAGGTTTGGCCTTGAAGATATGATCTGGGAAATTTTTGTATTTCAGAGCTGATAAGGATAAATGCTTTGAATACTCTTTCTCTTTTTGTCATGAATGTGTTTTTGTGGGTGTATGTGTGTGTGTTGTAGAGGGAGGAAAATAAAGATATTTGACATATATACAATATCTCTGCTTTTTTTCCCATTCTTATTCCTTTATCCTAGAACACAAAATGTATTACTTATTATCACAATATTTAAGTATAGTTGAATTAGCATGAAAGTAAACTGTGGGATAGAAACAAGTTTTAACTCAAGGATTTTTACCTCCTCTTCAGAATTAGAGGCTAGAGTGTTTTCGGTTTTTTGCAAGATAATTTTATCATGTTAGGTGGAATGAGGGCCTCGTTATTGATTTTATTAAGAGATTAAGTGAGGTTTAAGAAGATGGTTGCCAAGTTGACAAGGGGACTTGTAGTGGTTAATTTTACATGTTGACTTGCTGAGTCGTGAGGTGTTCTGCTGTTTGATTAAACATTATTTCTGTATGTGTCTGTGGGAATATTTCTGGATGGGATTAGTATATCAACTGAAAGTCTCCATAGAGCAAATTGGGTTTCTTAAAGAAATCTCTTTAAGACTTCACAAATTGGTAAAGTCCTTCCCTAAACTCATGTTTTCAAAGACGTTTCCCCTCTCTCATCAGATAATCAGGGATTATCGCTGATATTTTCTTTCCTGTATTTTGACCTTGCCAGGGCTAATCTTATGTGTCTCTGGGATGAATTCACCAATCAAGTACGAAGTCGCCTTGAAAATTTTCTTCCTGAGGTATATAGAGACAAATTCCTACCTTTTATGGAAATATGAGGAGCAGAAAATATGTACCCCCAACAGTACAGAGCAGATATTTAAAAAGACTACTATTATTTTGAAAATAAAATCAAAGTGATAGTGTATGTTAATGTCCAGCTACAAATGCAATGTGCAATTTTGGTAAGTTTTTTTTTGGGGGGTGGGGTGGGTACTGGGGATTAGACTCAGGAGCACTCCACCATTCATCCCCAGTCCTGTTTTGTATTTTATTTAGAGACAGAGTGTCACTGAGTTGCTTAGCACCTTGCCATTGTTGAGGCTGATTTTGAACTTGCAATCCTCCTGCCTCAGCCTTGGAAGCCACTGGGATTACAGGCGTGCACCACTGCACCCAGCTGATTTTGGTAACTTTTTCTGTGATAACAAACCTCACCAATATCTCATGACTTCCAATGTAAACTTTTATTTTTTTTTGCACAGGCAAATTAAATGCTGCAAATCATCTGAAGTTTTGCTGGACTCAGCTGGTTTAAGTTGGATTTGGCTCTAGGATGTGGGCTCTGTTTAATTTTCTTCCAACTATTTTCTTGTTCTGGGGTCTGGATTGAAGCAGCAGCCAAGCCCAACCATGGAACTGCAAGTGGTGTCTTGTTGGATACATCAAATGCCTGTATTCTGACATCTTTTTGCCCAAAATATGTCACACAGCCAGGCCAAAGGCCAGTGAATCAGGAACATATATTTATCCCCCAAAATACTTGAGAAGATCATCTGACAATGAGAAAACCCATTTACTTCTTTTATAGGAAGGGAGCCAGTAGTTGGAAGCAATAATCTAATCTATTACAGTGGTGTGAAACCAGTTTCTACTCTGTGAGTCACATTTTATCCACTCAAAAAATATCAAGACTCTTCCTCTGAAAGTTCATTAGCTTCTGTATTAGGGTTTTTTTGAAAAAACATAACCGATAGAGTATATTTTAACAGTAGACCAACTATACCCATGGATTCTGCAACCACAGATTGAACCAAGCTGACTGTTCCCTAAACAATACAATATATCTGTTATTCTTATTCCTAAAGCATTCATATTATAGACAGTATTCTAAGCAATCCAGAGATTTTAAAGTATAAAGAGGATACATATAAGTATGTTAAGGTCTGTAAACAAGTCAAAATAACACCTGGTATTTTGCCAGGGGAATGTTAGAGTTCATAAACAAGTCTGGATGGTGCCTGGCAAAATGCCAGAGGGAGTGGTTTGAAAAGTAACAAAAGTGAGCCATTAAGTGTGGAGATTCCTTATTGGTTGACTGATGTATCTAGTTTATGCTAATTAAGATAAACTGTGCAAAATGTATAAATAGCTCTGTTGTCCTACAATAAACGGCTCCCATTCCTGCTGTATCAACGTGCACAAGTTATTCGTCAACCCCCCAGCTATTTTGCTGCAGCCGGACTTCGGCATAAGTATATATGTTGTCTACAAGTACTATGCTATTTCATACTGGGGATTTGAGCATCTGTGGATTTTGGTATTCATTCAAGTCTGGAATTAAACCCTTGTGGATACTGAGGAAGGACTGTATATACAGGGAAGGTTTATTTAAAGGAATTGGCTTATGTGGATTATGGAGGCTGTTAGGTCCAAACTCTGCAGGGTGGGTCAACGGCTGAAAATGAGGGATGAGCTGATGTTGCAGTTCCAGTGTGAAGGAAAGTGTGCTGTCACGGCGGGGGGGAGGAAGGATGCCAGTCTTCTGTTCAGGCGTCCAACTAATTAGATGAAGTTCACCCACGTTATGGCGGTCAGTCTGCTCTATCCAGTGTCCAGCCATCCACATGCTCTATCAACTGAAAACACTGTCATGGAAACATCCGGGAGGTGTGGCCACATATCTGGACACCCTGGCTCAACTGAGACAGCAGATGAAAGTCACATCACAGCTTGTGAGACCAGGCCAGTGGTACCTGAGTCTCCAGACTCTGCGTCTCAGCCCGGGTCTCCTCTGTGTTCTCATCACTGCTTCCTGGAGCAAAGGGTTCTGCTTTTCTGCGGAGCCTTCAGATACGTCCTGTGATGAGAATTCTTCGCCTGATGGTGGTCCCAGGGATGAGCTCTGCCACATTCCTCTGCCCGACGTGATACTCTTCTCCTCATCACTCCCAGAAGCAGATTTTCTCCCATTTACTTCATCAGAATCTCGAGCATCGTGATTTCCTCTTTGTGCAACTTATTTCATTTTCTCTAGAAACCTTCTATCCTGCGTGAAAGCTAGGACGGGTGGATACACTGTCCTCGAACAAGATAGCCACAATATAATATGCCATGCTCCGCGGGTTCTTGCCTCTGGCATATCCCTTCCTGGGTCAAACTTTTTGGCTAAGTTTGGGCTATGGTGTGTGTGTGTGTGTCCTTCTTTACATTTTCTTTAATTGCCTGTTTTCTTGGCATGTTCCACTCTGTGACAAATCCTAGCTCTATGGGCCATTTCTTTGTGCTCCATTTTGATTCCAAAGCCAGACCAAACCAAACCAAACCAAACAAAATATTACAAGAAAAGAAAGCCACTCATCAAATTTATTTTTAAATTTTAACACAATGCTGTGGTTTGAATATGGTTGGTCCCCTTTAAAAGTCATGTTGATTTTTAATCCCCATGAGACAGTATGAAGGAGGTGGAAATGCAATCTAACTGTGCTGTTTAGAGTTGGGGTCTTTGGGAAGCAATGGGGGTTAGATAAAGCCATCGGCATGGAGCCCCTTGGTGGCTTTGTAAGGAGAGAGACCAGAACACACACACCTGCATTCTCCATCTCTTGCCAGGTGATACCCCCGCACTGCCTCTGGGTTCTGTCAGCCAGAAAGTTGACACCAAATGCAGCTTCTTGACCTTTGGGCCTCCAGAATTAGGGGTCAGAATAAGCTTCTTTTCTTCATAACTTGTGCAGTCTGTGGTACTGTTATTAGTAGTAGCTAAAAGACTAAGACACACAATTTTTTTGTTTGTGTGGTGCTGGGGATTGAACCCTGGTTCTTGTGCATTTGAAGCAAGCACTCTACCAACTGAGCTATATCCTCAGCCCTAAGACACACAATATTAACAAAACAAATCCAACAGTGCTTAAACAAGATAGTGTACGAAGTCTAAATTACATTTATTCCAGGAATGCAAGGTTTGGTTGATATTTCAATGTCAATATAATTCACTCTATTATAATAGGCTGGGGATGTAGCTCAGTGGTAGAGGACTTGCTTAGCATGCACAAGCTGGGTTCAATCTTTACCACTGCTGAGAGAGAGAGAGAGAGAGAGAGAGAGAGAGAGAGAGAGAGAGAGAGAGAGAGAGAGAGAGATATTATACACACATGCATCGTACATACAATTCATCCTAATACCAAAATAAGAGAGTCAATAGATACATCAAAAATATTTGACAAATTTTAAAATTCATTTATGATAAGAACTTTGAGTAAAGTATGAATACAAATGAACTTCCTTAATTTGATATTCGAAGCATCTATGAAAAACCTACAGTCCATATCATACATAGTTGTGACAGATGAGTTAATTCTGCCCATCTTTGGGATAATGCAAAGATGTCTACTTTCACATCTTCAATTCAACATTGTGACAAAAGTCTTAGCTCAAGCAAGGAGGCAAGAAAAAGAAATAAAAAGTGCACAAACTGTAAAAGAATAATTAAGGCTGTTGTTGTTTGTAGGTAGTGTGATCATACATGTAAAGATCCTGATGGAATTTATCAAAAAGCTACTTGAAGTTAACGAGATGGGATGTTACAAAATTAATGTACAAAAACTAATTGTGCTTATACATACCAGCACAAATTAGAAACTGAAATTTAAGAAACATTGTCCATTAGAATAATCGGATAGGAATGACCTAGAGCTCTATTTGACAAAACGTGAAAAAACTGGACATGGAAAACTGCAAAACACTGTTGGAGATGTTAAAGAACACCTGAGTAAATAGACATCCGTGCCTTGCTTGCGGGTCAAAAGGCTCAAAATCGTTGAAATGTGAATTCTCAGCCCAGTGTGGTAGGACATGCTGGCAATCCGAGTGACTAGGGAGGCTGAGGCAGGACCATGGCAAGTTGAGGCCAGCCTCAAAACTTGGTGAGACCCTCTCTCAAAATAAAAAATAAAAAGGGCTGGAGATGTAGCTCAGTGGTAGAACCTTTGCCCAGCGTGCACAAGACCCTGGGTTCAAGCCCTAATACCACAAAAATAAGCTAATTAATTTAACTAAATTAGAAAGGCTAGCGATGTAGCTCAGTGGTAGGGTTCTTTGAGTTCCATTCCTAGACGGGGGTGGGGGAAAAGAAAAGAGAAACAAAATAATAAACATTGTATTTCTATTTATTAGTAGAAAAGACAGATCTGATCTACATTAGATCTGATCTGAATTGATCAAGAATAGTTCTGGAATGTTCGGGGTGACTAGGACGGAGTGCGTGCACACACACACACACACACACACACGTGCACACAGCATGTTGAGATGATGTGTTCTACTTATGATTGTGATCGTATATACATCAACGTATACCTTTGTCAAAAACCACGACATCATATATTTATAATGGGTTCACTTCAATGTACGTTCATCGTATCTCAATAAACTGATTTTTAAAAGCCTTTCAGTCTGTGGAGAAGGAGGAAAAACATTTTTAGCTGATGAAGTCATGGGGCCACTGGAGCAGGACATGCGTGACCACAGGGGAAGAGACACAAAGCAGCACCGTGTATGCAAAAGCAGCTTTACACCCCGGGCTTGCACTAAGGACTCCACAGTCTCAAAGAAGAGACTTCTGTGTGGTCCCCGACCCTTTAACCTTGGCCATCCTTGTCTCCACATGGGCTTTCTCACGCCTGGGAGCAAAGGTGTGGGCCCACCGTCTGGTTTCAGCCATTCCTGGGGACCATTAGTCTGCTTCCCCACATGCTCTCGTTCTCCTTTATTTTTGTGCATCACTGACCACTCATTTTTTTTCTCTCCGTCTTCGTCTTTGGACTTGAAACCTGGACGCAGATGTCAGTATTGGACAGCACCTTTCCACATTTCCTAATGGCTCAGCTTCCATTTTTTTGGTCTGTCTATTCGAAACCCTAAATACTCAAAGATTGAAAAAACTGGAAATTAAGGTCGATTATCTTCTAATCCATCATCTGAATTATACACCGGCGTCAGGTACCAAGAACTGGTAGTTCAAAGTGATAAGGAAAGCCATGAGAGGGGGTTCTAGATATCCAGGCTTGGGATGAAGAAAGAGAAATATCACAAATGTCGGTCGGGGTAAATGGCGAACTCCTCCCTAGTGTTCAGGGGCTGATTTGCATGTGCCTATTTTCTCTATTTTATTTTCATGGACTGTAACATTTTGTTACGAATTGTCATTCCCCATGATTTTGTTTCTCAGCTGTTTTATGCTCATTTGTTGGTACACCAAAAGTCCCAGTATGGAAGCTTGTAAAGGTATGAATAGTTGGACCCTGTGCAGATCATCCTACGAGACAACTGTCAGATGTGACCTGGTGACCGCCCCATCCATCCGTAGCTTGATGATGTTTGCCATCCGTAGCTTGATGATGGCTTGACTTTTCTAGGGACTGCTGGGAAACAGGGAGGTGTTGATGAGACCGTGGAGGGGACAGAGATGAAAGTGTGCCACTTGAATTTCAGGAGGTCTGTATCATGGTGAGACCCACTGAAGTCAGAAACTGTCTGTCTTTGAGAGACCAGAGTTCTGAAAGGAGGCCCTCGAATGCTGATGGACGCGCAGGGTCTCCGGGTTGTGGAATGGCACCAAACTACAGAATATCTTTGATTTTTCTCAGCCTTCATAGGAGAAGAAATTGGCCATTGGGGGGTTCTTCTTCCTCCTTCTATTTCTAGAAACGTGCGCTGAAGGGTGAACTTCCGCTCCTGACTTCCTCTAACCTGAAAGCTGTCACCTCTTGACCTGAGGTGCATTATTTTTGTGTCAGAAGCATCTTCATTTAACCATCTTCCATCTGGTCCTCATGCGGCCGGGGCTCTTGCTGTTTATCTGTGGTGAGTCGGACAGCTGGGAGCAGGGTCTGGGGAGCCATCACACTGGGCCTCCACTTGCTGACGATCTCTGGGGACTCCTGGGGACCAAGTCTCTGCCTGGCGAGGCTCAGGGATGCCCGGCACATCTCAGATCTGTACTTCCAACTCGGGGCTCAGAGACAGGCAGAGTTCTGAGGAAAATTATCGTTTCAGTTTTTATCTAAGACGTGTTCACTGCCCATCTCTCCTTCTACCCTTAATTCTGTCTTTGTTCTTGATGGTTTCAGCAGCCGTGCCAAAAAAAAATCTGCACGACAGAAATAACCTTTCAGTTCCCTTCTTCTTATTATCATCAGCATTATTTTTTCTTAGCCCTCTTTGCACCCCATTCCTACTGTCAAGCCTTAGAACTCACCCCCTTTTTCAGGATTCCTCCCCACCCCATTGTAACCTGGGCCACTTTCTCTGACACTGTCTCCGAGGTGTCTGTGACTCCTGGCATTGCTTTTCCAGGATCGGTGACCACACACCATGTGCTCCGTCCCCACGGGATGCAGATTCCCCAGCCCATCACCACGACATCCCTTAATCTCTCAGTCCCCACAGCACTGTCCTGCTCAATCCTATTTTTTTTTTTTTTGCACACTTTACATGTGTGCCTGAGCAGCTGGAGGGGACTTCAGACAAAAGGCACAGCCCAGCTGACATCTCCATTTAATGTGGGACCCCAAATTTCAGGCAGCTCTCTGCACTGCCAGGCACTTTCCTGCACTTTGACGGTCCTCTTCTCCTGCCCACGATGACCAACGTTTCACACCGTCTTTCCCCTAGATGGACCCCCTTGATTCCCATTTATACCCTTGCTTCATGGCACGTTGATAAAATAAAAACCACCAGAAGAAAATGTCCTCATGCTTCTGCCGCCGCATCTACCCACTCGCTGTCCCCTGCGGTCACGTATTCTGCCTCCTGTCCCACTGTCCTCAATATCTTCTCTCTCACCCACCCCCTTGCCCCATCCTTTTTCTGTCTCCCTTTACAAATTTTCAGTGAGTGACTGTCTGTTTCACTTCCTTCCATCTTTTCTTTAAACTCTATATTTGATCTTTAATTGTATTAAGATCTGCTTTTTTGAAATAGTATCTGGGATTTTTAATAAAGGTTTGGGGTCTCATGGCCACCAGTACATTTCAAAAACCCAGTTCCCTCACTTCAAACATCCCCTCCCTCCTCACTCTCTCCACGTCAGATAGTCTCCTCTCTGTAACCCCTGACAGCTGATAAATGGCTGTAGGTCTCTGTGGTCCTTCCTTTTCCTTTCTTGAACCCACTTTAATTGGTCTTTCACTCACTGCTTCACGGAAACTGCTTTTGCTGATCAAGTCCACTACGTCCATGTGGCCTCACCTGGTTTCCAGTTTCCACTCCTCAGCCTCTTGGGGCATTCAACACTGAGGATCACTCCTTTTCCTGGACACATTTTCAATACCTGGCTCCCAGCATACTATATTCTGCTGGCTCTCTTCCCTAAATTATATGATTCTGTTGCTCCATGAACCATTTTCAGCTTAAATTCAAACTTTTTTCTCCAGCTTTGACTCCTTCGTTAAGCACCTTTTATGTATCAGTGGCCACTCAAGTATCTAATAGCCTCTTTCCTTTCTCCTTCCTTCCTTCCTTCCTTCCTTCCTTCCTTCCTTCCTTCCTTCCTTCCTTCCTTCCTTCCTTCCTTCCTTCCTCACTCTCTTTTTGGTGCTGGCATTTCAAGGACTTCACACATGCTCGGCAAGTGCTCTGCCGCAAAGCTAAACCCCAAGTCGCCTAGTGACCATCTTAAACTCAAACAGACCTCTTGACCTTCCACCTCTACCCGCCACCACCACCAACCTAACCCATCTCTCCCCACATCTTCTCCATTTCAGTAGCTATCACACATTTCTTCCTGTGGCTGTGGTCAAAATTTTGAGTCATATTTAATTCATCTATTTTTTTGTACTTTCTATTTCATATTAATTCTACTTTCAAAATTCATGCTAACACATGACCGCTTCGCAGCATCAGTGCTGCCTAATCAGGCCATCACCCCTGCTCTCCTAGATTCCCACTAACGTTCTCCTGAGCTCTCTTGCATTTCTACAGCCTGATTCCTTTACAATGTCAGACTGAACTTGTAAATGTAAATTGACTCAGAACTGTTCAGGGGTCCCCATCACATCTAGATTAAATCCAAAATCGCTCTGAAGTCCGTAAAGACCCCCAGGACTGGCTCCTGCCTGCTCCTTTCAGACTGATGCTCTCCACTGTCCCCCACCTACTCAGGTGCAGGACTTGCCTTCTCCTTCCTCCCTAGACAAGCTCATCCTCACAGCCCCATGGCCTGTGCATTTGCTGTTTTTAATCTCTGCTAGATGCACTTTCCCAGATATTCTAAAGTCTTGCTCCCTCGTGTCAATTTGGCTTCTACCAAATTGGAATCTATTGAGACAGTCAAGACCATCCTAAGACATTCTGTAACTTATTCCTCTGCTCTGTTTTTCTTGTGTCACCAACCACTCTAGGAAACCATCCTACATTTATTTTGTCATTGTCTCCTTCCCAGCATAGCGTTAATTCTTGACACCACAGACTCTTGGTCATATTCTCTACTGCAAACCTGGTGCTATGCACAATGCCTGGCATATGGTAAACACTCAAAATTATTTTTTAAAAGACCCCAGTACAACTTAAAGGAAACCTGCAAGGTTTCAATAAAAATGTACATAACAAATAATATAAAGCAAAAAAAACCCCTCTAATTTCTGATATTTTAGAATGCAATAATGCATCAAAGATTTGTATGAAATTAAAATTAAGCTTTTTAAAGACTATTCATTTTGTGGATTAATAAATAAAATATGTTTCTCTCCCCCTGCTTGAGAAACTAATAATTCAAATAAGAATTTAACCTAAAACAATAGGCATCTCAGACTAAACAGAATAGTGATGAGACAATATTTATTAGATACTAAGTAAGTTTCAGGCTCTATTCTAAGCACTTTGTGGGTATCAACTCACTTAATCCTCACAAAAACTCTGCCAGGCAGGTACTATTATTATCTCATTTTGTAGAAAAAGAAACCAAAACACAGAGAGGAGAAACATTTTTCCTAGAGTCACAAAGCTTGTAAGAGTAAACTGAAGATCCAAATCTCTGCCTTCTGGTTATAAAGTCTGCATTATCTCCCCAATTTTTTCCTTCTTGACCCTTATGACACCATAGTGAAGTGAAATCCTTGGGCTAGAAGAGAATCAGGAGAAATGTCTATCCATTCTCTGGACCTAAGCTTCTTCTGATCTCAAGTTGGTAAAACAAGGGTCTCCAAGCCTTAGCCATGAGACCCTTACCCCCTTGCCTGAGTGTGTTGGGGTCCTGAGACAGTGAGTCCTGACTGGATCATCAAGACTTTTGACAGGAGGAGGTGGAAATGGGAATAAGAAGTTCTAAGAGGGATGTTAAGTAATTAAGAGCAAAGCCTTAATGGAGAACAAAATTGACCAAATTACCTTCTTAGATGGTGCATGTATGACTATATAAAAAGGAATCCCACTATTATGTATAATCGTAATGCACCAATTAGAATAAATAGATTTTTAAAAATAAAGGTTATAATGCACTAATTTAAATAACTGTAAGTAAATAGAGGAAAAACCATTAGAGGAAATGGAAGCAGGGGAGGAGGGGAGGGAGAGGGGAAGTACTGAGGACTGAATTGGAGCAAATTATATTCCATGCTTGTAGAAGTATGTCAAAATGAACCCCAATATTATGCACAACTATCATGCACGACAAAAAAAATTTAAGAAACAACAAAGTTACCATTTCCAAATCACAGATGACAAAAGTTATTGGAAATTATGATCAGAGGAAAAAAAAGTGCTCTGGGGGTGGGTGTTGAGCGGGTGATATGGAATGTTGGTAAAGGAACAGAGAGAAGGAAAGACAGAAGGAAGGGGAGGGAGGTATATGAGGGAAGTGAAAGAAGGAGGAGGCAGTGACAAGGAGGGAGGGTCTACTGCTGGGGAGTCCTAGAGGAGTCACACTTGTCTGCCTGTAGGACTTGCTGCTCTGTGCTGATGTCTCCTGAATTTTCTTGCAGCTCTGCTCTGCGAACCTGATGGTGAGTTACACTTCCTTTACTTCCTCACAGTCTGTCCCTCAGCTCAGATCAGGAGACCTGTGGATGGCCCTCTGAGCAGCCCCTACCTGTCCAAGAGGCATCTGGTGACAGCTGCTGAGGTGTCCGGACATCAGTGGCTCCCCTGATCCCAGGCTGCTGAGCCGTGTCTGCCCAGCTGGGTGATCAGGTCTCGCCTGGCCTTCTGCTTCCTTTCTGGGCAGTCTCAGCACAGGGATGAAGATGCTATTTGCCCAAGAGAGGCAGAGGGTGCCAAAGGCTGACGTTAGAAGAGTCTCTGTCCTCCCTGCCCCAGGGGCTTCAAGTCCCCTGGGAACTCTGCCATGGGTGATGGGGGAAATGCTGAAATCACAGAGCCATGGAGAACAACACTGAAGTCCGTCTCCAGGCCACGTGCAACCAAGTCGTACTGTGCCTCCTGCCTATTTTTAGCTCCCCTCTGCAGCCACAATTGTTGCCCCAGTTCAGTTTCCTCTCTCCGACTGGTTTATGCAAACGTACTTCATGGCTCTGATCCTGATTCAGAGTCTTGCCTTTCTCAGAAGAGGGGAGTAGGAAAGTCTTCTGCCATGAGAAATCTCACTAAAGCAGCTTCCAATATAATATTTACTAGAACCGCTCTCGTGTGCGTAAGATACTAACCTAAGGGTTAAGAGAGGACGTTGTGTTACCTCCAGAACACAGAATCAGGGATTCCTGTGACCAGAGAGATTGGAATCACCTTGGCCCTCTGAGTTCCTTCCCTAATATTTGTCCAAGTCCAGCTCCTGCTTGGTGTTAATGTCACACGAGCTTTGTTCTTGGTCTCTCCTTTACCCTTAAACTCAGGTGCCAAATTCTAGCCTAAGCAAAAATTCATAGTTACATCAAGGATAAAGAAACAAAATTCCCAGGTATTTCCAGGTAATCTCTGCTGCCTGGGATTTAATGGCATTAAGCTTGACCTGCAAGTCTGAGCTCCAGGCTCTTGTAGTCATCCCTGTGTGGCTTCCAGCTCCACCTGGTCCCCTGCCCTGGACAGAAGCTTGAGTGGATTCTAGGTGCGCAAATGCCTGTTTTATTCCTTTCTCTATTCAGCTCCAAAAGCTGTAATGCTCCTCTGTTTTCTGGGGACCAGCTTTCTGAGGACAAAAAGAACAGGGTATTCCATGCCCCAGGTCACAGGGAACATTCTGGTAACCACAGATGGAACTGAGGTTTAAAAAGACCCAGGGAAAAGCCTTGTGTGGGGAGGGCGGGCGGGGCAGAATTGGAAATGATAGACATTAGTCTAGGAATCATGTCCCAGTGATCCAGAGTACTCGTCGCCGGCATCTGGTGAGGGGAGGAAGAGGTTTCTTTCAGAAAAAAAAAAAAAATTAAATCTCCCACATGTCAGAGGCTCTAAGAGTTGGATAAACACGTGCCCAAAGATTTGTGAGATTTCATAGGCTGCTGCAACTGGGAGTGCTAAGGGGAGAGGGGAGAGTAGAATGCACCTTCACCATCTTTATTTACCCAGAAAAAAAGCCCAAAAGGATCTACCCCTGAGGCCTAAGGCATGGACTAAATTTTCTTCTCCTGTGGCTGCAGCAGAGGTCTGTGTCGAAGTCCCAGATCAGGGGAACGGGGCTGTGTGGATGTCCACAGGGCACTTCCCAGCAATGGGGCTAGCGACAGTAGGGACAGGATGTGTCTGAGACGGGAGGGGAAAGAGAACAAAAGAGAATGACGACCAGGTGATAGACCATGGTCCACAGAAATGTATTCGCTTTTATTAAAAATCAAAGCTTCCCCGTCTCCAATACCAGCTGCAGCGACTGTCTTCAATGTTCCTGCCCTGGCTTCCAGAAAGGGCTTCTTAGTTCCTGGGTAGAAACTTCAAGAATGATAAGATCCAAGTCACAGTGCTGCCTTCTGGAAGTGGCTGCTGTGGCCCGTGGCAGGATGTGTGAGGATGCACAGGGTGGGTCCGTGGCCAGGGGAAGCCCATGGGCCACTTGAGGGAACCTAGGGGTATTGTGTGGCTGGGGACGGAATGCCTGTCACCGGGAACTGTGAACCCCCGGCCCTGGACTCTATCTGTTTAATTATTCTCTCCAGAGCTGTTTCTACATCTTGTGCTGACAGCCAGGCCTGCCAACCCCATAGAGGGGAGCTCACTGACCCTGACCTGTGAGACCCGGCTCCCTCTTCAGCCGCCACCTGTCCAACCCCAGTTCAGCTTCTTCAGAAATGGCCACAACCTGGGATCAGAACGGAGCAGCTCCCCAAAGCTCCAGATCCCCACGGTGTGGAAGGAAGACTCGGGGAACTACTGGTGTACCATGACGACAGCGGGGAATAGACCCCCCAAACAGAGCCGGAGTTCCAACATACAGGTGCAGAGTGAGTATCTAAGGACGGTGCTTCCAGAGTCCGCTGGGGAGAGGACGGCGATGACCTCTCCTGTCCCTGGGATGGTAGAGGTGGAGGGAGGCTTCAGCTATCCTGGTATCCCTCTCTCTCTCCAGGGTCAGCTTGACCAGGTGGCAAGAGAAGGCTTGGCAGAAGTGTGTGGAATAGACTATTGGAGAAGGCTTGTGTGTGTGTGTGGGGGGGGTTGATTTTTAAAAAATACAAAAAGAAAATTTTATTATTATGAACCATGTCATACCATATCAGATTGCCACTTCTGTGACATGATCTCCTGCAAAATCCCAACATTGAGTCAGGTGCCAGGGTGCACGCCTGTAATCCCAGTGACTTGGGAGGCTAAGTCAGAAGCATTGCAAGTTTGAGGTTAGCAAGACCCTGACTCAAAATAAGAATTAAAAAGGGCTGGAGGTATAGCTCAGTGGTAGAGCACCCCTGGGTTCAACCCCCAGTATAGAGTTAGAGGTGTGGCCGGAGTATGATATTCATGTCTATTACCTCCAGAACATTAGGTAGTTCCAGACTTCTAAAAACTCAACACTAGTGAAACTAAACCTTCTGCTATCTCCACCCCAGCAATAACCATTGAACAGCTCGTACACAGCAGGTGCCAATTTAGTGCTTCACATATATGTTTAATTGAAGTCCCACACCTGCAGGAGATAACTATCATTGCATCTCCATTTACAGATGAGAAATTGAGTCTTATAAAAGTAATTTGATCAAGCATGCACCGCAAGCAAGAGTTGGAACCAGTATCCACACCCAGGCAGATTGACACACAATTTGGACTTATAATCACTATATTACTGTGCCTTAAAAAAAGAAAGCTTGAGACTCAGGGGAATGGAAGTCACATTGTCCTAGGCAAGGAGGCGATGCCACATTTTTCCATGGTGATATTATCGTACCTTTCTAACCCTACCACCAAACTAGAAGTGATTCCAAATCAGTAGAGCCTCCCCTCCCTCCAGTCAAACTTTATCCATCATGACTTTGCCTTCAACTTTGCCTTGAAGACCCCCATACCTACTCCCTGGGCTCCAAACACTCCCTGCTCGGGGTTCTCCCACATTTTCTGGTGTTTGTGCAGGAATCCCTGTCTCCGACGTGAGCTTGGAGACTCAGCCTCCAGGGGGACAGGTGATGAAGGGAGACAAACTGGTCCTCCTCTGCTCGGTGGCTAAGGGCACAGGAAACATCACCTTCGTCTGGTACAAAGGGCATTTGGGCTTAAACCTGGAAACCAAGACGCAGCATTCACGGACAGCAAACTTCGAGGTCGCCCCAGTGACGGAGACTGATTCCGACCAGTACTACTGCGCAGCTGACAACGGCGACGGCCCCAGCCTCAGCGGACTGGTGGACATCGCTGTCAGGAGTGAGTTCCAGTGTGGTGTCAACGGGCCTCTCCTGGAGTGCTGGGGTGCCTGCAGCTTGGCCGGTTTGGCTCCGTGTTCCCCTGGGGTGCCTTGGGGAAGTTCCATGGGGTGGAGTCCTTGGGGACAGTCAGGGATTATGGCTCTACTGCACCAGTGGAGACACGTCTCTGACAGTCCACTGTCCCTGTCAGTTCCAGTGTCCCGCCCTGTGCTCACCCTCAGGGCTCCCAGGGCCCAGGCTGAGATGGGGGACGTGGTGGAGCTTCACTGCGAGGCCCTGGGGGGCTCTCCCCCGATCCTGTACCAGTTTTATCACGAGGACATCATCCTGGGGAACAGCTCAGCGCCCTCTGGGGGAGGGGCATCCTTCAACCTCTCCCTGACGGCAGAACATTCTGGAAACTACTCGTGCGAGGCCGACAATGGCCAGGGTGCCCAGCGCAGTGAGGCAGTGACTCTCAATTTCACAGGTATACCTTCGGCGGTGGGGTTGTCTCCATCAGCCTCTTCCCCAGCACCCCAGGAGAGGCCCACTGACACCCCAGTGCCTCTGCTGCACTACTCAGGGCGAGGGTCCTGTGGGAGGAGCTGGAGGTTGGGTGCCTCTCTTCTTGCATCAATGTGAAAAGCTGCAGATCCCTAAATAAATAAGTACATCCATCCTGGGAGAGCAGCCATTGAGCAGAGCCCGTACCAAGAGGTCTGTCCCCAAACCCAATTCCTTCCCTACAGCAGCTCACCCCCAGGTCTCCCCCTCAGTGCCTGCCGAACCCAGAAGCGAACATCTTACTTCAGGGGTCGTTGAGGGGCTGCTCGGCAGCGTTGGTCTCGTCACTGCAGTCCTGTTACTTTGCTACTGGCTCAAGAGAAAAATAGGTTAGTATTTATAGAGGTGGGTATTTTGTGACCTCAGATTTCACTGAAATAGGCTGGGAGGGTAACATGTAAACGGCAAAGGATAAATATATGCTTTTAGCCGTATATTTATCCTTTGCAGTATACAAGTTGAAAATTTAACTAATTTTTAGTAAAATTCGTTTTCTCCCCATATGTCATCGATTGAGGTTCAGCTGATGTCATATTCTTCTGTGATTTAATTTTTTTTATAGAGGAACATAATACTTTAATTCATCAGCCCCTGGAAGAGAAAAGTCCTTAACAACTCTAGCTAAGCCTGCTCCTCTCCTAGCTCTAAAGTCAGTGCAGAGAGTCTTATTTATCTTTTGGGTTTGCCAAAAGCTACTCCCTACTCCCCCAAAAGCTCATTCACATATCCACATGTTCTAATCATTGTTGGAAACTTCACTCTTGAGTGGAAATGCCATGTTCTCCAAGACGCTTCAGCGGGTCACACGGCCTCCCACGGTTCTCTTCTGTTATGAATTCCGGGTGACTCAGCCTCCCACTCTATCACCAATACACCAGTTACGTATTCCTTGGTGTATTGAGCTCCAGGCTCTTGCTCTCCCCTGAGCAAGTGGGAGATGGAGCAGGAGAGGACAATGTGAGATTTTCATTTAAATTCTAGACTTTTCCAGCATCTTTGGGCACCTCAACTATAACATGGCTGTGGCAACACCTGCCCGTGAGGATTTGGGGCAGGATAAGATTCCCATCCTCACATCATAGACCTGAGAGTTCAGAGACCTGGGCTCCACTCTTAGCGCCAGTATGTTTTTGCTTTGGGGCAGCTCATTTATATTCTGGACCTGAGTCTCCTCATTTGTGAAAGGAAGGCTCTGCAAATAATTGCCCGGATGTCCTCTGGGCACAGGGTGGCATCCACAGTGGGCATTCTGGCAGGAGGTGCATCCCTGTGTACCAGGGCTATAAGGGAGCCGAGAAGGAGGTTCCTCCATTGACAGGTTCACTCATCTGTTTGACTTTCAGGAAGATGCTCAACCAGGGACCCACACAGGTAAGACCCCTGCTTTCTCTGTAGGTGCTACTAATGCAGGAAAACAAGAAAATTTTCAACTCTGAATTGTCCTGTTTTGGGGGAGCTGTTTTCCTATCTTCTCATACCTAAAAATCACACCTGAGTTCAATGTACTTTGATTTTCTACTTCTGGTCTTTTTAAGTTTCATATCATAACGAATTGATCATTTTTTTCTATGTCTATCCCTTTCAATACATCTTCACAATAAGAAAGTGACATTGCTTTGACCAGGACTGTCCATTTGTTCAAGCAGTCAATGTCTCAGCCAATGTCGAAGGGTCTGTTGGCTGCAGAGACCCTTGAACATATGGAAAGATCTTGAGAGTCCTAAAGTATTTCAGGGTAGGTGAGGTATACACACATTTCTGTAATGTTAGACAGGAATAAACAGACTGAAAAATCATGGATGACATTCTTTAGAAGTTTAGAGGAAGAAAACATTTTCAAATACTTCCTCCTAGGGCTACCAGTGTTTATTTGATGTATTTTATAGTGTTATTGTTTATGCCAACAATAAACAGATTTTTCTTTTCCAAATCAGAGTGGCCCTCTTTCAGGGGTACATCACATGGATGCCTGTTTAATTCTGTCTTTTCTCCAAGTTCCTTAGTGTGGTCAGCCACCTGTTTTCCTCTGGGGTGAATCATTCTTTCTCTATCCAGGATTTAGTGAGCCTTTATAACGTAAGTGACATCATTTCAGGTGTGGGCTGTCCCACAGTGATTCAGTCAGCTAAGACTTGTGGAATACGTGCACTAGGGCGACTGCAGTGTCCACACTTAGGGCCACGGCTTACACGGTAGGGTGTGCCTTCCAGTTCCCTGGACTGATATTCTGTCCAGGAGTCTTCCTTAAAGAGCTCCTCTCCTTGGCTGTTTTACGATCTTGGATAGATATGTCTGGGACATCTGGAATGCTATTCCAGACAGCTCACGCGTGTTTCTGTGTTTGTAGGAGCCCTTCCAGTCCTGAACCCCAAGAACCCAACTATCTCAACTCACCTGACCCAGTGCAGCTACCGCCTGTATACGAAAATGGTAAAGTTTCTCAAATGACCTGGGCCAACGTAGGCATAGCATTTGAGTCAGATTTTCATCACTGTGACCAAAAGACCTGACAAGGACAAGTTTAGAGGAGAAAAATTTATTTGGTGATTGCAGTTTAGAGGTCTCAGTCCATAGACGGCCGGCTCCATGCCTTGGGGCTCAAGGTAGGCAGAAAGAACATCGTGGAAGAAGGGCGTGGTAGAAGACAGCAGCTCAGGACATCACATCAGGAAGCAGAGCCAAAGTCCCCTCACCAGGGACAAAATATATACCCCAATGGCACAGTCTCAATGACCCACCTCCTCCAGCCACACCTTTCTGCCTACAGCTACCACCAGTTAATACCCAGCAGAGGATTAATGCACTGGTTAGGTGAAGACTCATAACCCAGTCATTCCACCTCTAAACTTTCTTGCATTGTCTCACACGTGAGCTTTTGGGGGACACCTCATACTTAAGCCATAATAAGCTAAGAAGCTGAGCCATGAGCTGACCTCTGCTGGCCAAACCTGATCCTGCTGTGTCCCCACCTCCTCTACAAATAAACATCCATCAGCCTCCAGGGCTTGACAGGCAGTAGACACACAGAGTAATCTGAATGATAGGAAGAAGGGACTTTGTCATGATGTTGAAGCCATTTATGGTCCTGCTACCTGGGCACAGCATGGCAGTTGGTGCTATAGAACTCTAGTTTATGTGCTAAACTGGATAATTCGCCTGCAAACTGTACTGGAAATTATTACTAATCAAACTGCTACAGCCTTTGGCCACACAACAGGCCCAAATGTGAGTGGCTATCTATCAAGACCGCTTGGCATTAGATTACCCACTAGCTGAGGAAGGGGAAGTACGTCAAAAGTTTAACAGTTCAGACTGTCGCATCCAAATAGATGACCACGGGCAGACAGTTAAAGACATAGCCAGCAATATCAGAAAACTAGCACAGGTGCCCGTCCAAACCTGGAAAGGCATTAAAGATTGGAATCCAATCTCACTATTTGCAGGATGGTTTTCAGCCCTTGGTGGACTTAAAAGCTTAATTGGCATAGCAGGTCTTCTGCTGTTAACCTATTTATTACTCCCACGTTTGGCTTCCCTGTGCATGAAAACTATTGGGTCTACTATAAAAATAGTGGTTAAAAGAAAGACAACAACGGAGATCATGACATTATATAAAGCTTTAAAGCCAAGAAGAAGATGATGATCTTTGATTGAAATAAAAATCATCAAAGGGGGAAATGAAGCAATCCAAAGACCCCCATCCAGAAGATCCTTGCCATAATTAAGCTTCTCCTCTTGTCAGGTCAGCAGGATGCCTGCAGAGGTTACTGTGGTGGGTATTTTCTCTTTCTTGTATATGCCAGGTTTGCACACAAAAGCTGTGATAGAGTCAAGTCTGCAAACTTGTTGTAAAAAGCGATATTATCTCTGTTTTCTTGGTAAAAAAAAAAAATTGTGAAACCTGTGTCTGGTCTCGGGCATGGAACAGAGAGAACTTGTCCTGTGAATCTCCAAGGACCTCCTCCCGCCACCACTGGGTATAAAGCTCAAAGATTTCCAAAATCTTTGCTCAGAGAAAGAATTCTTAGGCGAGAGCCACCTCTGAACCCTGAAGTCAACAAACCTGCTTCCTGAAAATTCCTCGGGTGTCCACTCTTCTGTCCTACTTCAAAGAGTCCTTTCTTCTCTCGCAGTGAATGTCATGCCTGGGGATGATGTGTACTCCCTGGTCTATCATGTCCAGCAGGAGCAGGAATCGGGAGCAGGTGAGACTTGAGGCTGGGGATGAATTTGTCTTCTGACCTTTGTCTTTCCTTCTCTTGGAACCAAGAAAATAATCATTTTTTTCTTTGGATACTAAGGTAGTCATACTAGATCGAAAAGCAAAATAATAATAATAATAGTAATGAAAATCAATCTAAGGGAAATACCCAGAAGATGAAGAAGCCTTTATTGGTGAGCATTTATTTAAAGACTTTAAATATAAGTGGAATCTCACAGCATGCACTTTTTCTTTCACAGCTGAACACATGAGGACACAGGTGGAGAATAAGGTGAGACGGTTCCTATTGTTTTTTTTCTCCATGCACATTCTCTGTTTCCCCTGAGGACGGTTCGAAAACTTCTTAAATGATAACCAATTAGAGGGAAAAAAAAATGTCATGATCTCTTATCTACCATCACAATGGAGGAATTTCTGTACAAGGAAGGAAGTTTTGGAGTCTTACATGTACATTTGCTTTAGCAATAGGCATATGGGTGATTTGTAGTTCAATTGCTGCTATTTCAGCCCTGTAAACAAAAGACCTGACAAGAACAATTTCAGAGGAGGTAAAGTTTATTTGGGGCTCATGGTTTCAGAGGTCTCAGTCCATACATGGGCTCTATTGCTCTGGACCCAAGTGAGGCAGAACTTCATGGCAGAGGAAAGCAGCTCACGACCTGGCCATCAGGAAGCAGAGAGCGAGCTCTGTTCATAAAATATGTACTTTGAAGGTACCCCCCCACACACACACCTACCTCCTCCAGCCACACCCTCCTGCCTACAGTTAAAATTAATCTATTCAAGTGGATTAATGCAGTGATTGGGTTAATGCTCTCATGACCCAACCATTGCATCTTTAAAATGAAATTGCATTATCTCACACATGAGCTTTGGAGGAACACCTCCTATCTAAACCATACCGAATTTTAAAAAATTCTATTTATTTGAAAATATTTTTCCTAAAATACTGTTGGAAAACACACACACACACACACACACACACACACACACACACACACATATATATATCACTTAGTGCTGTTAAGGTCAACAAAACAGTGTGTGGCAAACTAAATTAATATTGAACAAAACTAAGCTCATAGTGATTTGTGTTATGAGATATCAATAATTTGCAAAACTCAAACAATTCAAGATATATATTGATGATACAAAGTCACTTTCTGAAAATTGTAGGTATCCCAACTGCACAAAGAGTAGGTGCTTAGCATTTTCGTGTGGTGCATTCTGGCAGCCAGTTATCTCAGGACAGAATTCAAGTCCTTGGGAAACTCTGGTGCTATGCTAAATTTAATTTTCAATTCTGAAATCTTTAAAAATGATAGCCCATGACAATGGCCCGTAAGGATGAGGGAAGGCCTTATATGCTTGGATTAGTCTGCAGCTCCTCAGGAAGGAACCCCTGTGTAAGCCTCCAGCGGGCAGCAGGCCATCTGAAAATGCTTATGGGTAGTCACCATCTTCTAAGAGCCTCTTATTTACATGCTGTTGGTGCACCATGGTGGGAAGTATTCAGTTGACTGGGGAGGAGGGTTGGTAGACTTCTGTTTTTTATTGCAGAAAATATACATAACACAAAATTGCTGTTTGTATGTTCTCCTTGTCTGTTGTCCTCTGATCCTATCCATGTGACTTTGCGTTCAGGTCTCTGCAGACATCTATTCTAGGCTGAGGAAGGCAAACATTGCAGATGTCGACTATGACGACACTACGTAAGGTGATGGAAGACTCTGCTCTTCAAAACCCATCCATGCCCCGAGCCTCAGACCAATAGGATCTTCACAGATTCTCAGGAGTCAGATTTCCAATCTACCTCATCCACATGCTTTTTTTCTGTGAGAAAACTCCTTCATCGACTGTGAAGTGAAGTTGGCACAAGTCCTGAAAAAACCACCCAGGAGAACCAACATAGACCAAGGACAGGGAAGGATTTTGTTTCCAGAAACTGACTCCTGTTTATTTTTTTTTGGGGGGGGGGAGGGGTCGAATTGTGAATTCTCTCTCTCTCTTTTTTTTTTTTTTTGCAAGAGGAAACAGGGTGAAATAAAAGAAGTGAGCTATTGGAGAGGAGGACAAGTCACTGAAAGTGGACGCCAAGGTGAGCGATTTCGCATGACTGCTCTGCAGAGAGAGCTGGTCTGTCGATCTGTACAAGAGCACACAGTACCGAGCCTCCATAGTGCTGTTTGCCTCAACTGTCCTCTTTCCACCTGAAATATCGTATTCAGTGCATTTTGAAGCACCATTATCCAATTAGAATTAAAACATTTACATAAGAATGTATTGCATATGAACTCGATTTTAATGACATAGTTTACGTAACAGGCCAATCTCAACACCTCCATACTAGTCTTTGTGTCACAGTCTTGAGTTCTGTCTTTGTTGAAGCCTCTAGATGCTTTATGAACACAGTGCTACTTCTTCCATCTTCACACTCTTTGAAAACATGGTAATATACCTTGGAACCTGTTTTAATTTTTGAATCAAGCATGTGCTCATCCATAAATTTAACCAATATAGAGATATACAAAGTAAAACAATAAAATGAAACTTGCTCTATAAGCCAATACCACAAATGGCAAGTTTTGTTTTTGTTTCATTTTATTTTTGTCTGTGGTTCTGGGGATTGAACCCAGGGCCTTGTGCGTACTAGCCAAGTGCTCACGTCCAAGCCACATCTTCATGCCCACAAATAGCAAGATTTTTTTTTTTTAAAGCTTATGTATGGGGCTGGGGATGTGGCTCAAGCGGTAGCGCGCTCGCCTGGCATGTGCGGCCCGGGTTCGATCCTCAGCACCACATACCAACAAAGATGTTGTGTCCGCCGAAAACTAAAAAAATAAATACTAAAAAATTCTCTCTTCCTCTCCCTCTCTCACTCTCTCTTAAAAAAAAAAAGAAAAAAGCTTATGTATTTCTCCAGTTATATACATATAGATACCTAAAAGCATGCCTATTTAATAAGCTATGAAATACTTCAAAATCTGTATATAGAGATCCTTATGCCATTTTAAAAGTCTGTATAGTATTCTGTTGTATAGCTAAGTCATAATGTACTTTGTTTTTTGTTGCAGAAAATATATATAACACAAAATTGATCATTTCAACAATTTTTAAGTGTATAATTCAGCGGCATTAAGTATTATCATAGCATCATTTAATTCTTTTGCTTAGTGATGAATATTACAGTGGTTTCCAAAATTTTATATTATAAACACAAAGCTCAAATGTCTTTATATAAGCATACTGATATACTCCTGCTAGATAATCTAAATTTGTAAATTTGGGATTACTGCATCTTAGATTATATGCATTAAATAAATATTTTTGTCTTCTTAAGTTTCTTCCAGTGAGGCTGCACCAATTTACATACCCACCAACAATGTATGAGAGAATCAATTTGTGGGGAAAGGTATCATTGTTAATTCAATTTATTTTTCAAAATTATTTATGTGGTTGGGGACTATTCCATAAATTCACTGTTAATTTATAGTTCTTCAAAAAGTTTTTTTTGTGTTTAGTCTTTGCCCATTTTTTATGCATTGTTTCTTCTTATAGCTGTTATAGGAACTATATATCAAGGCATGATTTATGTGCAGTGAAATGCACATATTGCATGTGCATAATTTAATAGATGCTCACATCTGAGACTTCCAAACCTCTATCATGATATGGAATTTTTCATCCAGAAAGTTTCCTCATTCTCATAGCCAATTTCTTCTCCTCTCAAAAACAATGACTGAATTATGTGTCTTTGGTCCATTTCCCCGTTGTGTGTGATGCAAATGTTTATGTTTCGTTATTCATTTTATGTTTTGTTTATAAGGAATTTTAAAATATAGAAGGCTAGTTTTCCTACAGCTATTCTTCACAGAACTAGAAAAATCAGTCCTTATGTTCATTTGGAAGAATAAGAGACCCAGCATAGCCAAAACAACCCTGAATAAGAAAAGTGATGCAGGAGACATCATAATACTTGATCTCAAATTATACCACTCAGCTATAGTAACAAAACAACATGGTATTGGCATCCAAGTACACATGGAAGTCAATGGAATAGAATAGAAGGCTCAGAGACAAAGCCACATAATTACAATCATCTGATACTTCACAAAAGTCCCAAATACATATGTTGGAGTAACGATACATTTTTTTCATTTTTTAAATTTGTTCTTTTTAGTTATTTATGACAGTAGAATGTATTTTGACTTATTATACATACATGGAGTATAGCTTCCTATTCTTGTGGTGGTACATGATGTGGAGTCACACTGGTCATGTATTCACATATGAACACAGAAAAGTTATGCCTCATTCATTTTATTGTCTTTCCTATTCCCATTCCCCTCCCTTCCCTTCATTCTCCTATGTCTAATCCAGTGAACTTCTATTCTCCCCTCTCCCACCCCTTATTGTGTGTTAGAATCTTCATATCAGAGAGAACATTTGGCCTTGTTTTTTTTTTTTTTTTGGATTGGCTTATTTCACTTAGCATGATAGTTTCCAATTCCTTTAATTTACCAGCAAAGGCCATAATGTCATTCTTCCCTATGACTGAGTTATATATTCCGTTGTGTATATATATTACACTTCAAACAGCCTTTTTAACAAATGGTGCTGGGGAAATTGGGTAACTATATGTAGATGAATGGAACTACGTCCCTGTTTCTCACCCTGCACAGAGGGCAAATCAAAATGAATCAAAGACTTAGGAATTAGTCCATAAACCTTGCAACTGCTAGAAGAAAACATAGGGTCAACACTCCACCATACAAGTACAGGCATTGACTTTCTCAACAAGATCTCTAAAGCTTAAGAAATAAAACCAAGAATCAGTAAGTGGGGTGTCATCAAATTAAAAAAAAAAAACACTTTGCACAGGAGATAAAATGATTAAGAGAGTGAAGAGGGAGTGTACAGAATTCGAGAAAACCTTTGCCAGCCACTCCTCTGCCAGGGCGTTAGTATCAAGAATATATAAAGAACTCAAAAAACTCAATGCAAAACAAAACACAAAAGAATCTAATCAATAAGCGGACAAAGGAACTAAACAAAAGTTTCTCAAACAAAGAGACATAAATGGCCAACAAACAAATAAAAAAAATGTTCAATATCTCTAGGAATCACAAATCAAAACTGCATTAAGATTTTGTCTCTCTCTAGTCAGAATGGCAATTATCAGGAAGATGAATAATAATAAGTACTTGGTGAGAATGTGGGGAGGAAGGCATACTCATAAATGGTTGGTGGGACAGCAAATTAGTACGACCACTTTGCAAAGCAGTGTGGAGACTCCTCAAAAAACTAGGAATGGAACTACCATGTGACCCAGCTGTCCCACTCCTTGGGATTTATCCAAAAGAACTAAAATTGGAATACTGCAGTGATACAGCCACTGCAATGTTTACAGAGGCACAATTCACAATAGCCAAATTATGGAACCAACTCAGCTCCCTGTCCATAGATGAATGGACCAAGAAAATGTAGTATATAGACACAATGGAGCTTTACTCAGCCACACTATGCATAGATATAATGTTCTAATAAAAAAGAATAATAAAAATCTGAGTTAGGAATTGAACCATATTTTTTCAAATATATAAATTGTCCACTATTATTTATTAAATAGTGTGGGTTTTTCCCCCTTTTATTTTTATGCTTCTTCATCTCATTCAAATTAGTCACAATCCTGTGTTGGGCTCTACTACTCAGGCCTTTCTACAACACACCCTCTTACATAAAGCCCATCGACACATTTGCCCCAGTTTCCTGAACATATCAGTGTGGTCCCAACTCTGCACTTTCTCCCACGCTTTGAACCTTTCTCTTGATGTTCTTGCTCTTTTTTTTTTTTCCTTTTATTGCATTTTCTGTATTGAGTTTTTGTTTCTGGCCTATGGAAATTTTTTATTTTTCTATTTTAGGACATTTTGTCTGTCGTTGCTTATATTTGGAATTAGGGAGGAGGGGGGAAAAATCAAAGAATGAACTTGGACCATGGTGTGAGTAGAGTTTGAACATCTTTGTATGATCATCCCTTTACCTCAGTACTTAGCATTAACCCTAAGCATAGCTTTGTACATTTCGGTCCGTATGTGAGTTCCTTCTTCATGAACTTGGAACATTCTAGTACTATTCCATAGAGCATATCATTTCCTTTGTCTGAGAAGTCCAAAAGTAGAATTTAAGATTTATAGCTTAGTTTTGTTCTCAACAGTTTTAATATTCTATGTCATGAGTTTCTGGCTTCTAAGTTACCTTTGAGAAATCTCTTAATTTAATTATTCCTTTGTAATTAATCGGTCTTTTCTCTCTGGTTGCTTTTAAGATTTTCTGTCATTGGTATTATGCAGTTTCATGTGTCTAAGTCTGAATGTATGTTGCTTGAAGTTAGTAATTATTAAGTCTCGGGATACATTTCTTCATGTTTAGAAAATATTTGATTTTTATCTCTTGATTTTTCTGCTGCCCCAATACTGTTTTAATTCTCTCCTTCAGTAATTCATATTTCTCATTCTATGCTCTTAACTCTTAATCAGTCTCCTGAGTTTTTCATTTTTTAAATTTTCCTTGTTGCATCCTGGGCAATTTCTTCATCTCTATCTTGTAGTTTACTAATTCTCTTTATCTGTACATAGTTTATATGTCAACCTATTTCTTTCCTATTCCAGAATTCACATTTTTCTTGTGCGACATATTAATAGCTAACCGATTAAATCCACAGTCTGTCTAGAAGGACTGTCTGGATCATATTTTGCCTCCACCATTTACTGGCCCTGAAGATTCAGTCAAAGAAATCAATCCTTGTTCCGTGCTGGTGGTGGCAGCTGTGGCTACTCTGCACCTGGGTCTGAGAGGGATAGGAGTAGCAGGGGCTTCCACCAGCCTGAGCAGGGATTGGACCCAAGGGAACTCTACCACTGAGCCACATCCCCAGCCCTTTTTACTTTTATTTTGAGGGTCTCACTAAGTTGCCCAGGCTGGTCTTGAACTTGGGATCCTCCTGCATGACTAAGACTACAGTCATACATACCACACCTGTCTTCTGCACCTGTTTTTTTTTCATTCATTCAACATAATTGATTTGAGGGTCTTCAAAAATGCAGATCAGGCCATTGCTGCCTCTGCTTCTGCTGGGGCTAGCCTGGGGTTGCCTGGGGTACCCAAAGGACTTAAAATCAGTGTACTCTAGTGACCTAGCCACATCAATGTTTATAGCAGCTCAATTCACTATAGCTAGACTGTGGAACCAATCTGGGTGTCCTCAATAGATGAATGGATAAAGAAAATGTGGTATAGACACTTAATGGAATATTACTCCGCTTTGAAGAAGAGTAAAATTATGATATTTGCCAGTAAATGGCTGGAGTTGGAGAAGATCATGCTAAGCAAAGTAAGGCAATCCCACAAAACCAAAGACCAAATGTTTTCTCTAATATGCGGATGCTAATTCACAATAAGGCAGATCTTATTCAACCTTTCTAAATGAAACTTTTACAGTTGATCAGTATCTCCCCATTCCCATCCTGCCCCTAATGAGGTGGGAAAGTAGATCACTCATAGACAGTCGGGATAAAGACCTTAGAGAAGGGAAAGAGGGAATGAGACCATGCCACCCTAGGAGGAGACATCAGACCTAGGGAATATCCTGTCATTGCCCTTGACAACTTCAACCACAGCACCTCCTCCTTGTTAGAACATCTTGTTACTATTCCTGACAGCTTCAACCACAGGAGCTCTTCCTTAACTACCCCACCATAGTGTTAGATTAGGTAGAGGGGAGTGATAGGAAAGATAGTAGAATGAAACTGACATTATTACTCTATGTGTATATGTGACTGCATGACCAATATGATTCTGCAACATGCACACTCAGAAAAATGAGAAGTTGTATCCCTTCTATGTATGATATAGCAAGGTGCATAAATGCATTCTCCCGTCATGTATAACAATGGCTGGCAATAGCAATAGCAATGGCTGACCACCAAACCTACTTTACCTGACACTTGCCAAACCACAAAATTCGACTCATTCTCTTAATTACATAAACAAAGGATTAAACTACACACTTCTGATTGGCTTATTAAACTCAGATACTGAAGAGCTTGATTGGTACCTGATAGTATCCCTCACCCCTAAGGTGGGCAATCAGATATGCTTTTAAAATCTCTAGACAACAGACACACATTGGCAGCCCTCTCTTGGGACCCTGCCCCTCTGGGAGCTCCGGCCTTCTTCCTACTGTACTCAGTGGTGTGGAAACATAGTGCTGTTTTGATAATTAAGCAAAGTTACTTGTGCAAATACTTAAAATGGTGATCAGAACACATACAATACTCATTTTTTTTATTGTTCTAACAAATTCTGTCACTTTGCTCTCAATTTTGTACCAGTGGATTTCATTTTCAAAATTCATGAGACAAAGAGCCCTCTCATCCATACTCCATGTTACGTTTATGGAAATACAGAAAATGGAGCTCTTGTTCCTACTCTCTGTGCTCTTGATTAGTGGACAAACTACCTTTAAACACTGGGCACCTCTCAGACAGTTAAAAGTGACTAGCATGGCTGTCAGTCTTAAGACTCAGGTGACAGGCTTGCTGGGCAGGAGAGGCTAATTTTCCTTAATTTCGGGGTTGGGAACATCAGTCCTGACTTGCTTCAGTTCCTTTCTACGGGAGAGAATCGGTGCATGGAACTGTGGAAGCCTTGAGATAATTGAAGGCTGCAGACTGGTGTGACTCCCCCAGTGATGCACACAGGTCTCACATCCTGAGTCTGACCTTGACAGCCCTCAGGGGTACCAAATAGCAACCACTATCTGTGTTTTGTTCTCCGACTGACTTGGCCTGATGGCGAAGGGCAGCCTTCCCTGATAGTGTTGGATCCTGAGATGAAGTCTTAGTCTGATTTAAGGTCTTTGGGAAAGAGGCTACCCATTAATCTGCACAGCATGAGCCAAGGAGTATTTTTCCTTCTCTGCAAAAATGCTTCTTCCCACATATACCCTATGTCCTCCTGACCCTCAATTCTCTCACCTTCTATCAAGTGCCTAAATAAAGTATCTAAGGATTTCCAGGTTTTCAAGTACTTTCTGGGACCCAACCCCCAAATCTTTCCCTGGTGATCGTCTTGAACAGGAACCCAGGGCTGGGGCTGTCACTCAGCAGTAGAGTGCTCGCTTCTCACATGCAAGACCCTGGGTTTGATCCTCAGCACCACATAAAAATAAATAAGTGAGATAAAGGTATTGTGTCCAACTACAACTAAAAAATAAATATTAAAAAGAAAAAACAGGAACCCATTGTAAGAGATTACCAAGATAGAGCTCCCCTAGTTTCAGACTTAGACTGCCTTCCTTAGATATTCACAAGACACCCTTTATTCTGTATCCCCCTTAATTCTTCAGGAAAAAGACCAGAAGTTCTATTGACACAGAACACTATCAGGCTTGCCTCCTTGTTCAAGTTGAGGAACACAACAAGAAGCCATGGTCCTATGAGTAAGAGGACCCCCAAGGGACAAAAGGAACATGTAAGGGAAATTTTAAAGGCACAACCAGCTGGCAAATGCCCTCCTTTAACTCAAATAATTATCAAAAATAATAAGTTATTATCTTCCATTCTGAGTGAGGTCCAGTTCTCCCTCTGAAAGTTGTTTTTTTTTTTTTTTTGAACTGGTGGTGGGCTCAAGATACCCCAGAAATAAGCAGGTTTCAATTAGGAAATTATCCAGTTCACCAGAGGGAGTTTCAGATTGACTCACACTGGTAAAAGTGGATGGTCCAATAGGCCACCATCTCTCTTCATGGTCCCCCAGGAGAAAGAGCCTGTTGCTATGCAGGAACTGCTACTGTGCTGGCTACTGTGCAGGAGGAGAACCAGGGGTGCTCTGGTTCATAGGAGACTGAGAACAGTGGGGGACACTCCCACTCTTCCCTCTGTCTCAGATATAGGAAACTGGGTCTCCACCCCTCCCCAGTGTGTCAAACGGAATTGTACTAAATTTGACACCCAAACCATGAGAAAGAAATGCCAAGGGTCTTTCTGCACCCAAGCCTGGTCTGATTACCATCTGGGAGACAGAGAAGAGTGGCCTCTGGAGGGAAACATGAACCATAACAGTCTCTTGCTGTTAGACTTGTTTTTACAAGAAAAGGAGAAAAAAAAAAAAGGTCACAAGTGCACCTCCAGGCCCAGCAATTGCTGGTCTTTGAAAGACTGCACCCCAGGGATCTCCCTACGTATAAGCTTTCTGCCTCTCACTCTCGGCACGCAGGCTGTCCTTTTCCTTAGCTGCCTGTATGATATTCATACACGTAAGCTGCATGAGCAAATTTTTATCAGACAAATGAGATAAATGTTAAGGACAAGTACTGGAGGGGGTTTCAAGATGCAAGAATAAAGATGGTCGCTCTCTTGGATGCTCTGTGGCCTGAAACCAAAAAAGTAGATTGGCAGCTTCTCAGCAAGGTGGGTGAAAAAAAAAAAAGCGGGGAGACTTTATTGGAATCTAAAACTGAATATTCAAAGTAGATCAGGGACTCTGAGGTTGGATATAATAAATAAGGAAGAAATCCTCAGCACCACAGCCACAATTTTAGGGGGCCCAAGGCAAGTCTGGGAGCAGAGAGCTTAGAGATCAAAGACAATGCCCAACTAAACTGAAAAGCATGCTCCACAATATCCCTGTGCAGGAAAGAAGCCACATCTCTGGGGGACAGAGGTAGGCACCATTTTACAGCCACGGTGTGGGGACCAACGGCTGATTCCTGGGGAACCCGAGTTTGGCCCAAAATACAGGCCTGGCAAACCCACACTGCATGACATACAGTATGTCTAAGTGACCAGGAGAGAATCCAACGTAGAGAGGTTTTCACAGGGGAATACTGGCTGTGAAGACCCACCTGGCTCTCCCCTCCTCCCCCAATCCCACTGCTTGCTGGCCTGGCTGGGAGAGAGGTGCCTGGTCAGGATTTGAAAAAGCAGAGATGGGAGAGATTGAGATTGGAGACTAAACCTGAGACCAGTAAAAGCCGGTCCACAGGTGGTGAAGTCAGCCAAGAATTGGCTCATCCACCACAAGAGGGGAACTCAGGGGAGATCCTGGGGTGCAGTCTTTCAGAGGTCAACAATTGCTGGGCCCTGGAGGTGCACTGATTAAAATCCCCAGATGGATTGGTATTCATTGAAGAATCTGGAGCCGACCTAAGCCTAAACCCTGCCACCAGAGCTCCCCCTACAGGATTACCTCTGTCACTCCAGCAACCCCACCCTGAAAGGAGAGCAAGCGTCACACTCCAGGGACCCCACCTAACAAAGCGGAAAAGGGAAGCCAAGAATCTTTTGCATGCCGATGAAAATACTTCTTTAACTTTTTATTCAGACCTTTTTTTTTTCTTTTCTTTTTTTATCTGTTTAAATGTGATCTTAATGTTCATGTACATTTATACATATTCATATTTGTTTTTTCTCATTTCTCACTTGAAGCCATTTATTTTTCGTGGGTCAGTATTTTGAGGAGTAGGATGTTTGATTCATATATTTCAGTTTTGTTTTGTATTTTTTTATATTTATTTTTAATTAAAAAAATTTTTTACTTTAGGTATTTTTTCTCACTTCTCTGTTTACCTTGGATCTCTTTCTCTCTTTTCTTCTGCTAACCACCAATGTGTATTGTTCTCTCTTTCACTCTTTCTTTAATTTTTTACTTCTATCTTTTCTTCTCCTCCCTCAAAATCATCACAATTTTTTTAAATGGATTTATTTATTTTAATTAGGTATATATGACAGCAGAATGCATTTTGATTCATTGCACATAACTGCAACACAACTTTTCATTTCTCTGGTTGTACAATACGTAGTGTTGCTCCATGTGTGCAGTCATACACGTACCTGGGGTAAAGATGCCCATCTCATTTCACCATCTTTCTTGACCCCATGCACCCTTCCCACAAATCATCACATCTTACATCAATTCTGTTTGCTCCCTGTCCACCATTCGAAGTTGTTAACCCTTTTGCAAACTTACAGTTTTTATTGTAGGGAATAAATAAACATATCATTTTTGTTTATTGTTACAATTAATATTGTTGATGTTTTAGTAGGAACTATTTGGTTTAATGCTGTATATTTTTTGCATTTGTTGTTGTTATTATTTGTCTCCCCCTACACAGTGAGGTATTGGAAAACTTCAGGGACACTGTAAGTCCACAGGGTAGAAACTCTACTGTCTCAGACCCATGCTGTAAATGGGCAGACACACAAACAACATGAAAAAGTAAGAGAACAAATCACGCCTAACCAATAAAGATCCTTCAATAACAGAATCCATTGGCATCACAGTGGAAGAAATGTCAGAGAAGGAGTTTAGAATGTACATAGTTAAAATAATCTGCAAGAAAAAGGATGATGTAAGGAGTGAAATCAGCAAGAAAATATGGGAAGTGAAAGATCACTCCAATAAAGAAGTAAAGATTCTGAAAAAAAAAACAACCATCAAACAGAAGAAATCAATAAACCAAATTAAAAATTAAATGGAAAGCATCACCAACAGACTGGACCACTTGGAAGATAAAACCTCAGGCAATGAAGACAAAATATATAATCTTGAAAATAAAATTGACCATGGAGAAAAGATGTTAAGAGACCATGAACCGAACTTCCAAGAAATATGGGATATCATGAAAAAAAAAAAAACTTAAGATTTATTGGGATAGATGAAAGCTTGGAGATTCAAACCAAAAAAAATGCACAACCTTTTCAATGAAATAAAATCAGAAAAATTTCCAAACCTAAAGAAATAGAAAACCAAATACAGGAGGCTCAAGGGATCCCAAATATACAAAATTACAACAGATCCACACCAATGCACATTATTATAAAAATGCTTAACATGGAGAATAAGGATAGAATTTTAAAGGCTGCCGGAGGAAAACAACAGGTCATATTTAGAGGGAAGCCAATTTATTTCTCAGCTGATCTCTCAAAGCTAGGAGGTCTGGGAATAATATATACCAAGTTCGGAAAGAAAATGGAAGCCAGCCAAGAATACTATAACCAGAAAAAGTAAGCTTCAGAATTGATGATGAAATAAAAACCTTCCAAGATAAACAAAAGTTAAAAGAATTCACAACTAGCAAGCAGTACTGCAAAACATATTCAGTAAAATATTTCATAAAGTATAAATGAAAAAATAAAACAGAATACCAGGGGAATTACATCAGAAGAATAGTCAATCAAAGGAGGAAACTAATTCAAATTAAAAACTGGAAATTAATCAAATGACAGAGAATAAAAATTATTTCTCAGTAATAACATTGAATGTAAATAGCCTAAACTCATTGATCAAAAGTCCAAGATTGGCAGATTGGGTTAAAAAACAAAACCCAACAATATGCTGTCTCTAAGAGATTCATCTCATAGGCAAAGACATCCACAGACTGAAGGTAAAAAATGGGGAAAAATATATCATTCACATGGATCTTGTAAACAAGCAGAGGATTTTATCTTAATATCTGATAAAGGGGACTTCAAGCCAAAGTTAATCAGAAGAGACAAAGAAGGACATTTCACCCTGCTTAGGAGAATCATACATCAACAAGACATAACAATTGTAAATATTTATGTCCCAAACAGACATAAATATGCATCTATGTACAACAAACAAGCTGGTCTCAATTTCAAGAATCAAATAGACCACAACTTTAATATGCCTATGTCACCACTGAATAGATCTTCCAAACAAAAACTAAATAAAGAAGCTATAGAACTAAAAAATATAATCAATAATTCAGACTTAACAGACATATGTAGAACATTTCCTCCATTGATGACTGAATACACTTTCTTCTCAGCAGCACACAGATTGTTCTCTAAATTAGACCGTATCTTAGGGTCACAAAGTAGCTCTTAGGAAATACAAAAAAAAAAAAATAGATATAACACCTTGCATTCGATCAGATCATAATGGAAATGAAATTAGAAATCAATGATAAAATAAAAAATAGAGTATACTCTAACATGTGGAGACTAAATAGTATGCTATTGAATGAACAATAGATAGCAGAAGAAATCAGAAATGAAATTTTAAAAAGATACATAGAGGTAAATGAGAATAACAACATATCAAAATCTCTTGGACACTATTAAGGCAGTTCTAAGAGAAAAGTTCATTGCATTGAGCTCATTTATTAAAAGAATTGGAAGTTACCAAGTAAATAACTAACACTGTATCTTGAAATCCTAAAAAAAAAAAGAAAGAAAGAAACAAATCAACACCAAAAGCAGTTGAAGACAAGAAATAGTTAAAAATCAGAGCCAAAATCAATGAAATTGAAACAAAAAATATCAAAAAAATCAACAGAACAAAAATTGCTTCTGTGAAAAAGAAAATAAAATTGATAAACCCTTAGCCATGCTAACAAAGAGAGAGAGAAAATTCAAATTACTAAAATTCATGATGAAAAAGGAAATATCACAATGGACACTAGTTGCCAAAGCAATCCTTAGCAAGAAAAATAAATCAGGAAACATCACAGTATCATACCGTAAATTATACTATGGAACCATAGTAACAAAAATGGCATGTTATCGGCATGAAAACAGACATGAGGACCAATGGTATAGATAAGAAGATACAGAAGTAAACCCTCATAAATTCAGTTATCTCACACTGGACCAAGGTACCATAAACATAAATTGGAGGAAATAGAGCCTCTTTAACAAATGGTTCTAGGAAAACTGGAAACCCATATGTAGCAAAATGAAATGAAACCCCTCTCTCTCTCTCTCACCATGCACAATACTCAAAGTGGGTCAAGGACCTCGGTGTAAGATCAGAGATGCTGCACTTGGTGGAAGAAATGTAGGCCCAGCTCTCCTCCATGTTGGCTTAGGAACCAGCTTCCTCAGCAAGGCTCCTAAAATGCAAGAAGTAAAATCATGAATCAATGAATGGGATGGTATCAAACTAAAAAGCCTCTTCACAGCAGAGAAAAAAATCAAGACTATGAAGAAAAAGAGAGAAAATCTTTGCTATCTGCACCTCAAATAGAGTAGTATTGAACTACAGGAGATATAAAGAACTCCAAAAACTTAAAACCAAAAAAAAAAAGATATATATATCTGGGGTTGTGGCTTAGTGGAGAGCGCTTGCCTCGCATATGCAAGGCACTGGGTTCCATCCTCAGCACCACATAAAAATAAATAAATAAAGGTACTGTGTCCACCTACAAGTAAAACAAATTATAACAGCCCAATCAATAAATGGGCAAAGGAACTGAACAGGCACTTCACAGAAGACTTATGAATTGTCAACAAGTATATGAGAAAGTGTTCTACATCTATAGCCATTATAGAAATGCAAATTAAAACCACACTGAGATTCCATCTCATTCCAGTCTGAATGGCAATTATTAAGAATACAAGTAACTAAATGTTGGTGAGGAGTGGGGAGAAAGGTTCACTCATATCTTGCTGGTGGGACTACAAATTGGTGCATCCACTCTGGAAAGCAGTGGAGATTCCTCAGAAAACTTGGAATGGAATTACCATTTGATCCAGTTATCCCACTCCTCAGTTTATACTCAAAGGACCTAAACTCATCATACTACAGTGATGCTCCCACATCAATATTTATAGCAGGTCAATTAACAATAGCTAAGTTATTGAACCAACCTAGGTTCCCTTCAACAGATAAATGGATAAAGAAAATGTGGCATATATACACAATGGAATATTACTCAGCCATAAAGAAGAATGAAATAATGGCATTTGCTGGTAAATGGATGGAACTGGAGACTATCATGCTAAGTGAAATAAGCCAATCACAAAGAAACAAAGGCCAAATGTTCTCTCGGATACGTGGATTTTAACACAAGAGGAGCGAGGAAAGGCAGAACAGAACTCATTCATTTGATTAGACAAAGAGAATGAAGGGAAGGGATGTGAGATGGGAATTAGGAATGAATCAGACATAATTTCCCATGTTCATGTATAAATATACAACCAGTGTACCTCCACATCGTGTCCAACCAAAAGAACATAAAGTTATACTCCATTAGTAGGTATAATAGGTCACAATACACTCTACTGTTGTGTATATCTAAAGAGAACAAATAAAAAATAAATGAGATGGATTTATACATCAGATAATGTCTGTTTCTGATTATGCTACCACTGTTTCCTGAATGTATAAAAGGTTTAAGCTGGGAATATAGCACAGTTGGCAGAGTGCTTGCCTTGCATGCACAAGGCCCTGGGCTCAAGCCCCAGCACCACCAAATAAATGAATAAATAGTTTAAGACTATTGTTTGATTTCTGCCAGTAATGTGTTCTCAAATAGGGAATATAATACATAACTAAGTAAAGGTTTGGGTAAATTACACAATGCATTTAAATATTCTAAAAGAGTTTTAGAATTTTATAATATTTAAATGGATCTTCATAGAGGCTAAATAGATACCAAAAATACATTAGCACTATGACAGAAATTGTGGTTCTTACTCCAAAGATTCACTATAAGAACTAAATATGTTTTTGCTTTTGTAAATTACATTTTGTATTTTCCTTGCAAAACTTTATAACTGTTGCCTGTTAGAGTTTTGAGGAAGTACTAATTGTAACAGAACGACCTAAGTTGAGACCATAAGGAATCACCCCCAGGACAGATAAAACACAGCACTGACTCCCAGCACTGATACTAATGTGAAGCCACAAAAGGGCTAACTGTAAATTGCAGATATGCAAGTTGAAACCTATTAGTGCCGCTTCAAGAATGCAAATCTGGCCTGCTGGATGTTTAAAACCAGAACTTGCAGACCAAAGTCAAGGAAGTAAAAAAGTCCAGGAGAAAATAGCCAACATTTTGGCTTTTGCCCTTTTTCCCCCGATGGATGGACTGAGGGCTGTTGTGCTTAATGATGTCGTGAACAAGGGAGCGAAGATCTCTAGCGAAGATCTCTCTCTGACATAGCGATTTCATCTTCTTTGAGAATGGATTCAGTAGGGGGATTGCTGGATCATACAGTAGTAGTAGTTTGGGAGAAACTCTGAATTATTGTACACAACGGGTGTATTAACTTACATCACCACCAACAGTATACAGGGGTTCCCTCTTCTCACATCCTCTCCAACACTTGTTACCTTTCACCTATTTGATATGCAACCATTCTAACAGGTGTGAGCTCTGGGTGTTCTAATCTCTGTTTCCCTGATTATTAATGATTTGAACATAAGCCCATTTCAAACCTATTGGCCATTTGTATGTGTTCTTTGGACAAATATCTATTCAGTGTTGTTGCCAATTTTTATTGAATTGTTTCTTTTACTGCTACCAAATTGAGTCCCTTATACAATGGATATTAAGCCTTTATGAGATACATCATTTGGAGAGATTTTCTCTCATTCTGTAGGTTACCTTTTGACTCTGTTTGTTGTTTTCTGGCTACACACACACAAAAAAATTTAGTTTGATGCAATCCTACTAGTCTATGTTTTGCTTTTGCTGCCTGTGATTTTGGAGTCATATCTAAAAAATTATTGCCAAAACCAATACCAAAATTTCCCGTGAGTTTCCTCCAGCAGTTTTATAGTTTCTGATTTTAATATTTGAGACTTTATTCTATTTTGAATTTTTTCTTCTTACCATGTGAGGTAAGCATTGAATTTGATTATTTTTCTTGTGAATGCTCATTTTTTCTCTAAACCATTTATTGAAGAGACCATCTTTTTCTAATTATATGCTCCTGGTACTTTATAAATAATCAGATAATTTTAAATTCACAAGATTATTTCTGGAATCTTTATTCTGTTCTATTGGTTCTATATCTGTTTTTAAGCTAATTCAATTATGTTTCAATTACTAGTACTATGGCTTAGTACTATGTTTTGAAGTCAAGTAGGTTTATGTCTCCAATTTTGTTCTTTGCTCAAGAACAAATTCTGCCAAATCAATAGAATTTAATTCTAGCAGAATTGTTTTACTATATAGCTTTGACTATTTGGGACATTTTGTGGATTTTAAAATTGGGTTTCTAATTTCTGGGAAAATCATATTGAAATATATATATATATATATATATATATATATATATATATATATATATATATATATATATATTGTACCAGGTATTGAACTCAGGTGCACTTGACCACTGAGCCAAATCCCCAGCCCTATTTTGTATTTTATTTAGAGACAGGGTCTCACTGTGTAGCTTAGCACCTTGCTGCTGCTAAGGCTGGCTTTGAACTCATGATCCTCCTGTCTCAGCCTCCTGAGCTGCTGGCTATTGGCAGTACTTCTGTACTTCACACTTTTCATCAATTTAAAAAATTACAGGCGTGCGCCACTGTACCTGGCTATCATTGGAATTTTGATAGGGGAGGCATGGGATCCGAGGATCACTTTGGGTAGAGAGGACATTTTCAATATATTAATTCTTCCAATTCATGATTATAGGATATCCTTCCATTTATTTGTATCTGTCTCAACTTGTTTCATCAATATTTTCAGTATACAGAATTTCAAATACTTGCTTATATTTATTCCTAAGTATTTTATTTTATTATCCTTCATTATATGGGAATGTTTTTGTAGGGCTCCAGATGGATATAATTATAGCCATCTTGATCGCAACTTCCATCTTGCCCTCAGGTGACTCTGGCACTCATTTCAAACCCTACAAGATAAAGTTGTTAAGATGCCTGTTAATTGATGGTTGACCTGTTAATAGTGTTTCAGAAGTCCCAGGTACATTCCAGTTGGTCACAGGCTGTTTGTCTAACTTAGCATACAAACCCCTTCCTTCTGTCTTGCTGCTGTTAAAGACACACCCATCTCTTTGTCCCTAATAAATTGCATTTTATGTATTCTAGATTTATCCATCTTTTTATTTGGTCTCTTAGTAACTTCTGCTTTTGGTGACCTGTGATTATACATTGGACTTTCTTTTCTTTTCTTTTCTTTTCTTTTCTTTTCTTTTCTTTTCTTTTCTTTTCTTTTCTTTTCTTTTCTTTTCTTTTCTTTAAAGAGAGAGAGAGGAGAGAGAGAAAGAGAGAATTCTCAACATTTTTTTTTTTTTTTTAGTTCTTGGCGGACACAACATCTTTGTTGGTATGTGGTGCTGAGGATCAAACCCGGACCGCACGCATGCCAGGCAAGCGCTCTACCGCTTGAGCCACATCCCCAGCCCAACATTGGACTTTCTTGAAACAGATTTTTAAGGATTTCTTTTCAGATAGTTCATTGTTAATACATGGAAATTATGTATGTTGAATTGTATGCTGCAACTTTATTGAATTCTCTCATTGTTTCTAATGTGCCCCCCCCCCCACACACACACTTTTTGGAGTCTTTACAGTTTTCTGCATTGAGGTTATGTCATTTGTTTATGATGAGAGAAGTCAATTTTTCTTTTTTCTTTGCCATTAGGATGTTTTTGATTTTTTTCTTTGCTTAATTGCTCTGGCTGGGACCCCTAGGTTGAGAAAAATGGTGAAAGTGGGTATCTTTGTCTTGTTCTTGATTTTTAGAGAAAAATCTTTCAACATTTTACCATTGAGTATGATGTTAGCACAAGCTTATGATGTATAGCCTACATAATATTAAGGTATATTCCCTCTATCGTAATTTGTTGAGAGTTTATTTCTTTTTTAAAAAATGGTAGAATGAATATTTTATTGGCAATAGGATATATAGTTTCTGTACTTCATACTTTTCATAAATTAAAAAAATTACAAGTTTTGAACAACTGATGGATGATTATATTGTTCAGAAATCACAGACAAATCCATTAATGGTGGCTTCAAACTTTTCCTTATTAGCTCCAGAAAACGCACCTACCGTTTGACACTTGTAATAAATTGGAAAGTGGGCATTCATTTGACTTAACGCTCCTCAGTAATATCCTGACAGTTGTCTACAACTACTTTAAGGAACAACAAGTTGGAATCCTTTTCAGAGAGGGAATGAAAGAGACCCTTGATCATTTTGCAAGGCCACCTCACATAGCTGAAAAGTCAACCAGTACTACATCACATAGCTGAAAAGTCAACTACTACCACAACACATAGCTGAAAAGTCAACTAGTACTACATCATATAGCTGAAAAGTCAACTACTACCACATCACATAGCTGAAAAGTCAACTACTACTACAAGCTTGTCTCCTGCAGACTCCAAGCTTTACTGAAAAGCTTCCTGGTTGCTGATCTGCTTCACCATTTTGGCTGTTGGGAGTCTAATGAGTGACTGTTGCATCTGATGGAAATGGATCCAAGGCACCAAGGGACAGAGTTAGGAGGGGAGCTTGCAACCTGCCTTATTTTTATCTTTTTTTCCCTTTTAAAAAATTTGAACATTAAGCCTCTGTTTGCAGCACTAATAAATAATTGACTTCCCAAAAAGTTAAAAAAAATCATGCATTAAAACTGTACATAATAGTGAGATCGAAAGTTTTTATTTTTTGTCATAAAAGATGATGCTTTTCTGCATCTATTGTGTGGTCAAATGGTCTCTGTCCTTCATTTTGTTAATGTGATCCATCAATCTATTACTTTGCTTATTTGAACTATCCTTGCATTCCAAGGATAAATCCCACCTTCTCATGGCAAATGATCCTCTCACTGGGATGTTGAATTCCAGTCACTAGCATTTTGTTGAGAATTTTTGGATCTGTGCTTATCAGGGATTTTGGAGTGTAATTTCCCTTCCTTGTAGTCTACTGATCTGACTTTGGTGTCAGGGTAATGCTGACTTTGTATAGTTAATATATAAAAATTCTCTCCTCTCCAATATTTTGGAAGAATTTGAAAAAGACTGATATCAATTATTCTTTAAATGTTTGGTAGAATTCAGCCCTAAAGCCATCAGGTCCTGATCTTTTCTTTGATGGCAGATTTTAAAATTATTACTAAGTCAGTCTCCTGTCTTATGATTGGTCTGTTCAGAGTTTCATCATAATTCTATCTTGGAAGGTGTTGTGTTTGTAGGAGTCTATTCATTTCTTGAAAGTTATCTAACTTGTTGGTATATAATTGTTTAGTCTCATGATTCTTTGTATTTTTGTGGTATGCATTGTAATGTCTCCTTTTCCTGATTTTACTTATTCAAGTCTTTTCTCATTTTTAAAAGTTTGTCCAGCTAAAAGTTGGCTTTTTTTTTTTTTTGGTCAGCCAGTTTTTGGGTCTCTGTTTCTTTGGGTCAGTTACTGAAAACCATTGTGTTCTTTGGGTGGTGTTTTGTTTCCTTGCTTTTTCCTGTTTCTTCTTGCCTTTCTTTCTCTGTGGTGTGCTCACTGATGGAGCCCTCAACTCTTCCAGACTTTATGGACTGGTTTCAGTGGTGAGTGTGAAGGCACCAGCTGAGTGGCATCAATAGTTCTGGCTCCAATGAGGACACGCATGCTAACCTCCATGCATTTTCTCAGCTGAGTTTGATGCAGAGTAAAGATTACAGGTGTAGCCAATAATGTGGAGTCTTCAAAGGCACCGAGCACTTGGGATCTTCAGTAGTGGAGGTTTCTATGTTCCTTCCAATATCCTTTCCTCCCACCTGGTTAATCATGGCGGAGAGGAGCCCTCTTGAGTTTCAGATCCAGCTTGAGTGGCGCCAGAGACTGATGTGCCATGCCCATGCATCACCCACGGGCATGGATGTGTGTGGAGGGACGTGCAGAGGGGAAGCCAAGAAGAAAAAGCCAAGCTTGCTTCCTAACCACTCATTCTTCACGGTAACTAATTCATCTCCATGAGAGTAAGAAACAAACTCCACTGAGAACGGCGTTCACCTTCTGAACAACCTAACTGCCTGTTAAATGCCTCACTACCTCTCAACCCTAATGTGCTGGGGACAAACATTAACATGAGTTTTGGAAAAGACAAATTGTATCCAAATCATGGACTTTTCAATTTATCTTTTTTCTTTCTTGCTTTAATTTAAAAAAAATTTTAATTGCCTATTTATTTTGAAGGTGAAGGCTGATATTTCTTAGTCTGCCATCTTGCTGATGTTACTCTGTCCTGTGCTTCTATGTCCTTCAAAAGCCATTTTGCATTTGTTTCTTCTAAGCCCTAGAAATACCGTCAGCTCAGGACCGAGTCTTATGGTGATTCCTTATTTGGGGCTTCCCAGAAACACACCTATGCACGTGACACAGTCCCGGGTTTTGCTGTTGTGGGAGAAAATTTCTATTTCCCCCAGAGCTCATACAAACACAAATTTCTTGTTACCTGTCTAGGCTGGTGGGTGGCTTTCCTGCCCCCACCAACCACTCATTTGGAATCTAGACTTTATGCTGGTGGTTTAGTTTCAAGAGTCTGCCTTTTGAAAGCCCAAATTTTCATCCCTTAGTTCCACATAGACATATGTGTCTATGTAAATTACCTAGTATAGGGTTTCCTCTCTCATACCTCCTTCTGGGTGGTGGGGGGCTCTAATGCCATTTTAAAATTTAACTTTTAATTTTTACTTCCCGTTTTGTCTGTAATGGGGGGAATTTCCTTCCTTCTTGCATGTTTAGGTGTGCACTTCAAGTTAGATGCTATTTATTCATCACTCACAAGCATTTAAAGTGGGAGGATTTTCAGGATTTTTAGTGTTCCACAATTTCCCAGAACCAATATACTCTACTTCTTGTTTTCCCAGTGGGGATGTGGCTTTATTTTCTTTTTCTCTCTCTCTCTCTTTTTTTTTTTTTTTTTTTTTTTTACCACATTTTGGCTTTTTTTCCCATCTTTTAATGAGACTTTGAAAGTAAGGAGATTTGAATATCAGTCCTTATTTATCCAGCTTGGATCACAGAATAGTTATTGTAATGGAAAATACACATTTATATTTAACATAATAATAAATTCTAAAAATATTCCTGCCTGAAAACAGAGGCTTTCTGAAAACATTGGTAACCTTTAATATTATCTGTATTCATAGGATTCTATGGTTCTGTGATTGTCTTTCTCTCTCTCTTTTTTTTTTTTTTACTCTTTTTTAGTTGTCAATGCACCTTTATTTTGCTTATTTATATGTGGTGCTGAGGATCAAACCCAGTGCCTCACACATGCTAGGCAAGTGCTCTACCACTGGGCCACAGCCCCAGCCCCAATTGTCTTTCTCCTGTAACCAGCAGTAATCTCTTGCAGTATTGTGACCCTCAATTCAAAACCATATTTTAAAACTTCTTACTTTTAGTCTCCAATGTATCTGATGCCACATGAAAGGGAAGTTTTAATTAATTAGAAATTATTGGAAGGAAACTCTAACTTTGGTTACACGTGGATGTTGAAATTGTTAGAAGGGAGCTCTAGAACGGATCCTTCCTTTGCTCTCTCCTTGCCGGGCTCTGGGTTCCTTGCCCAATGGGGCAATTTATAATTTTGCCACGTACATTATTATGCATCGTCCTCTTGAAGGGGTCTGTAGTAGGTGGCTTCTTTCCCGGAGGGTGGAGGTTTCCTGTAAGTCATAGACAAAGCTGCCACCATGCTTCTCAGGCAGCAGCAGGCTGAATTTGAGCATGATGGTTACAGAGAGGAGGAAAGAAGCTAAAGGTGAGACAAATACCTGAGAAAGAGGTCAGAGAGAGCTCCGCAGAATTTATATAACAAGATTGCAATTCTCGTGGCAGGAAGTCTAGAATGTCTTCTCAGGGGAATCTCAGGAATTAAGAACAATTGGTGGGGGGCGGTAGGGGGGGACCTCTATCAAGAAAAGAAGATCAGGCCTCTCTTTAAAAAAAAAAAAACAGTAAATTCATAACTCAGTAAAATCAAGGTGCAGGAATCTGGGCATGTGCCTGAATTCTGGCTTTCCTCTCACACCCCACATCCAATCAGCCACCAAGTCCTCCAGATTTTGATTCTCTGGCATTTCTTGTAATTATCCTCCCCATGTATCAGTGGTCACCCAACTACTCTATTTCTCTCTAGTTGTTTCTCTCCAGTCCACAGCATACCCAGTTGTTAAAATCCAAAATAATTTTGCTGTGATCATGGTTAAAAGGTTCCTATTAGTCTCAGAATAGCTAGGAGTTCATGGAACTTCTCACCTACATCTCCCCTCCAGGGAGAACTAAATTGAGAATAAAGTCGGATTGGAACCAAACGATCAGCCTTACTAGACCAGGCTAGACTGGATCATGAGCTTTGGATCTGAGCCAAATGGAGGGTTTCTACTTTTCTCAATAGACTTTGGGGCTCATTTGTGAAGACAGCTGCGGCCAACCCGAGAGCAGAGGAAGCAGGCTTCGCCGACGGCTCCTTGAAATTCCACAGGGGAAATGAGTATGAAAGATTGCTCTCTGCTTGGGGACAAAGAAGAGGGAGCAAGAAACTGTGAGCTGGTGTCTTCACCCCAACTCATCAACCAGATGGGCCTCTTCTCTCATGCCGAAGAGAAAGCAGTCGGGACGGGGAGCACTGGTAAGAGGACTCCCAACACTCTGACTGTCCTTTCCTGGGAAACGCAGTGGGTGCCTCCTCCACCCTGCGGAAATATGAGGGTTCTCACGGGATTTCCAGCATGGTCTGCAACGTGTGCCCTCATTTGTCCCCTGCCCACCTTTGGGATCTGTCTCCTTGTACGGATGCATCTGCCAATCTCAAGTAACCGTGGTTCCCTGAGAAGCTCACATGTGTCCCTGTCACTCCTCCTGCTCTCCAGGCCTGGAGGGTCCCCCTCCTCCCAAGTCTTAATCGTTTGATTAAAACCTACCCATCCCTCAATATCCACTTCTTCTTTAATGCAATTTAATTTTTAATGTCAATTTCTTTTGAAAGCCTTTATTTCTCCACTCCTCAACCTCCACCGTGTCCATTCACATCCCGTATAGAGTCCCCCACGGGGTGTGACACATGAATGCGTCATCTATCAATGTTAGTCTTCTATGGCTAAGCTGGGATCCTTAGAAGGTTGGGGACCATGATGTCTTTTTATCTGTGTGCATGTGGTGCACTAGCAGAGTGCCCACAAAGTAGAGAGCGTTGAAGAGAACTTTATAAAAGAGATGACTGTGTGAATGGAGGCCGCAGTCAGTGATGCCATGCTTCCTCTCTTGGAAGTCATACCTCTGTGAACCGGGAAGGAGTTTTAACAGAACATGTTAGAAGATCAAGCAGAAAACCTCAGGGGAAACCGATATTGAAAGCCAAAAATACAGTCTGGATCTTGGTTCTTGACTTCTTTGACCACAATACAACTGATACTTACCTGCTTGCCAGGAAGACACCCACAGGAAACTCTTGTGGGTGCCTCTTCAAGGGCTGGTACAGCCAATGACCCATGGACTGCAGCTAGCCTTAGTCATCAGCCTCCGTTTCTTCTGGAAAACCCACACAGGTATCATTAAAACAGAAAGTAGAGAAGCTGCAACTGAATTTTCTTTGATCCCCTAGGGGTCCCCCCCACCTGCTGACCCTTGGAGTGCCACCCACCTGCCGGAGGCATCTTCTCCCACAGAGGGAGGGCTGCTTCCTGTGGCAGGAGCTGCTGTAATGTCTTCCAACCATCACGATATCTTCCTCCCCCTGCCTCTCCTCAGACTCCAAAACCGGATTCCCCTTTATTCTCCACCCGAGGAGTAGCAATGCCTTTTTGAACCAGCGTATCTTCTACACTATTGAAGGACTGATACTCTTCATAAAGAAATTCATAAAAATTCATATAAACTTATAAAAGACACAGAAACTCTGTAATACTCCAGCCAATACAGAAATCGTTACCTGAAAGCACAAGTTTATTCTTGCCATTCTCTAATTTCTTGGAGTAAATATGCAAATGCAAGGTTTTTTTTGGAACTAGATCTCTGGGGCATGTCCTTCTTCCTCTCTGCCAGAGAGGGAATGATTGACAGCTTCCAGCCCTTCTTATGCAGTTCAAATTCCCTAGCATGTATTTGGTCTGTTCCGGGTCTCCACTGTAGCTCTATAAATTAATGAATGACACTGTAGAGGATCTTCTAGGTAGAAGGGACTCACTCTGCCTGAATAACATCTAGAAAGTGTCTAAGGAGATAATATCTAGATTTCTTCTGGTGAATTCTGCTCTAGGAGTTCTCCAAACAACAGTATCGCCTTTATTGTACCTCCAGAAGTATCTATTTATTTATAACTTTGGGCATGACATTCTTAGGTCAAGTCTCATTCAACAAAGACACAAAATGTTGTTGCAGGCAATTAAAATTACTGTGACCACTACAACCACGACAACTATGATAATCAGGATGATGACTATTGCCATTTATGCAGCACTTATACTATGGTAAGTGATTTATATACAACATGACATTTAATTCGGTCATAGTGGCCCTCAAACCCCAAGTTCAACTACAGATATCTAGGGTTCTCTAAAGTTGACTGCACCATTTTTCAACTTTAACTGTAACTGTCCTAGTAATCAACCTCTTCAATTAGAAATGTGATTTGTTTGGCCCTGATGTATAGTTCCTGAAGATACTATTTGTTTCTGTCTCAACCCTAATGTGCCCCACCTTGGCATTGTTATTTTGTATCCTATTCAAGATATTGAACATGGTTCACAGAGAAGACTGTTTCTCGGCACCTGTATTTTTCTGTATGCTACCCACTGTGGAATCTCCAAGTATCTACCTAGTGGATCTAAGGGGATTTTTTTCATTTATCTAATGCTGATTCCCTGGATATCTGTGACTCCAATCTGTCGGTAGATAAATATCCTTGCATAAGAAGTATTGTTTTCTCTCACTTTAGCCAATTTCTCCATACAAAATGTCATTCCTACCACTTACAACCTTAATCATCAAGTTGCTTTTCCCCCAGAGGAACTGTTAAGTTTCTAGTCTCTGGTTGTGGTTCTAAGTTTGCATCCAAGTTTGGGTGTGTTTTCAAGCTATTTCTATACACCTATAAATGTCTACTAGCTGTCTGCCAGTTGGCAATACTCAAAGGGCTTGCTGTCACCCTTGTTTCGTACCATCTCACTACAATAGCCTTGGTCTCTGACTCATTGGTCTCCTTTTAGAACCAACCATGAATTCTCATACCATTTTGTCATGCCTTAGGAGACATAAATTCTCCACTGAAAAGGCCACATTGTTATGGATGGCATATCAGAATGAGTGAAGGACATCTATGGCCCTCAAGGAGGTACTTACCACCGACTCTCCACCGCCTTCCGCATGCTCCTCCGCATATTCTCTCCTCAGTTCACTTCCCGTCAGAATGCCATGCCTTCCTGGCTGGTGAGATTGAGAGGAATGACAGACCTAGAAGCCTGAAGCCATCCAGGAGGCACAGCCTAATGAGAAAAGTGACAGCTCTGTCCCCAGGGAGAGAAGAACCTGTTCTCTTCCAAACTGATCGCCCATTCACCTGTGCAGAATGGCGTTGTTTGGCACACTTTGAGGGGAGAAAGACCACAAAACCCACAGCTTATTTAAAAAAAAATACACAAATAGCAGATGTTTTTTTAAGAATACTAGAAATCACTAATAAACAAAGTGAGAAAAATAAACATCACTTTAAATTCCATTATTCAGATATACTTACTCTAACTCTTTGGTGCTTATTGTACAAGATACCTTTTCTTAGGGTGGGATTGAGTGGTGTACAGTAACTGCAGCCACTTTTCCTTAAGAATATATCCTAAGCACCTGATCTTTTTAATTTTTTATTGGTTCATTACATTTATTCATAATGGTGGGATTCGCTATTGAAAGGAAAGTGACCACAACACTCAGAGCAACTAAGAGATCTTTATTGCAGCAGTGCAACTGAGGAGAAAAGAGAGAAAGAGAAGAGAGAAAGAGAGAGAGCAAGAGAGAGACAGAGAAAGCAAGAGAGAGAGCAAGAGAGAGAGGGGCCCGGCAGGAGGGAGTTTTTATAGCCCAAATCTAATGGGGTCTGGGTCTGCAAGCTGCCTGTTGGCACAAGGGGGGTTACGTGTTTGGCCTTGAGGGGGGGGGTTGAGTGTTCAGCCTTGAGCAGCGGCTTGGGCATTTGGGCTTGAAGCAAATAGTTGATAAAGAACCAGACAGAGGGTTTGAGTGGCCAGGTCACCCTGCAGCTAACTTTGTTTGGCATGCCCTGCAGACAACTTACTCAGTCTGTCCTGCACCTAATATTCCTCCCTTTTTGTTTTTCTAAGTGACATGCGGGATGGCGTAAAGTCCCCTGGCTACTTCCTGCTTAATGGTGGGCAGTGTAGGACCTAAGAGGGAAAGTGGAGGAATGTTCAGGGGACAGGTCTGAGAACACCAGGGCAGCCAAAAATAACACTCAGTGGCTATAGGTAACTACTTTGGTAGGGGTAAAGTCCATAAAAGTCCCTTGAAGCCACAAGTCGTCGATGGCATTAAACCAGTCCTGGATGGAGGAGATTGTTGGTATCAGCCACTGGTCCTGTAGCAGGGACTCTAGGACGTATTGGAGGTGGCTTGGTTGAACCCAGTAATGTTAAGGGTGACAGCCCGATTGCAGCCAGTGGAAGGACAATCACCTTGACCCATAAACTGAGAGTGGATGGTGTCATCCTGGTGCCCTGTCGCTTGGATGTTAAAGCGCCATCTGTGGATGGGATAAGAACTTGAGAGAGAATAATGATTAGTAAAAGAAGAAGAGGGTTGGCGAGAAATTTTGAGTTTGGTGGTTGTGGTGGAAGTCCAGGACTGGACATTTGGAACAGGTGCCTTTTTAAGGCAGGAGACATGGTACCAGGGAGAGTGTCTAAAAGCTTGGCCACCATTGGGGCAGTAAGTATGACTGTATGGGGTCCCGTCCAGCGAGGTTCCAACGATTGAGAATGCAGTTCCTGAAGTAAGACTGAGTCACCCCGTTGAAGAGGGTCCAGTTCAGCTTGTGGTTGTGCAGGGATTGAGGCAATGAATGGAACAGGAAGGCACCCGTCTGCATGTTCCCTTAGGAGTTTGCGTGGAAGTGTGAGATAGGACAGGGAGGACACAAGGGGAGGAGGAGTGATTGGAAAGCTTTGGGTGGTTAAGAAAGGGCACCCACAGAGTTGCTCAAAGGGGCTAAGGCCTGCGGGGGCCCTTGGGGCTGCCTGAGTTCAGGTGAGGGCCAACGGCAGGAGATTGGGCCAGAAGAGCCTGAGTTCAACAGCAAGTTTAGTGAGATGATCCTTGAGAATGCCGTTAGGCCTCTCAACCTTACCCAAGGATGGGGGTTGGTGGGGGATGTGGAGCCTCCAAGTGATGTTGAGGCCTTTGGAAACTATTGAACAACCTGAGAAGTGAAGGCCGGACTGTAGTTTGACTGGATAGAGGCGGGAAGTCTGGACCTGGGAATGATCTGCTGGATGAGGATGGAGGCGACGGTGTCAGCAGTTTCCCTGGATGTAGGGAAGGCTTCTATCCAACCTGAAAAGTATCAACCAAAGTAAGTCAGTAGTGAGGCTTTTTGTGCCTAGGCATGTGAGTGAAGTTGATCTACCAGTCTTCACCTGGCTGGTGGCTCCTCATCTGAGGTGTGGAGAGTTTAGGTTTGATGCTTCCTTGCGGGGATACTGTAGAGCAGACTGAACAAGCAGAGTGGACATGCTGGAGAGTAGTTCTCATTCCTAGGAAGTGAAAGAGGGGTTGTAAAATCTGGAAAAGGGGTTAGAGAGGGTTTTAGGTGGGGGCAGAGTCTCTGGAGCTAGAGGAGTTGGTCATGAGTCATAGGTCTCCTTGGACATCAGGGCTGGTAGTCTTAAAGAAGTAGTTGATTGACTGACTGGTTGGTGAATTTGTCTATCTGATCTTGCAGGAACTTCTGTAGGCAACTTAATAGACATAGTCCTATTAGTAGAAACATAAAGAGGACTATTAGGGGTCCTGTGAGGGGGAGGAGCCAAGGCCATACTTGATTGAACATTCCCCATGGAGTCTGTTGGCCTAGTTGCTGTCTCCTCTTTTTCTAGCTGTTCTTGTTTTTCATTATTCCTAAGAATGACTTTTTGGCTTAACTGGTTTTGGTAGCTGTTTAAGATCAAGCTGGTCAAAATTGACTTTGTTTCTATCTATTGTTAAGAGTCAGCTGAGTTCCCATAGGGGTCACTCGTGGGGGAACTTGAGAGCAGCTTCTTAGTTCTGCTAGTGCCATCTGCGCTAGGATGGGTCCAGGTCTTGCTTGACCATGTGGCTTCCCTTGGAAGCATCAGGGATGTCTCCCTTCTCCGATGACCCTCCTCTTTATAGCAAATGCACTGATTGGCTTTTCATTCTCCAGTGGTTTCATTAATCTCCCTGATCAGGAGGTTATGTGGCCCAGAGTTGCAAAGCTCTTTAGAGAAGTTCCCTGTTCCCTGGATTTCAGACTGACTCAGAGGGCCAGAGCCAAATATTGGTTTTCTTGGCCATTTTAATTTAACTTTAGTCTTGATCTTAAACATCCAGCAAAGTCAGTTTCACCCTAAATTAACAGTATTGGGCTTTAGCTGAAGTCTGGCCTACTTTGGAGTCATTATTACATGTAGTAAGATGGGAGGCATAGCCTTATCTCAAGTAAGGCAGGGCTCTTTATAAATCTTAGGTAAAGTGTTCTAGTATTGAAGCTGATCTTTGTTTTTAAATATTATTTTATAAAGTTTACATATATTGTTGTTCGAGGTCATATGAACACTAGCTAACACAATATATTACATTTAAATTGTACCCAGTTTATAGAACTTTATATTAATCTTATTGATAATAGGTCCAGTTATAGAAAATTAAATTATATAAATAAATCTCCAATATGTTATTTTTATAAGCCTAAAATTACCATGCAACCTTTTGGAGAACACCAGCTTGATATAATTTTTTTAAAGCTTTATCTTAAAGACTTATATACCTGGAAAATATGAACACATTTAATATACAAACAAGAGTAATAGTACCACAATTACATTGATGTTTTTATATTAATCAAGTTTAGCTCTTAAAGAAATAACATATTACAATATTGCAAAATAACAGTTGTTGTTTAACCATAGTTGTATAATGCTTAATTCCTTCAATATTACTTGCTCAAAAAACTTACATATATAACCAACATACACAGACCTTCTTTATCACTTACTTAAACCTATATAGCCAATGTACACAGACCTTCTTTATCACTTGCTTAAACTTTCTTATTTACTTAATCACATAGACTCTCTTATCCAGAAACACATTTTCCTTCTATTAAATCCATACCTAGAACCTTCTAATTTCTCTTTCCCATCTGTTAATTCCTTCTTTATTCACACTTTGAACCAATCCTTGTAAATTTCTGAATTTCGGCAAATTATTCCATTTCAATAAGAGATATTTTGTTATTTGCACAATTAATCACATCTGTTTACTATTTCATGAAAACATGAACAATGTTTAAGTACATAGAATTATACTGTTGTAGGGACAGACAAGGCAAGGCACCTAAGATAGCACCAAAGATAGGGAAACAGTCTTATTTGATTGCAGCCAGATTCAGAGAGCACACCTTCTGCTGTAATCAATTAATCCCCTGAACCCCAAGTTTAGGTAGTTTCAGAATTTTGCACTCAACATGTAAGGGGAGGGGCTCAGAAGTTCACAGTCTGCAGAAGTTCACAAAAAGCAGGGTTTTTTTTTTTTTTTTTTTTCCTCTGTTCTGGGCAAGTTAACTTTTCAAGGACACCTGGGAAGGGGAGAGCTTTTTTTCCTCTCTTTCCTCCCCCTGCCAGCTGTTACCATGGAGCCCAGTTGGAAGCACCCTTATCTTAGAAATGTAGACATCTCTGTGAAGCCCAGCTCAAGGTCAGAGGCCTTGTTCACATATTTTTGTGAAAAACTAGTAAGGGGGTGTCCAGCACCTGGAGTGCTGATTTTTTCAGACAATGGCCAAGTAAAACAGGGCAACATGAAAAGTGGAAGTTTATCTACATTAAACTCTTTTGTAGAGATTCTTTTGCTGAAAGTCCTAAAATCAGCCATGGTGAATATTGCTGGAGAAGGTCAGTTAAGACCTTTCTGTGGGCCGGGTAGGGAGGCAGAAGACGGGAAGGTGGGGCTGAGAGCAGCTCTGGTGGATCTGAGAATGAGGAAGGAGAGATGTAAAGAATAATGGGAAAGGGGTTTGGGATATTCCTAGCAAGGAAAACTTGAGCAGCAGAACAGGTGGAGCAGAGGGGAAGATGGGAGTGAGTATCTCAAAAAGCCTGTGAGGGACTTTAATTCTTAGTAACCTTGTTTTCAGTGATGACAAAGCAACTTTAAAGGCCATTTTCACCAGATGTTGGATAGGGGTCTGAGGGCTCTCCTCAGCTGGTTTGAGCTTTGGGTTAGCTGGTAAGAGGACCTGGTGGGACCCGGTGTGGGCACTGACAGGAGAAGAGAGGAGTGGGTGGGTGGAGGGCTACCTCAGTAAGTGCTACCTCAGCAAGGGGGCAAGAGTCTGAGGAAGGGCGGTGGTGTAGGTTTTTGATCTAGTAACTGGAGGGGAGAAAGCAGGTTACTGAGGTGGGAGTGACGGCGGAGAGTCTGGGGCAGAAGGCTGAGAGTGAGGACCTATTCCAGCCAGGAGATAGGGTGGAGGTTCATTAGCAGGGTCAAAAGTAGTGGATGAGTCTGGAGGAGGAGAAAGTTGGGGATCATGGTTGGGGGAGTTGGTTTGCAAGCTGGAAGAATTTGTAGAGGTTTGCAAGAGGTGCAGAGAGCAGGATTGGATCAGAGCAAGAAGAAAGTGATCTCTACCCATTTTTTCGAACGCTCACAGTAATTATAGAGATCCCTCAGAATGGAGGGATCCAGGGACCTAAAAGGGGGCCATCTGCTTTGGTTGTCTAAGGAATAAGTGGGCCAGGCCTGGGCGCTATATCTGATCAATTTTTTGGGTTTTATGTCTGGTGTCAAGGGGAGGGTTTTGAGGTTATCCAAGAGGCATCGTAGGGGAGAGTTGACCAGCAGAGAGGACACATTACCCATGTCGCAAACGTAGTATAAGAGGAGGGAAGAGGGCGCAAACGTAGTATAGGGGAGAAGGAAGGAGACACAAACATAGTATAAGGGAGAGGGAAGGAGACACAAAGATAGTATAAGAGAGGAGGAGGAAACTGATTTATTGGCAAAAGGGACGTCTCCGCTAGAGCCAAAAATCAGGAGTGCCTTAGTGGCAGGTTCGAGCTGCAGAGATTGGTTGTCACCGAATCCTGACAGTCGAAGCTCTCGTCCTGGACGGAGCCAGAGCTGTGGGAGACCTTGGCCAAGGCTTTTCAGGACCCCTCCTGGAGAGGCCGCAGACTCCCAGGGCTGGAAAGAGGGGAAAGAGAGAGACAAGGGAAGAGAGAGGAAGGGGAGGGTAAGGTTCTCTCTGGCGGCCGAGTCTTGAAGGTGTGAGGACTAGGACTTTAGGAGAGCCACCGAGACTGTGAAGGTCTGGGTGGGGTGTGATGTTCAGTTCTCTGTCGTGTGTCCCTGGAGGTTACACAGTCCTTCCAGGAAGACCTACAAAGCCTATGTGGTAAACTACCAGCTGGGAAGGGGAAGGGGAATAATTTTGAACCCAGGAGTCTATTCTGCCCGAGGAAGGAGTCCCTGAGGGCCACCGTGGCCTTGAAGGCTGTGGTGGGTGCTTTCCTCCCCGCAGGTGGGTGAAGAGGTTTGCCGGACAATCAAGGGTCAAATCCTCCTGACACCACCATTGGGTTTAGGGCTCCAGGAAGGGGAACTTACCAATAGAAGGCCAGGGGTGGATGGAGTTCTGGGGTCGAGAAAATGGGTTCAGGCCGTCGGTGAGTGGCACTTCCGCAGGAAGAGGGACCCAAAAGTGGGTTTTAACCCTCTCCTGGGTCTCGGCACCAATGGGAGGAAAGTGACCACAACACTCGGAGTGACCAAGAGATCTTTATTACAGCAGTGCAACAGAGGAGAAGAGAGAGAGAGAGGAGGAGAGAGAGAGACAGAGAGAGAGAGAGAGAGAGAGAGAGAGAGAGAGACAGACAGAGAGACAGAGACAGAGAAAACAAGAGAGATAGCAAGAGAGAGAGAGCAAGAGAGAGACTAAGAGAGCAAGAGAGAGAGGGGCCCGGCAGGAGGGGGTTTTTATAGCCCAAATCTAATGGGGTCTCTGGGTCTGCAAGCTGCCTTGTTGGCACAAGGGAGGTTAAGTGTTTGGCCTTGAGCAGTGGGCTGAGTGTTCAGCCTTGAGTGGGGGCTTAGGCATTTGGGCTTGAAGCAAATAGTTGATAAAGAACCAGACAGAGGGTTTGAGTGGCCAGGTCACCCTGCAGCTAACTTTATTTGGCATGCCCTGCAGACAGCTTACTCAGCCTGTCCTGCACCTAACAGCTATGCCATGTTTATACACGCACATAACATGATTTGCTCAATCTACTTCCTAGTGCCTCCCTTTCCCTCCCCTCCTCCCACCCTCCACCATTGGCATCTCTCCTCGGATCTCCCCTTCATCATCATCATTATGCAAAGCATCTTATCTTGCTGTGAGATATTCTTCCACAGAATCATTTCAATTACCGCTTAGCATTCCACATGACTTTCTCACACACTTGTTTTTTAATCTGCCCTTCTAGGGGTCTTCTTAGTATTTTCTCTTTTACTCTCATGAGCAAGGCCATGATACACATATAAATATCATGGAAACATCAGCATTTCCCAAAGTGAAACTATATTAACAGTGGGTAATAACATGTGAAGTGTTCACTCAGGTGTGGTGAGGCTTATAACCTAGTGACTTGGGAGGCTGAGGCAGAGGAAGCCAGCCTGGGAAAATTAGCAAGATCATGTCTTAAAATAAAATAAAATAAAAAGGGTCTCAGTGTGTAGCTCAGAGTTAGAACATTCCTAGTAACAAAAAAAAAAAAAAAAAAAGTAAGGACTTCACCTGACAGATGACATTGAGTTTATGACTACTTCACTATTGGTCAGTCTCTCCCTATAATTTTGTGATTTAATTCATGCTGCATACCTTCCCAAACGTCAACTTGCATCTGTCTGGACACAGATGCTGAGCAGGCGGTCATACAGTAGACTCCCCCTCATTCATGGAGGATGTGTCCAAGGACCCCAGTGGAGGTGTGCAGCTCTCATGGTTCCAAACCCTCTCACGGTTCTAGGTTTTTCCCTATATCTACATACCTATGAAAAAGTTACATGTATAAATCAGGCATAGTAATAAATTAACATCGATGACTTAAAGTAGAATAATTATTACAATACACTGTAATTAAATGGCCAGCACCGCTACTCGCACTTTAGAGCCATCGTTAATTAAAATAAAGGTGACTTTAACACAAGTGTTATGAAATCATGATGTTTAATTTGACAAACTAGAGGCTAGTAAGTGACTAAGGGTGGGTAATATATTCTGGACCAAGGATTGATTTATGTTTTTAGTGAGGTTTCATCATGCTACTCAGAGCAGCAAAACAATTTAAAACTTATTAATTATTTACTTCTGGGATTTTTTTAATTTAAGGAACGTGGAGAAGCAATATATCATGCTAATATATCAGTGTTTAAGAGCCAGACCTTAGAGCTAGACTGCCTAGGCTGGAGTCTTGGTTCTGTTTCTACTAGAAATGGATCATGTTGCTCTTGGTCAACTTACTGCTGCTACCGTCTGAGCAGCTGTGTTCCTTGGAGAGTCGCATGTTCCTTCTTAACCCCCAAAGCAATCCTATGAAGAGGGAGGCCCTCGGGGGATGATTCGATTGTGAGGCTGGAACTCTAATGAATCGGATCAGCGCCTTGTAAAAGAGGCTTGAGGGGGGCTCATTTGCCCCTTCCACCATGCAAGGATATACTGAAGTATCATTTATGAGAACAGACCCTCACCAGACACCAAATCTGCTGGTGCCTTGGTCTTGGACTTACCAGCCTCCTAAACTGCAAGTAATATTCTGTTGCTTATAGATCATGCAGTCTGACATCGGTCATTTTAGCCATTCAGATGGACTAAGTCACTTGCCTTTCCTCGTGCTCAGGGGATGGTGCTGACGGCAGAAGCTCGCCGAAGGTCTGAAGTAACCGTGAGCGTCAGGCACTCAGAACTGGGTCCCCCTCAGAGAGAGCCATGTGGAATCAGTAATTGTGATCATTAGTGTCAACAAATGAACTTGCTCCGGCATTAAAAGGATTACTCTAATTCTCTTTTCTTTTTTCTTTTTTTGGCACTGGGGATTGAGCTCAGGGGCACTCAACCGCTGAGCCACAACCCCAGCCCTATTTTGTATTTTATTCAAAGATAGGGTCTCACTGAATTGCTCAGCACCTCACTTTTTCTGAGTCTGGCTTTGAACTCACCATCCTCCTGCCTCAGCCTCCCGAGCCATGGGATTACAGGCTTGCACCACTGTGCCCTGCCTCTAATTCTCTGAATGCCACAGGATGAAAGATAATGGTCATTCATTGCTGGGCTCTTTTACTTCCTTTTTTGGCTAATTATACAAAACCTATTCTGAAAGACACATCTCATCCTGTGTTCACAGGCCCCAGACGGTGGCTGAGAGATTGCTTCTCAAACAGCTGGATCAAGCGCTCATGCTGCTGTGGACATTGCTGGTCTTCTCTGGTAAGTTCAATAATTTGAATTAGGACAGAGGTAGAAGCAGGAGGAGATTTCCGGCTTCCAAATAGGTCTGAGGCTTATGAGAGCCCAGAAAACAGTGGGATAATCGAGTCTGTTTCCAGCTTTGACTTCAGAAGCAGATGCAAATCCGGGGCTATAGAACATGAAATTGCATAACATTCTCACCCTTAACATTCAGGGTAGGCTGCCTTGTCATTTTTTGATCATAAGTATGTGTTTTAATATCTTGGAGCTCATCGAGGAATATGATACATTCTTAAATAAAATGTTCATGATCTGAGAGCTTAATACTCACACTAAATAAATGTTTGACCTTGGAATCAAAGGGCTCTAACATAGAAAATATGGTCTGAGGAAAGGTATTGATTTAGGCTGAGTTCAACTCTCATGTCTCTCCCCATGTATACATTTCCTGATGCACACTTTGTGAATGTGACTGCATTGGCATGTGGCGATGTGGTGCTTGAAAAACTTGGATATGAGGGAGGGTCCTGGGGTGGGGGAAGAAGAATGAAATAAAGAAGAGAATCACTAAACACTCAATGTCCATGGGACTTGTTCCTAGCAATGCCTCTGGTCATGGGATGAGTTTGCAACTTGACTTGTTTGTTTGTTGTTGTTGTTGTTTATTTGCTGCTGGGGATTGAATGCAGGGTCCCATCCATGCCAGACAAGGGTCCCACCACTGAGCTATACCCACAGCTCACAGCTTGACTTGTGATCAAGGCTAATTGTGTGTTTGAGGAAGACTGGATTCCTGGTTGTGAGGGAGTAGGAGAAGAGAGAAAGGGGGAAGATGGAAAGAAGATTTTTGAGCAACCTTTGAGAGTGATCTTAATTTCTAAATTGCGAACACAAATGTTCTGTGCTAACCTCTGGCTTTTGCTCCCATTACAGTGCCATTCAGCAAACGGGGAGGTGAGTACCCTCTTTTATTGTTCTCCACCTAGGGCACATTAGTCACTGGCCACCACAGGGGTAGGCAAAAGGACTGTGGAGACGTCCAGATGTTACAATCCCCTGGGCTGACACACTCTGTGATGATGCGGTCTCTGCTCCCACACGGCCAACCCTCCCAGGTGATCACACCACACCCCTTAAGAATCCAGGTGCAGGGAGAGAGGTAACATCCCAAAGAGGATCTGCAGGCTGGCTGCAGAAGAGACTGCATCCAGAACCATCTACAGCTCCTTAGTGTTGTCTGGCTGAGCGCCGAATGTGCTCACAGCTCTGAGGATGGTTATTCCTGGAGAAACGCTGAGGGCTCAACCCTTCTGGGTGGGCAGACCCAGCCTGTGCCAACAGTCTTGTCCAGTGCTGGGTCAGGAGGCAGCAAATTTTTTCCCATAAGAGTCCAGAGAGTAAATAGTTTAGGGCTCTCTGGCCGCTGGCCTAACTCCTGGACCCTCTCCTCCCGACAGAAAAGCTGATAGGGATCACATGTAAGTGACAGGGGACCATGCCTAAGTTCCAATGACACTTTATCTACCAAAACGGGACATCTGTGACTCATAGTCCATTGCCGACCCCTGCTCTAGACTCATTATTTAGTTTTGTGGTTTTTTTTTTTTTAAACACATAGTGCTTTTCTAAAGCTGTGTGACTAATTCCATCTTGATCCTTTTGATTTAAAGCTGTGTTTAATAAAGAGAGGAGGCAAGGAAAAATTTTATTCTATAATATACAAAATACTAAATCTAGAGAAAGAGAGAATTGTTCTCTTGCCTCTCCAGTGATAGGATCGGTGGAAGGGCTCTCTGGGCTCCTGGAAACTGTTGTGGGATAAGCAGATGTCCACTTTCACCCTAAATGGAATAGGAGGGTCCAGGGACACCTTCAGAGTCCTGGCCGGGCCTTCATCATCAAGTCTCGTCTCCTGCATTCATTTTGTCCCACGTAAGGCCCCTGTGCCATGTCGGTCCCCTACTTCCCTTTGCACCTGTCTGGGCGGTCATGTGCAGAAGTCTCAGCGCTGAGCTGGTTTCTGACAACAGGTGGGAATCCTGCTATTACTCAGTCTCAGGGTGGCATGGAGCAGGCCGCCTGCAGTGACTCACCCTCAGCCTCTCGCAGAAGAGGGCGACAGCCACTTGACTTCCTTTTCCTTCCCCGTTCTCAGAAAACGGGATGCTCTTCAGAGCACTCAGAGCCCTCCCTTAAAAAAAAAAAAGCGGGGGGACCTTAGTTCAGCCTGTTGTAGTGAAAAGAGTAGAAGTCACACAGCCCGAGAGGCCAGGTTCAAATCATGGCTTGTTGAGAATGCGTCCCTGCAAAGGGACAAAGATGCCAATCTGCATAGCAGCCGAAAATGACTCTCTCCACCCAGACCCTCAAGGTGGCCCCCCTCTGCCCGTTTCCTCCTTTCGGCTCCCCCCCCCCCCATAACCTGCAGGCACCACCTGGGAACTTCCCCCTCGCATGCAAACCTCTGAGAAATATCATTTGCCTTTTGTTTTTGCTGCTGTTCGGGTGAAAAGACTTTTTTTCACAGAAATTCTTGTAAAAAACAAAAATCAAAAAGCCTCTAAATAGCTTGGCCCTAGTTACACTTTTGTGGTCCCGTTTGTTTGTTCTGCTTAAGGGTTTCTCTGTTCACAGCCTGAGCTCCCCCTGCCCCTCGCTGTTGTTAGCCCAATGCGATTCTCCCTTATCCTCCAGCAGGATTCCTGTGGGTGCTCCTGCCCTCAGGATGACCCTGCTGGGTCTTTATCAACCGGCTGATGGGTGGATCCATTCTTCTCTTGCAAAAGAAAGGCTTCCACAAGAGGCACTGATGAAGGGTTTATTTAGCAAAATGAAAGCGGGGAGTGTCTGCCCCAAGAGAGAAGGCAAAGCCCACAGCTTCTGGGTGTGGACGTTTATGGCCTGCTGAGGTTCCTCCCCGCTCTATGAATTATCATTTGGGGGAAGTTCCAGCCATTACCCTCCTTAAGGTCAGTTTCACCCTGTTGGCAATCACCCCAGTGGCCTGCGCCCATTTTCTCCAGATTGACAGGGAGCTGTCTGACTGCAAGGAGGTGCTCCCTGGGCAATGTAGCGGCCAGTTGTGAGCTGCCCCGGGGCGCGCAACCTGCATCTCCTTTCCCACACCTCCCCTGCTCCTGTCCATCTAGTAGTCTAACCCTCCTCATTGCTAGAGGGTTTGGAATCCCCTGAAGAGGGACAGTCAGCATTAGGGCTTCCTCACGCTGCCTTTCCAGGGCCTCTGATCCATCTCTGTCCACCAGAGATACTGTACCCAGAATGGACCACAGGAGAGCCAAGGAGTCGGTCACACTTCTGCTGAGGCTTCCTAATGGCCGGGTGGTGGGCATCTGAGTAGTCCCAGCAACCCTGGGAGCAAGTGGACACAGACTCCAACACAACACAAAAGCTGGGCCCCAGCTCAATCCCACTCCCTACAACGCCACTCCTAAGAGGCTTGACTCAAGCCACCGTCACCCCTCAGGCTCCCCGTGCACACCCCATCTTGCAGACCTGAAACCCACTATTTCGGTTGCTTTTGAAGTGCAGCCATGATAACCTCTTATTCTTCCTCGGCCATCATGGTCATCATTAGCCTCGGCAACAAACCCCTGCCCCTCAGCTACCCTCATCGTTAACCGAAGGGTCCGGAGAGGCAAGCTTCGTTCTAGGCTTATTTCACAGAATCCTTAAAACAGCCCGATGAGAGGCCAATATTCTTCACTGTTCAAACGAAGGCAGAGGAAGCTAAAGTGCTCTGTCCGAGACCATTCAGCAGACCTGGATTCAAAGCAGTGTGACCCGAAACTTAGCCACTGGGTCAGACATTTCTGACAACTAAAATCGCAGTCACTCTTGACGTCCTTGTGTCCCAGCTGTGTGCCCTCTCCCCAGCAGGCTCACCCTGCTGTGCCCACTTACTGGGTGAATAGCGTGTCTTTACATCCTCTGGTCCCTTCTGCTCTCTGCCCTGTGGCTAACTCTTGGGGCCTTCTGACCCATAAGGATTTTGAGATAATGAATCAACTGACCCAAAGGCTCGCTCCGCAGCAGGCCTCTACCTGTGAGGCTGCCCATTGTACCATTTGTCACCAGGGTCCTTAACCAATGACTCAGAATGTTTCCTCTTCCCAACAACTTTCTTTCCCCAGGAAATTTTTTTCCCCAGTTTCTGAAGGAAGCGTAGACTAGTGGTTTAAAAGAATGATGGATGTTTGAGGTGATGGATATGCTAATTACCCCCATCCAATCATTGCATAGCAGTAGTCCATAAATAAATCCAATTAAACCCACTTTAAAAAAAAAGTTGGTCTTCTAATGCCCAACGGGTCATGATGATTTTGCTGGAGCATCCAGTAATAAAGCACAAGCTTTCTCAAAAATTATAATCCCCAATTCCACAAGCCTCCTGTGGCCTGTTGGCTGGGATTCTGCAGTGGTATTCTACGAGCCAACACCGCTCCTTCCTTCCGCTGCACACCCAGAGACAGGCGGTCACGGTCACGATACAATCGAAGAGTGCTAAGGGGATTTTTCATTTGCGATGCCTTAGTGATCTACCTGAAGGCCAAAGTTCTCACCTATAATCCTAAAATGTAATGGAAGTGTCACTAACCCAGAACATAGTCTGGTACCGCAAATAAGTGAACTGACAGGAGAGAAATTAGAGAGTCCATGGCCAGTCTAAGGGAAGGAGCCCTGGGACACACTTTTGAATTTTTTTCCCCCCCTCACTATGGTCAATCCTTAGGAACTGAACCTTGGATTAAAAGTTACCCCCACCTCATTGTACACTGAATGACCAGGTGAGGGAAAATTTCTGAAGACATTCCAATAGAAAGTTCTGAGAATCGGAGAGACTGGACCTCATTCTAGTAACTGGCCTACTTCCCAGGGCCACTCTGTGGTTCATCGGAGGAGATGAGAGGAAGGGACAGGCTCAGAATTTATGAAACGATGCCGCCTCTCTAGGACGGGGTAAAGACATGGGGGACGGGACAGCGGAGTGCCCATGGAGAACGGTGACTCCCTGATGGCATCACCAATGTCGGGGGCTCGGGATCAGGAGCTTGGGCAAAACACTTCATCCATGAATAAAGTCATGTGTATCCTGACATTTCCTGGAGGGACTGAGTGTTCTTGCCCCCATTACCTCCACCAAAGGTCCATGTTGAAACTCTAATCCTCATGGGATGGTTTTTGGAGGTAAGAACCTGTTTGTGGGAGGGGTACCAGGGATTGAACTCAGAGGCACTCAATGACTGAGCCACATTCCCAGCTCTGTTTTTTGTTATTTATTTAGAGACAGGGTCTCACTGAGTTGCTTAGCACCTCGCCTTTCCTGAGGCTGGCTTTGAACTTGTGGACTTGTGAGCTGGTTTCAGCCTCCCAATCCACTGGGATTACAGGCATGGCCCACCACACCTGACTGGAGGTAAAAACTTTGAGATACAGTTAAACATGAGATTGGAGCCCTTGGAAATGGGATAAATTTATTTATTTTTCTTTTTTTTAGATGTTTTAATTTGTTCTAATTAGTTATACATGGCAGTAGAATGCATTTTGATACATCACACATAAATGGAGTAGAATTTCACATTCCTCTGGTTGTACGTGATGTAGAATCACACCAGTCATGTAATCACATTTGTACACAGGGTGATAATGTCCCATTCATTCTACTCTCCTTCCTTACCCTCATACCACTTCCCCTCCCTTCACTCCCTTCTACCTAATCTTAAGTACCTCTATTTTTCCCTAGCCACCTCTCCGCATTGTGAATTAGCATCTGCGTATCAGAGAAAACATTCAGCCTTTGGGTTTGGGGGGTTGGCTTATTTTTCTTAGAATGATATTCTCCAGTTCCATCCATTTACCTGCAAATGCCATAATTCCATTCTTCTTTAAGGCTGAGTAATATTCCATTGTGTATATAAACCACATTTTCTTTATTCATTAAGTTGGTTCCTTTAAAGATGAATCTAGAAAGCCAGTGAGTTATTTTTGCCCTATGTGAGGATACAATGAGAAGTCAGCAAGTGACAGCCTGAAAGATGCACCTGACCTCAGACTTCTAACCTCCAGATGTGAGGGAAGTAAATTCTCATTGTTGAAAAGCCACTCGGTTTGTGGTGTTTAGTTACAACAGCCTGAACTAAGATTCTCCTGTTAGGATTTGGATCTGGAATATCCCCCCAAAGCTTGTGTTTTGAAAGTATGATCCCCAATGCGACATGGTTCAAGGGTGGGGCTTTTAGGCAATGACTTGGGCTCTGACCTCATCAGTGGATTAATCCAGCAAGTGGATTAATCTTTTGATAGCTAACATGAACTGAGCGGCTTTCCTCTATGCCATATCACCATGATGTTCTACCTCACCTTGGGCCCGGGACAATGGAGTCCGTCAGCCATGTACTGAGACCTCTGTAATCTTGAACCAAATAACTTTTCTGCCTCTAAAAGTTGTTCATACCAGGTATTTTGATCACAGTGTTGAAAAGCTGACTAGCACACCCCCTAAGGAAAAATGGTATGCAACGCTTAGTAATGAAGGTCTGACTTTGCACCTTCCTCTTGTCTAAAGAGGTAGAGGCTCTGCCTGACACTTCACCGCCCAGGAGCAAAGTGGGACACGGGGTTCCCTTCAGGAATGGTAAATAGAGTTTCCCTCCTTCCTTTGCAGATGGGCTGACCCTCCTGGCGCCCTCTCCTGTCTTTGAAGGAGACAGGATTGTTCTGACGTGCGAGGAAAAAAACAACAGAAAAAAACAGATAAGTTTCTATAAGGACGGGAAAAAGTTCTCTTCTTCCAATGAACTCTCAAGCTTCCCTATACAAAGTGCGCTTTTGAGTGACAGTGGCATTTATTTCTGCACCGCTGCTTCTAAGATCTTTCTGAAACGGGAAACATCTTCAGAAAAAGTGAAGATCACAGTTCAAGGTAAAAACCTTCACTCTTATGTGCGATGGGCTGGGCAGGAGGCTGGGGACAGAGCAGAATGGGTATCTGGCAGGAGGCAGCTGCCCAAGCGAGGACCCGATGTGCACTGACGCACTTGCTATTTGAGCACGCAGAGGAGACACGGAGGGGAAGGTGTCTGGTCCTGAATCATCTGTTTCCTGCGGCCACTTCTCACCCAGAACTTTTCAGCGGGAACCTGAATCTCACTGCTCTTGGGACTATTGTTTTCCTTCTCTCTAGAGCTGTTCCCGCGTCCTGTGCTGACAGCGAGCTCCTATCAGCCCACGGAGGGAAGTCCAGTGACCCTGACCTGTCAGACTCAGCTCCCTCCAGAGAGGTCACATGTCCAGCTCCGGTTCTGCTTCTTCAGAAACCGTCGGGTTCTGGGGTCAGGCTGGAGCAGCTCCCCAGAGCTCCGGATTCCCGCCCTGGGGACAGAGGACTCAGGGTCCTACTGGTGCCAGGCAGAAACAGTGAGTCACAGGATCAGAAAACAGAGCCTTCGATCCCAGATTCGCGTGCGGAGTAAGTATCAGCAGGGTTGAGCCCAGGGGGGGAAGAGATGAGCACTGGAACTTGGATTTATAGTCTTTTTGCTTCTTTGTGTAACGCCTGTCCTGGTGGAACGCAGGAACCCCGATAGAGACATTCCAAGTTGCTCTTGACATCAGTCTTCTAAGAATCAGGAATAGACTAAGCTGCTTATCACTTTTCTTTATTAGCAAAGAGCAGTGGTCTGGGCACTTTAAAAAGCAAGACACCTGCTCTTCATTGGCTTTTCCAATGCCCACATGCTGGGGTCACACATCTGAAGGCTATGTGATACTACAAAGGCCTGTGGGGCTCAATGCAGCCTCAGAGAAAGCAGAGATCCAAGCGAACGGAAGTGGTCAGTGGAGAGGTTGTAATTTAAGCCTTGAAACCAAGAGTAATAGAAGAATTTTTATTGCAATTGTATTAGAGAAAAAAATTGCCTTTTGCAAGGGGGCGGGGACTGATGATACCAGTGTCCCTCTTCATTTTGTGTAAAGGGCCACTGTCTGCAAAGTGACTCATCCAGAAAAAATTTCAAGCTTCCCATCTCATGAAATGGATAATTCATCACAAAATCTGTAATTAATGCTACACCCATGATATTAGCCAAGAACAATGTTCTTCAAGGATATTTCTCATGGACTCCCTATCTCTGTAGGAAGGCTTCTCATGGAGTACAGATGCAATCCCCATGTTCCCACGCCTTGCATTGGAGAGCGGAATCAGTCTATCAGCTGTTCTCAGAGTCTCCTGAAGTCAGGGTCTCTCACATGTCATTTTATGCCCATCTAGGAGTCCCCGTTTCCAAAGTGAGCTTGGAGACCCAGGCCCCTGGGGGACAAGTGATGGAAGGAGGGAAGCTGGTCCTGCTCTGCTCCGTGGCCGAGGGCACAGGAAACATCACATTCTCCTGGCACAGAGAGGCCACAGGAACCCGTCTAGCAAAGAAGACCCAGGGTTCCTTGTCAGCAGAGCTGGAGATCCCAGCTGTGAAGGAGAGCGATGGCGGAAAATATCTCTGTCGAGCTGACAACGGTCACGGTGCTGTCCAGAGCCAGGTGCTGAACATTCTTGTGAGAAGTGAGTTGGGTTCTCATTCCTCTCTGCTGGACGTGCTAAAGCTAAGTCCATGGTACCCAGGTAGCATGAGGAAATCCCAGGTGGCCTCAGGGATCAGTGTGGCAAAGACAATTTGAAGATGGATTAGCCACGTAAACTAAGTGGACATCTTTCTTGGCATGGAAGGATCGGTCTAAAATAAACAAATAGATAAATAAAATGAGAACAACAAATCACCGTATCTCTAGACAGTATCACAGAACCCATATTCTTCCAAATCTCTAGATACAATTGACCCTTGAACAATGTGGGTTTGACCTGCACATTTCTGCTCATACACAAATCTGGGTTTTGTTTGGTTTTGTTTCTTTAGATTTACAGCAATTTGAGAAAAAAAAAAATCCACAGACCAACCATCAACCGTGTAGCTTAGAAATATTTCAAAAAAAATTTTAAGTTAGGCATGCCATGAAGGCCTAAAATATAGGTAAATAATAATCTGTTTTATTATTTACTATCATAAAGTACAGACAAAAATCTTATAAAAAGCTAAAGTTTGTCAAAACTTGCACAATGCAGGCTGGACACAGTACCATTTGCAGTGGAGAGAAACGTCAACACATGTCAGGGTGCGGCATGATAGTAAACTTGCGAAAGATTAACTGTTGTGCCTACTCTGGTGCTGTAGTAACTTCAGAGTCACCTGCTGTGGCCATGGCGGTGAGATCAAGTATTGCAAGTGTGCACTCAAGCACCCTGTAATTAATGCCAGTCACCTCGTGAGCAGTCCCTCTCTCCAGGAAATTGTGATTTCTCATGGTTCTGGACTATTTTTCACTGTATCAGATAATATAACATACAAAACGTGTGTTCATCGGTTGTCCGTTGGTAAGGTTTCCAGCCAACAGGAGACGACCCGTGGATGAGTTTTAGGGGAGTCCAGAGTGATATGTGGATTTTGATGGCGCGGGGGTTGGCACACGAACCGCCACCTTGTTCAAGGGCAACTGCACCTTGTGGAGGAAAGTGTCTCTGTTTGGTGAGGTGAGATGTGAGAATGATAAACAGGACCCCAGGCCTCGCTGCAGCCCTAGTGTGGGTGTGGGGTTCTGCTGCCTTTCACAGATCCTCTGATCACCTTCTTGTGCCTCTCAGTTCCAGTGTCCCGCCCTGTGCTCACCCTCAGGGCTCCCAGGGCCCAGGCTGAGGTGGGGGACGTGGTGGAGCTTCACTGCGAGGCCCTGAGGGGCTCTCCCCCGATCCTGTACCAGTTTTACCTTGAGGACGTCACCCTGGGGAACAGCTCGGCACCCTCTGGGGGAGGAGCATCCTTCAACCTCTCCCTGACTGCAGAACATTCTGGAAACTACTCCTGCGAGGCCGACAATGGCCTGGGGGCCCAGCGCAGTGAGGCCCTGTTACTCCCCATCTCAGGTGGGCTTGTGGCCCCTAGATACTTGACGTATTATGATCCGTGACTGCCCCACCTGTCCTTATTGGTACAATATTGGGATTTCAGAAGACAGGAGGGTGATGTCTGTGGTGTGTGGAGAGGGGGAAGGGGAGTCTCCATGTCTAAAATCTGATTTTCTTCTCCCAACCACGAGAGTACAGTCTACACTTAAATGGTCTTTTACCTGAATTTGTATCTACCCGGTTTTTTAAAAATTATTGTATTGGTTCTTTTTAGTTAGACATGACGGTAAATCCATTTTGACATAATTATTCAAGCATGGGATCTATCTTATTCTAATTCAGATCTCAGTACCTCTCCTTCCCCTTCCCCTTCCCCTCCCCCTCTCCCCGCCCCCTCCCCTCTATTGATCTTTTCGCCCTTTACCCATAGTTACCTTTTAAATTAATTTCTTGTGTACATACGTGATGGTGAGATTCATGTATATATAGAGGAAACTTGTGTCCAACTCATCCCACCGTCTGTCTTTTCCCTGTTCTCTCCCCTTCCCCTCATTCCCCTCTGTCTAATCCACTGAACTTCCATTTGCCACCTACCTTTCCTACTTAGTATTGTGGGGCTCCAGGCCCCAAGGTTTGACCTTCTGAAGCTGAAGCCCTGGTTTCTTCCCTCAGGACCTGATGGATATAGAAAAAGCCATGTCACAGCCAAAGTTCTTGGGGGACTCTTTGGGGTCCTTGGCTCCACCAGTGTGGCTCTGCTGCTGTGTTATTGCTGGTCCCACAAGGCACCAGGTGGGTGTCTATGATTTCTTTTTGTTTTCCCTTTCTTGCTATCACCTTTTCCATCAATAATATAGACTGGATTTACAGAAAGAGAAGAAAAAAAGACAAAGAAGAAAAGGAAAGGAAAACTTTTCTAAAAGCCAACAATTTCTTGCCGTACTCCACAACTCTGCAAGGTCCCCTGCAGAGGGCGACACTGCCACCACACTACTGATTTTACAATATGCCACTATTTCCAATTGTGGTCATTTGAGATAGAAATGCCGACACATTTCTCCATGCTTGACTTTTAACTTAAAAGTCAGAGCATTGAATACAACTCCATAATTTTTAATAGACATAGTTTATACACAATAGGATAAGATATATGTAAGGTAGATCTAAAGCAACTAAAACAATTTGATGTGATCGTTTCTCTTTGATCCATTTCTTACTAGTTACTCTGCTCTCACAAGAGCAGTGACTTCTTTTTGAATTCTTGGATCCATTATTTGAGTTATAAGGAGACAACGTCGCCCATGGCTTGTGGTTGATGATGGCTTTGGGTTGGGATCCCAGCTGAGACTGTCAACTAGAGCACACGCAGATGACCTCTCTCTGTGGATTTCCTCAGAGCACAATGACTTCAAAGTAGTCATATTTTTCTCATGTCAGCCTAGACTCCAGAGTGAGTGGGAATGATCTGCCTCCATGTTATGGTGGGCTGGTGCCCCACAAATTTGGCCCAGATGTAAGACGACAGGACACAGAGCCCACCTCTAACGGATGAAATAGCAAAGAATCTGCAGCCATGATTTTAAAATTTCCACATACACACCACCACATATCCCAACCCATGACTGGAATCCACTCTCCTAACCCCAAATGACTATAAAAAACACAAACCTTCGGCTGCCCTCAAGAACCTGCAGGTGTTTTATGAAAAAAGTAATTCTCCCTGAGACTATCCTCCCCAAGTCTTATCTCAGTGTTTCTTTATTATCTTATTGCTTTATTTATTTATTTTCATGATACTAGGAATTAAACCCAGGGGTGCTCTACCACTAAGCTACACCCCCCACCCAGTTCTTCTAATTTTTATTTTTGTTTTAATTTTGAGACAGGATCTCACTAAATTGCTCAGGTTGGGCAATAGTGAGAGGTCATATGCATGTGCTCTAGTTGACAATCTCAGCCTGTGTCCCAACCTATAGCCAGCATGCTTCTGCCTCAGCCTCCAGAGTAGCTGGGATTACAGGCATGCACCCCTGCACCCAGCTGTTATTCATGCAGTCTGTCAGATACAGGATAAGCACACCAGAATCTCTATGCAAACTTTTAAGCTTGTGCAAAGCACTTCCTTAGACTTATCTATTAACACCAATTAAAAGGAATTTAGGCAATTCATCAGTTAATTTTTTTTCCAAGTAGTAAATATTTCAGCCAGTATTTTCAAGTCCAGTGGAAGTTCTATTTTTCAACAGACAACCCAAGATGAAGGAATTATGATACTACACCAGCTTCTCTGTTCCTCTCCACTGCTCTGTTCCCCATATAATTTTCTCAGGCCCTAACGCCTTTCTAGACCTTCTTTCCTTATCACTGACTTGCTTTGGGGGAGGTGAAATGGTCTTCCGGGACCTTCTACATGGGCAGAAGGTAACAAGTCCTGCTCTGTTTCCTCATCCACAAAATAAGAAAATAGAATCACCTAACTTAACTTCAACTGGTCCAGACTACAAAAGAGGGTATTTGTTCTTTTCCATGGTGACAGCATGGGGCGTCTGTATGAGTCTGCTTGGGCTGCTATAACAACAGCAAAAAGCATGGATTAGGTGGCTTAATTTTCTCCCAGATCTGGAGGCTGGTAAGTCCATGGTCAGGATGTAACAAAGCAGGTTTCACTCGGAGCCCTCTTCTCTTAGCTGACAGGCAGCTTGTAGGCAGCTGTCATTTGCTGTGTGCTAACATGACTGCTTAGAGGAATGTGCTGGGAAAGACCCCACATTCTCTGGTGTCTCATATAAGGACATCCATCCTATTGCATAAAGGCCCCACCCTGTGGCTTCATTTAAACACAGTCACTTAAATTTAATTAAGGACTCTATCTCCAAATGTGGCCATATTGGGCTTTAGGGTTCAATAGGTGAATTTGGGGAGAACTCAAACATTCAGTCTGTAACAATGCCCAACACAGGGTTATGAGAACACCTTTCAAGCCTCCTATTGTCCCATTGACCAAAGTAAGTCACATGGACGTGCCCAAATACAAATGGAAAAATAGTCTCTACCTCTTTACTGGGGAATGACAAAGTCACTTTGCAAATCATTGCATATAGAAAAATGGAAACTTAGAGATACTTTGTCTCAAATAGTAAGTAAAGAAGGGCTGGGGTGTGGCTCAGTTACAGTCTCTGGGTTCAATCCCCAGTATCACAAAGAAAAAAAGAAAAAAAAAACTGATACCAAAATATACAGTGAAAAGTGATCATTTCTCTCACTTTCCTGGGTCTCTCAGTTCCTTTTCTCAAAGGCTTCCACTATCAGCAATATCTTGTGTATTAGTAATACCTCATGTAACATACGATCTGCTATGTATAACTTAGCATATTTATGAATATTATTTGGGGATGTTGCATATTCAATACACACATAATGACAAAGACTCTTCATTTGTTTGCTTATTTACTTATTTTTGAGATGGGATCTTGCTATATTGCCAGGTTAGCCTTGAATTACTGGGTTCAAGTGATCCTCCTGCCTGAGCCTCCAGAGTAGTTGGGACTACAGGCAAGTGTTAACCACACTCAGCTTCACAACATCTTGTTAATGACTGTGAAGTGTTTTACTTAAGGATTCATCATAATTATTTTAATAGCCTTTTAATGATGACTGTTTAGGTCACCTCAAATCATTTTCCATTATGCACAATGCTACATGTGTCAATAGATCCCTAAGAATAATGCTCTATAACATAAACTGACAATGGGCAGATTAAAAGAGAAAAGGTATGTAAGTTTATTATTTGCACCAGGGTTTCAGAAGAATGAAAAGTGAATACGCGAAAAACCAGTGAGATTTAAGAGCTTGTGTAGCCTCTTTATATGGGGGGAGGGAGCGAGGATACAGGCCATTTAGGGAGAGTTAAGTGGTTTTTAGGAAAGATGAATGGGTCCTGTTATATTCTGAGCGCATCTCCTGAAAGTTCATATGCTAGAACTTTTTATATGTTAACCCCCAAAGTCATAAATTAGTGATATTTAATAGTGAAATAAGAGAGGTGGGGTTGTTGGGAGATAAATAGGGTTAAATAAACTCATGATTGTGGGGATTCCCATGACAGTATTAGTGACTTGGTAAAAAGAGGAAGCTAGAGACCCAAGCTAGCATGCATGCTTGCTCGGTCTTACCATGTGATGACCCCTTTCATGTTACAATGGAGCAAGAAGACTCTTAACAGGTGCTGGCACTAAGCTCCTGAACTGCCCAGCCTCTAGAACTATGAGCTAAATAAATAAACCTTTTTTTTTTTTTAAATAAACCATCCCGTATTTTGCTAAAGCAACAGAAAACAGACTAAGACAGGCCCTTATAAGAATAGATGATAGATGATGTGTTATGCTGATTTTTAGTCTTGCTCTCTTCTGATAAGAGTTTATTTTTCCTGGTTTATGAAACTCCTGGGACTGATGACTGGGGTGTTCCCTTTGGAGAATCAGGGGAGTTTGGAGAAAGTTCCTCTCTGCTTTCGGATTGAAGCCGTTGGTATGCTAAAGAAGCACATTTTCTAGTGGCATTTCCCCAGATCCTTCAACACCTTCCTAACCTGATGTCTCTAGTGAAGCATTATTCATAGTGGTTACGCCAAATCACACTCCCACGAGTGTACTTTACTCACTCATCATTCTCACAAATGCTTAAGAGTCATATTGACAGGAAGATGGGTTTACTCCAAAGCACCTTTCAGGAAGTCAGAGGAGAACTTTCTATCTCATAACTCTATTTTGGGGGTCTCAGGGGCTCAGAAAACTTTTAGAAGCAAAGTGGGACAAAAGACAGGGGATAGGCATATGCAGATGTAGTTAAACAGAATTTGTCATTCGAAAACTCCCTGCTCTCTGTCCTTAGCATAAGGCAGTTTCTATTCTCAGCATGAGGAAATGCAGGTTATAGAAAAAAGTTATAGGAAGTTGCCCTTATTTTCAGAGGAAGTTTATTTCATAAAGAGATGTAGGTCCTTATTTCATGATCGACTAGCCATTCAATGTGAGTTTTTGATTTTTGTCTCCTTGTTAATTGAGAAACATTACTGCCTTATAGTTTTGTTGTTGTGTTTTTGGTACTAAAGATTGAACCTAGGACACTTTTTACCATTGAGCAACATCCCTGTGCCTTATAGTTTTTATTTGAATCTCTCTTTTTAGTGAGCTTTCTGCACATGCCATTTTACCCCTTTGAATTTTTTTTAATATTCTTTTTTATTACAGTATATTGTTATTATTGTTTTAATCTCTTTTTTATTCCAGTTTTTATTAGTGCATTATGAATATACATAATAGTTGTGTTACCCTTGGGATACCCAGTTGAAGTTCAGGTTCTTGATGTCCTGAACAAAGAATTGAGCTGGACACACAGAAGTAACAGAGTACAGATTTATTTAAAGTGAAGATAGCACTCCAGTAGGTAGAATGGAGGGGGCCAAGAGCAAGAGAGAAGCTCAAGGCCCCGATGTCTGGAAATCAGGGTCTTATATCCTGGCACAGGGTGTCCTCTTCCCTGTACAGACCTGATTGAAGACCCTACCCCATTTCTCCCATTGATTGTCTTATGAGATCTGATTAGAAAATTTTCCAATTTTCCCCCATTGATTACTTTAGAAAACTTAGTTAGAATACTGCCCACTTGACTTCCTTCCCTCGGTCATTTCAAGATTTGAACCTGTGACAAGAGTTATCATGTGATGTCCTCAGTGGCAGGAGTGGTCATGGCAATGGGTTTTATGATAAACAGGATCAGGTCTTCTCTCCTGTCTGGTCCTTCACCAGCTTCTTTTTAGTACTCTGCCTCCGCCATCTTGGTGTCCCTGAACCCAACAGTAGGGTTCATCTTGACATCATACATGCATGGAATAGAGTTTGTTCCACTTCAGTCCCCAGTACCTCCTTCCCTGCCCCTTCTCCCTGCCCCTGGTTTCCTCTCCTCTACTCCCAGCTTTTCCCTGCATCTATTTGTGGGTTTTATGAATTTGTTCTTTAGAGTAATACAGATGGAATTCACTGTGGCCCTTTTACCTCAGCACCCTGCATAATTTGATCAACCTCATTTCACTGGGCTTCCCTTTACCACCCCTACGCTACCCGCCTCCCCTCCTTCAATCTTCCTTCTCCATTCCTCTGATTCCCTTCCATTTTCATGGTGTCCCCCCCCCCGCCCCCGCCCACAACCTGCTTTTATTTTGCTCTAGCTTCCACACATGGGAAAACATTTGCCCTTTGACTTCTGAGTCTGTCTTACTGCACTTAACATGATGTTTTTGTCATTCTTCTTTATGGCTGACAAAAACTCCATTGTGTATATAGACCACATTTCTTTATCGATCCATCTGCTAACAGGCATCTGGACTGGTTCCATAACTTGGCTATTGTGAATTTTGCTGCTATAAACATTGATGTACCTGCATCTCTATGGTCTGCAGACTGTAATTCTTTGGATAAATACCAAGGAATGGGATAGCTGGGTCAGATGGTGCTCCATTCTTAGTTTCTGAGGAATCTCCATACTGCTTTCTAGAGTATGAAATAATTTGCAGTTCCACCAACACTGTATGAGTGTATTTCCCCCCTACATCCTTGCCAGTATTTATTATTTTTTGTATTTTCTATGATTGTCATTCTGACTGCAGTGAGGTGAAATATCAATGTGACTTTGATTTACATTTCCCAGATTGCTGGGAACACTGAACAGATTATATTGAGGAGTATCCCTTCCCTTTCTATTTCATGGAATAATTTAAGGAAGATTGGCATTATTTCTTATTTCCATGTTTGGTGGGATTTGGTGAGAATCCATCTGGTCCAGGGCTTTTCTCAGTTGGAAGTCTTTCAATTGCTGCTTCAATCTCCTTGCTTGATATTGGTTTGTTTACATTTCTATATTCCATGGGTGAATTTGAGTAGATCATAGAAATTTGTCAATGTTTTTTAGGTTTTCCTGTTTATTGAAGTATAAACTTTCAAAATAGTTTCTCATGATCCTCTGAATTTCAGATGTTATCTGTGGTGATATCTCCCTTTTCATCTCCAACTTTGTTGATTTGGGTCTTCTCTCCCTTTTTTGATTAGTTTGGCTAAGGGTGTATCAATCTTGCTTATCACATCAAAGAGCCAACTCTGTTGCTTTGATCCTTTGTATTGCATTTGTTCTCAATTTTATTAATTTTGTCTCTGATATTAACTATGTCCTGCCTTCTACTGATTTTTGAACTAGTTTGTTCTTCCTTTTTCAGGGCCTAGAGGTGTAATATTAAATTATTTATTTGAGTTTTTTTTTTTTTTAATGTAGGCCCTTGATTCTATAATCTTTCCTCTTAGAAATGCCGTCATACTATTCCAGAGGTCTTGGTATGTTGTTTCTCTGCTCTCATTTGTTTCTATGAATTTTTTTAATTTCTCCTTTGATTTTGTCTATGACTCACTCCTCCTTCAAAAGTATATTATTTAATCTCCAGGTGTTAAATTCTTAAATGATTTGTTTTTATCTTGTTAATGATTTCTAGTTTCATACCATAATGATCTAGTAAAATGCAAGAAATGATCTCAATTTTTTTTTTTGTAACTGCTAAGACTTGCTTTTTGTCCTAAAATGTGGTCTATTTTAGGGAAGGTTTCAGGTTCAACTGAGAGAAAAGTGAATTCAGTTATTGATGGGTAGAATATTCTATAGATGTTTGTTAGATCCATTTTATTAATAGCATTGTTTGGTTCTGAAGAATCTTGGTTTACATCTGGATGACCTATCTATTGGTAAGAGAGATGTTTTGAAATCAGCCAGAAATATTAAATTATGGTCTATTAGATTCTTTACGTTTAGTAGGTTTTTTTTTAAATGTGAGTAGATGCATCGAGGCCATTTTGATTTATTTATGGTGTTTTATCCAGACTTTATTCTCCTTTAATTAACTATTCTTCTAGTGAAGTTCGGCCATATGCTGGCTTTGATATTCACCTTTCATTTCTTCTGTATGAAATATTTCACTTGGTATACTTTGTAGTGCAGGCTTAGTGGTTACGACTGCTTTTAGTTTCTCTTTGTCTTGAAAATTTTTTATTTCTGCTTTGATTCTGAAGGGTGGTTTTTCTGGATATGGTAATCTTGATTGAAAATTGTTATCTTTTAATGCTTTATATATTTTATTCCAAACCCTCTTGCCTTTTAGGTTCTGGGTTGAAAAATCAGTACAAATTATAATCGGCTTAACTCTAAAGGTGACTTCTTCTTTTTCTTTTCTGGCTTTCAGAACTCTATCCTTGGTCTGCAGAGCACGCATTTCAGTTATAATGTGTCTTAGAGAGAGTCCTTTTTGATCTTGTTTATTTGGAGTTCTAATTTTATGTTGCATTTGGTTTTCCGCTCATTCCTGAGGTTTGAATTTTTTTTTTATTATTCATTGAAAAGATTGTGCATTTTTAATTTAATTTTGTTCCTTCATGGATGCTAATGATTCTTAGATTTGGTCTCTCAATGTTATCACAGATTTCTTGAATATTCTGATCTCAACATTTTTTTTCTCTATCATTGACTCCACTTTCAAAGTTACATATTTTGGTTGTGAACAACCAATAAAAAAAAGTGAAAAAAAAAACAAAGTTACATATTTTGCCTTCAAGGTTTGAGAATCTGTCTTCAAAGTGGTCTAGTCTATTAGTGATTTTTTTCAACTGAATTTTTAATTTTCAGGATTTGTGTTTGGTCCATTTTCAGCATCTCTATTTCTTTGTTGAAATGTTCTTACACTTTCTGTATGTTCTATCTTAGTTCCTTCCTTAGATCTTATTTAGTTCATTGAACATTTTAATTATCAACTTTCTAAATTCTTTTTCTGGCGTTTCCTCTATTCTGAGGTGTCCGTGGGATCAGTTATGTCCTGAGGTACTTGGGATAGCTTGCTCTCTTCATTTTTCATATTGTTAGTATTTATGCCCATCTCCTGGGATAATTCTTTCTTCTACTTTTATGGGAGGGATTTTTTAGCGAGTTGTTTTTTCTTTACTGTGTGTCCTGGGTTGGCTAAATGTCAGTATTTTCACTCATTTTGAACTTGCTACTATGTTCTGTCTCTTAACATCACATTGAGATGAGATACTGGTCCCCAGGAATTATAGCCACTTCAGAGCGATGCCTTCTACTAATATATTTAAAAAGATACTAATAATGTTCTTCTGCAACCCACTAAACTATTGTTCTTGGTCAGTTTTTTTTGGGGGGGTGGGTACTAGGGATTGAATTCAGGGACACTCAACCACTGAGCCACATCCCCAGCCCTATTTTATATTTTATTTAGAGACAGGGTCTCACTGAGTTGCTTAGCACCTTGCTTTTGCTGAGGCTGGCTTAGAACTCATGATCCTCCTGCCTCAGCCTCTGGAGCCACTGGGATTACAGGCGTGCACCACTGTGCCTGGTCTTGGTCAGGTTTTTGAAGTAGGGGGTTTGTGTGTGTGTGTGTGTGTGTGTGTTTATCATTTGTTTATTCTCATCTCTGATCCAAAGGAGTCAAACTTGTTAGGGGAGTCTCTATATAGAGTTTGACTGCAGGCTTTTACTTTCCCCCTTTGTAGGAGTCTCAGACCTTATTCTGATGGTTCAAATTCCAAACAGCAGAGCAAATGGGACGTGCCTCTCCCCTCTACTTTGCCATCTTGCCAAATCTTGAAAACATTATTCATTTCCTGGCTTTTATGATGCCCATGGTTTTCCCTGAGGATCTTCCAGCCCAAGCAGAGTAGAGAGACTCGGGCTTCCTGAGCCCAAGAAGGGCAGCCTAGACATGGATCCAAAGAACCTGACTTATTTTATTCCTAGTATTTTGTGGTATTCTCCTACTAAATATATTAGCCTTTTGTTATGTAATAGTAAAAAGGTTTTGGAGTGCTTTTGACTGACTTTCACAGTGGTATTTTTGTTATACAAAAGAAATGGGTTTAGGTAGTCTAGTTTCTCAATCTCTCTTGTGTGGATTTGGGATCTTGTAACATGTTTTAGCATTCTCCATTTTTAGATGATAAACAAAAGTCTCCTATTTTTTTGCAAAATTGTTTTGGATTCATATTTTTTTTATCTGTCCAGAAATATTTTTAAGTATGTACTAGGGTCAGAATATAATCCACTTTTTTTTTCCCCAGATAGCTACATAGTTGTTGTTTTTTTTTAATTTATTTTTTATTTAGAGACAGGGTCTCACAAAACTGCTTATGGCCTCACATTCAGTGTAAATTGCCAAGGCTGGCCTTGAACTCATAATCCTCCTTCCTCAGCCTCCTGAGTTGTTGGGATCATAGTCATGTGCCACCACACCTGCCTTTACATATTTGTTCTTATGCCATTTATTTCATGAAACATTCCCTCAGTGAAGTGAGACCTTTATAACATACCATGATATTATGATATAAGAAGTATGTATTTGGTCTTCGTCTTTGGTTTCTAACCATAGAGCTTCTTTTTTATTTTATTTTAAAAAATTTTGTGGGCTTCATGTGTGTTAGCCAAGCATTCCACTACTGAACTACACCTGCTGCCCTTCACAAGAGCTTCTGAAATACTAGGGTTTGCCGGAATGATGGGAGGATTTTTTGTTTATTTACTCTTCTTTCTCTCTCTCTTTTCACTTTTCATTGATTCTTTTTAGTGATACATAACATTGGGATTCATTTTGACATAATTATAAAGGCACAGAATATAATTTGCTCTAATTTAGTCCCAAGTATTTCCCCTTTCCCATCCTCCTCCCTCTCCCTGTTCCCTTCCTTCTACTGTAATGACCTTTCTGCTATTTAATTTTAGTTTTTTGTCTGTGTTTTGTGTTTTGCTTTTTTTTTTTTTTTGTTAGTGTCTTGTGAATATGCGTGATGGTGAGATTCACTGGGGTATACATGCTCTTTGTCCTTGGTTACTGGCACAGACATCCTAAGAGCTCTGGAATTCCCTGAGAAGAGTTTCTTTGTTTACTAATAAGATGGTCCTTGGCTGAGTGGGACTTGGGTGTGTTCAGAATGGGAGATGGCTGCTAGGAAGATCAACCATGTAATCAGAAGGTCAGAACCTTTAGCCCCACCCTGGCCACTGGGGAAGGAAGAGGAGGTAGAAATGGAGTTAATCACCAATGGCTAATGAATTTAATCAATTATGCATCAATTTTCTTTGACCATCAACTTTAGAAAACTTCCAATTGTCAATTTTTTCTCTGCCTCTTTGAGATAAATCTTCTCCCTGCCTCTTGCCACTCCTACCACCTAGGAATGTCTATCTCAAGGATTTGAGAACCATCCATTTGAAATTTAAACCAGAAAGAGGTGGCCTTTATGGCAGTACTATAAACTTCTTAGAATTACTTTAATTTGATCTAACCATTTTGCTTTATAATTCTAGAATTCTTTTATCTTTTTTAGTTACTGCCTTCTGTTTTCTCTATCCTCATTATTTTGAAAAAAATTTGCATATTTAATATCCTGAGATTTATTTCCTTTTTTTTTCTTTTTAAGTATAGGCAGAACTGGGTGCAGATGGCATATACCTATAATCCCAGCAATTTAGGAGTCTGAAGCAGGAAGATTGTGAGTTTGCAGATGGCCTCAGCAACTTAGTCAGACCCTGTCTCAAAATAAAATATCAGGATGGTTGGTGATACAACTCGGTGATAAAGTGCCCCTGGTTTTATCCTCAGTACCAAAAATTAAAGTTATAAACACATCTAGACTTTTCCTAGTTTTGTTATGAATTACCAGATTTGTAATAATCAGACAATATTTATAATATATCTACTTTTGGGAATATTTATAAATCTCTTTTGTGAAACAACAGATCATCAGTTTCTGTTCTGAATGCTTAGATAATAGGCTGAAGTCCATTTAAAAAATAATGTCTTCAAGAAAGAGTTGCTAGAAACATACACTAATTTCGTAGACGATTTAAAATGTCAAGCCTGATGATTGAATAATAGTTTTGTTTGGTAAACAACTGTAGTAATTTTTTTTTTATTTCCCTAAATAATAGACAAACTAATTATGAAGTTTCTCTTTCTTTTAAGCCAGGGGAACTCCCCATCCGTGTGGCCATCTGTACGGAGCTATTAGTCTGAGGTCCAGAAAATAGCTTCTCTGAGCACATACCTGGTACATCTATGCTCATAGGCCATGTTTCTTGTTTTGCATCTCTTTGCAAAGATGAATGGTGCAAGATATAGACTAATGGATCTTCTGAATGTCAATATCAAGCTTAACCCCAAGACCACTGCTGTAGGCTGAGTGTTGCAAATATCAAAACATTTAAAAATTAAGAATGGCCATGTAGAATCTAAAATGGAAGAATAGCAAAGTAAAACTAGATCCATTGACAATTAAAATATATCTTAGAATAATTAAAAATAGTATTGTACAGGTGTGTGCCTGGACAAAGAGACAATAGAACACCATAGAAAATTCATCCAGTGATGGATTCATGCAGGAAGCTCTATTGGAAATGGCATTTCAAGTCTGGGTAGGGGGTGGGGGTGGCAGATGAATTATTCAAGTAATAACTAATAGTGTTGGAATAAGGAAGTAATCATTTGGATGAAATACAGTTGGTTCATTCTTCTATATCTTATATCTTACTAGCTAATTATACACAGATAAGTATGTCAAAGCTTTAAGAGAAAAAGCTTCTGTTCTGAAATGAATGTTCTTTTTTCTGGTTTTCAGGAGAAAGTTCTGCCATTAGTGCACCCAGGTGAGAACTTCCCAGTCAAAATTGCAACTCTGCAGTGCTCCCTCGATTGCAATTTGGAATACCTATGAGTTCTCTGTAATAGAGACTGAGGCTATTGGATCACGTGGTGTCTTCCTCTTAATACTCTTGTCTCTTAATACTTCATTACATTTATGCTATCAGAGCTCTGTCTTAGGGCGATCCACATGACTCCAGGTGTTAAGTTATTTAGGATTAAATATATTTTAACTAATGTGTTAACTTAGATATTAATGATTATCGAGGACCTATATGTATGAGTAAGTTATCATTAAATATTTAGAGGGGTAAAAATATCATTATTAACTATGATTATGATTATTATCATTTGGCAGTACTGGGGATTGAATCCAGAGCCTTGAGCAACAGACAAACTAATTATAAAGTTTCTATTCCCTTGAAGCCAGAGGATCTCCTATATCCATCCATGTGCCATCTACATGGAGTTATTAGTCAGAAGTCCAGGAAATAGCTCCTCTGATACATGCCTGGTAGGCAGGTGCTCTACCACTGAGCTACATCCCCAGCCCCTAGAGGGGTGAAAATATGCATAGACTAGAGGCCTATTTCTTCAAGAGAGATAATATCTTATAGGAGATGTAAGATATGCACAGAGAATAAGAAAGACAGAGATAAAGTAATGAGAAAGATGCTGGTTAAGTTCTGTGAGAGTTTATAAGAGTTTATTGGTAGCTTGGTCAATTTCCTGACCTGTGGTCACTCAACCTTTGTCCTCTGAACCTGTGAAGCTAGGTCCTCTGTTAGGACCTAAAAAGATAGATATGGGGAGAAAAGAAAACAAATATGAGGAAGAGAAAGTCGTAGCCAAGTCAGAGCCAACAGTCTGTGTCATGGGCCATTCGGTCACCTGATGGGGGTGTCCTGCACCTGGCTTCTACTCACGCTCTCCCCAGCCTCTTCCCTCTCTATTCTCTCTCTCCCCAGGGACTACCACGTAGATAGTTCACTTTCTCACAGAGGTGCTGCCAGCCCGAATCCTCAAGGGTTCACCCACCCTGGCCCACTCCTGGACACAGAGGATCTGCAGCCGGAGTATGTCAATGGTGAGTCCCCACCGGGAGGGGACCTAGGGCTGGGACAGGGAGGGAAGCAGAAGAGACAACCAGGCGGTCTTGCCTCTCCAACCTCGGGAGGCCCAGTCACTCCAAGAAACCAATGAGTCCCTCAGAGCCATGTTGGGGGTATGGTTGTGGAGCAGGAGACTGGGAAGGTGTGGCTGATGCCTGAACTTAACAGTGAACCTCAGGGAACGCTTGTCTTCTTCCTGCAGTGAGCCCCAGAGGAGATGAGGATGTGGTTTATTCCCAGATCTATAGCAGCCAGCAGCCAGAAGGCTCAGGTAAGAAACTTCAGAGTGATTCCTGTCAGGTGGATGTTCCTTGGAAATGTGCATTTTGTGCACAACAGGCTGCAAGATATCACTTACCCTTGGAATGAATCAGGAAGGATCAGGAAGTACCTGGAGGCAGGCTCTTGTGAATAAACTGAACTAAAGAAAAAAAAAAAAAGCAGAAGATCCAATAATTCTTCATTTGAATAGGACTAGACAGTTAAGGAGTATCCAGGATATAAGAAAGAGAGAAGAAAAACAGAGAAGAGTTAGAATTTCTAAAGCCATCATATCCAAAGTCCAGTCTCGGTTGCAATGGGTCATTGCGAAGCCTCTTTTTTTTTTTTTTTTTTTTTCAGTTTTCTGTTTTAATCGGTGTATTATAATCACACATAATAGTGGGATTAAAAATGCCATATGCTTACATGCACATAACATAATTTGGTTAATCTCATGCCTCATTATTTTCCCTTCCCCTCCCCTTCTCCCCCGCCCATCTGTCTAATCTGCTCTATTCATCTCCTATTTTTAATATTATCACCATTATTATTTACCATTATTTAAGTGATGCATCTTAATCACACACAAAGGTGGGATTTCTTGTGGCCTATTCATGCGTAGACACAACATGATTTGGGTAGATTTTGTCCACAGTACCTCCCAGGTTTGTAAATGGATGGAGATGGAGAACATCATGCAAAGTGAAATAAGCTGTGCCTCTCTTTAAGTGCCTGAAGACTTGGGATGACAACACGAATCACCTGATCTAGACAATTGTCACTTGGACACATAGCTTTGCAGGAACCAAGAGGACAGTTCTGTGGCAGTGCAGAGTGAGAACTTCCAGCTGTGGCCCTGAACCTGCCCTTTCTTCTGTGCTCTTAGCTTCTGACAGAGCCAGTGGCTGTTGGCAGCTTGGTCAATTTCCTGACCTGTGGTCACTCAACCTTTGTCCTCTGAACCTGTGAAGCTAGGTCCTCTGTTAGTGTGGATTAAAGTAGTGCCACTGTTGTTTCCTTCTGGGACCAGCCCAGCAGAATAGACAAACTACAGGAGGGTCTACCGGGTGTTCATCTTCCAAGCTCTTGAGGTGTCGATCCACAGTTAAGGAGAAGGAGGAGATTCAGTCCTACTATATACTTTGAAAGAAGGGGGAAAGAGGCAGACAGCAGTGAGCAGACCCTGCAGCCAGACTCCAACTGCTGGGTGACTGGGACCTGTCATCTTTGAATGTGCATTAAGTATCCTTCTCTATGGTAAGGTGAACCATCCGTGGTGGATTATCTAAAAAAAAACATAGAGGAATGATGGAAAAAGGAGCCCTGGAAGGATGTTGTAATGGTCAGAGAAGCCAAAAAAATAAAAAATAAAATAAAATAAATCATGAGGATAATAGCTCACAGGAAGTTTCATCAGAGAGAGGAAGAGCTTTGTTAGTAAGTGTTGGTGGGGGACATGGGGCATGCAGTCTTATAGGAGCTCAGAGTGAGCAAATTTAATGGATGGATTTTACGGAACAGGAAGGGTTGGACTTCTATCCATGAAACGTAGCAGTTCTCTGCCCTGCCGCACACAGTCTGGGCGTAGGATATAAGCAGAGACCCAAGTATTCAGTACTATTTGTTTTTTGCCTCCACAGCAAACATCAGGACGTCTCTGGAGAACAAGGTGAGCTAGAGCCTTTGGCAGTCCCTGCGTCTCGACTTTCTTCACCTGATTCCTTCTCTTATGCTGGTATGTCCCACTGTTTTGTGTCTCTCCCAGGATTTCCGAGTCATCTACTCCTCTGTGAAGAAGTCATAAAGCTTGGCAGAACCAAGAGCAGATGGCTGCAAAGATAGCGCCTCACTATGGATTTTATTAGCCCCTATGCACATGCTCAAGGCTGACCCCCTGTCTCAGCAAGAATGTGCCCCAGGGACTCTAGGCCAGCCACCTGCCTCATGATTTTTATTCCCATCAACTTCCCTCCCCGATATTTTCTCTTATTCATTAAATAGTTCTTGAACTGCCACTACATCCCAGGTACTGCGAGGTCAATGATCTCTAGATCTTAAATCATCAACGTGAAAAGACTTGAACAGCAGAGGCAAGGCCTCTCCTTCTCCTCCTCTGAAGTGAGAACAATAGAACCCGTCTAGGGGCTTCTTTTTCCTTCCCAAACTAGGACTCGGTCACCTTTTGCCTCCCCAGAGACCTCACTGACAAACGGAATTCTCTCTTGCTCTTGTGAGAACTTGACAGGGGACTCTGGGAGGAAACGGCAGCCTGGGGTACTTGCCACCGTGTCCAGGTTCTGGAAGGTTCAATTTTACATCAGTTTAAACAAACTAACAAGGGGGCTTACCATGTTTTGAAGTGTTCAGTGTTGCACATTGATTCCCACAGTGTGGGCAGTAAGAACACAGCCTTTGGAGTCCTGCGGTGTGGCCCCAATCCCATTCCCTTCCAGTCGGGTGTTCTTGAACAAACTACTGAAACTTCTTGGGCCTTGGCTTCCTAGATTTTGGATAAGTATGACCCACAGGGTTACCTGAGGATTATGTAAACATTCATTCATTGCTTGACATGGTTTCTGCCCTATAGGTCACACTGCAGAAGTTCTTCGTGTTCATGTCAGATACACAAAATGATTACTCCGCCTTCAAGCTCAGCCCTAAAGCTTCCAGCTTAATTAAGAAATCAAAGTAATGAGGAACTCAAAGCTAATGACTGTCAAGGGCAACTAGCAAATTTTCACCACTCTGCTTTTTAAATGAATGTTTTATATAATTTCATGCCCTTATTTCTGTCACGGTAAAATAAGCTGCTTGGTGAGAAGAAATTTACTTGTGTTCTTGCTCAGACGGTCCATCCACGGTGTAGTTGGCAGGAGTAGCACAGTGAGCACAGATGACAGGTCCGAATGCAGAGCAACAATCTGTTCCAGGGAGGACAAGTTACTTTTTTTCATATAATTGTTTCTGGCAAATGCAGTCACCAATTGGAAGGATGTATGTAGGTGGCTGTGGGCTTGGAGTTGGTATTTAAACAACTGAAAATAATTCAGAATGTATGAAGTACATAAAGTTCGTTAGAAAAAATAATCCAGAGTGATTATGACTGTTATTATTTGATTTTTTATTGAAATGATTATAGATTATCCAGAAATTGCAACACAGTGAACCAAGAGACCTGTGTACCCTCAACCCAGCACCTCTGTCAGGTAACATCTTGAGTAAATCAATGTTGGTGCCATCCACAAAATATCTTCAGATTTCACACATTCCACAAACACTCACTGTGCATGCGTGCGTGCGTGCGTGTGTGTTTCAATGCAGTTTTATCCACAGTGTAGCTTTGTATAACAAGCTCCACGGTGATCAGGATTTAGAGGATTGCTTTCACAGAGAGCTCTCTGTGGCTACATGGTCTTGTCTCCACTCCCAATCTTTAACGTCAACCACTAACCTGTTCTTCATGATTAGAACTATGGTATTTCCAGGAGGTTATTTAAATGGAATCATAAAATATACAGGTTTTCAGATTGATTTTTTTTTCACTCAGCACATGCCTTGAGAGCCATTTTCATGTCATTCAATAATTTGATTGTTCCTATTGCTGAGTAGTATTCCACGGCACAGATCAGTCATTCATCTACTGGAGGACATTGAGGTTGGCTCCAGGTTTTGACTATTACCAATCAAACTTCTATGATCATTTATCAACAGGTTCTTACTGAACACGAGTTTTCATTTCTCTGGGATAAATGCTTAAGAGTGATTACTAGGTCTTAATGGCATGTGCATGTTTAATTTGAAAAGACAATGCCAGAATAGCTACTCTTTTTCATTTCCCAGCAGTGAATGAGTGATCTGTTCTTTCTGTATCCTTGCCAGCATCTGGTCTCATTGCTATTTTTCATTAAAGCCATTCTGATTGCTGTACAGTGATATCCAATTGTTGTTTTAATTTGCATTTCCCTCAGGACTAATGTTGACCTTTATATATTTTGATTACCTGTTTTTCACAGGTAGATCCTCATTGAGAAAAATATTATTCAGGTTTTTGTCCATTTCCTAATTGAATTGTTTGCTTTTGCTGTTGGATTTTGAAAGCTTTTTATAAGCTTTGTTGGATATTGGATGCAAATACTTTCTCCCAAGTCTATACCTCATCTTTCCATTTTCATAATAGGTCTTTCACATACCAGGAAAACTATTTTTAATTTTAAAGAGGTCATAGTTATCGGGAGGCAGAGGCAGGAAGATCACGAGTTCAAAGCCAGCCTCAACAATTTAGCAAGGTGCTAAGCAACTCAGTGAGACCCTGTCTCTAATAAAATAAAAAATAAGGCTGGGGATGTGGCTCAGTGGTCGAGAGCTCCTCAGTTCAATTCCTGGTTCCCCTCCCTCCAAAAATGAGGTCAAATTTAGTGATTTTTTTCTTTTATGATTCTTTTCTTTCCTTGTGTTTTATATCAAGTCTTAGACTCTTTACCTATTCTCAACCCACATAGGTTTTCTCATGTTTTTTTTCCCAAATTTTTTATATTTTTACATGCTACATTTAAGTATGTGATCCATTTTTATATTAGATATGAAGCTTAAGTTAAGGTGTATCTTCTTCACCTCTGGATGTCTCATTGCTTGAGTATCATTCATTGAAAAGGTTATCCTTCCACCTTTCAAGACTTTGTCAAAAATCACTTGGGCAAATATGTCTATTTCTGTGTTCCACATTCTTTTCTACAGACTTTTTTTTTTTTTTTTTTTTTTTTTGGTGCTGGGGATCAAACAAGGCAAGCACTCTACCAACTGAGCTATGTCCCCAGCCCCAAATTCTATCTTTATTACTGTAGCTACTTAGTACTTTTAACTTTCAGTGCTAGGGATCAAACTGACATGCTAGGCAAGCACTTTACTACTGAGCTACATACTCAGTCTTGTAATTCTCTTTAATATCCAGAAGAGCAATTCTTCCAATTCTCTCTTCCAATTTCATTATCAATTATTTTTAACAAATGCTAATGAGAAGAAGAGTAGCAGCTGTAATAAAATAACATGTTTTCATCTCTAACATGTGCAATTAGCATGATAATGGCAGGAATATGTAGACCAAATATCATGACAGAATTATAGTAAAGAATATAGTCAAGAAGGAAAAAAAAAAGGGGTGCTCGCTTCGGCAGCACATATACTAAAATTGGAACGATACAGAGAAGATTAGCATGGCCCCTGCGCAAGGATGACACACAAATTCGTGAAGCATTCCATATTTTTGATAGTAGAGGATAGGAAAGGTAGCAGACTACAACAGTTACTAATAGGGCATTATGTAAATATGTGGATGTGTAACCAATGTGATTCTGCAATCTGTATTTGGGGTAAAAATGGGAGTTCATAACCCACTTGAATCTAATGTATAAAATATGATATGTCAAGAGCTTTGTAATGTTTTGAACAACCAATAAAAAAAGGGGGGGGCATCTGTATAGGTTTTAAAAAATGGCAAAGAAAATATCAAGAGGAGAGAGGTCTCCACTTCCAGATTACTATTCTCATTATTATTTTTATCCTTGGCTGAATTTTCTTTCTTTTCATATCACAATTAAAATGACTGAAGAAACACAAAATTAGGGGAAATATGTGTATTGGCACATGCCACCCATAAAATAGAAATTACTTCAAAATATTATGCAGGTGAAAGGAAATAAATAATAGAAATACCTACAAGTATGCCTTCAGGAGCCGCAAATGGATTATGGGTCTATGAACTGCCCAGAGACAGAGGTGACGCCCGTCTAGAGAACTCTCAGCACCAAGGGCCCAGCGGAGATTGCCCAGTTGCCAAGGGGAGTTCCTTGCTAGCTAAGGAATTTCATCAGTTTGTAACCTTGGATTCCAACACCTGCTGCCCAGTAGAGAGTCATGGGCACACGCTGATAAGCCCTCACTGGGCTGTTTTAGCCCCAACTTCAGTTTTGTTTATCTTGAAGATCCTTTCTCACAGTCAATCCTTTTGATGTCTACACTGTATAGTAATCGTGTGGCGCTTGCTTGTGGTCAGTCTTCCTCCACCAGGAGTCGGCTGAAGCACCGAGCCCCCAACTTTTTCTCTACTTTTGTGTCTGTTCATCTTCTCTTAATCCCCTCACTGCCTGGTTTGGGAAGCAGTAAACGGCCGTGCAGGACGTTAAATGAGAATGAAATGAGGAACGTCTCTGGTATTGAAGTCTGAGCATCGGGGACTGAAGGTGAGCAGGTTTCATGGGGCTACCACGAGGTGGGTTAGTATAACCTGTACAGTTAACCCTGGGGAATTAGCAGGTATCAGGATATAAATTTAAGGTGAAAAATACCTAAATGTGAACTTTAAAAAAAGAGACAAGAGGGGCCTGGGGTTGTGACTCACTGGTAGAGCACTCGTTTAGAATGGGTGAAGCACTGGGTTCGATCCTCTGCACCACATAAAAGTAAATAAATAAAGTAAAAGTATTCTGTCCAACTACAACTAAAAATAAATAATAAATAATTTTTAAAAAATAGAGACAAGGGGCCTGAAATCAATTGACCTAGACAACCACCCCATCTATTCTTCCTAGACAATCCGGCATGAATCAATGGTTCAGAAAATCTGAAAAGAACTTCCAAGCCGGACCTGGTACCACCTTATAGTGATGAACTATTATTCACTACTGTTTATGTCCAACCCTTCCTGAGGAAGAGGGCACACTCCCATTATTAACAGCTGCCTTGAGGGGGAACATATTAAAGTGTGCGTGGGAACATGGGTAACTTGCTGTATCTCTGTTTAGGGGTGCTTGCCCCAAACTCACCCTTCTCCCTTAAGAATCACTCATCTACCTATTTTGGGTTTGCCAGAAACCAGAGGAAATTGTAGAGGTTCACAAATCCCAGGTCTGACCCAGTGACCTCTCTGATCTCAGGTGGAGACTCTCGGATGATGTCATTTGACCAATCAACTCTCCTCTAATTGCTTAACAGCCACACATATGACCTGCTTCTGCTGAAATCTCAGAGCTGTGAAGAGCTACAAGAACCTATGTGGAGTGTGTGTGTGTGTGTGTGTGTGTGTGTATTCACTATAGAAAAACTAGAAATAAGAATAAGTCAGAGAGAAATAAAAATCACGAATTGTCATCACTAAGATGATTGTTACTTTCTATGCATGTGCTCACACATACATAAATATATGCTATTTAAAATATGATAACATTTTCTATTTTAATATTCTTTGTTATGTTTTCATACCATTCAATATTGTAGTAAGATATTTGTGTGGTATGTTTGGATATATAGTAACTTATAAATGACTTATTTGAGGGCTGATTTGACAAACAGTTTTGCAGCGAACCTCCTTGTCTCTAAGTCAAAATTTGGGGTAGCATCACTAGTTTAGATAAATGAAACCTGTTATTCTTGGTTGTTTTTGTTTGTTTGTTTTGTTTTGTTTTTTGACAGTACTGAGGATTGAGGCCAGGGCCAATAGCATGCTCTCCACCACTGAGCTACATTCCCAGCCCTTTTCTATGCAAAGTCAGACAATAATTTGGCAACATTTTTCATGAGATATCCAGGATCTATTGATATCTACTATCAAGATAAAGAACAGAAACAATCTGATTTCCAGAGAGAGAGAGAGAGAGAGAGAGAGAGAGAGAGAGAAGGATTTCTGTTTTCTCAACAAACTATGTGAGCAAATAGAAACCAGGAAGGGGGAAGTCTTTCCTTTCTTGCTTTCTATTTAGTCAAATGTTCCAAAGACTGGAACATCCCTGCCCTCTGTTACTTTTTGGCTAACCCTGTCAGGTCAATTGCTGGCACAGTCCCCTCTCAATGGCTGAATAAGGAGGCTTCAAGGTACTGGGTCTTTCTGTGGGTGTTCATGTTGGACAACCTGGAGCAAGATCTAGGGCATCGACAGGATGGGGACCCAGCATCTGGAGATCTTTGGAACTTTCTTAGAGCCTACCTCTGGTCAAAGTCTAGCAGGGAGGCCGAGTCTCACTTTTAGTCTCTAGTCCTCCATTTGGGAACTGAGAAAATGAAAAGATGTAGATTTCCAAGAAAATATAAAAGTGATACATTTCAATTTATACAAGTGTCTTTGCAGTGAATTTCATTCTGATCTCATAGGTAATTTTAAAAATGATGTAATTGGGATTTTTTTCAATATCAAACTCCAGTATTGAAAATGACAAAATAAAAATCAACACTAGATAAAGGACCAAAATTCACCATAGGTTCTGAGACCTCTTGATAAGATTTTATTTCCTAATAGTAAACAAGAGAAGCTGAGAAATTTGTTAAGGAATTGTGATTCCTTTTCTATGCTCAGACATTCGGTTAACTTTAGAATGAAGAAATGGATTCTTAAGCCAAAACTGACCTGAAGTTGGGAAGAGGGGACTTGCACTTCCTACTGTTATGGTAAGACTGCAATAAATCACCGAGTCAATCTTAAAGCAGGAGACAGAACCATCTTTATTCACCAGCTGGTGGGTCTGGATTCACCAGCTGGTGGGCCAAGGGGCAGGCTGCAAGTCTACACCCTCCTACTCCTCTGCGGGTTTGAGTACACCTTTTATACCATAAGGAAAGCATGTCAGTACGTTAATCATAAGTGGCTGTTGCTAGGATTCAAGACCATAATCAAACATCATGAGATCTAAAATCATAAGCAGAAGGGGAAGTGAGTCAAAATGACCCTAATTGAATACAAGTTAAAGAAAGATTACTAACGCCTAGACAATCATTCTCTGACAGGGTGCATTGGTCCAAGAAAAAAAATAAAAAAATTTTACATTGTATAAGAATTGCCATTTTGTATTACGGAACATGCTAAGCAACTGCTCATGGGTACAGAGGCGGGGTGTCCCCATGGGAGAAGCATTTCTTACATGGCATGGAGTCTCTGGATAAAATGCAGTCTGTTTGGTCACTGCCCACAAAGCCTGGGCCATAACATACCCGGTACATGAGAGAGAGAGACCCTTCTCTACATTCTATCCCTGGCTCTGGGTCTTAGGCATATCAGGTCCCTGAAGCTGTGGAAATAGCAGGGAGAAGAATGAAATCTGGAGATGCTGAACATCTTGGAAAGGGGATCAGCTATTAAAGGAAAGTTAGGAAGCATAGTGTCAGTATCTGCATGATGCAGGTGTCACAGGTAAGAAGAGAAAACTTGTGGAAGAGGAAGAAAGGAGTTTACAAAATCAGAGAAAGATGAAGGATTTCAAATGGAAAGTTATCAAGATAAAAATCATTTGCTAAGCTAAATAGGAAAAAAATCCTAAACATTAAAGGATAATTTAGGAATATCAGAACCAAGGGATAACTCTAAAATAGTCAAGAGAATAAAGGTATTATCCTACAGATCACAGGAATAAGAAAGACCTCAGACTTCTTAACAATAACATTCAGTTTAAGAAGCAATGCAAATAATATTTTTCAAAGTGTTCAAGGAAAAGAGTCAAACCTATTTTGTATCTATCTAGACTCTCATTTAATTCTTAGGGTGAATAAAGATATAATCTGATAGAACGGGTTTCACACATACACACACACAACACAGAGAGGAAGTCTCCAGTGAGAAAAAAATATATATATGTATATATATACACACACACACACACAGAGGAATATTCCACCAGACACAGAAAATGAGTTTCCGTATGCAAACTAGTAGGACTTCACTTAAATGAACAATGACAAAGTACATAGGATGAACACAATGAAATAAATAAAATTCTATCACTTAAACTCGAGAGTATGGTAACACGATTGAAAGGTTGGGAGGAAATCCATTAGAAGAAACAAATGCACATCATTATTCATTTTAGTAAGTTAGTAATTTCCACCCAAAATGAGAATAGAATGGGCAACTCTCGGAGCAACCTAAGAAAACTCAACCTTGACCCCTGCGGTAGCGACACTGAGCTGGCCACCACCTTCTCTGAGCACCTACACCATCTTGAAAATCTGCCAGGGATGTCCCCACCAAAGGCTCTGGGTCTGGCCTAACAAAAGCAGATTTGAAAATGAAAGCTGAGCCCAGAATGGAATTGACAAGCTCCGTCTCAACGGAGGTTACCAAAGTGCCAGATGGTCTGGAGATCAAGTACAGATAGACCAAATATGGTCCATGTGGTCTCCATAGATAAGAGGATCACCGAGAACACACTGGGCCCTGACATGACCAGGAAGATCAGTTTGCACATGGCCTGAAGCGGATCTGTATTTCATTCTTGCCACCTCACACTGGGGCACAGGGAGGAGGCTAAAATCAATACACAGGACTAGTGGGTGCTTATCGGCCGGTCAGAGAGGTGGATCTTGACACCTCTCATCTTCCGTACAGGTGATCTGAAGTAACCTCCAACTGATAGATTTAGGATACACTCAGACTCAAGAAAGCCAGGTATCAAACTAAAAATGTCAGGTCTATTGACTGATTGTCAATGTCGGTGGCTACTTGGTCTATGTCTGGAATCTCAAGCATAAATGAACACTGTATAATCACTTAAACTATGTTGCAGCATAGTTGCCTTCAGGATTTAGTGTTTCTTTTAATGTTAAAAGTCTAGAATGCTTTAAGGATCACTCAACATCTTGAGAAACCTCCAAGTTAAAGATGATTCAACTTTCAAAAGTACAAAAATGAACCCTGTTCCACCTGTAAACTTGGGGAGAATTGGTGGTCCCTCCAGAGATGTCAAGTTTCTATTTTATCTAGAAATAGCTGCAAGTGGTAATATGTAGTAACTTTGTAAATCCATATTGAGTAAATGAATAAAACTGTGACTTCCGTAGATCTGAACCTTAGCTTTGTACCTTAACTGAAGAGCGGCTCACTGCTTCTCTGTGTGCAAAACTCTCCTGAAAGGGATAAGAAAAGTCCTCAAGACCTATTTCTACTCCAAACGCTGAATTCATCGCTCCACCAAAAGTAGTCTGCAGGGCATGGAGACTAATTTGTTGGTGCCATTTTGCAGGCAAGACAGTGTGTGTAATGAAGCAAATAATGAAGGAATTAATTCCCTCTGATGTGGCTGTCTTTTGTCCTTGCTCCAAAGTAAGAAAGAGCCACCAGGAGCTCCAGCCACAAGCTGAGAAATGTCCCCTACCGCTGTAATAATGCAGTGACAATGCTCCAGATCTAAATTGGACTTCTGCTGAATTCTCATCATTCGATTTCTTTTTTAGCAGTATAATGGGCTCATTTTAGAGGCGTCCACCTTGTGTGAAATTAGCTCTCTTCCTTCAAATGGTGTAATTCGTAACATTTAAAATAGAACTTGAATAAAATATTGAGAACCTCAAAAAAACCAGAAAATTCAGCTTCCAGAATGAAAAACAGTGGGCAAGGGGAAAGAAAAACAAAAAGAAAATATGAGTAAACAGAAATGAAAAAGTAAAATAATAGAAACTAGGTCCCAATAGCACAGTAATAACAATAATTTTAAGAGGGCTAAACTTAATCAAAATGTATGGTCCCAGATCATATTTTTTAAAAATTCAATATGTGCTTATAAATATATTTATAATATAGTACAAAATAAACACAATATTATACCATTGCAATTCGATCTCATTCAATTCAAACAAGGCTATTTGAATTACATTGAAAATAAAACTATTTCAGTCTCTGATTTTACCATTAAAGTGAATTTTGTGTTGATAAAATTCTCCTTCTCCTAAAATTCAAATAAGTCTCATGTTTTTTCTTCCCACTCCTAGGTGCTAGGTAATTGCATATTTAATGCTCTAATTATAAACTAGAGTGTTAAGCACAAGGTACTTAGTCAAAATTCAGTCTGTCCCCCTTTTCTTTGCATTAAATTGATCCCCTTCCTCAGTCTATATCTGTGTCACGCTGGAAGTCTGAGAGTGTGGACTGAGCTGAACTTCGTCTCTCTTCCTCCACTCTCCCCAGGAGGACTGGCACAGGAGCAGGCCAGCAGGAGAGGAGCAGGCTTCACTCATCGGAACCCATGTCAAAGTTCTGAGACACCTGTCGCAAATGTCCAGACCCAGGCAAAGAGGCTTTCACCCCCAACCCGCCCTCCCACCTTGGAAAGTAAGGAGGAGAACCCAGCACATCAGGTGGCCCACAGAAGCATATTCCCCAGTCTCCTCCGTCTCTCCCCGTCCCCTTACATTCCTCAACCACATAAGGAGTTCAAGAGTCATGGGACAGATCCTCAGAATTGACTTTAAAAGTCACCTATGACTACTTGCCAACTAGTGATGGAATTTTACAGCTATTACATCCTGATGCCTCGTCAAAGTCAAAGCTTTTAATAATCCGCTGACAAGGATCTGAAAATGTACTGTCTTTGGAAGTACACACGGAACATTCAAATGCATAAATCATAAATTCAATAAAAAGCCAACATTGTGTTTTCAAACCTTTATGCAATAAAAATTCAAAATAGATTTAAGCCAAGAGTGAAAACCGCATCGTGTCTCGAGAAGAAACAAGAACTTACTCAAAATAGCCCTGTAGTTAAAGAGGAAATCATAAAGAGTATTATAAAATCACCAGGCTGGTAATGCAAATATAATGTGCAAGATACAGAACCCAGCCAGGGCAATTCTTGGAGAGAGTTTTATTGCATTCATTAACCTTTATTTATTGAATTAATAAAAAAAATGATTAAAGTCAAGAGACCTACCATTCAATTTAAAAAGGCTAGAAAAAGCAACAATAATATTCTCCCACCAAAATGGAAGCGAAGAAAAATGCAAAAATAATAAAAGGATGAAAAATGAAAAAAAAGAATCATCCAAACCAGTAGCTCTTCCTCTAAAAAAAAAAGGAGATACACAACATCTAGCAAAACTTATTAAGAAGAAAATGCAGAAAAATAAAATACAGACTATTAAAGGGCAACTACCTAACAAAAGATATAAAGGGTAATCTCGTATTAATAAATTTGTGAGTTTTACGAGTGACTATACGAGGAGGTACCCTGAAGAGATTCTGACTTCCAGACACACTCTTCTCCCTTCCCTTCACACGCTAGCCGCCGTATGTCTACCTTGAACAACTAATCAGTAATTCTTGTCAACGCAGCAAAACTGTTTGTTTCTTTGTTTTTTGGTCTGTTGGTCCATTGACATGAAGAGCCCCAAACTGCCAGGCTACAATTCAGTTCCCAGATCACTGAAATCATTGAGTGGAAGCATTTTCTAAGACCTCTAAGCAAAGTATAAACCCATAGGAATGATAAGAAAATGTGTTGAAAGGGGTCATGACTCATATTAGTGAGATATATCATGTTATATCTCACTTCCACTCGGTTCTCAGAACCTGTGTCTGACTGTGAGGGACTGGTTTCCAAGAATGAAGTTGGCCAATAGCCAACCTTCCATGACGCTGTCTCCCAGCAGGGACTGTGAGTCTTCCACATGCCACGACACTGTTTCCAGGTGATGGGTAAGTAATACAAGCTGACATTTGGTAGAAACTAGCCCATTCCCTTAGTTCTGTCATTGCAAAATAAGCTGCTGGATGAGAAGAAATTTTCTGTGTTCTTACTCACACAGTACATTGATGGTGTAGTTGGCCCAGATGGTAAGTCCATATCCAGAACAACAATCTGTTGCAAGGGAAGACAAGCTGCTTCTCTTCCGTTATTTGTAGTTGATTTGCTACCAGCTAACTAGCAGGAAATCTCCCTAGTCTCTACTCCCTCAAACCTAATAGATTATTGTATTAGCTCATCTTGCATTTCTACAATGAAATACTGGAGGCAGGATAACTTTATAAAGAAGTTAATTTAACTCACAGTTCTAGGAGATCAAAGTCCAAGGTCAGCCAGCTCTGTGGTTTTGGCTTCTGATGAGGGTCTAATGGTAGATGGCCTCTTCTCATGGTGGATGGCAAGGGTGGAAACAAGTGATCACATCCTCAAACTGGAAGCCAGAGGAAGACCCATACTTCCTTACAAAGGCCCTCTTCCAGTTGGCCTCAGAGATCTCCCACCTCTTAAAGATCCCACCTCCTGGGCTGGGGATGTAGCTCAGCTGGTAGAGTGCTTGCTTCACATGCACAAGGCCCTGGGTTCTATCCCCAGAACTGCCAAAGGGGCAGCTGAGGGCAGCTCCTTAAGGTCACCTACACTTGTTCCTGCATGGCTTCTTCAATCTTTAAACCAGCAATGGTACACGAAGCCGTTGTTTTTCTAGTTTCTTACTTTTGCTACAAATTGGGAAACTCAGTTTTAAAAGAGTTTGACATCATTAGATTAAATGTACTTAATCCAGGTGTTCAAAGTTTGGAAGCCTGATAAACCCGCCCCTTTCTTGGTTAGAGACCTCAAAGGACTCTACTGCAGACATTAGAGGGAATTTACAGTAGCGCTCACACAAATGGATACTGGCTTCAAGACTTCTGGGGACCTCGAAAGTGGTAGCTTTATGAACTTAGATTAATGTGGTGTCAGACTACTAGTGACTCCAGAATCCTGGCAAAAGGAAAACAAATAGGCTTGGGAAAAGACAAGATGTAATAGTCAGCAAACAAGAAAGAAGACACCATGAATAACAATCAGAAGAAATGACAATGGACAAGTGAAATCTTGGGTCAGGCTGATCAAGAAAGAAAGAAAGGGAGGGAGGGAAGATATGAATAACCCATATCTGGAATGAAAAGCACGATGATTATATATTCTCAAGTTATTACAGATAAAATCAGAGGTTAATAAATAATTTAATGCAGAAAAAGTAAAAATTAGAGGATGGGAGAAATTCCTAGAAAAATTAAACTCCTTTTTCTTCTAGAAAGAAATTTTTGAATTCTGAATTTTGAAAACACTGAAATGAACTGAAGAAATACAATCCCCTAAATAGGGGTATAATTGTTAAAGGAATTATTGAGACAATAATGAAAAACCTTCCACAAAGAACACTGAAGTCCCCAGTAGTGATACTGGTAAGTTTTGTCAAATAATTTGAAAGAAGTCATGCCAAGCCTACACAAACACTTGGAAGTATTTGGAAAAAGGAGAAAGTTTCACAAGTCATTTTATAAAGGCAGGATAATTTTTATATCAAAACCGAATCAGAATACCATGGGAAAAAAATCATAGACTAATCTCACTAATAAATAGAAGGGGACTTCTTTTCTTTGGGGGGAAAAAAAAGAAAAGAGATATTTATGGAAAGAAAAAAAAATCCTGCAATTAGTGTTATAGTTGATGGGAAAATGTTGAAAAAGTGCCATCAGGGATGGAGCTGTGGCTCAGTGGTAGAGCACTTGCCTGGCTCGTGTGAGGCACTGGGTTTGATTCTCAGCACCACATATGAATAAATAAAGTAAAGATTCATCAACAACTAAAAAATATTTAAAAAAAAAAAGAAAGAAAAGAAAAAGTGCCATTAACATTCTTAAGAATATTGCCTAATGTATGATATAACAAAGTACATAAGTGCATTCTACCGTCATGTATAAGTAATTAAAACCAATAAAAATTTCTTTAAAAAATAATATTGCCCAAGATCATTTTTGTGGCAAAAAGGAAGAAATTTTAAAAATCAGGATTAGTATTACTTGTAAATGATGGGATTACATATACATAGCAAATCCAAAAGAATATGTAGATAAATCATTGAAATTAACACAAAAGTTTAGAAGGATTACTTCAAAAAAAATATGAAAATCAAAGGATATCTTTATCACATAGGCATAAATAAAATGAACACAAAATATCATATGCAACGGTACAAAAATTACCCAAGAATAAATTCTAGCGCATTATTACACCAAGGGATAATTACATATTTATATAATGCAATAACTATATTGTATTATATAAATGAAAAGAGCTGTAAGAGCAGATTTTAAATGTTTGAGATGATGAGTAACCCACATACCCGGGAGACGGGCGATTGAGAAATGAGAGACGGAGACCAGGCAGAGATACACATGAGACAGTTTACTTGTCAGAGCTGACAAACGAAGGCCATCTCTCCATAGATGGAGGGAGACAGGACAGGCTTGGATCTGGGGGCATTTATAGGCCAGGCTCAGGGATCAGAGCTGGGCGGTCCTAATGATTGCGGGTTTACTGGTCTGCGGCAGTGGTGACCGTTTCCCAGAAAGGTCCTTGGGTGGGAAAACGGCAGCTGTCACTTAAGATAGCCGCCCAGATACTAAGCAAGGACCTTACACAAATATACCCCACTTCACCCCATACTAAATAGGTAGTATTACTATCTGTTGATTAAAACTAGATTAATTTTTTAAAAGGTACCTAAGAACAAAGGTAAAGAGACATTTACGACATCTACCAAGCAACTATAAAAGCATTAGAAAAACATTAAATCAGAAAATAAAATTTAAAGAGAAGAAACATTATTTAGTGGGGGTGTAGTGCAATCCCCAGCACTGATAGGCAAGAGGCACATGGGAGGGTGGGAACATAAGGTTAAAGGGGTAATTTTACAAACTGGTCCCCTGTGCCGATCCCACATGCTTTCTCCAAAAAATTGACTCACCTGCCTCCCTGCCCAAATGAAGTCAACAGGACATGTTCCATCCCTCGGCAGCCACTTGTTCTGCAGGAAAGACGCAGGCCTGAAGCCTCCACTCTGCCAGGTTACCCTGAAGAAGGGAACGTTTGTGACCCTCACACCGACCAGATCCCAGAACCCAGGGAGGTGAGGATGATTTTCCCTGACCATAAAATCTCTAAGGGTCTCATCCAATGAGAGCAGATTGCAGGGGCCAAAGTGAGGCAGAATTGCCTTGGGCTTTGCTATGCACACTGGGGTCTTGTAAGTCTGATTCAATTTTACTATCAGGAAAAAGTTTGCTGGCAGTTTGCTGGCAGCTGGAAGTTTGCTGGGGCCCCTTCCGCTGTGGCTCTCAATACTTGAGGGTGTCCCATTTGCCTCGTTTCCTATCCTTTCTAACGAACTTTTCTATTTTTGCTAAGTCTCGTGTCTTGCCTAGAACCCTCTCAAGCAAGAGCAGGACAATCCGGGTCAGGGCCCTCACAGCTGTGCTCAGGCTCTGTGGGCAGATCTCCTCTGCATCAGCACTGAAGAAAGGAAAAGCCAGATATGGGCTCAAAGACACAAGGATAGACTCATCAACTAATGCCACCGTAAAGAGAATCCAGACACTCATGCCACTATGCACAGATCCAGGCTTGCATGTACCTGTCATGAAGGACACAGGAGTGGGAAACAAGTGAGCTTGCTGTAATTGATTCTGGGACCATTAGGTATGCAGATGGAGGGGAAAAAAAAAAAAACATTTTAAATCTTTTCCCCACTTCATACTCAAACAACAATAAAACCTATTCCAAGAGAACGAAAAAATTAAATATTAAAAGCCGAACAGACTTTTAGATGACAACTTAATACGAGATCATCAAAATTCAGAGACAATTTCTTAAACAAGATCGCAAAAATAAAGGAAAAGATTGACAAGTTTGACTGCGTTAAAATTCAGAACTTCTGTTTATCCAAAGGCAGGAGAAAGAAAGTGAAAAGGCTGTGTAGAGAAGGAGAAGATATTTATATTACATTAACTCAACCAAGAGTTTGTACCCAGAACTGCAAGTCACAAAGAGCTACAGACCTACAGAAAAAAGCTAGATAGATAGCTCAATAGAGAGGACCAAGCAAGCACTCCATCCAAGAGCAATTCCAAAGACAGTCCACCTGTAAAACTGTGGCCGATCTCACTTAAAAACAAGAACACAAAATAAAATGAGAGTGAGATACCACTGAATAGGTACGACCGTCAGAGAGTAGGACATAAGCAGGCAGTGAGGGAGATGAGCCCATAGGCACGGCTCTGTGGAAACATTCCAACCACCAAAACCCTTTGACCCAGAGGACTGGAAAGGGGGAGGCGGGCCTGACCGGAGTGGGAGCTACAGAGAGTTCCAGACTCAACAGGTGAAAGAACACACCCCTCAGAAGGTCACAGCATGACCAAGAACAAGTCACCTTCCAGATGCCTCATTCTCATGAAAGTTAGGCAACTCCACCAGCCAGGTAGATGAAGGCAGGCAGGGAGAACAGGCAGGAGGAGCGGAAGATGGAGAGGGTGGATACGGAGGGCAGATGTCAGGACCACCGTTTGACATGTTTGACAAGTGTCCACCATTTGATGTGCTCCAGCCTGAAAAGTCTTAACTGGACTTCTCCAAAAATCGTCACCATGGCTGATTTTAGGACTGTCAGCAAAAGAGTCTCTGTAGATAAACTTCCCATTTTCGTGTTTACTGATTTTAGGACTGTCAGCAAAAGAGTCTCTGCAAAAGAGTTCAATGTAGATGAACTTCCCATTTTCTGTTTACTTGGCCATTGGCCGGGAAGATACCAACACTCCAGGTGCTGGACACCCCCTTACTAGTTTTTCACAAACTTATCCAGTATAGTACTTTGAAGAAATGTGCAAACAAGGCCTCTGGCCTTGAGCTGGGCTTCACAGAGATGTCTACATTTTTAAGATAAGTTACAAATGGGCTCCATGGTAACAGCTGGCAGGGGGAGGAGAGAAAGGGGAGAAGAAGCTCTCCCCTTCTCAGGTGTTGTCCTTGAAGAGTTAACTTGTCCAGAACAGTGAAAGATAAAGCTGCTTTTAAGTGAACTTCTACAGACTGGGAAATTCTGAGCCCCTCTCCTTACATGCTGGGTATAAAACTCTGAAACTCCCTGAACTCGGGGCTCAGGGGACTGATGGATTACAGCAGAAGCTGTGCCCCCTGAACCTGGCTGCAGCCAAATAGAACTGTTTCCTGCTATCTTCGGTGCCTTGCCTTGTCTGTCCCTACAACAAGCCATCAAATAACAATATCTGATTCCCCAAAGGGACCAAGAACTCCATTCTTACGAAAAAGACAACTGTGCATTTCAGCCTGAGCACACACAACAATTAAAATCTCAAGGACAGGTTATAAGGGAGTTAGCCAACTTCCCCTGTGCACCCTTCCTCTCCATGGGGAGCCTCCTTACTCCTCTGAACCCTAACCTCTGTCTTTAATGAATTCCTGCTGGCTTACTTCAGCTTTCAGGGTGTTCATTCTTCCCCTCAGGGGAACGGGGTTCTGGATCCTGATTTCTACCAATAGCCAAAGCCCCTAAGCCCGGCAGCTTCTCAGCAACCCTCTCCCTGCCCTGTCTTGGTGGGAGTCTGGTTTCTTTTCTTGCCTTACTCTTTCACACTCACTCGCCATCGTCTGTGGATTTCATTCTTTGAGTTTGCAAGACAGGAGCCTGGAAAGGGCTCCCTGGTGGCAGGCACTGCTTTCTGTGGAGCTGAAAAAGCTGTCATGCAAACAGGCCCTGCCAGCCAGGATCGGAACAGCCCAACATCCCGTGTCACCACCACACAACAGGGGGAATGGCTTTAATTGACGTGGAACAACATGAACTCAGCTCAATATAAATGAGGTCAACCTCTTGGGAAAACATATAGGCACCGTCTACTGAAGTGGACGTGCATATATATTGTCCTTATAATCATCTATTCAATTTCGGTATGAATGTGTGCTTATGTATAAAATGTTCACAATATCTCTGTCACTGCAATACGCAGAAAACGTGAGTCCATTCAAGTGGCCATAATCGAGGAATGTATGAATAGCAGAGTGACACATTCACACAGTGCAACTTCATACAGCAATAGAAGTGACAAGCTGGAATATGTGCGTGGATAAATGTCACGAACATAATACTGAGCGAAAGAAGCAAAACAGAAAAGAGAGTGAATTGCATGGGTATAAAATCCAGAAACAGGCAAAATTAAAATACTGTTTAAAGATGGGTAACAAAGTGAAACCAGTCTTGAACATCAGGATCCAGTCCTGTTTCCCCTGGTGTTGAAGATTCAACACTGGAGAAACGCCCAGGCAAAAGCAAACAGTTTTATTTAGAAACAGAACGGGATGGGGAGGGGAAGAGAGCCGGGCTCCTCTAGAGAGGAGGGGGTCCAGAGCTGGTGCCTGCAGAAGTGGGGGTGTCTGTCTTGTCCTTTATAGATTTTAGGTTTCCTTTCTTTTTCTGCTCTCTCCTCTCTTAGCTTGCCTGCGAGACCGAAAGGGCAGGAAGAGACCCATGAGGGGGTGATTGCTTGTGTTGGAAAATGTGACCCTTCCCCTCCCCCCAGAGGTTGTTAGCAACCAGGTGTTGGGGAAGTACTATCTACCATTTCCCTTTCGGTGATAGTTAGCTGCTTTCCATAATTAGCTCCCTGGTCTCAAAAGTGAAGCCATGTTACCATTTTACCAGGTAAAACACAGCAAGGGAGGGCATTGTGATAGAGAAAGAGTAGGCAAGGCTTCCAAGGTCCTGTTAATACCTTATTCCTCTATCTTAGTCATGATTACATGGGGGTTTGTTTTACAATAATTTGTTAAGCTGGACACTTTTGTTCTAGGCATGAGGTAGGGGTGTGTGTGTGTGTGTGTGTGTGTGTGTGTGTGTGTGTGATATTTAGCAACACAAATTATTTTTTAAAAAGAATGGAGATGTGGCTCAAGCAGTAGCTGCGCTCTCCTGGCATGCGTGCGGCCCGGGTTCGATCCTCAGCACCACATACCAACAAAGATGTTGTGTCTGCCGAGAACTAAAAAATAAATATTAAAAATTCTCTCTCTCCTCTCTCTCTCTTTAAAAAAAATAAAGAATAGGTCGAAAGTGAAAGGTGGGACTAGGGTTACGACAATAAAAAGGGGGGAGTTGGGTGTAATTCTATGAGACAGCATAACAGGACTGCTTGTCACTCTTACTGGAATTTAAGTTCATCCACTAGAATGTTATCATCCGCTTTGTGAGTCAAGGAGGGAGGGAAATGTACAAAGAATAAAGAGGAAGAGAGAATGGGAGGTCATCAGGAGGCCAATTTGAGTGAGTGGGGGGGGGGAGTTGGAGACTGCCCCCTGAGGGACTGAAGTGCCTTGGAGCCCTTCCCCCACCCCATCAATTTAACAGTCCCCACCCCAACCTGTTGCTAGGGTAACCCTTGGGGGGGGGAATTGCCCCTCCTACACTGAATTGTAAAGGTTGTTAATCAGTTTGTCCTGGGCTGCTCCATCCTGCCCCACCCCCTTCACTCAGCCCACCCATGTCCCACCTTTTGGCCATCCCACTGAGCTTTTCCTGTAATCCAGAAGGAGAGAGAGAAGGGGAAGGGGGCCGGAGAACAAAGGAAGCCTAGGACACATGAAAAAGGCAGAACCCCTCGCTTCTTGGGGTACCAGCTATGGCCCCCTTCTCCCTCCTGGGAGAAGCCTATGTTACCCCTTTTGAAATAAACCCTACTTCATGTGCTTGCCTCAGCGTGCTTCTCTAATGTTCAAACTTCAACATGTGGGGAAGCAGGACTCGTCACCAAAAATTGCTGTTATCAGTATTAAATGATTAAACTGTATTGATTATGAAACTTTGAATTGTATTGATTATTACAAATCATTGGATTGATTATTAAACTTGCAAATATTGTTAGGAGGAGAAGATGGGGTTAAAATGTCCTGTGTTATTGAAACTGGAGTTTGGAGATGAGACTCAGTTTCACGCTTTGCCAATTTCCTTCTGGGTTCTTGTCTTGCAAATTTGAAAAATAAAATCCACGGACAATAATGGAAAGGAAGAGTGAATGATATAGGATTTATTTAAGTAAGAAAAGATAGAACTCCCCCCATGTGGGAGGAGGCCAGATGGCAGAAACACCCACCCTGGTGCCCTAGCTTAGGGGCTTGTATGGTTCTGGACAGAGCTGAGAGTGTTATGCTCGAATTCGGGACCCCCCAAAGACCACCAGAGACCAAGATCGTTGTAAACAGCAAAGAGGTGTTTATTGTGAGCTAGCTCGGTCCTCCGTGTGCACACAGCAACTGGTGATGCTGAGAGGCCCCGAGCCCAGGGTTTGCAGCAGTTTTATACACTCTTTACATACATCATAGCATCTCTTAGCAAGTCATCACACACCATGGGAAAATCATAAAACATGATTAGCACATTCACTGGAGGGAACAAGTTGGGTAGGGGTGATTGGTTAGTACAAGAGGGGGATTCATTTGAACTGATTGGTTTAAGCCAAGAGGGGTGTTCCTGCTGAACTATAGGTTTTCCCAACACCATAAACTACTGGGAGGGTCACCTGGCATCCCAGATTATTTCCCTGTCTCATGCTGATTGGTGGCTGCTAGGGGGTTGCTATGGGTCCCCACCTAGCCTGACTGAGTCAGGGACACCTGGTGCAGCAGATCTCATTTGTAGATAAACAACCTTGCAGGGTGGGAGTGTGCCTGGGAGTGCTCTGTGGGTCTTTCCAAGGACAAAGGTCATGTCCCTTCCTTGGGCAGGCTTTGCTCTGAGGTAGAGGCTGGTTTTTCAAGAGTGGAAGCTGAGGGGCTGCCCTAAACCCATGACCTTACCGGCCTCAAGCATGGAGACTGTCCCCTCCCCTGGCCTGTCTAGCATTGAAAGGGAAGTGACCACAACACTCAGAGCAACCAAGAGATCTTTATTGCAGCAGTGCAGCAGAGGAGAAGAGAGAGAAAGAGAAGAGAGAGAGAGAGAGCAAGAGAGAGTTAGAGAAAACAAGAGAGATAGCAAGAGAGAGAGGGGCCCGGTAGGAGGGGGTTTTTATAGCCCAAATCTAATGGGGTCTCTGGGTCTGCAAGCTGCCTTGTTGGCACAAGGGGGGTTACGTGTTCGGCCTTGAGCTGGGTGGGGGGGGGGGTTGAGTGTTCAGCCTTGAGCGGGGGCTTGGGCGTTTGGGCTTGAAGCTAATAGTTGATAAAGAACCAGACAGAGGGTTTGAGTGGCCAGGTCACCCTGCAGCTAACTTTGTTTGGCCTGCCCTGCAGACAGCTTACTCAGCCTGTCCTGCTAACCAAATCTGTGTATGTATGCCTTTTGCCCCACCTTATCCCCTCTGCAGCCCAACTAACCCTACATATGCATATCTTCTGACTTTTTTGTGTATAAATTGTAAGCAGTTCTGTGGGTCAGGCCAGAGAAGTAATCTAATTGATAAAACTATGTCAAGTTCATTTTCCTTTTTCTACTTCTGCCTCTTTCTTATGCAGGTGGGTGGCTGAATCCAGCCAGCTGAGATCCAGGCAGAGCTCCTAGGCTCGGTTGCCAAAAACCCAGAAGTCATAACTGACATGCATGTTCGGGGACGGCTCTGCTTCTGTGGGCATCCTCATGGGACTTCTGATGGGCAGTGATGTAGAATTTTCTAAGAAAATTCAGAGGAAAAAAATGTTAATTATATGACATCAATGTCATTTGAAAAATTCCAAACCCATTAAAACTTTAAATCAAATTCTTTTTTAAGAAATCAAAAGAAATCATAGTACCTGCAGGCCCCTGATTTATTTTTCTTTCTTTCTTTCTTTCTTTCTTTCTTTCTTTCTTTCTTTCTTTCTTTCTTTCTTTCTTTCTTTCTTTCTTTCTTTTTTGTATTGGGGATTGAATTCAGGGGCATTTTATCATTGTGCTACATCCTCAATCCTTTTTATTTTTTATTTTGTGATCAGATTTCACTAAGTTGCTGGCCTCATCCTCCTGTTTCAGCCTCCCCAGTATCCAAGATAACAGGTGTGCAACCGCCATCATTGTTTCCAGGAAACAGACCAGTGGGGGGTGGGGGGGGGCAGGGAACCAGACCAAGGGAGAGAAGGAGAACTCCAATCTTTATTTTACATCAGGAACTCATAGGAGAATCTGAGTCCGGATCCACTTTCTCACGACATTTTTTTTCTTTAAAAAAAAAAATTTTCTGATCTACAGGACTAAAGGCCTGAGGTGGGGGCAACTCTAACATAAAGCATGTTTACAGAAACAGAGAAGAAGAAATGGCTCTTTTTACTGGCAGCTATTTAACAGCTAGTTTCAAAAGGGAGTAGCCAGCCTCCTAGAGACAGTTATTTACAATCCAAAAGGTAGGGACCCAAGGTTAATTAGGTTTCCTGAAGAAAGTCTCTCGGAAGGGGAGCAGAGCTGACCCTTTCCCCAGGCATTTGTTTGAGGTGATGTCCTTAGAATTTCATTTTACAACTGAGTCTGATTTTGCTGTTTCACCACCACCCTCAGCCTGGCTCCTGGTTTCTTATTCTGGTTCATTTCGGCTAAGAAGGGCTCCACACCTGAATGGAGCTAAGGTTGTTTCTGCAGTCACTATTTCCATAAGAGAGATCCATGCACCTATTAAGAAAAGTCATCAAATTCTTGGTTTAACTTCAGAAAAATGCCAGTCATTTGATGCCTGTCTACTGAACTTTTTTTTTTGTAGCAGGGATTGAACCCAGGGGCCCTTAACCACTAGCCACATCCCCAGCCCCTACTTAGAGCCTTTTGAACTTAAATACAACCGTGAGACACCTCCCATTTCAAGCTTGATATTGACAATAAGGGTTCACCACGGGGAACTGGGTGGCCACCACTTCTTTGTGCCTTTCTTTTCCACTGCATCTATTCAAAACCTCTCTGTTTTCACTTCCTCTTTGAGTGAAGTGCTTCTGACACCTGAAGTTTGAGCTCCGTGGATGATCTCTGAAATGACAGAGTGTCTGTACCCTTGAGCAAGCAGAGGGGCTATGGGTTGGTCTGGATCGCATTGTTCTCATTAGCCAGCCTCCAGGGGGATATCTTCACCTTGCCCCACTCTAGTTTCAGATAGAAAATATACCTCAGCCCATTCCTGAAATGAAAACGCAGGGTGAGTTTCTGAAAACTCCCATAAACGGTCCGTGAGGCCCGATCCTTCCCAGGGCAGAAACATGCGCTCCCTTTTGAATTCCTTGGATGGATCAGCCACATTCCTGTGCAGTCTGAGCAGGACCGCATGCCCATCTAAAGTAACGACACAACCTTAAGGCTCTCTGTAACTCTTTAACTATCTTCTACCCTGGAACCCAGAAAACACCTCAGGAATTCAAGAGTGCTTCCTCTAGTTTGCTCCTCGGACCTGAAGGCAGGGTGATTTGGGGTAGACTGATAATAGGGATCCTTTCAAGGCTTGGCCCCGTAACAGGGTCCACTTTATGCTTTGAATATAGATAGCCCTTGCTGCTCTGCCACTGTGACTTAAATGGACCAATTTCTTTCTCTTCCTCTCTCCCTGCTCCTCAGTAATCTCTTCCCCTCCCCAATCTCAGGAGAAGCCTTTCTTTCCCAGCCGAAGTGGTTATCCGACTTAAGCACACACCCACCGTCTCCACTAAGTAATTTAAACTTTGGGGAAGACACCAAAAGAGCTCAGAAATGACTACCTCCCAAATTAACAAGTGAATGACAACCCCGACCAAGAACCTGTGGAGTGCAGCCTTTGAATCTGTTTAAAGGCCCCAGTTCTTGCGGAGGGGCAGAATCAAAGCCTCTTTCCTTTTTTTTCAAAACTGTGTACTGGTTCTTGGATTCAGACCCAAGAACCACGCTTTTGGTCCTAGTAATTTTTGACAATATCTTTATTGGTGTTTTGTACCACACAAAGATTCTTACAGCTAAAAACATTACCATAGTCATCAGAGAGACAGGCTGAAATTGGGGCCCCTCTGAAACTGAAAGCAACTTCCTCTTGCCCCAAGTAAAGGACAGGGTGGGGGGGGGAGGAGAGTGGGGGATGTGCTGTCCCCACCCTGTCTGGAGGAAGCCTAGGAAGCCGAGAGGAGACTGTCCCTTGGCCAGGCCCGTGCAGGCTAACTATATCTGCAGATGTATATTTCCTGTCTTTTATGCTATTTTTGCTACCTTTTCTTTTTGAAAGTCTTCTCACTCAGAGCCTCTCACAGATAGAAATTTGAAACAAAAGTGTCTTCTGTTTTCCCTCAAAGCTGGCTTTGAATAAACTCGATTTTCCTACCAATTTGAATCTGAATATCGGCGACATTGGCGACGTAGCTTGGACTCTCCCCTTGGGTGATAATTGAAGGGAAAGCGAGGAAAGAGAGACAGAAAGACGCAGACCAGCTGACAAATAAAGGCCATCTCTGCAGGAGAGAGGGGCAGCGCAGGCTGGAGTTCTGGGACCTTTATGGGGGAGGCCCCCCGGAACCAGAGCTGGGCGGGCCCTAATGTGGGCGGGCCCTAATGTGGGCGGGCCCTAATGTGGGCGGGCCCTAATGTGGGCGGGCCCTAATGTGGGCGGGCCCTAATGTGGGCGGGCCCTAATGTGGGCGGGCCCTAATGTGGGCGGGCCCTAATGTGGGCGGGCCCTAATGTGGGCGGGCCCTAATGTGGGCGGGCCCTAATGTGGGCGGGCCCTAATGTGGGCGGGCCCTAATGTGGGCGGGCCCTAATGTGGGCGGGCCCTAATGTGGGCGGGCCCTAATGTGGGCGGGCCCTAATGTGGGCGGGCCCTAATGTGGGCGGGCAAGAGTGGGTTGGCAGGAGGGAGTGGGGAGCCTTTCTCAGAAAGGCCCTTGGGTGGGAAAGTGAAAGTTTTTCCTTAAAATGGCGGCTGTCACTGAAGATGGCTGTCCAGATGCTAAGCAAGGACCTTATAGTAACAGTGCCACTCAGTCACACTAGTACCTACCAAAGGTACCGAGACTTCGACTTTTGCTAAAAAAGACGATCTGCTTCGGCTGCCACTGCCTAGGAAAAGTGACTCAGGCTACCATGGGCCCCCAAATTTCTGCTGTTGTAAGGCAACCGTTGAAGCCATTCGTGTGCAGAGTGCCCAGAGGTAAAGCTTGCTCCACCTGCCCCTGCTTACAGAGGCCTTCACAGCTTTGTAGAGATCCCTTACTGTTGCCAGACTACTAGGCCTTAGTGATGGGAAACGGATGTGAGCCGTGTGAACACGAGGTTAAGGGGACAATTCCAGAGGCTGTACTGACCTCCACGTGTTCTCTTTTACAAAGCAATTTACCCCCAGCCCTGTCTGGCTTAGGTCAACAGGATATGCTGCACTCTGCAGCGCACAGCCTGTTATCTGCAGGAGAATCGCAGGCCCCAAAGGCTCCTCTGTGCCCATAAGGGGAACACTAGTTACACTAAAGAGGGGGGCTCCTCTGACATTGACACAGACTAGATTCCACAACTCAGGGAAACAGGATAATTAGAAGCAAAGTTCCACAGCCATGAGATCTGTAAGAACAAGTTCCAGTTAAAACCAGAGCATGGACCAAGTGACCCAGAGTTGCCTTAGATCTTGACCATGCATGGAGGACCTGGAGGTCTAAAGCAATCCTGCTGTCAGTCAGAAGTCGAGAAGTGGACCCTGGTGGGATTCTCTGGAAACTTCCCTGGGACCCTCAACTGGAGGGCAGGAGGGGTACACTGTCCTGCTCTTTGAGAGATACTGGTGATGAGAATCGGGGCCAAGTCCCATTCGCCCAGCTGTGAAGATGGAGCACCCAAGAGACACTGAGGCAAGAGCCAAAAGTTTTGTTTAAAGGAGAGAGAGAGAGAGAGAGAGAGAGAGAGAGAGAGAGAGAGAAGAAGGGGTCCAAGTTGGAAGTTGGTGCCTGAGGAAGGGGGGTGTCCTGCCCCTTTTATAGACTTTAGATTTCCTTGGTTCTCACGCCCCTCTTCTCCTCTGATCTTGCCTTCCTGACCAGTGACCAAAAGGTGAAGTGATCCAAGAGCAAAAATGAATTGGTGTGGGAGTCCCGGCAGGAAGGGAGAAGCTTGGGAGGCATTTATTAACAACTCCTACAACTCCCCAAGGGAGAATTAATCCCCTGGAGGCAGGTAACCTTAGCAACAGGCTGGAGGAGGGGGAAGGGCTCCGGAGGTATTAGCATTTCATTTCCTTTCCTTTCCCACCAGCCCATTTTCCTTACCCAACCCAATCATTCCTTACCTACACTGACTGGCCTTTTGCACCCCCCCCCCCCACCCCAAGGGATCCACTTTCTCTGCTTTTCTATCCTTTTTTTTTTTTTTACTTTTTGGTACCAGGGACTGAACTCAGGGGCACTCCACCACTGAGCCACATCCCCAGCCCTATTTTGTATTTTATTTAGAGACAGGTTCTCACTGAGTTGCTTAGTGCCTCACTTTTGCTGAGGCTGGCTTTGAACTGGAGATCCTCCTGTCTCAGCCTCCTGAGCTGTTGGGATTACAGGTGTGCCCTGGGATCCTTTTTTAACAAACTTACACCTGCTACTCTGAGCCACACATCTAAAACCTTTCTTTCATGATTGCAAGAACCAGTAACAGAGTACCTGTATTCAGTGGCTGCCTTGGCTCTGCAGGGGGTCCTTGCTCTGTAACATTGACAAGCAGATTTAACTAACCAGATCCAGTTGCTCAGCCAAAACAAAAACAAGCAGATTTGGTACTAAGTACACATGGAGACTTGGTACTATGTACACATGGAAGAAAACCAGTGTCCCTCCAGCACACATCATTCACTAAATCTATTCAAAAACATTAAAAGTCATTCTATTCAGTCACAGTTATCAGATTCAACAAGTAAAAATATGGGACTTACAGTTACATTTGGATTTCAGATAAATAATAATATTGTATTATAGTAAAATTATTATTATTTATCTTAAAATTCAAATTTAACAGGGCACCCTGTGTTTTATTTGGCAATCCTATATTAAGTGTCAAGCAGTGTGCTGGGAACTGGTATTAGAATGTGACCACTACATGGTCCCTGTGTTAGGAGACAGATAGATTAGGAGGGTGTGAACACAAGGTTAAGAGAGTAATTCTATAAAATGGGACCAATGTGTTGACCCCCACATGCTTTCTTTTCCAAGAAGCAATTTATCTGTAGCCCTGCCTGGCCTAAATGCACAAGGTCTATTACATTCCTCAGCAAACTACCTGTTATCTTCAGGAGAAATGCGGGCCCAAGATAATGTCAATGGGAGGAACCCAGGAGACTTTTGTGACCAGATCCTGAAACTCTAGGGAGATAAGAATAATTTCTCCTAACAACAAAATCTGTAAGAATATGTGGTTAAGAATCAAATTAGAACAGGTCAGCATGAGCCAAGGTAACCTACAGTTGCCATGGCAGTGGGTACTTAAAAGTCTGATGTCATCTTGCTGTTCAGTCAAGAGTGAAGAGGTGGCTCTGGGCAGGACTCTCCGGAAACTTCTCTGAGATCCCCAGTAAAACTGGAGCACAGTAGAGGTACACTGTCCCTCTCCTCTCTGAGATGACCCACTCTCTCCCTTGAGAGAGTCCCCTTTCCCTTTCCCTATCCCTCAGTAAACTCATATCTGTTACTCTGAGACACAGGTCTGAAATCTTTCTGACTTAGTTATGAGAATTGGGGTTTGAAGGGAGGGTCTTCCTGATGCTTCAGTTTCTTGGAAGGTCCCAGCTCTGTAACACCTGCCTTACTGAAAGAAGGATAGACCCCGGATGGAAATAAGATTCAAAAAGCAGCTTTCGGAGCACCTCTTTCCAACCACAAGAAATAACTATTAATAGAAGTGATCAACATCCTCACCTTGGACCATGGGATTCATTTGCATTCGTTTATGGTGTAGAATTAGTCGGACAGACTACATCTCAAAGTTATCCACATTCAAGTCTGCCTTCCTTTTGTTTTATTAACTAAATGAATTGATTTGTCTTTATTTTTGCTTTTCCCTTTTTGTATCGGTGCATTACGGTTGTACATAACGGTGGGATTTGTTGTTACATATTCCTGTGTGCACACAAGATATAGGACAATATAATTCACGGAGCCTTCATTTGGCTGATGGCTGCGTAGGCTGTAGAGAAATCCCAAGCGAGCCCGAGCTCTTTCTTTCCCTCAGAGTGTGGGTAGAAGGAGTTCAGGGACTCGGAGATGGTGGAGACAGGGGACTAGAAGTCACTGGAGGATGAGACAAGGAGATGAGTCCTGAACCTGTTTACAAGAAACTTCATCACTATGACAACCGACTTATCACCATGACGACTCTCTCCACGGGTTCAGATGACCCAGGGGGCGGGAGGGGGATAAAGTGGGCAGTGTTCTAATTTGGTTTTCTAAAGTAACCAATGGGGGCCAGGGATTGGAAAATATTCTAATCAGGTATCATAAGACTACCAATGGGAGAAAATGGGGTAAGGTCTTCCATCGGGTCAGTATAGGGAAGAGAGCACCCCACAGTTCAGGATACTAGATCCTAATTTCCAGACACTGGGGCCTTGAGTCCCTCTCTTTCCTCAGCCCACTCTCTCTACCTTCCTGAGTGCTACTTCCACCTTCAAGTTCAATAAATCTGTACTTTATCTGTTACTTCTGTGTGTCTTGCTCAGTTCTTGGTTGGAGACACTAAAGACCTGGACTTCGACTGAATATCCCAATCGAAACTGAAGTACCAAAGTATTTACACTACTCAAGGACACTACAGGCCCTCCACCAGGATGAGCTCCGTAGTGAAGGAAATCAATGCGATTGACGAACGGGAGAGGAAAACCCAGCCCAAATTCAGGAGGTCAGAGGTGACACCCACACTGCACAATTCGCAGTTCACAACGATCCTGTGCTACAAATGAACTGGGTACAATATTAGGAAATAGCTCGATCATTTCAATAAATAAATGCAATCAATACGCATCCAGAATATTGGAGATATCTTCAATCAGGAGGGAGTAAAGAAATCACTTAAACACATTGATCTTTTTCAATGGCCATCCTGCTGTTTCTTGTTGGTCAGCTATTCAGTCATTCAGCCGTACTGATGGACAAATTGGGACAAATTTCTACGAGTGTTCTAATGAGGCACTGAGACCCAAACCAGACTCACTTCCAACCCCAGTGATCCAGCAGGCTAATGACAGAAATAGACATTACACATCACATAATGGTAAATTCTATGGGGGTCACGCTGAAAGCTTGGTCCTTGTCCCCATGCTAATCTGATTAACAAGGACAAGGCTTAAAAAAAAAAAAAGGACAAAGAAGTCTAATTGCTTTGCTGGCAAAGGAGAAAGACAATAGACAAACCGAAGTCACACAGCTGTCACCCTGACTGCTATAGGGGGAGCAGAGGGCTTTGAAAAGGGGACTGCAGAGCTGTTTCCAGATATTAGCAGTAGTTGTAATTAATGTTTGTCCTTAAGAGCTGTTTCTCATTTCCTATGTCCAGAGAATCTGTCCAGGTGGGCAGTACACAGAAGGACAGATGGCCCCTCTTAGGATAGAAAGTTCATCTTGTTTTCCCCTCAGTCAGGGAGGGGAAGAGAGGGGGCGGGGAGGGGAAATGTCTGTTCTACAATGAGCTGCCAGTTGTGGAGCAGCAGGTTAATACCCAGCGTGAAGGGGGCCCTTGTTACATGAAAGGGACACTGTTACAGGAGAGGGGGTGGGGACCCTTGTTACATGAAAGGGACCCTGCTACAGGAGAGGGGTGGGGAAGTGCTACTTGGTTCAGGGAGAGAACCTCTTCACAGCTCTTTACAATACATGCTCCGGGTGGGCCTCATCTGCTCTGAGATCATCTTCCACTTATAAGGCAGAGGTCTCCTTGAGCGGTCCTCACTTTGTCCATGCAGTGACCTTGCTGAGAAAGTCTCTCCCAGTCTACACCGTACATTCCAACAGGGGTGAGGTCATCCTCCAGGGGGCAGATATTGGTTCTTGGGAAGGTGAAGGAAACAAAAACCTTACTTTTTTTTTTTAATGTATGAAACTCACCTATACATATAGCACATAAAAAGATGCACACGTATCTGTGGGTATTAATATTTCAAGGAGGAGGAGGGCAGCTGGTAAAAAAAAACACTGGGGCTGTGGCTCAGTGGTAAAGCTCTTGCCTAGCATGCATGAAGCACTGGGTTCGATCCCCAGCACCACAGGAAAATAAATAAATGAAATAAAGGTATGTCCATCTGCAACCAAAAAAGAAAAAAAAAAAAGCTGGTCTTGAGTTCCTGATGACCCATTTCAGCAGTCCCTAAAAAATACCAAAAGATCCCAACTTTCCTAAGAACTGTGAACTAGGAGAGGCACAAGGGTTGCTGTAGTGGATAAGACAAACATCGGGCCCTTAAATGTTAGTAGGGGCCGGGCATAGTGGCTCACCCCTGTAATCCCAGTGCCACCGAAGGCTGAGGCAGAAGGGTCACAGTTTAAAGCCAGCCTCGGCAATTTAGCAAGGCCCTAAGCAACTCAGCGAGATCCTGTCTCTAAATAAAATGCAAAGAAAAAGGGCTGGGGATGTGGTCCAGTGGTTAAGTGCCACTGAGTTCTATCCCTGGCACCAAAAAAAAAAAAAAAAAAAAAAAAAAAAAAGTTGGATGGGGGGAGACACAAATGCAAGCAAGAACATGGAGAAAATATTCACCAGTTGTGATTTAAAAAACATTACAAATAAAAAGCGGGACCTCTTTGAGTACAAAGGGAAGGATAGCCTTTCTCAGAAGGGCCTTGCCTTTACAAACAGGGGTTCCTGTTTGTACGCTTGCTCATTTACATCTTGATTTGCACAGTTCTGGGCACGACTCAGAGGTAGCCCCCTTTTGCTAGCCTGTGTAATTCTACTATTTTCCCATTCAGAAGCTCCATGCCAACTTATGTGAAAGTGAACAAGTCTTTTGCAACTGCTCTGATACCTTGACTTTGCATGACTCTTTAGGGATGCCCTTAACCTAAGAAGAGCCTTAGCCTAAGTAACTCCATTTTGAAATAAAACCCCAGTCCCAGGGCTGGGGTAGTGGCTCAGCCATAGAGTGTTCACCTAGCACGTTTGAGGCCCTGGGTTCGATCCTCAGCACCACATACAAAATAAAGGTATTGTGTCCAACTACAACTAAAAAATAAATATTAAAAAAAAAATTGCAGTCCCCAGCAGGCATGCCTACAGAGCCCTCCCATATGGTCATCAGGCACAGCCTGATAAAATAAGTCACTTTCCACAACCCTGATAAAGCTCAGAGTGAAGTCTCTGTCATTTGCCTTCGTCCTGATAAAAGCAAAAGGCGAGAGATCGGGGCACAAACCACCAGACCAGCTGATAGGGATTGAAAGGGTGGTCAGAAGCCCCCAAATTTAGCATAAATGATGCGGCAAATGAATAGACATTCAGCCAGCCAGCACTGATGCCCACATGCCTGACCGGAGAGCCTGATGAGGACCTGGACTGACATCTCAGCTCTTCTCATCGTCTGCCTGATCCTCTGCACCATCCTCACGGCTCTCAAACTCTACAGCCCCATCTTGACCCTGGTGAGCAAGGCAACTTCTCCTTAAGACCCTCTCCTCAGCCAGCCGCCAGCTCCACCCCAGGAGAAGCCTCCATCGGTTGATCACCTGGGGTCTGAGTGAGTGTGCATCGGCTGGACTTAAGGTCTAAGAGCCTCTAGTTCTGGCCCTGGAGCTCAGCTGCCGAGGGAATGTCTGTCATGAGCCTGTCATGATCAAGAGTGTTTGCAGTGCTTAGAATTAACTTAACAATTGTTTGCTTTGAACTGGTCATGTCTCTGGCAGTGCCCAGAATTAAGGATCGTCATTTTCTTGATTAAGAACCTAAAGAGTGAAATTGTGTTGAGTGATCTGAGTGAATAAAGCATTGAAAGGGGCAGAAGCCCGTGGACATTCTTTAGTTCTCCCCTCAGCTTCGTAAGTGGCACTTTGCCCATCGTGACCGGTTCTCACCACCAAACGCATCAGAACACTGAGCCGGTCAAGCACGTCCGTGCTTGATCTATGTTAGGCACCTCACGTGGACCTAGAGGATGTATGAATTTGAAGAAATGCTGGGGGGTGAGAGGAAGTTGTTTCCATTTGAGAAATGACAAGTTATTTGAATATAAACAAATGTATGGCTTGGCATATTCAGAGAGCCCAGGCACAGCTTTGGAAATATATATATATTTTTTTGTTTTTGTTTTTGTTTTTCTGAGAGGTCTGAACAGTTGGAAGGTGGCCCTCAATATATGAAAGCACACAGCTACCAGGGCTGAGAAACAGACATCACTTGGGAGGGCTGTCATGTTGGTGTTTGAAAACCCAGGGGTGAGACGTGACACCAAGTTCTTCTACTTCCCCTTTTCTAATTTCTACCTCTCTTATCTGAATATGACCTCCCATTTTCCCTTGTAGATGGGAAATAAGCCTGCCTTTTGGTGAGACAGACATGCCCTGCCTGCAGCCAGGCCTGGTTCCCATGTTTCTGTGGCTGTTGCTGCTGATCCTGGGTGAGTAGAGGGACTGGGATAGGGCAGTGGCTTCAGTTCCTACAGTCAGACAAGGGAGCCTCTGTCTCTTCTTTTACATTGGGGTTCATAGTCAGATAGCAAGAAAAGACAGAGAAGGCCCGTGTTCCCAAGACAACCATAAAACTCCAAATACAGCCATCCGAGGAAGCCAAGGATTGGCCCTTGGTTTTGTATCATTGTTGGCTTTTTTTTTTTTTTAATCCTATAGGAGATTTGGGCTTAAATTTCTGCCAATCCACAGCTCTAAATTCCTTCCTTGTACAGCTCCCAACGAAATAACTTTTCAGACAAGCAGTAGCTTCCCAAACCTAGGTGAGTCAGGCAAGGTCTACTGAGAAACAAGACCTCCTTCTCCCCGGTTTTAAGCCAAAACTTAGCCAGAGTTTTAAAAAATAGAAGGAATACGAGGAGGCCCAAGAAAGTGAGGGGAGGAGAAGCCATTTCTCCAAGTGGTTCCTGCGTGGGCACTGTGAGTTCCCGTGGGAGAAGAGAGGAAGGGAATGGAGTAAGAAGTTGTCACGCAGGCGGGTGCAGAGACGAGCCAGGCCTGTGGACGGGCACTGCGTTTGTAAAGTCAATCGTAGACTAAATGTTTTCATGGTTGTTTAGGAACTTTGGGTGGTACAGAATGGGTGCCAAGAATTGGGAGGAAAGATGCCGTTGTGCAGTTAGGTTGTCAGAAAAGTTCTCCTAAAGCATCTGATTGAAAAGATTTGAGAACCATCGTTCTATGCTAATAACCTTTGCTTCTGGATTCCCTCACAGCTCCCGGGGGAGAACAATCACGTAAGTTTCCCCTCCTTTCTGTTCCTCCCAAGTTCTGATCACTCATCCCCCTCAGCCAGCATGTTGGGGCTATTTGCCCAACACTTGCAAATGAGGACATCGGGGGAGATGCCAACATCAGTTGCTGTGCTGGGGTCACACCTGCTACCATGTTGGGCAAATAGCCCCCAGCTTCTCAGTTTCTAGTTCATCCCACATTACCAGGACACCCCATGCAGAGAGGGAGCAAGCATGAGCAGAAGGAAGGGTAGACGCAGCAAGCAACTCTTCAGAGACTCTCGGGCCTCATCTCCTCCACCCCCGAAGTCATTTCCTCTGTGTGTCCAAGTTAGTGCTGCTACCAAAGGAAACAGGAATCGCTTCTATTCACAGAGGCTAATGCCACAGTAAAACCCTTCTATATTTCCAAAAGGAGCTCATGCCTCAGCTTCCGGTCCATCAGTGAGCTGCAATCCTAAACACAAGCCTGATTTCTCAAGCAGCCCGACCTTCTTACTTCAAATTCTTTATATGCCTTTGTTATTGATTGTGTCCAACTTAGATGGAGAGTAGAGAAGAGTTGCCTTCCCTGTAGATTCTCCAACTAAGCAAAGTTTAAAAATAACAAAAGTGAAGAAAGAATCTTGTTTATTACATATTTCAAGTCAAGCCCAAAGTGATTTTTTTTTTTTTTTTTTTTTTTTTTTTTTGAGTCTAGAAACTGCTTTTGAACAGCCCAGGTTCACCTTCATCTTGAAAAGAATGAATAGAACAAAAGTATCTCAGCGCCTACCTTCTGGACTTAGCAGTCTTTGTACAATGAGAAATCTTTTTTTTTTTTTTATTGTACTGGGAATTGAATCCAGGGGTGCTTTACCACTGAGTTACATCCCCAGCCCTTTTTATTTTGAGACAGGGTTTCCCTATGTTGTCCAGTCTGGCTTTCAACTGGCAATCCTCCTGCCTCAGCTTCCCAAATTGCTGGGATTACAAAAATGTGCCACCACACCTGGCACTAATCATGTCTTCTAAACTGTTCTGAGCCCCTGCCAAGACCCCGATCTCCTACGATATCCCCTTGCCCGGGTCCAGGGTAGGCAAAGGATGCGGAAGAACAGATTCTCTCCCAGGCATTTTTCAAAGCTGTCTCTGTTCCATTTCTAACCCTAGTCCCAGGAAAATCCCCAGCTGCAAAGCTAGCCCCTCCCATGTCCTCCGCCCACCCCTCACTCACCTGCCTTTGTCTATTTCCCATTTAGAAGTACCACCCAAAGCTGTACTTCTGCTAGATCCTCCATGGTCCACAGTCTTCGAGGGACAAACGATGATTCTCACATGTGTCAATCACCAATTGCAATCCCAGGAAGGCACATCTTGGTATTGGGATGATGAATTGATTGACGAAACATCTGGAAGGATCCTAATCGAAACATCTGGTTCTTACCAATGCAAGACCCAAGGATCCTCCTACAGTGACCGTGTACATGTGGAATTTTCATCTGGTGAGAAAAAAGGAGGAGTTTCTAAAATCAAACCACTGGGCAGAATATCTGTGAGCTGGGTTAACACGGGGAACCCAGATGGCACTGTGACAGGCGTGGGCATGTGTGATGGGCTGGCCCCAGTGGGGAGAGCAAGAAGCACGGCAGCAGCAAAGTGTGGTGCTGTCCATTTCCTCATTCAGAGAAGTGTCTGCATCCCAGGGGCCACCAGGCAAAAAGGAGGCCAGGTCTGAATATGGTATGGGATAGAATTCCTCTTTTAAAGATGGGATTTCTCAAGGACATTTTCCAGAAATTAGTTCCCTCTTCCAGAACAAGGAAGAATCTAGTATGGAGCATGTGGAAAAATTGGTGGAGGACATTTGCAGGCGTGTACAGGGCTGTAGCTCTTTTCTCGTGGGGAGAACTGAGAGCAAAGAAAGAAATGACAGGGAAGAATTGAGTATGTCCTTGGCTCTTTGCAGACTGGCTGATCCTCCAGGTGCCATACCCGGTCTTTGAAGGAGATGATATAGTTCTGAGATGCCTAGGGAGGAGAGAAGAGATAATACATGAAAAGATTTACTACAAAGATGGAAAACAACTTCCTGATGGTGATAACTCAGACTTCATCAGATTACATTCAGTGCGCCAAGATGATAGCAAATATCATTGTACTGCTTCTAAGGAATCTTGGAATTTGTTTTGGAAAAAAACTTCAAAATCCCTAAGTATCCAAGTTCAAGGTAATGGTTGAACGCCTGTGGGTTTAGGTTTTGGCAGTGAAGTTGTGAGGATCAAGGGAGGGTGTTTATCAGTGGGGATTTCATAAAAAATCTCCGTGGGCCATGGGAGGAAGATGGTCCCCACTTCGGGGTGCTGACAGCACAGGTAAATCTGTGCCCCGTTCCCTAAGGATTGTGTTCCTTCTCTCTAGAGCTCTTTCCACGTCCTGTGCTGAAAGCCAGTCCCTCCCAGCCCATTGAGGGAGGCCCATGGACTCTGACCTGTGAGACGCAGCTTGCTTTTCAGAGGTCCCATGTCCAGCTCCAGTTCTGCTTCTTCAGAGATGGCCATACCCTGGGGTCAGGCTGCAGCAGCTCCCCAGAGCTCCAGATGCCCACAATGGGGAGCGAAGATTCGGGGCTCTACCGGTGTAAGGCAGAGGCAGCAACTCCCAGAATCATGAAAATGAGCTGGGTGTCCCGTATCCTTGTGCAGAGTAAGTGTTACAGGGGCTGCTTGCTCTTCCAGAGCTGGGGAGAGGAGAACAGTTCAGGACACCCCCTGCCCCTGGGGTGGTTGATGTCGAGAGAGGCTCCAGCGATTATGGTATCTTTCTCTATTTGGACTCAGTATTGGACCAACTTCCCTAGGACCCTCTTTTCCATCTAAGCCAGGCAATAGTAATTATCCATCAGTTACTGGGCGCCCAAACCGGACAACTAGAAGCACCATTGACCAAATGCTGTCTGAGAAGGTCCCGATAGTGTTTTCATAGTTGACTTAACCTCACACCAAAATCATCAGAAAAGGGGAAGATGACTATGGACTGGAATAGTCAGAGAAGAATGTGGGGGCATGGAAGAGAGACTGGAGAACCCTTAAAGGATGGGGAAAGAGTTTTGGATTCTGAGAAAAGTCACTTCAGGATAGAGGCAACATCCCCAGTACTCTTATTCTGTAGCATATCCGAGATTCTTTCCAGATACGTGTTCATAAAATGTGATTGCAAACAACACCGGGTTTAAGATCATGGGCCTGGTGCCTGCATTTCCCAAGGATAGGAGCTGTTGTGGGAGTGGGAAAAGCTACTGATCTCTTTATAAAATTAATTTCTTCTTTCCGACTTTGGACCCTGGCCTATTGCGTCTACGACTATTGGCCTATTCCTGGCGGCTCCAGACTTTTCCTTGACTCTGAAGTGCTTGCCATCAAAACCCTCCCGTGTTACCTTGTGTCTTCCCAGGAATCCCTGTATCTGATGTGAATCTAGAGATCCAGCCCCCAGGGGGGCAGCTGATTGAAGGAGAAAATCTGGTCCTTATCTGTTCAGTAGCCGAGGGCACAGGGAATATCACATTCTCCTGGCACAAAGAGGGAATAAGTCTGGGCAGAAAAACCCAGCGTTCCCTGTTGGCAGAGCTGCGAGTGCCCGCCGTGCAGAAGCGTGATACTGGGAGGTACTACTGTGCAGCTGACAACAACCACGTCCCCATCCTCAGCAAGCGGATTACCGTCACCGTGAGAAGTGAGCTCCTGATTCCTCCCTACCACCCTTGTTTTGCAAGCCAGAGTTGAAGTTCTCCATCAGCCCTGAAGTTTTGGAAGCAGGCCAATGAACAGAGGCAAAGATCCAAAAAAACGACCCCTGCCGCTACAAACGTGGCAAAATGAGCGGGAGATGCTTTGCTCCCGTGGGGAGAAGACTTTGGGATGATGGGGACAAAATTCTCCTGGGCTACTTTTCTGGGTTTTAGGACAATGCTTCTGATCGTTAGATTAGGAAAGTGCAGGCAGTGGGGAACAGAAGTGATCAAGGGATATATCTACTTCTAAGCTCATCTGACAGCCCTTCTGTCTCCCTCAGGTCTTGTGTCCCGCCCTGTGCTCACCCTCAGGGCTCCCAGGGCCCAGGCTGTGGTGGGGGACGTGGTGGAGCTTCACTGCGAGGCCCTGAGGGGCTCTCCCCCGATCCTGTACCAGTTTTATCATGAAGATGTCACCCTGGGGAACAGCTCGGCACCTTCTGGGGGAGGAGCATCCTTCAACCTCTCTCTGACTGCAGAACATTCTGGAAACTACTCCTGCGAGGCCGACAATGGCCTGGGGGCCCAGCGCAGTCACGGAGTGAGTCTCCACGTCCTAGGTAAGCAGGTTGTACACACAGTAGTCCAGACACAACAGAACTCTGTTGGACTTCTTGCTGGCATGGATTCTTTCCTGTGATTACACATTCCTTTATTTTCCTCTGTAAGAGGCTACAGTTCCCAAATTCCCCACTCCAGAGGAAGTTCAAAGACTCCAAAATACCAGATACGCGAGCTGCAGCGATTACTGGCAAGGAAACATCATTCCCTGCCCTGATCATGATTTTCTTCCTGCCTGCATGCACCTTTTATTTTATTTTATTTTTTTAAAGGTGGTGGTGCTAGGAATTGAACCCAGGGCCTTGTGTATGTGAGGCTAGCACTCTACCAGCAGAAGCCATCTTTCTTGCAGCCAGTGTTGGCTCATATTTCAGGTCTAATCATTGCCATTCAATGAATGGTCCCACATTCACACTCCCTCCCCTTGAGTCGGTCTGTAACACAAAGCAGAGCTTAAGATCCTTCCCAAGTGTCTCTTGCCAGTGAAACACACGGATTAATCTAAAGCACTGCACACAAAGAGAACTATCTCATTTAAGTTTCTTCACCACTTAGCAGAACCAGCAATCTTCTCGTTCTTATTCCACATGAATGGTTTTTTCTATTCTCATTTGCTGTCCTATCTCTAGAGTCATCAATGAACGTGGAATTATTGTTGCTAGTGCTGCATCTGGATGTTTTTGGGCCAGTCTGGGTCAATTAGTTCCTTGGCCAATTATTGGGCAACTATTGAATGTCATGCAAAGTTTCAGCAACTGGAAATACAACACAGGAAAGATAAATCCCTATTCTTATGGAACTTAAATTCTATTGGGGTCATTTGATATATGATAATGATAGACAAATGGATGGATGATAGAGGGATGGATGTTACACAGTGCTGGAGAGTAACTTGGAAAATGAAGTCAGGTAATTGGGTGGAGAATAATGAGGTCCTAAATTAGATAGATATGGAACCATGTCTTGATCTTAGAGCTAAGATTCAGCAATAGGAATATCCTAGAAATGACCCTTGATTTTAGTTTTATCTGTAATAATGATAGTTTGGCATTCATTGATCACTTTACATACACGATTCTTATAATAGTTTGAGACATAATTTATTATTAGCTCCTTTTTAGAAATAAAAAAAAACAGACTTAGAGAAGTTAAAGTTTTTAAAAATCAAGATTACAGCCAGGCATGCCTATAATAATACCTGACACTCCAGAGGCTGAGGCAGGAGGATTGCAAGTTGGAGGCCAGCCTTTGCAACTTAGCAAGGCCCTAAGCAACTTCTCAAGATCCTGTCTCAAAATAGAAAATAAAAGGGGCTGGGAATGTAGCTCAGTGGTAAAATGCCCCTGGACTAGATCCCCAGTACCTAAATAAATAAATAAGTAAAGTAAAAATCAAGATTACAGAGTTAACAAAGGGCAGAATCAGGATTCAAACCTATATCTTTCTGAATCCAGGTTTGTGTTCCTACTATGAACTATGCAGAATACTCTTTTATTACAGTTTCTTGTATCCATGCTTATACAAAACTGCCAATGAACTATTTTCCTCTCTCAGTTCCAGTGTCCCACCCTGTCCTCACATTCAGGATTCCCAGGGTCCAGGCTGAGGTGGGGGACATGGTGGGGCTTCACTGCGAGGCCCTGAGGGGCTCTCCCCCGATCCTGTACCAGTTTTATCATGAGAACGTCATCCTGGGGAACATCTTGGTTCCCTCTGGAGGAGGAGCATCCTTCAACCTCTCCCTGACTGCAGAACATTCTGGAAACTACTCCTGTGACGCTAACAATGGCCTGGGGGCTCAGCGCAGTGAGGTGGTGGCACTCAGCATCACAGGTGAGTTAGTGGCACCTGAACTAGAGGCCATAGTAGTAGGCAGTAAAATAGTCCTCCAGTGGACAGTACAAATTCTATTAATGGCCAAGTTTCTGAACACGCCCACCAAGGTGTGGAGCAGCTTGAGATGGATGCTGATTTCATGTGGAAAGGGGAAAGGGAATAAATTTTAATCTTAGATGCGAGTGACCACCTTTAACATGTCATTGTTTTGAAAATCACAAATTATGCTAAAGATAATTTGAATGGAGAAATCAGAAACTGGAAAATTACCTGCCCTAATAGATCTTAGCTCCACTTGCATGTTTTTTTGTCTAGATCCCAAACTTTTGCCCTTGAAACTCAAGTATATATCTTGGCTCTCAGGGAATTCCAGGAGAAGAATTGTTCTTATGACCACAGGACTCACTGGGGGATTGCTCCTCATCCTTGTCTTTGCTGCTACTTGGCTGTATCGCATCAAGAGCCAAAAGAAACCAGGTAGGTGTCTCTGTCTTAGCCCTTAAGGCTGTGAATTTGGCCATTGCTATAATGATTTGGAGTTGGGTAGTGCATCCTATAAAAGCCAATTATTCCTTCTAAGTACTAGTCCCTCAGTTTTACAGGCAATAGTAACAAAAAAGGTAGAGTAAAGTTTTCAATGGGATTTTTTTTTATCTCTCGTGTTTAATTTGAGATGAATTATGTATCAGAGCTTTGCTTTCAATTAAAAATTGGAAAATTAAGCGCTTTACTGTTCTACCTGCATTCCAAAGCCTACTGAAAACAAAAGGGCCTCCAAACCCCTCCACCATTTGTAACAAAAAGCAGGTGATCGTCAAAAGTGCAAATCATAAGCCAAGATACATTTGAATAGCAGTCAACTGTATTGAAATTTGGATAAAACTAATAGAGAACAACTGAGAGGAGATTAAAAATTCAATTGCTGATTGTTGGTTGTACATAGATACACAATTGCCTTTTGCATGTTAATTGTATACTCTGCAACCTCACTAAACTCCTTACTTAGTTCTAATATCTGTTTTGTAGGTTTCATATAATTGTCTATCTAGATGGCATGCTATCTGCTAATAAAGACAGTATCACTTTTTTTCCAGTCTTAACCTTTTCTTTTTCTTTCTTGATTGCACTGTCTAGAACCTTTTATGTAATGTTGAATAGAACTGGTCAGAGCAGACATCTCTGTCTTGTTCCTGACCTTAGGAAAAAAGTATTCAGTTTCTCACAATCAAGTATTTTGCCAACTGTCGGATTTTCATAGACTCACTTTATCTGGCTAAGCAAGTCCCTACTAATTCCTAATCTGTTTAGAATGTTTACAGGCATAGATATTTGTCAAGTGCTTTTTCTGCATTGATTGAAATAATCGGGTGATTTTCTGTTTTCAGTCTATTAATAAGGTTAACTTTGAGTGTTCAAGCCATATTATATTTCTGGGGTCTTTATCATGATGGTTGGATTTGATTTGCTAAAATTTTATTAAGAATGCTTGTATCTGTGTGTAAGAGGGAGTTGGTTGATATCTTTCTCTTCTCTTGCCTTTATAGGATTTGCTGTCAAAATTGTAGCCACTTAGCTAACCCTTTCAATATCCTCCATTCTTCTTTGTGTGTTCACATTTCCATCTCGTATCATTTTTGATCTGCCAAAAGGGATTCTTCTAACATTTCTTACAGTAAGTGTGCTGTCATTACTAAATTCATTTATGTTCTTACTGATTTTCTGTATACTATCAATAGTTGAGATAGGGAATTGAAATCTTCAACTGCAAGTGTGAATTTATTCATTTCTTCCTGTAGTCGTATCTAGTTCTGCTTTGAGGATTTGATGCTCTTTATGAGCTGTGTGAATATTTAGAAGCGTTATGTGTTTTTGATGAATTGAAAAAATTTATCCTTACAAAATGACCCTCTTTACCAAACCTCCCTGATAGTATCACTTACTTTGAAAGAGTTCTTGTTTGATACTAATGTAATAATGAACTCTGATTAATACAATTATAAATATTAGCATGTTAACAAATATAATCACTGCTAACATGGTATTTCTTTCCCTGTCCTTTTACTTTTGATTTATCTGTGTCCTATACTTTAGTGTATCTTTTTTTAATAATTAAAATGTGATTAATTCCTTCTTTTTCCTTTCATCCAATATGAGAGTGTCCACCTTTTATGAAAGGTGTTTAGACCATCTGTAAGTTAGATTTTATTTTATTTTAATTGTCATATAATACTTATACTTATTTATGGATACAATATTATAAGTCAATACATGTACATGGTATGTATTGATCAAATTAATACATCTCCTCAAATATTACAGTTTATATGTCTTGGGAATTTTCAAGTACTTCTGTAGTTATTTCTAGAAGCATAATAAATTGTTGTAGACCATAGTTACCCCACAGTGCTACACAATATTCTAATGAATCCCCCCATCTAATCTCTGTCTAACCTCCCTCCCCACTACCTAGAAGAGGGCATTAGAATCTCACTGTTGAAGTGGATAATGTTCAAAAAGCAGACTACTCGGTCACCACGACACCAGGAAGGAGGAGAGTACTGACTATTTAATGTGATCCATGTGAACAGAAGGCCAGGGGGTATTCTGTCCACCAGGTCTAGAAGAAGTGCTGTTGTTTTGTTTTGCTTGTGGTGCTGAGAATCGAACCCAGGACTTCATGCATGCCAAGCAAGTGCTCAGCCCTTCATTCGCTTCCTGGAGAAGTGTATTGAATAGCAGACTCACCGAGAAGTGGTGAGAGTTCACCAGGAAGAGGGTCTCTGTCTTTCTCTTCTCAAAAATCTTGACTCCTGAATCCTCCACCCCATAGCAAAATTCCCTGTCCCGTTATTGACCATTTATCTCAGGAAGGAGCTCAAACTTTCCGCATATTTCTAGAAGTAAAGTATTCTACTTCTTGCCTGAATAATTCCTACAAATTATCAAAAGAGGCAAAAATGTGTCAATTCTATATTCAAAGTACTTGGGTTAAAATTTCAGTAATGTCAATTGCTAACTTTTTTTTTTGTAGTTATAGATGGACAGCAGGCGTTTATTTTATTTTTTTATTTTTATGTGGTGCTGAGGATTGAACCCAGTGCCTAGTAACGTGCTAGGCAAGCACTTTGGCACTGAGCCACAACCCCAGCCCATAACTTACTTGCTAGCTTCTTGATATTAGGAAAGTCACTTATACTCTCCAAACCCCAGTGTTTTTCATCTAGGTAGTGGTCATAATAACAGTAGCTACCTTTGACAATGTAGGCAAACTGCTTAGTAGAGTTCCTGGCCCACATGTCCTCAGGGAAGACATGGTCAATAGCCACCTCTTTACATCTCAGTTTTCTTTTTACAGTGAGGAGATAGACTTCCAGACCCATCCTTACAGACAAACTGCCCAGGGAAGACACTGGCTGTGGGTGGACGTGGGTTCTCATTGTCGTGAGGACAGAGACACAGGCCTAAGTCATGATCGCACACTTCCAGCTTCTCTTTCCTCCTTTGCATCAGAGCGTTGCATCAACTCCACCTAGATCCAGGCACATAGGACTGGGTAATATTGTAATTAGTCCAGATAAGTTGAAATTAGCCAGTGAAAGAGATGGAAAGAAAAGGGATGGAGAAACTGCCGAGTGCCCAAGTGATGTGCAGTTCAGCGTTTCTTCAGAGGATCTGCAGGGGTCACAGAGTAAAGCAGACAGCGTGTCTACCACCTACCGCGAGAGTCGCAGTTTGGTGTCAGTGTTAAGCTGCAGTCACAGTGAACAAGTGGGTGTGGAGGAAGACCTGGGCCCCGAGTTAAATATCGCCTCGTCTCACTTCTGCTTCCTGGCCACAGCTATTTAGAATTTCTTTTCGCATGGCTGTTACGGATTGAAAAATGATTCATAACGAGTGTGATTCTGGGCAGATGTCCTCCAAGACCCCGCCTTCCCTAGGTGTAACATGACATGGGGGCATGGAAGGTTATTCCCCAAGCTTCTCCATGTCTGAGATCTTACAGTGAATCTGACTTCGAGGAAGGAGTGTTCTGACGCAGCCCACTGTCCACACAGCTCTCTTACCCTCAGTGTTCCTTTGTTCCTTTTGTAGGGAGACTTCCGGCCACGGGGACACCTAGGTAAGGTCTCGGATTCTTGTGCTGCTTGGGTTCATTTGCATAATTTGTTTACAACTAGGATGATGTTCATTTTTAAAGTTTTGAATGGACTTCCTACCAACCTTGTAACGTTCTTACAAAATTAAAAAAAAAAAAAGTGATCAGAAAACCAGTCCCACTCCTCTTTGGGGACAATATTATGTCAACTGACATACGGAATGCATGCTGTTGTCTGGGTTTATTTATCGACCTCCGAGCTGCAGTACAGAACTGACCACTGACGTCTTAATGACGTCACCCTGCATAGGGCCACCGTTCATTCACTCCCTGTTTCTCTCATTCTTTCACTCATTTAGGAAGTGATACTAAATGCCAGCATTAAATTAACAGTGCACAAGGAGGTGATTTTTTTGAGGAAACTTTATAATATCTTACAGGGAAAGTGGAGTCTTACCACACGAGGTAGAAAATTTTTAAAAAAGACAAAGGTCAAGTTACATGGGAATGCAGAAGACCTTGCGTATCAACGTTTAAACATTAATATCTTTAAAAATAATCTTAACAATTAGACAAATATAAGTTTTATCCTCTCAAAGGGACCTGAAGACTGTGTGGCTTCTGCCCTTGGACTTGGCCTCAGCTAGCTTCCCCTGGGGTCCATCTTGCACCACACTTTTTCCAATATTTTCTTGAAAGAGTCATGAAAAAGTGTCCGTGATAATTTTTTTTTTATGTAAATCCTGCCAGGCTCTAGGTCTTCCTGGATACCAATTTCTCTGAGACTCTGTGTAACTCACAAACACTCTTCGTCCATTGTGTCTTCTTGTCACAGTTACAGTCCCAGTGAACATCAGGAGACTTCCGGGTTTGGGCCCTCCAGCCTAGATGCCCAGGAGCCCCCCTTCTCTGAGCAATTAGTCCAACTGGAGCTGCAGCCAGTGTACAGCAATGGTAAGGACTTCTTAAGGGACACAGGGTTCTAGGGAAGTACCAGTACAGAGGAAGGACTGAGCAACAACTCAGGGCCCTTTCATAGCCAATTTAAATATGACATACCTAACATTATAGGGATTAAAAGGCAGCTATAAATTTGGTGGCTGTAAAGGAGTATTGGTCTGATTTTCCTTACTATGATGAAACACCCGAGACTGGGTACTTTATAAGAAAAAAAGTTTTATCTAGCTCATATTTCTGGAGGTTCAAGAGCATGGCACTGGCATTGGCTCTGGAGAGGATGTCATGGCAGATGGCATCACAATTTCAGGAGTGCACATAAGCAGGGAGATCATGTGGCAAATAGGAATCCAGAGTGATGGGAGGTGCCAATCAAGACCTTTCCCTAGACCCCACCTCTTAGAGGTTCCACTACCTCTTCACGTCACAACGCAGGGGACCACTCTTCTGATAGATGACCCTCTGGAGAACAAACCAAATCCCAAACTAAACCATAGCAGGAGACTCTCAGATGGGGGCCATGTAACATCTTCTGTTTTCTCACAGTGAATCCTGAAGAAGGAAACCTGATTTATTCTCAGATCAGGAGCATCCCGAATACAAACGGAATTTCAGGTGAGATACCTTTCAGACAAGTAGAGGCGAGGTGGTAGGTGGCAGTGCTCTCAGATCCAGACAAGGGTCTTTGATCAAAGAGTCGTCTCAAATGTGAGCTTAACATGGGAGACATGGCCTGCTTCTCCTGGGCCCAGTCCCTGTTATCTGTCCTTGCCGACCTTTCAGGACGTGACTCTCATCATCTCTTCCCACGATCACTCTTTGTGGCAACAGCAGAGTTCAATAGGCATTTCTGGAAACCTGTTGCGTTGGTTTCGATGTCCGTTTCTCCTTTTCGAACTCATGGGCTCCTTGGTCATATGGACTGAGCTTCTGTCATCTCTGCCTCCTTGTAATGTACCTAATGTTTAATAAGAAGCCACTTTTCAATGAATGCTTGTTGGCTGAATAAATAAACAAGAGAGACACAAACAACTCTCTGGAAGGACAGAGGAACACACAGTGAATTTTCTTAATGCTCCACTGCAAATCTTTGGCTTCCTGGGGGAACTGCTGTGTGGTTTAGACGGCGGGTCTCTCCTCCAGCCTTCTCCAAATTCCCTGTGCAAAGAGAAGTGAGTGCTGTGGGCCACTTCCTCCCAGATGGTCAATACGGCCACAGAGGTGCCTTGTTTTTAGTGTGCATATATCTTGTGTGTGGAGGGGAAAGAGTGCTTTTTTTTTCTGTGAGGACTTAGAAAAAGTCAGCAGAGAAAACAGTCAAGAGATGAGCAGGAGAGGTGGAGTGGACTGGGAATGCACTGTGAATAGGCTGTAAATTTGAAATGTAGAACTTAAAACTTTTCTTTGCTATTCCCATCCAACAGCCAATTCACCGCGGACGCCTAGGAACAGTAAGGTGAGATACATTTCCTGGCCCTCTCTCTTCTCTGCTCTTCCTCATCTGTATTTAGGTACTTAAAATTTGTGGGTTTTCCACCAGGAACCTGTGGTCATTTATTCAGAATTGAAGAAGGCACACCCGGAGGACTCTGCAGGACCGGCCAGCCGAAGAGGCAGTGACCACGAGGACATTACAGAAAACTATGAGAATGTCTCATGGGCTCCAGCAGCCTCAGAGCACTAGCTCCTCACCAACAGTGGCCCACAGAGAGCCCAGGGAACAGCTGTGTGCCGTGGACTAGAGGAGGAGGACCGTCTAGCCAGGGTCACAAAGGCTTTACCTATAGAATTGCAGTAAATACACAGAAATAATTCTAAGGCTTAAGCACTATAATTTCTGTTTTGCAGATGAGTCAGAGGTCCATAAAGGTGAAATAGGCCCAGAGAGGCTATCCAAGGTCATATGCAAACAAAAGCAGGATCCAAATGCAGATGTGATCAGCTCTGAAATCTGTGCTCTTAACTACTGCTCTACCTTGTTTTCTCGTCAGGAGGATGACAATAGAATTCAGAAGGATCATACATGATACGGAAGGTGAATTACATGCTATTCACCAAACAGATGGCTTAAGCATGTATAAGTGATATTCAGAATGGACCGTAAGCCTGTAGTCCATCCCACCACAGAGTATTCGGCTTCTGTTCTCTCATTGTCTTGGTTTTGCATTGTTCATGGGTCTTTTTTCTCTTCCCTCAGTGATCACTCTGTGTGCCTTTTGCATCAAAATGTTTTTTATTTTTTTCCCCTTCTGTCAGTATCTGAATGTTATTGGCAAAGTTTTCAGTCACTCTGGTTGACAGTGTTTAATGTACTGAATTCGTTGATCTCCTGTCACTGGATCAATCATGCTGCCTGCCTGTAGTAGCTCAGTTGTGCCACTTAACTGCAGCACTTACAGTTTGAAGCTACTGAAGCATCAGTGCCAACCCCAGAATCTCAGGAAATCCAATGATTCACAGAACTAGAGCGCAGCCGTCATGTTCCTCAGGAATTCTTTTTTTAAAAAAAAAAATTGTTCTTTTTAGATATACGGGACAGTAGGGTGTATTTTGACATATTCCATTGTTTATAGATACCACATCTTCTTTATCCATTCATCTGTTGAAGGGCATCTTGGTTGGATCCATAGCTTTGCTATTGTGAGTTGAGCTGCTTTCAACCATTGATGTGGCCACTTCAGTGCAGTATGCTGACTTTAAGTACTTTGGGTATAAACCAAGATGTGAAATAACGGGTCAAATGGTGGTTCCATTCCAAGTTTTCTGAGGAGTCTCCATTACTGCTTTCCATTCACTCAGGAGTCCTGGTTACCTGAGCTGACAGTGGAGCAGAAGTTGTCAAACATTAACTTGTAAGCTCAGACCAGAACTTCTCATCTGTCCCCCAGTTGGCTGAGAAACATTGTCTATCAAGGACTCGGAATAAAATAACAACATGCTGTTGTGCTTAAGTTTCAGGAGAATGGACAAAATCACTTAAAATTTCTTCAGAGGCAGAAAAGGGGTAACTGAAATGGTTAGCCTTGATCACCTGGCATTACACTTCTACAGCTTTCAAAACAATAGGCCTTAAGAAAAAGAACCTAGTGAATTTCTTGATGCATATGAATGGATCAATTTAACAACATCATGGATTCTGCAACACCCATTGTTCAATACTTTATGTAAATAACACAAGAGCACTTTGAAAACCTTGAAATAGTTCAAGCATAAAAGTCCACAGTGTATTTCAGATTTATGCTTGGGGTGTCAATAACGTAGACAATAGAAAGAATAACATGCAATCTAATTTGAAGCTTTTAATCTTAGCCTAATGAATTCAATCAGCAACTGAAGAAAAAAATCCATTTTTTTCTTGTCGAAGAAATGTGTATTTTTTATTATGAGAGAAGGGCTTATATGTCTTTTTTCATATTACTAGGTGCAAAACACAATCCAGGACAGGGGCTGGGCCTGTAGCGGGGATCAAATAATCCAATGGGAATCTGTGTGTGCTTGAGTTTTCTCCTAATGCCTTTCTACTGGGGGCTCCAGGAAGGATAAATTGTTTGGTTTGAGGGGGAAAAGACATGTCAGTGGGCGCTTGTTGTAGGAAACCTATGATACAAGGAGAAAAATTCTCCCATTGACTTTTGAGAGATAAAAGGTCTAGGGGAGGAAGTTAGGAGAGAGGCAGTGTGCTACGGACATTCTCCAGGGGAACGTGTTGGTGGTGCAGGTAGCACCAAGGACAGCAGCCCTTGGATAGGAGAGAGTTGGGGACAGGTGGTGGGGGGCAGCTACTGTGCACAGAATAGTTCTGAGCATAATGGGGAACGTCCCTACCAGAGCACCTTATTCAGATCCCCCAAACCAGGGAAATAGTGGTACCTGTACATAGTCAGGGGGAGTCTAAGGAGTGTTAGTGGAGGATCTAAGAGGAAATTGTTTCCAACTAGTCAAGAAGGTGACATTAGAGATTTTGGTATCTGGGGCATTATTAATTTCTTTCTTTGCATTCTATTTATTTTGTTTATAATTTTATTGAATAACAATTTATGCAAAATAAATTACATGTATTTAAAGTGTACACGTGGATGAGTTTTGACAGATGAAATCACCGAACGAACGTAATCAAGATCCCAAACACTTTTATCACCTTCACAGCCCCTCCCCCTTGAGCAAAGATTGTTCCCTTTCATCTCCATCCCATTCAATTACTGCCATGCTTTCTGTTGTCATTATAGATTATCTTTTCTAAAAATATACATAAATGGAATCACATGGCGCCTGGCTTCTTTCACAAAGCAAAAAGATTGTGAGGTTCATTCATGTTGTTTCATTATTTATTTTTTTTGCTGAGTAATATTCCATTGTATAGACATATTTGACGATGTATTTACCTGTTGATGGACGTTTGGGTGATTTCACTTGTCATTGTTAAAAATAAAGCTTGATATATATAAGTCATTTTGTGAACATGTTTCCATTGCCCTTTGGCAGATCCTGTGGAGTATAACTGCTGGGTCACATAGTAGATTCATGTTTAGTTTTCAAGGCTGCATGTTGTTTTCCTAAATGGCTGCACAATTATACATTCCCATGAATGGTGCATAGGCTCAGTTATTCCACATCTCTGTCAATACTTGAAATTTTCAGTCTTTAAATTCAGTCATTCTAAGGAGTATGGAATACAGTATAAGGTGACATTATGATTTAAATTCTCTTTTTCTGGATGTTGAGCATCTCCCAAGTCCTTATTGACTTTCTGTAGATCTTTTGTGATTTTTCTGTTACAACCTTTCATCACTTCTTTTTTGGTAGTCTTTTTTTATTATTTGAGTTGGGTGAATTCTTTATATATTCTGGTCTGATTTATGTATTTATGTATAGCTTGATTTTTATTCACCTAATGGTGTCTTTTGATGAGCAGATGTGTTTAGTTTTGATGTCATAAAATTTATGAATCTTGTCTTTTCTGAGTTATGCTTTGTGTCTCCAATGTGAGAAAATTTGTTAAGCTCCAAATCAAAAGATTCTTTCTAGAAATTTTTCATTTAGGTCTAAGATCTCTATATAGTGATTATTTTTGTGTGTATGTGTTGTGTGCAATGCAAGGAAAATTATTCATTTTTTTTTCTTAGAAGTTTCCACCACTTGCCTTGGTAGGTGCTCATAGCTTTTTGTGTGTGTGTGTGTGTGAGATTTGAGGGAATAGCAAATGCACATTTTTAAAATTTAGAATGCATTATAATTGTATCAGATCCATGCTTATCAAGTATTTTCTCTCAGTTTGTGACTTTCAAAGTACTAAATTTGATTGAATTTACCATTTTTCACTTATAGTTCATATTTTGTATATCCTGTTTAAGAAATACTTATCTGCCCAAATGCCATAAAGATTTTCTTCGAGGCTGGGATTGTGGCTCAGCGGTAGAGCACTCGCCTAGCATGGGCGGGACCAGGGTTCCATCCTCAGCACCACATAAAAATAAAGGCATTGTGTTGTGTCCATCTACACCTAAAAAATAAATATTAAAAAAAGATTTTCTTCTAGAAATTTAATATTTTTATCTCTTGTGTTTATATGTGACACATTTCAAGATATTTTCTGTATACACCTGAGGTCAGGGTTGATACTAATTTTTTTTCCTATTCAGATATCCATTGTTACAGGAGTCTCCTTGAAGAGCATATCATTTTCCCTTTGAATTATCTTACCACCTTTGGCAACAACCTATTGATAATATAGGTGTGAGCCTACTTCTAGACTATTTTGCTTTATTTATTTTATCTTGGAGTAGATCATAAGGCTCTCTCCTTAAGCCAAAACACACAATTTCTTGATTACAGTTGCTACATGTGAAGCTTGAAATCACTTGGTATAAATCACCGATTTTGTTCTTTTGTTTTTCCCAAAATGATTTTGGGTAATCTGAGTCTCTTGCCTTTCCATATACATTTTTACATTGACTTGTCAATTTATTTAAAAAAATTTTTGATTAGCATTACACTGAATTTCTACATCAATTTGGGGAGAATTTCCATCTTAACAAGACTGAAGCTTTCAATCCATGAATTTCACATGACCTTTCCATTTCATTAGGTCTTATTTAATTCTCTTTCACATATCTTTCAGTAAATTTATTTCTAATGATTTTATGTTGTTTGGTATTATAAGTGCAGATTTTAGTTCATTTTTTAATTGCTTATTGTTAGTGTAATTTGATAACTTCTCTCAGTTTTTTGAGAGAATTTGCATAGGATTGATATCTTTCTTGAATATTTGATAAAATAAATATTTGATAAAATAAACCAATGAAGCTGTTTGAACTTAATTTTTTTCTTTGTGAAAAAAAATTTGATATGATGGTGTGAGGCGGAAGAGAAAAAGAGAGAAATGTGTCACAGTAGATTGGGTAGAGAGAGGTGAGAGGAGGGGAGGGGAGGGGAGGGGGGATAGGATAGAATACAACAGACACTAGGATTGCCGTATGTATAAACGTGGCTGTATAACCAATGTGATCCTGCAATCTGTACACGTGGAAAAATAAGAATTCATACCTCATTTGAATCAAACGTATGATATGTCAAGATCATTGTATTGTCTTGAGCAACTAATAAAATTTTTTTTGATAATGAATGCAAGCTCTTAATAGATATACTACTACAAGTGGAGCATCCCTAACCTGAAATCTGAAATGCCCGCCAAATCTAAAACTTTTTGAGCTCCCACAAATGGAAAATTTCATATCTTGATCTCATGCCGCAAGTAATAGTCACAAAGAAAGCACACCAAAAATATTGCACACAACACTTCAACAACTGAACCCAGGGACGCCACCGGGGAGGAAATATCAGAGGAAGAATTTCGAAAGTTCATAGTTAAAATGTTTCACAAGTTAAAAGAGGGTGTAAGGAATGAACTTAGAGAGGAAATGCAGGAGTGAAAGATCATTTCAATGAAGAGAAAGAGATTCTGAGAAGGAATCAAGTAGAAATTCTGGGAATGAAAGAGCCAATAAATCAAACACAAAATTTAATGGAAAGCATCATCAATGGATTAGACTACCTTGAAGACAGATTCCCAGGCCTAGAAGACAAGATATATAATGTTGAAAACAAAGTCAACAAGAAAGAAAAGATGTTAAGAGACCATGACCAGAATATTCAAGAGATCTAAGATAATATTCAGAGACCCAATTTAAGCACCATTAAATGGGTCAGAACAAAGCTTTGAAAAACAAACTAAAGGAATGCACAATCTTTTCAATGATATAATATCAGAAAAATTTTCCAAATTTTAGGAATGAGATGAAAATTCAAATATAAAAGCATATAGAACTCCAAATAGGCAAGTTCAAAAGAAATCCTCTCCAAGACACATTATAAAGAAAATACCTAACATACAGAATAAGAATAAAATTTTAATAGCTGCACGTTTAGAGGCAAATCAATTCAGATTTCAACTGATATCTTAATCCAGACCTTCAAAGCCAGGAGGGCTTAGAATAATATATGCCATGCCAACCAATATTAAATGGAGGCCAACCAATATTACTGTGCCCATCTAAATTATCCTTCAGAATTTAGAATGAAATAAAACATTCCATGATAAGCAGAAATTAAAAGAATTTAAAAAAAACTAAGCCTACACTGTGAAACATACTCAGTGGAATATTTCAGGCAGAAAGACTCCATTTACAATTTCTTATAGTTTTTTGGCAATGATTCTCTAAGGGTTTTGTTTTGTTTTTAGTTTTCTGCATTTGTATTTGGTGTTTTGTTTTGGGGTACTAAGGATTGAATTCAAGGGCACTTGAACACTGAGGCACATCCCCAGCCATGTTTTTGTATTTTATTTAGAGACAGGGTCTCACTGAGTTGCTTAGTGTCTCGCTTTGGCCAAGGCTGGCTTTGAACTTGCAATCCTCCTGCCTCAGCCTCCCGAGCTGCTGGGATTACAGGCTGCACCAGCACACCAGGCTGGATGATACTATTCTATGTTTGAAGATTTTGTTGCTGCTATTATTATTATTATTATTATTAGGTACTGGGGATTAAATTCAGGGTGTTTAACCACTGAGTCACATTCCTAGCCCTCTATTGTATTTTACAGGGTCTCCCTGAGTGGTTTAGGGCCTAGCTAAATTGCTAAGGCTGGCTTTGAACTTGGGATCCTACTGTCTCAGCCCCCCCCCCCCCCCCGCCCAAAACAGCTGAGATTACAGGTGTGCAGCCACTGAGCCCAGCTGAAGATGTTGTTTTTGCTGTGTATAGAAAACTGGTTTGAAATTTTTTTCTTTCAATGCTTTAAAATGTTGTTCCACTATCTTATTGTGCCAATGTTTTCCAAGAGAAGTTTGTGTTATTCAAATCATTGCTCTAAAAATAATACAGCATTTTTATCTACTTTTAAGATTTTGTATTTAGCTTTCAGCAGTCTGATTATTATTGTCTTGGCTTGGTGGTGTTTGAATTTATCTTCTTTGGAGTTCATTAACCTTTTCAAATTGGCAAATGGATGTTTTCCACAAAATTTGAGAATAGTTCAATTGTAATGTTTTAAATTTATTGGTTTTTAAAAAAATTATACATGACAGCAGAAGCCACTTTGATATAATTATACAAGCATGAGATAGATCGTATTCTAGGTAGGACCTCATTCTTGTGGATGTACATGATGGTGAGATTCACTGTGATATTTTCATGTATATATATATATATATATATATATATATATATATGAAAATTATATTACATTTATTCCAATGTCTTTCCTTTTCCTATTCCCCGTCCCTATTTTATGTCTCTCTTGCCTCCTGCTTCAATTCCAATATGTATATGTTATACTTTTTTATATTGTCCCACATATCCCTAAGTTTCTGTCAATTTTTTCGACTTTCTTTCAGATCAAATAATTTTTTTTAGGGGTGGTGCTGGGCCTTGTGCCTGTGAGGCAAGCACTCTACCAACTGAGCTACATCCCCAGCCCTCAGATCAAATAATTTTTATCAATACATTTGCAATTTCACTGGTTCTTTCCTCTGACCTACCCATTCTGCTGTACACCCTATTTGATTATTTTTTTAAATAATAACTATATTTGTAAAATCTGTTTCTCTAAAATTTGTGTATCTCTACCAAGATTTTCTGCCTTTTCATTCATTCTGTGTGTATTTTCTTTCACCCCATTGAGTGGCCGTTATTAAATTCTTGTCAAATCATTTTGACCTCAGAGGCATTTGACGTTGTTGTTACAAGTCATCTTTATCCTAGAAAATCGATCACATGTTCCGTGTTCCTTCTACATTGTATAATTTTTTATTACATCTTGGATGTTACAAACTTTAGGTTGTGTGGCTTCTGGGTTCTGTTACCTTCATCAGAAGAATGTTGGTGTTGTTGTGTTAGCCAGCATTTAATCCAGTTAGACTCTGTCTTTCCTTCTGTTGGTGGTAGCTCAAAGCTTAATTCTGTTCTTTCCATTCTTTGCTGTATTGGGGCTCTGAGACTGTCCTGCACCTGCGCACGGAGTCAGCCTGGACTTCAGCACTGTTCATACAGAGAATTATGGGGCTTCCTCCGCTTCTCCCATTCCAGAGTCCTACCCTCACTTCCCAGTATCTGCAGTTGACAAGCCTCCTTTCCTTCGTTCCTCCAGCTAGAAAGACGGTGGGATTTCTAGCAAAGTGTGACTCACCTACAGTGTGCTTCCTCATGCTACAACCTGCACGCCGGTGAAACCCACTAGAAACCATAAAACTCATCTGTGTGCCAGTCACTTCTCCAACATTCAATTCCTCTCCACAGTCTGGCTGCTCTTTTTAATTCTGCAGAATCCCCAGGTATTTTCTGTTTATCCAATTAATAATTGTTACCAGCTGTTGGGCTTATCTGTAGTTATTTGACAAATATCATATCAGAAATGGGATTCCAGCTTGAATATAAATGAATATATTCCTACTCTCTGGTTAATAAAGTGGTGATTCAGGATATATATTTACATACCCACTTGGACTTCAACTGTGTTAAATACTTGTTCATTTAATGTGTCTGGACATGTTTCATGCTTTTAAAATCATTTTCTAAAACATAAACAATAGTTTTATAATACTATATCATCTAGATGTACCCCAATTTACCATTCTCCTTCTTTTGTATATTTTATTTTCTATTTTTATAAAAAGTTTAAGATGAAATCTTTGCATCTCTTCACTTCCTCACAATAAAGTTTTATTGAGAAACAAATTACAAGGAATTTTAAAGATTCTTTTTTTCTTCCTTTCCTTTTTAAAAAAATTTATTTATTCTAATTTACTATACATGATAGCAGAATGCATTTCAATTCATAGTACACATAAAGAGCCCAATTTTTCATTTCTCTGGTTGTTTAAATACCTTTAATCCAGAAAACTTTTACACTATGTAGTCCCAAAATATTTTTGAAAGTTCCAACACTGTGTGGTTTTTCTTAATTTTACAAAAATGTTGACAGAAATTAAATTTAATTGCTTAAATTTTAATTTATTTGGTGGTTAGTAAAGTTTAAGATAATTATATGCATTTAAGGCAGTGTACTTTATTAAATCAATAGTTCAGCATAAGAATTTTTTCACATTTCAAATAAGTGAAATATTCTTTTCCTAAAGAGTTACACGGGTTCTTTATGAACTTAGGACATTAACCCTTTATCTGTTAGGCACTGTGTCTTATTTTCCATTTTGCTGATGGTATCTTAACATGCCAAAGTTATCCAGTAGATCACAAATTTGTGTTCATGTACTAAGACAGCTCTCCTAGCTCTCCTCTCTTAGTTAAGGGACACATGGACGTGAACCAAGACTTCTCTAAACATGAAACTAAGTCTCCATCTGTATCTGAGAGGAGGAGAGGATATCCCGATCGAGTACCATGGAAGGCAAGTCACTTGTCAGGTTGTGCTCTCAAAAGCAGAGTATTCTGATGGCCAGAACAGCCTAATGTTAGGTGTTGGAGAGAATGGATTAAAGTAGGGATTGCTAACAGCAAAGGACCATTTCAGAACCACAGACTAAGGTTTAAGAAAACCAGAAACCTTGGCTGCTTCAGTCTAGAGACAGCTTCATTTTTCCAAAAGTGAGTGTAATGGAATATAGATTAAAACACCCACAGTTTATTTTAATGTACTGTACACTTAGGGGAGAAAACCTCTTAGTCTACATGGTCAAAGCAGTGCCTTGCTGATCAATAAAGAGACCGGCACATGGAGACATAACTGACAATGCTGGATCCCCTTTCAGGTCCCCGCGAGTCTCCACTTCCTGTCCCGACTGTCCTTTTTTTTTGTCAGTGAAATACTATTTGCACACTATTTTTTTTTTTCTCTTGACAAACGTAAATTCTTCACTCTCCCGTCCTTGGACTGAAGGAAGTTGAATGGGCCTCTCTGTGCCAACTGCTCTTGACGTGAAAATGTCCCCTCTTCCCTGTCAGTGGGCAATGAACAGGATTCTTCTTCAGCAGCTCTCATTCCCCAGCCTACCAGTAGGACAGGGCTGCTTTACATAGGGTAAGAAGAGTCAAAAAGGGACCGAGGGAAGTAGTCACCAAAAGAGGAAATAGTGGTTAGTGGGTTCTTCAGACAGTCCTCAGAGGTTACAGATGAAAAATTCTGGAAGATTAATGGTTCTGTGCTCCTCTTTAGTTTTTTGCTTTCCTCTCTCTCTCTCTCTCTCTCTCTCTCTCTCTCTCTCTCTCTCTTTTCTTTACAGTTCCAAGCAGAGGAAACACGTCTGACTTCCTCTGCCACCTCTTCCATGACCCGGCTCTCTCTGGTGGGCACAGGGGAGGCTTGTGAACCTGCTCTACATCTCTCCTCCGACAGGTGCAAGAGTGTGGTCCCCATGGCCTCGGACCACGGAAGCTCTGTGGTTACACTCGTCTCCCTCCTGGTCACCTGTTTGTCATTCTGTGTGATCAGGGCTTGTCCTAATAAGGAAGTTGATCTGATGAGGAATGCCCGTGAGCGACAGAGACGAGATCTTCAGGGGAGAGGACAGACTTTCTAGGTGGCTGCTGATGGAACCATGTCTGAGCCCTAAATGTCTTCAAGGTACAGCAGTTGACCAACCCCAGTGAGATGGTCCCTGAACACAAATCTACTCAAGAAATTCATATTCCTTGTTTAGAAAAAAATTAATATGGTGCTCATCATCTGTGAAGCCCTGTTACTCAGCTTCAGATTCCAGTTGACTGGGTCCCTCAACCATTTCTTCATGAACACTCCACTGTCCCTCGGTACCTGACGGAAAGAAAGCCCCCCCACGCCCCACCCCCAGTGCTAATTCTTTTCATGCAGGTTTAAATCTCCTGAAGGTGGGAATTGCTCTTTTATCCATTATTTATCTATCTATTTTCTGGTAGCAGGGGGCATGGGCCAATATCTGTGACCTTAAGTAGAAATGAGAATTGATCATAAAGAAAAGGGGGTGGCTTTTAGAATACCTGGGCGGAAAGGTGAGAAGCAGAAGGTGGAGTGTTGTTGGGAATCTTGGGACTACTCTGCCCTTGCGTCCAGACAGACTCCTCTGCCTGCCATCTGTGCCCTTGGACAACCTTCTCAACCTCCCTATGCCTCGGCTTCTTTATTTGTAAGATGAGAATAATGATGTCTATCTCATAAGACTGTTGTGAAGACTGAGTGCATTAACACAAATCAAGGGTGTGGAACTACACATGGGATTTCCCTACCCCTCGAACCACCGTTGCTGCTGTCTCATTCTGTGTGACCAAGTGTCTTAATTTCTTTTTTTCCTGTTTTTTTTTTTTTTTTTGCCTTTGCTTAAGGGGAGATTTTGTTTTGTTTTGGGTACCAGGGCACCAGGCGAGGGAACTCAGGAGCACTCAGCCACTGAGCCACACCCCCAGCCCTCTTTTGTATTTATTTAGAGACAGGGTCTCACTGAGTTGCTTAGTGCCTTGCTGTTGCTAAGGCTGGCTTTGAACTCGCAATCCTCCTGCCTCAGCCTCCTGAGCTGCTGGGATTACAGGCGTGGGCCACTGTACCCAGCTACATGACTCAATTTCTATTTTATTTTTAAGCACAGAACTTTCCACTTTCTGAGATTACCTTGTTGATTTACTTGTTTGTAGAATCCGTCTTCTCCACTGGCTTATGACCGACTCCCTTCAGCACCTTTGTTATGGTTTGGGTATGAGGTGACCTGCAAAGCTCCTGTTAATGCAGAAATATTCAGAGGTAAGAGCATTAGATCATGGGAGCTGTAACCTAATGAGTCCATCCTAGTGTGAATGGACTAACTGGGTGGTAACTGTCAGCAAGTAGAGGTGAGGAAGAGCTGGCTCACTAGGAGTTCCTGAAGGGTCCGTCTTCCCTCTGCTCCTCCTCACCCCTCTCCTCTCTGCTTCTCCACCATGCTCTTCTGACATGATGTTCTGACCACCCAGGCCCAGAGCAAGGGACTCAGATGGCCATGGACAGAACCTATGAGACCATGAACCAAGGTCAACGTTCTCTCCTCTAAGTTGTTCTTAACAGGTGTCTCGGGCACAGTGATGCAAAGCTGACCAACACAACTTCCTTTCAAGAACCATCTAACCTGGGTTTGTGATGCTGTTGCAATCTGCTTCCATTTCTTGCCAGTATATCATACAAAACCATCAAGAAGCAAGCCCCAGGGCTGGGGTCGTGGCTCAGCGGGAGAGCGCTCGCCCAGCACACGCAAGGCCCTGGGTTCGACCCTCAGCACCACATAAAAATAAGTGAATTTTTTAGTTGTGTCCAACTACAACTAAAAAATAAATATATTTATATATAAAAAGAAGCAAGCCCTAGTTTTTCTTCTTTAGTTAACGAGTTCTGTGAATATTGTTTAGCCATAAAGAAGAATGAAATAGTGTCATTTTCAGGGAAAAGGATGGAACAGGAGATTATGTTAAGCAAAATAAGCCAGATGAAAAACGAGTATTGCATGTTTTCTCTCATATGTGAATTTAGAAATTAAAAAAAAAGTGGGGGGACTTTAGGTAAAGAGAAGGCTAGAGGGAAGGGAGGAGAAACAGGGAAATATGCAGGTAAGAAATTGTCACAGTGAATCTCCTTATTTTGTACAATTAATATACACTAATAATCATAATTTTTTAAAAAAGAAATTCTACATGAGGCTATAGGTGTGGACTGAGAGAGGAAGGCTATGCAGCCTATGTATGTATACATACATACATACATACATACATACATATCTATTTCCTTTTGAAGAACTGCCACTCTTCATGCACAACCTTGTGGCTAGGTAGCACCTCACTCAGGACAAGCCATACAAGTTACACGGTCACTTGCTATTCCACGGCTAAGCATTGAGTTTCTAGTAAGATAGTGTCGAACTAGATACTATTTCTCAAAAGAATGTTTATTTCCAGAAAATAGAAGAGTTTGTTCTGAAACTCTAGGAGTCTGCGCTTTAATCCTCCTCCGTTCCTCCTTTCAACAGGCGTTGACGTGACACTTCAGGTGACACCATATCTGCCGTATCATAAATCTCAAATGGTAAGCTGCTTCCGTGGCAATCTAGAACACTGCAGAGCTCTCCCTTGCCCCAGGCCTCAGTCAAAACTGAATCAAATGGGTAAGAGAGCAGTACACTTAGAATATGTTGCCTCCAAAAAGACCTTCCGAGTATTGTACCTCTTCTTTAGCAATAAAGGGGCACAAGGCACAGCAATTTTCTTTAATTTTGGAGATGTCTTGACATAGGAATATAATCTCACTTGTGGGAGTTTATGAGGGGGAAATGAGATACTTAGTTCAACCCATGACATTAAGTAAGTGCCTAATAGATATTAACTGTGATGATGTTTATTATTGTTACTATATCTGAAATTCAAGCATGACTACATAGAAAAAAGGACTTTCAGACCTTCAAAATCTCCCTTCCTCCCGCTCGCTCCTGACTGTAATTAGCAAAGTCAGAGAGGAACAGACCTAACATCCAATTTACAGATAACTGCATCCGTATCTCTTCATCAAAAGCAGTCTTCAAATTCAAGAAGCCAGCTCATACCTGTGCAAACAGCTCTTAGGTGTCTGCATCGTTTTAAATGTAGCAATCTGTTCCAGGGAAGCCCTGGACTGCTTTATGGTTTCTACAAGAATCCGACAGGAAACATCCTCAGTCCATACCTGCTGCATCCATGCGTGTAAATGTGGGGCCGGGCTGTGAGGGAAAGGAAGGGGGAGTAGTGATTTTCAGGAAGGAATACAGGCTTCAGGGTTCCTAGGACTGAACCCTTCCTGATCCGAGAAAGAACAGACAGGGCTCTTGGGTTTCTTTGAATTAGCCCCTCTGTTATGGTGTGGATCTAGAAGGTTCTCCAAAAGGCTCATATGTTGAGGGCATAACCCCCAATGCAGCAAGGCTCAGAGGTAGGATTTGGGGATTAGAGCTCCAACCTTATTGGTGGATTAATCCATTGGTTGAATGAACTACTGAGCAGGTAGGGTGTCGCTGTGGAGAATGGATCATTGGGGGGCATGGCATGGCCTTGGGGGCTGTCTGTCCCTGGCCCCTTCTCTCTCTCTCTCTCTCTCTCTCTCTCTCTCTCTCTCTCTCTCTCTCTCTTTCTCTGACTCCTGACTGCCATGAGCTGAGCAGCTCTCCTTAAGAGATAAACTCAAATTTGGAGAAGGGAATGAAGATCTCAAGTTCAGAGGGCACAGGCAGTAGTGGAAGGATCTGGAATGAGACTCAGGAAAAGAAAGGGAGGCTTTAGGTCAAGGAGGGATGTGATCATCTGCTCCTGAATAGATAGAACTCTTCAGTATCCTCCTGATCCTGTTTCTAAAGACCCACCTGTGTTCCAGAAAGTTCTAGAATGAGTTGACTGTGGACTCCACTACTGGGAAGGGCGTTGTACATCCAGCAGTATGCCTAAGCAGAGGACCCACCCAGGGGCACTGATTCCCAAGGAAGCTCCCCTGATACTGACTGGGATCAGTGTCATTTACAGGCTTCGGGTATGGAACACTCATTTACTGTCCAACTGACACAGGACGCACCCTGGGATACTCATGAGACCTATGGGACCACTGAGACCCACTAGGTAGACAAGGAGCTAAGTGCATATACTCTGAAAGTGGATTAGAATAATTTAGTGCATGCTGAGTTTGAGACTGGTGGGCATGTCTTTTCATCTTTTTATTACTTATATGTACCAGTCACCATTTTGAGCATTTCAAATATTAACTCAATTAATAGTGATGAAAAGGTTAAGATTTCTGCTCAAGGGGAAAGCCGATGGGCTTTAGAACATATGAGTCAGTGTGTTTGCAAGGTAGGGGCAAAGTAGAAACTATAGAGAACGGACAATGGCAGATAAGAAATACTCTGCCAAAATGCATGGTGTTAAGGTTTTGGATGCTAACGAGACTGCAGAGGGCATGCTGTTCTCTGGAAGTCTTTCTTCAGTCAGTAGTGAGCATCGAAAGAGAGCAGAAATCAAGTAAACTTTGGACAACACTCTACAACCAGTGAAGTGAAACTCAACTAAATAGCCCAGCACACGATACAGGAAACACTCAATAGATAATAAATGTGTGAGTGAACGATGTCCTTTAGACACAAAAGCTGAGACTTGAACTGTTAACAGAATAGTAAATCTTGAAGTCCCAGGCTAGCCATAATATTGCCCTGTATTTAAGCAGATCTGAAAATATTTCCTATCCTTCGGATCCATAATAGAGGAAGTGGCAATTAGCAAACACCAAAACCTTGACTTCTCTTTTAAAAAATTTCTGGCAATGTCCATCGGTCCCACAGAGGATAGCTTCTGTCCTCAGACTTGAATTGTATGGTAATTACCAAAAGAACCTTGCTGGGAGTCTCCTGGAGCAGCACACCATGCCACTGTATTTGTGGGTGGTGGGGGTGCTGGTTCTAGGTGAGCAGATGCCAGGGAGCAGGACCTGGATTGGGTGGACCCTCTGCATTCCCCAGAGCACGAGTCTCACTCAGACGCTCCTGAAAGCTTCCCTCCTGAATCTTGCCCTCAGGGCATCTTTAGGCTTGGGGAGGGGGGGGACTGGGCAAGCTTTCCTTAGATGATGAGCTCCTAACCTCTTAAATAAAAAAAAAATAGCAGCACATAAGAGTAAAAATAATAGTGATAATAGAAATACTAACATTTATTGAAGGCTCACTAGCAATGACGAGCTAATCATGTTCATCTCTATGCTAACTACCACCAAGTAAGATTCATACTAGAATTGAAGAATATATGGAGATCTGCTGTTATTCTATAAAATCCCACATCAAAATGCTGGATAAAAGAAATCGTACGATGTCAACAGGTGCCAAAGATATTGTAATAGTTATTAAAAAATCAGTATCTAGGGGCTGGGGTTGTGGCTCAGTGGAGAGCACTTGCCCTGCATGTATGAGGCACTGGGTTTGATCCTCAGCACTACATAAAAATAAATAAATAAAGCTATTGTGTCCATCTGGAACTAAAAAAAAAAATTTAAATAAAAAAATCAGTATCTATTCCTAAAGAAATCATCTCATAATTTGAAAGAATATTTACTTAACATGATAAAGAATATGCTTTCTAGGGCTGCGGTTGTGGCTCAGCGGTAGAGCGCTTGCCTAGCGTGTGCGAGGTGCTGGGTTCGGGTTCGATCCTCAACACCACATAAAAATAAATACATAAAAATAAAGATATTGTGTCCAACTACAATATATATATATATATATATATATATATATATATATATACACACACACGCACACACACACACACACACATATAAAAGAATATGCTTTCTAAATTGATATCCAGTGTTACACATAAAAGGATAGAATTTAAAAATGCTGTCTAAAATGGAGGGAGCTAGGACCAAAATGTTTACAATTATCATATTCAATAGCTTTTACATCCCAACAGACACACTAGAGTGGGAATAAAAATAAAAGGCATGCCTAGTGGAGACTAAGATTTTAAAAATCGTTATTCATTCTTTATTCATCTCACCACACTTCTTTAACACTTGCTTGTTTGCTCTTATTGCCATGAACCACCTGCTCTTGACCATGTCATCTATGTGGAATAGTTAAAAACACATGAATTATGCCCGATGTGGTGGCACATCCCTGTAATCCTGTGACTCAGGAGGCTGAGGCAGGAGGATCACAAGTTCAAGACCAACCTCAGCAACTTAGTGAGACCCTGGCTCAAAAGTTAAAAATTAAAAGGGCTAGGGGTGTAGCCAGCAGTAAAGTGTCCCTGTATTTGATCCCCAGTACCTCCAAAATCTGAAAAACAACCAAAGAAAGCACAAATACACATTAATTAGAAATATTCAAGATAAATATAAAAAAACAATGAAATCCTTGAATATTATCCATCACCAGTTTTAGATTATAATAAAGAAGTTCCATCCAAAATAGCAATGAAAGTGAAAAACAGTGGAAATGTTATAAAAATGTTGGTTCATTTCAAGTACATTTGTACCTTCTGTAGAATTTTGAACTACCTGCAGAGTTTTCCTTAGAACTCAATAAAATATTCAAAAGTCTATCTGGAAAAGAACATGGGTGAGAATGTCAAAGGATAGATTATCTTAAAAGAACAATGATGAAAATCTACTTCCATATAAATATACATCCATGGAAAATAATCTAAACCCAGAAATAATAATATGAATAATATAAATCTAGAAATAAATCTAATTATATATTCCTTAATGCATGATAAAGAAACATCACCAAACATATATTTTCAGGCTCTACTATAAATTTAAAAATAAACTTTGGATGATTATAAGATAAGTAAATTCTTTTTTTAATTTTCTAAAACCTGATGGAAAATTAAGGCTATTTTAAAATAGATTATCTTCATAAACATTGATGTTGTAGAAAAATCAGAGATTCTATAATATAAAAACTAAAAAGTTATGTATTAAAATAACAGAACTAAAGTAGAAACTAATTTTGTGTTGGAAAAAAAATTTACAGCAAATAAATCAAAGAGTTGAGATAGAATATAAATAATTCATATAAACTGGTAAGAACAACTTGAAAGTGTTACTGAGTAAATGGATAAAGAGCATGATTATATAATACAAAAACACTCCCGCCAGCTGCTGCTGAGCTGACAATGAGCTTCACACGAACCATTTTTTATCCCCCAAACCTATCAAAGCATCTAGCACATACCTTACAGTCAATAAATATTTCTTCTATGAATGAATGAATCCATTCAAGAAATAGGAATGGAGGTGCAATCTACCGTCATTAAATTTACAGCATCAGCAACCACTCCAAAAGGCTAAGTGCTATTTAACCAGTGTAGGGAGATTGGCTGAGACTGGCAGGTTGCGACATTGCTGCTGGCAGTGCAAACGGTAAAGCTCATTTGGAAAGCCAGTGGGCATGTATTTTGACCCAGTAATCTCCGTACCGAGAATCTAAAATAAGTGTGGAGAAAAAGATGTACATAAGGATGTTCATTATAGTTATTATGATAATACCGAGGAAATAAAAGCAGAATCCTGTATCTTAACACTCATTAAAACGAGATTAGGACAAATAAAAATTTTTAAGAGAACTAGGTTATAGGGGGAGATATGGTTGAGTGGCAGGGTACTCGCCTAGTGTGTGTGAGGACTTGGGTTCCATCCCCAGCACTGCAAAAAATAAACATAATCTAGGTTAAAAATCATACATATACAAATAGCAAAACAGTTCATGAAACAAGATGAGCTGCAAAATTGAGACTGTTTTACTTTTTAAATGTAACTAATATTTAATGTACAAAAAAAAAATGGTCTCAAACTTCATCATATTAGGTTTAACATTTGGACTCTATGCCTGTAATATCCAGGCTGCACAAATGGTCTTTTCTTAAACAGTCTAAGAGCAGTTGCGTATTCTCTTCAGTGCTCTTGAAACCCCCTGTTTCCCACTGCCGTCATTCTATCACACTGGATTATAACTGGTTTCTTACTTTGAATTTCCTTTGTTAGAATGTAAGATTCTTGAGGGTAGGGACAGTGGTTCACTCTTCTTGGTAACTACGATATTCACACCCGGGATGGCACAGTAAGTATTCATCGATCTATCTGTTAAAGAATGAAAAAACATGAAAATTGTCTCCACTGAGTTCTCTTGCAAAGTTGCTGTCCAAACCCTCCTTTGGACAGTAAAGCCAACCTGCAGTGAGGGAAGATCACCTGCCAAGAAAGGCGAAGGACTGGACTTCATTCTCCATTGTCTTCCTATCTCTGTGCTATTCCACATCAGTGCTGGGGACCAAGAGAGGGAAATCGGAGGAGCCTAGCAGTCCTGCTGATGGACTGGGGAAGTATCCGTCAGCTGTCCCCTGCTTCTGGGTGAAGGATAAACCTAGAAAGGAGAAAGATGCAATGGTCTCTGGGGAAGCCATGAGCAGGTGAGTTTTGTGGGGAAAATGGGTTTAAGATATCATCCACTGTGGAGAGGATATCAAGCGAGATATCTGTGCAAGGTTTCATCAAGCAGGGGAAATCAGGGAGAGAATTAAGTGTCCTCCGTTACACACCTGCTGGTTCTCCAAGTCCCCCTTCCTAACTCTGAAGGAGACAGAGCGATTCTGAGATGCCAGGCAAGAGAGAAAGAGAAAATGAATGAACTATTATTTCAAGAAAGGGAGAAATGATGTTTTTTTTAATAAGAAACTCAAGTTTCAACCTACCAATAGATCCTCAAGCAACATAGTGGCCTCCCAGCTGTGACCTGTGTGTGTGCACTGCTTCTTGGGCAGGTTTATGTATGGAGCAGAACTTCAGATCTAAACAGATCCAAGTTCAAGGCAGTGGCTACCCGCTAGGTGACCGCATTAGATGCAAACAAAGCCTATAGAGGGTTGGACGACAGAGTGCCCATCAAGGTCTCTGAATGTCCAGTTGGGCCACATCAATGGCACATTGATTTGTTTCTAAATGACCTTCTTGCTGATGCTGACTGCACCAGGCTTCCTTCAAGGAATTCTGAGCCTCAGTGTCTAGGGATGGTCTCTTCTTTCTTCTCTCTTGAGCTGTTTCCACCTCCAGTCCTGAGGCCAGCCTCAGGTCTACCACGGGGAGCCCAACGTGACCCTGAACATGAGATTGGTTTTTCTCTCTAGGTCAGCTCTCCAGTTCCAATTCTACTTCTTCGGCGATGCCTGAGCCCTGGGATCAAGCTGAAATAACTCCCTGGTGCTCCTGGTCACCACCATACTGGGTGAAGACTCAGGGTCCCGCGGGTGTGAGGCTCAGAGACTTCCATGTCCGGAAACATATCAGAGAGCCTGAATTCTTGTGCAGAAGGAGTTTGATGTAAAAGGACATTGAGACTAGAAAGAGAAGAATAGAGCAGGGCTCTCACTTGGATGTTAGTTCTTTCTTTGCCTGGAAGGTGAGAACAGAGATTTATTCCAAAGATTAATAAGTTTAATTGGGAATAAACACATTTGTTTATTTTTAGGAATACACATTGCAATGGGAATACACATAATGTAGTTTACTATGCGCACATTCAAGAAAGTTGAAATGGGAGAGACTTTTAAAGGTAAAATTGGGAATTACATAAATTGTTTTGAAATAATGATCCTTGGCTATGAGGATCAATAACAAGGGTAATGTGCATGTAAGGGTGAACAGGCCTTTGCTGGTCAGATGTCCTTGCAGAAATAATTTCTGTGTGAGATTGAAGTGGCCTTTGTGCAGGGCTAGGGTTCTAGGAGAGTCTTCTGTGATCACTGTTATATGTGTATAAATTAAGATCTTCTCGTTTATAACCTCCCAGCTTTAGTTAGTTGGTTAGTTAGTTAGCATTTGGCATAAGCAACTCCATTTTTTTCTTTTTAATGTTGGTTGTTCAAAACATTACATAGTTCTTGATATATCATATTTCACATTTTGATTCAAGCGGGTTATGAACTCCCATTTTACCCCGTATACAGCTTGCAGAATCACATCAGTTACACTTCATTGCTTTACATATTGATAAACTCATGTCTGTTGTATTCTGCTGCCTTTCCTATCAACTCCATTTTTGATTTTGACATCTCTCACACCCTCATGAGTCCCATGTAAATAAATACACTAAGCATAATAATATGGAGTAAGTAGTTTCTAACTGGAATCGGAAAACTAGTTGTGAAGGGCAAACAGTTGAGGCCACACTCCACGTCCACAGTGGCCTTTTATATCCATCCACTTATGCTATAGTCATGGAATGACATGTGCTGTACTACATCAACATAGCTTGATTACATGAAGGATTACTCAAAGCCTTTGGGATCCTGGTTAAAGGGTTTCCCTTCCTCATTCTGCACCCTCTGCTTCCCATTCCTGGAAAAAAATTCTTTTGTTGTTGTTGTTGTTTGCTTGTTTGTACTAGGGATCAAACCCAAGGGCACGGCACTTTACATCTCCAGTCCTTTTTATTTCTCATTGTGAGACAGGGTCTTGCTAAGTTGCCTACTCTAGCTCTGAACTTGAGTTCTTCCTCCTGCTTCAGCCTCTCGAGTCACTGGGATCACAGGTGTGGGCCAGAGCACCAAGCGGGATAAGTTAATTCTTAATACAGCTTCTAGATTAACTTTCAACTTGACATCAACTTAAAAGGAAAAAAAAATGAGCATTTGACTTTCTTAGGCAATGTGGGCCTGAATATTTTTCTTTCTTTGCCTCCACACTCCATCCAGCAGAGTTTGTCTCTGTGCTTTGAACTTAGCGATCCTGACATACTGTCACTGGTCAGCTCCAACCAATAAGTCATGAAAACAAGATCAGGGGCTGAGAACAGCTAGTTACGGGTACAGCGTTAGGAAAGACACCACAGAGTCTTGAAGATACCATGAGGTCTGTGGTGTGTACTTAGGGATAGATTTTTTCCCCTCTCTGTTTTCAGAAGAGTCAAGATGTGGCAGAACAAAAAGAAAACAGGATTTAAACCAGCAAAAATGCCAAGTGTTGCTTACTAGTTGTTTGATCTTGGAAGCTAATTGTCTCTCTGAACCTCAGTTGTCTTATCTGTAAATTGGGAATAATTGCTCCTCTCTCATCAGGATTGAAAGATTGCATGAGACCCTCCAAAACATGTCTGTTGCAAAAGCAGTAAATGATAACTGGTACCTGTAATATCCAATCATTATAATCATTATTATGGAAAATACTGTTCCTTATAGAATTTCTAAATTCTATAAGAATTTAGAGATTGCTAATGACTTTAACCATGTTGCTGCCACCACATTTTCTTCCATACTGAATCTCCAAACTCAGAAACACAGGTGGGGTCCTCATATGCACTCATAGTCCTAATCAGGGGAACAGACTCTGCAGATCTTCAAATCTTCAGGATATTTTAGTTGGGTTTCTTGGGTCTAGCAACAGAAACCAATTCTGGCTGTCTTTTTAAAAGGGGGATAATTTACTGGAAGGACCTCAATGACTCAGAAAATTGGAAGAAGAATAGGCTTTAAAAAATGAATAGAACCCAGAAGGAGTTGACAGCCCAGGCCACAGGAACCCTGCAAATGTCATGCTGCAGAAAGTTGTTCTCCGCATCGTGCAGAGCCATGCACCACAGAGGCTCCACACCCTGATGTCACCAGCTCAAGCTGCAAATTCCTGGGATAAAAACCTAACTGGCTGAGCCAAGGTTCCATGCCCAGGCTTTGACGGCATTTGGGTGGGGAGTGGAAGAATCTCACAGGCTACACTATTTTCCACCGAGTCCACGAGCAAGGTGATACCGCCTGAAAACAAATAGAAGTGCTAATTGGAGGGCTGTTTTGTTCCCAAGACACGGAGTAAGTAAATGACAAGAATCTGCTAAAGACAGTGACCTGGGCATCTAATACTCTAAGTAAATCAGTAGTTTTAATTATATTCTTCTTCTATCCCTGGGCACCTTAATGAAAGTGCTAAGCTATGGCTAGTTTCAGTTCCCAGTCTTTTTTTTTTTTTTTAATCCACAATAACCTACTCATTCCATGATGTGGAGACGATGCTGCAAGGGAGGTTACTACAAAAAGCAGCCTGGGAGTCTGAGGCAGGAGGATCCCAAATTCAAGGCCAGCCTTAGGAATTTAGTGAGGCCCTCAGCAACTTAGCAAGATTCTGTATCAAAATAAAACAATCAATAACACAAAGAAAGAACCTACAGAATGGGAGAAAATCGTTACCACACACACCTCAGAGCACTAATCTCCAGGATATATAAAGAACTCAAAAAACTTAACACCAAAACAAACAAACAAACAGACAAACAAAAACCCAATCAATAATGGGGTAAGGAACTACACAGACATTTCAAAGAGGAAGAAATACAATCGATCAACAAATATATGAAAAAATGTTCAACATCTCTAGCAATTAGAAAAATGCAAATCCAAAACTATTCTCAGATTTCATCTCACTTCAGTCAGAATGGCAATTATCAAGAAGACAGGAGCAGTAAATGTCAATGAGGATGTGGGGGGAAAGGTTCACTCATATATTGCTGGTGGGACTGCAAATTGGTGCAACCACACTGGAAAGTCTGGAGATTCCTCAGAAAACTTGGAATGGAAGCACCCTTTGGCCCAGCTATCCCACGCTTCGGTTTATACCCAAAGGACTCAAAATCAGCATACTATATTGATATAGCCATGTCAATGTTTATAGTAGCTCAAGTCACAATAGTTAAACTATGGAACCAACCTAGATGCCCTTCAACATATGAATGGATAAGGAAAATGTGGTACATATACACAATGGAATATATTCAGCCTTAATGAAGAATGAAATTATGGCATTTGCAGGTAAATGGATGGAGCTGGAGAACATCATGCTAAGCAAAACAAGCCAACCCCCCCTCCAAACAAAAGGTTGAATGTTTTCTCTGATAAGCAGATGCTGATCCATAATGGGGGTGGCTAGGGAAGAATGTAGGAACTTTGGATTGGGTGGAGGGGAGTAAGGGAAGGGGAGAGGGTGAGGGGGTGGGAAGGATGATGAGATGAGATGGACATTATCACCCTATATACATATATGATTGCACGATCCGCCTATGACTCTGCCTCATGTACAGCCAGAGGAATGAGAAGTTGTGCTTCATTTGTGTAAAATGTATCGAAATGCATTCTGCTGTCATGTATAATTAGCAGGAGATTGCTAATGACTTTAACCATGTTGCTGCCACCACTATTCTAAAAAATAGAATAAAATAAATAAATAAGTAGAATACAGAAAGGGCTGGGGATATAGCTCAGTGGTGAAGTGCCCAAGTCTTCAGTATCAAAAAAGGGAGACAGTCCAAAACTTTAGGTTCCGGTGGCAAAGAGATTCTCTATTCAAGCGGGAGAATAGCTCATCATGCTGGGCTGAGGAAGCTTTGGAGAGAGCGCTCTTTTGAAAATCTCCTTCAGAACACCTCTGCCTCTGGCCTTTCTGCCATCTGTCTTCTCCTTTTCTTCCCTGACGTATTCCACAAATCCTGAAGCTGGGCCAAAGGCGAGACATGGAAGGGGCTTGTCCTTCCCTACCTATGCCCCTATTAAGGATCCTATTCTATCATTTATTCAAGCATTCACTCAACTTGTCTGCATTTGGGCCACTTTGCTTATTACTCTGTATTGACACTGGGGAAAATATTAAATTCCTACTACACACATTTTCACAAATGACCACATTGCTGGCTCATATGATAATTCATAAATTATATACAAATTAAAAGTGAAGAGGTTTAACATTAAAATACATACTTTGAACTTCTCTTTAAAAATCGGAAAAATCAGGTAATAGCTGATCTTCAGAACATGTGCTATTATCAGCTATGGATAGCAATACTCTGTAGCCAAATCACAGCTGCTACCTTTAAGTGGAGCACACGTTCTCCAATTGGCCATAGTCTCTGCCACTCACTATTGTCTCCCAACACTGAAGACAAGTGACAATTACCGCTTATTCTCACTCATGTCCAAGTGTCTGACTTTCAATAGATTGAAGAAGACAATGAGCTTTTATCTGTACCTGTGAGAGAATAAAACAAAAGAGAAGAACTTGTGGTTTCATGAAAAGAAGGGAAGAGATTGTTTCTTTGTGAAAGCAGAAAAAACGTTCATATATATATATATATTTATATATATATATATATATATAAAGTGATTATTGTTAAAGAATTATGACTAGAGAAAATAACTGTTGAAGAGCTTCATGAACTAAAAAATAAAGAATTGAACTTTGAACTGGGTTTCTATAAAGTGTTTATATATTAAATATAGCTATGATAAAGTGGATTTATGTATTAAGTAAAAAAAAAATTCCACAGAAGGTAAATCTGTAATCTATGTCTGTTTTTTAATTTTTAGTGTTTATTTATGACACAAAGATTATGCTTTAATATATGTATGCATTTTGAAGTGGCTAAAGCAAGCTAGTTAACATGGGCATTATGTCATATATTTAACTTTTTTAAGGTGAGAACCCTCAGAACCTATTCTCCTAATGAAAACAACACAGTAAATCCCACCATTGTGTACATCCATAAGAATGGAGTCCTAAATAGAAAAAGATATATTCCATACTTGTATAAATATATCAGAATGGACTCTGTTGTTATATATGACTAAAAAGAACAGATAAATGAAAAACAAATTTTCAAGTATACAATGTATCATTACTAACAGTCACCACGACGTACTGTAAATCTCCAGAATTCATTTATCCTATTGTGAAATGGTGAAGCCTTTGAGCAACATCTTCCACCCTCTCCACCCCAGACTGGTACCATCTTCCCACTCTCTCCTCCTCCTATGAGCTTGAATGTTTAGAGTCCATATATGGGTGAGACCGTGCAGGATCTGTCTTTCTGTGCCTGGCTTGTGTCACTTAACAAAATGTCCTCCAGGTTTATCCAGGTTGTCACAAAAATGACAGGATTTCCTTATTTTTTCAATAAAAGGCCAAATAGTTCTCCATCGTGTGTTTTTACTACATTTCCTTTACCTGTCTCTCCATGGACAGACAGACACATTGATTCCACAGCTTGGCTGTTGCAAACGATGCTGAAATGAACATGAGGATGCAGATCTCCCTTCCACAGGCTTACTTCACGTCCTTGGCCACACACCCAGGAGGGAGACTGCTGGGTCACAGGGTCATTCTTTTTTTTTTTTTTTTTTTTTTTTTTTTTAAAGAGAGAGTGAGAGAGGAGAGAGAGAGAGAGAGAGAGAGAGAGAGAGAGAGAGAGAGAGAGAGAGAATTTTTAATATTTATTTTTTAATTCTCGGCGGACACAACATCCTTGTTGGTATGTGGTGCTGAGGATCAAACCCGGGCCGCACGCATGCCAGGCGAGTGCGCTACCGCTTGAGCCACATCCCCAGCCCGTCACAGGGTCATTCTATTTTAAATTTTTCTAAAAATCTGCACATGTGTTTCTACCATGACTGTACTAAAGAATGCCAATCAGCAGAATTATGATTCCAGGAGAGAATCAACCATTGGCTGATACTCGGGAAATTGAAAATGTGACTATAGAACTGAAAGGCTAAGTGTGTGAAAATTTTAAAGTAACTCATTTCATTTTTCTATTGCAATTTATTAGAATATAAATATAAACAATAATGCTTAGGTTAACTATGTTTATCTCAATATCATTAACACTCTAGATGGGACTGAATACTTTGCTCCTGGTGACCATAGCATAGTAAGGTAAGTCTTTCCCGTTAATAACTGTGTGTAACCACACCAAAATTTAGTGGCTTTCAACAACAGCCATTTGTTTATCTCATGATTCAGCCATTTGGCAATGTGGGTGGGGCTCAGCTGGACAGTTAACTGGACTCTCCTGGACTCACTCATGCATTTATGTTGTCAGCTCACAGGTTCGAGCCATCTTGCTTGTGATGGCTTCCTTTGGATTGGCTGAGGTGACTGGGTCCTCTCTCCAAGGCTTTTCATCCTTCAGCCTGCTAACCCAGCTTTATTCACATAGTAGTCAGTGTCTTCCAAATAGTGAAAAGGAGGCATGCGAACCCTCCTGGGCACCACATTCAGAACTTTCACCACATTGCTTCTGCCACTTCTATTGGCGAAAGCAAGACTGGAGGAAAACTGTTCCGTTCATGCACTTCTTACCCCAATTGTGTGGGTTTCTACACCAAGCAAGCTTCTAGTTCTCCACAGAAACAAACCGGGTGTCCTACAATTTAATCTACCTAGAGTTAATGCAGAGCCCCCAGGTTAAGTGTTCTGTCCAGTGAGAATGCTCCGCACATCAGATGCTATTCACCTATATTAGTTGTCCAGAGTACCCACACTTCTGTCCAACATGGCTACAAATCAGTTTTTCATCGCTGTGACCAACAGATCTTACAGGAACAACATAGAGGAGGGAAAATGTATGTTGGGTCACAGTTTCAGAAGTTCAGTTCCTGGTCAGCTGGCTTTGTAGCTCTGGGTCTAAGGTGGGCAGACATCTTGGCAGAGGGGTGTGGTGGAGGGAAGTAGTTCAGGACGTAGTAACAAGGAAGCCAAGAAAGAGCTCTGCTCGCCAACCAATGGCATACCTCCCTGTGACCCACCTCCTCCGGCCACTCCCCACTTCGCTACAGTCACCATCCAGTTAATCCTTGTCGGTGCATCAATCCACTGATTAGGTTGCGACTCTCATAATCTAATCTTCTCGTATCTGAATGCTCTTGCATTATCTCACACATGAGCCTTTGGGGAATCCTGCATATTCAAACCATGTCAGATTTCCACAAGCCCCTCATAATAATTGTTAATTTGCTAAAATGGCTCATAGAACTCAGTCAGGGAAGCACTTAATTTACCTTCACCAGATTATTATAAAGCATATGATAAAGAATACAGATGGAGAGCCAGATGAAGAGGCACCTAGGGTGAGGTCCGGAAGAAGTCAGAGCACAGGAGCTTCTGTCCCCGTGGAGTGGAGATGGGCCACCCTCCCATCACCAAGGTAGAGGCTCTCTGAACCCTGTACCAAGGGGGTTTCTGGAGGCCTCACCACATCACGTGATCTACTATTAACTTCATTTCCACTCCCTCTTCCTTTCCTGGACTAGTAGGTCGTGTAAGCTTGGGAAGGTAGAATTGAAAATTTAGGCTTCGATTTATGACTCAAGGCTTCTAACTAGATCCTTTCCAGATACCATCCAAGAACCCATCAAGAGCCACCTTCCTAGAACAAAAGGTGGTCCCAGTGTCTAGGAAATTTCAAAAGATTTAAGACTTTGGTGTTGTGAGCTGTAGTTAAAGAACAAATATTAGAATAAAAGATGTTCCTAGCTCCCCTGTCATTCAGGAAATTATGAGTTTCATAAGCTGTGTACCAGAAACCAAAGTATATTTATCATGTCACAAAAACACAAGGTCAAACCATGTTTAAGAACTATAAAAATGGATTCAACTTTTTGGGAGAAGCTGCAAAATTACACTGTAAGCATATGGATACAGGGAGGGAAATAACTTATGGCAGAATCGAGATGTACCCCTACCATGATCTGTATTAACATTGAACGTGTTAGGAAGTTTAAATTCAAGATGGCAGTGTTTTGCCATGACAGAGGATTTAAATCCATCGTCACATCATCCAAAGCCATCACTCTGTGCTAACACTTTAGATATAGAATACATATATATCAAACTCAGTAATAGAAAGGGGGCATGAGCTCGATAAGTTCTCGATGTTACAGAGAGATAAACACTTTATGTGATGAACAAGACGTAGAATATGGAGATCAGCCACACAGGGAGTTTAGGAGGTACTATGTCACTATGGCTATAATTTGAGGTTAGTCAGCTTTTTATGGCTGTGATACCTGCACAAAACAACTTAGAGGAGGAAAGATTTATTTTGGCTCCTGGTTAATGGGTGTCAGCCCGTGATGCATTGCTTTGACTCTGAGGTGAGGCAGAGCATCATGGTGAAAGGGCACGGCGGAAATATGCTTTCAGCTCGCAGCAGCCAGAAAGCAAAGAGAGAGCGGGGAAGGGCCAGAAAGACGACCAACCCTTCCAGGGCCCACCCCCAGTGAGTTTTCTCTCAACTCGTTTCCACCTGCTAGAAGTCCATTCAACCATCAATAAATGAATCCACTGAGGAGCCCAAAGCCCTCATGATCCAGTCGCTACCCAAAAGCCCCACCTCGGAGCACATGAGACATTCCAGATCCAAGCCACAAGAAGTGTCTTCCACAGGTCCAGGTTGGGAGGACTGGGGATATAGCTCAGCACCTGCTCAGCATGGGAGAGGCTCTGGATTCGATCTGCAGTATCAATCAATCAACCAATCACAAAGGTATATATATGGGCTTGGTCTCCAGGGTGGAGATATTGGCAAGTGCTGTACTGGGAAGCAGGTCTCTCCAAGTGGGAGGTCCTTAGGTCACTAAGGAAGTACCCTTGGAAGACAGTTTTCATGTGACACATTGGTAGTTCTCATGAGAGGACTGATATAAAAGCCCAAGTTTGGCTCTGCCCTTCCTCTCTCAGTTCCGGGCTTAAGGTGTAACCAACCTTTCATTCTGACACAGCTGTCCCTGTTGTTGTCCTCTGCCACCCTGACCACAAGCAAGCCAGTGAGGTGCTGTGCCTTTGAACCTCTAAAAACTGTGAGATAAACAAATCTTTCCTTTACAAGTTAGTTGCCTCGTGTATTTCTTTGTAGTACAGGTGGCTTACTTGCAGCATGGTGAATTAAAAGGAAGTAAATGGTTTATGTCATCCACTGAGCAATCTTCTTACCAAAGACCAAATAGTGGGACTTTTAGCGGACAGTGCCTCCCCTTTCGGCACGTTGACTACTTCTGAGATAAGCATTTACAATTACCCCAAATTATGATCCTCTTCATTGAAATCAGTTTCCAGAAATAAAAGGAAAGGATTGAACTACATATCCCAAATTGTGGAATCGAAAAATGAGTTCAGAAAGGAAAGATCTGAAAATAAACCAGTAGGGTTGAATTTGCTTTTTTTTTTATCAATTAATATTGATAGTGAGCCTGAAGAGTCACAAATAGAAATAATTGAGGAGTAAGGCGACACTGAGGAACAATATGGCAATGGAGGACTGCCAGGATTCTACAAAGAAGAAGTCCTCCCAAATATAAAAACGATTGTGCGCAGTTCCTTCCCATGGTCAGAAGTGCCTACATTTGCAAATAATTGTTTGCCTTTATAAAACAATAAAACTAAATATGGCAACCGTTTAAAGAACACAAAGCTGAATGCTACGTTGCATATACAATATGAAATGTAAGTTCTCACTCACACTAATTTCTTGGTGCAGAAGAAGCGATGTCAGGTTTCCAGTTCCTGACTAAAAAATAATGACTACCGAAGGAAAAACTTTATGTCTGCATGACAATCTGTACTTTTCAAGTTTGGATTGAAAATATAGTCTCTAATACATTCCTATATTGTTACAAGCATATCCAATAGTTCAGTAAAAAATAATTGAATTTCATTGCATTCTGGAAGTTGATTATTCTAACATGTCATTCCCTTCTCTCTACATTGCTGATCCGGCTCCCACAGGCTTTGAATTTGCAAAGCCTATTTGAAATAGACTAAGTCGGATTAAAACAAATGCCAGCGGCACCAATCTATGAAAAGCAATCAAACCAGAATAAATCGGTAAAATGTGAACTCACTCCACTCCCATAAAGTAAAGAGAACCCTCCAGTGTAATTTTTTAAAATAGGCCTTTCTAAAACGGGCTTTTTGTTAATTTTTTTTTTTTTTGTGGTGTGCAGTTCAAGCTAAAAATGGGTTGTCACAGACAGCATTCAGACGTCATTTAATGCACAGTTTAATGTTGTGTCCTGGTGAATTGGTGATTTTACTTTAGTCTCTAAAATTTTAAGTTCTTTTATATTCGGTTTTCCAACAAATTACCTGATTTGGTAAATCATAAAAGCTAATGAAGGTTAGAGTTTTAAATGTTTTATTTTGGTGATCCTTTTTCAAAACTTATCTTTTAGCCAAAGGAAGAGAAGTAGTAAGAAAGTCAGTTGCCCCATTAAATAAAAGTTCATGGAAAATCAGCACCACCTCTTTGCTTTCCTGTAAGTGTTATGTGCCTCCCTAACTTTTGAAAGGGGCCAGGGCAAGAGTAAAAATGGATGTGTATATGCATGTGTGTGACAGTATATATGGCTGTCATTTCATAGTTCTATTAGGAAAATACAGAGTGCTCCTCATTTGCTTCTAGGTCCATTATCCTTCCTTACAAGAAGGCCAAGGGTCATTTATTTGGAGACATGTAGGATGATGGTAATGGGGATGGTGACTGCCTTCCTCCTTCACCCATGCTGACTCCCAGTTCAAGAATGACATGCCTGCAAGTTGAATGCCACTTCCACTAGGAAGGCTCTCCTGATTCCCCATCCCAAGTCAATTTCCCTCTCATCAGAGCACTTTCACTCTGTGTCTCATTCCCTATTGACAGTCTGTCTCCCCCACTAGAATAAAAAGCTTGTTGAGTCCCGATTTCTGCTCTGCTCCCGGCACCCGGCACTCTAGCTGGAATACACTTTTATAAACAACGTATCGGTCAAGACATTCCTGTAGCAAAACTCAGATTCTAGGACCTGAAGTGGAAATTCACAGTCTCGTAATCTAAGAAGAGCAAGATGGGGCTTAATTTCCTTTTCAGTTCATCTCTTACTCAGATCACAGGTTGTGGCTCCCCCTGGGAGAGATGAGTCAGGATATTTTCATACATGTTAGAGGTTAGAGTTGTCTTGTGACTAAGAAATTCACTATGTGTCTAGACAGCCAGCTGAAGGGGTGGGGCCAGCAGAAGCAGTAAGGGTCAGGGGAGGGCATTTCTGACCAAATGGAATGTTCTCCATCTCGGGGTGTTTCAGGTACATCCTTGGATGATGCGAACCTCAGGAAGACTTCGGTCTTGCCTGTTTTCTGGTATCAGAGAGGATCCACCTGTGATCTATCTCCTGGAAACACAGAGCCAGAAAGTTTTGGAAATGTGACAGCTGCAGCTGGAGAAACTCCCCCTACCAGGATGTGAGTGACAGCAAACTCCTCACACCAAGACGCCAGAGCAAAGCTTCAATCCTCCTGTCAAATACTGACTTTCACTTTCTGGGTTCTCTTGCACTGGGCAACATGGTATTTTAAGAACGATCGCTCCACTTCTGTTTTTCACTTCATTAAGCAACTAGCTCTACTCAGAGAACCACTCCTGAACTCGCTTCTGGGAGCACACAGTGTGGATACACGCTGCTTTGACCGTCTGGGCTGACCGGGCGTGTCTCCTGAGATCTGCTCCTTGTCCAGCTGCTGGGGCAGGACTCCATGCTGCTGTGGATGTCCCTGCTGGTCCTCGGTGAGTAATGAACAGGTGCCTGGCCTGAGCCTCCTCCCAAGCAAAGGGCCCCCCCTCCTGGCTAGTGAAAACTGCAGAAAATGAACAAAAGGGAAGGTATTGAATTAATGCTATGAGGGAAATAAACAGAAATTGATTTCCAGAGATGTGATCTTCATCCACTTTGGCTTGTAGTTGCCTGTGGGAAATCCCTCCCCATTTTTGTTTTCAAATGAAAACAAAACAAACAAACAAAATAACTAGATTTGGTTACCCCCTTCCCATGCAGCTCATGAAAACCCAGAGAAAAATATAATCTGAGATTCTAAGGACCATATATATTCTAATTGTGAGCTGGGGCAATTGATGCTTTGCTGAGAATAGCTATTTCCTTCTCTGTATCCTACAATCAAACCATGAGAAGAGAAAAAAATAAAATGGTTTCCCTTGGCCTGCCCCGACCCCCGCCCCTGCTTCTGTGTTATTTGACAATATTTGTCCACATGAGACACTGAATTCCTAGTAGTTCACACTTGGGAATTTTAAAAGTCAGTCTTGTGTATTTGTTAAGTGTATTTGTCTTGCTCCAACTTGGATCCCCTGGACTCTAACTTGGGGAAGATTTATTATTAGTGTGATATGCACCTCATGGGATCAGCAAATAAAGAATGGATGGATGGTGTCAGCACAGCCCAGAGCGGAGCACCTCAGAGAGTAGAGAGGCCTGCAGATCACAGCCTCTGCCCTCAAGAGCTGACACTGATTAGAGCATCAAAGTTCCAATGCAAGAACCTTTGACCTGCCAATATCAGAGAAGTATTACATACTGGGTCACGGCATGATGGGTGATGATGACAATTGCTTCTTGCTAACCCCTATGTCTCAGACACCCTTCTAGGAATACCCCCATGTTATTAATCTATCCAATTCTTTAATGACCCATAGCTTGGAACTATTATAACTCACATTTACAAATGAGGAAACTAAGGCACAGAAACTGTGGTCTCAATACTTAGATTCATGCAGCTAGAATTAGTGGTGGTGTCAGGATTCAAACCCATCATCTGACTTCGGAGACTATGCATTTAACCGTCACCCCATACTGTATGTTCAGTTCTGAGCTTCAAGAAGCTCCAATTGTCAGCGTCCTGAGTCAAAGGAAGAGAGAGCTTGCTTCAGCCTCGAGACACCTGATCAGGCTTCATGAGGAGGGAAGGTTTCATTTGGACCCTAATGCATGGATGTGACTTGACTTAACTTGGTACTGAAGGAGAAGAATACTCCAGGAGTCAAGATCAGCAGTAGCCCCATACTTAAAAAAAAAAAAAATGACAGCAGCCATTAATTGAGGACTTACTAATTCAATTCATTACAATAACACCACGGAGTCACTTTTATGGTCCTCATTTTTCAAAAGAGGAAACTGAGATTTGGAAGTCTATGTGGTTTGCCCAGGGTTTACATGGCTAAAATGGAAACCAGGTTGTCTGAGTCCATGACGTGAGGTTTTGGCCACCATGTTACGTGGAACTGCACGTGTTTCTCTTCCTCTTGTTTCGTCATAGAATGTGGCGTGCGGGTTCTCAGGGAGACATGGTTGGGCACACCCTGCCTTTATTGATACCTGGCTTTTTACTCTCTTGCAGCTCCAGCCCATGGACAATTTGGTAAGTCCCCGTTTCTTTTCTCTTTCACATCTGCAGGTACTCTAATAACTAGCCTCTAACTCTTGTAAGAAAGACCACCTTGTCTCCTTCCTTTCTTCTCTGAGCGCTGCAGGGACTTAAAAATACCAGTTGTTCTGGTGATTCTGATGCTAAGCATTAGACTGTTTGGAAGTACCTTTCTCCATCCAAACCCGCCACGTGTTGGATGAATGTGGAGGGTTGGGGCACGTGCCACCAGAGTTCACGGGAGGTGGGGGCATCACCTCACCTAATGTGGGATTCTGGCCAAGGCTGATGTTGGAATGCATAGAATTTTGAGAGGGAAAGATTTTTAAAAGCCATTATTACAAAGTGGGAGGCTGGAGCTCCAACTCTGTCCCTACCCATGTGTAACTAACTGTCTGTGGACACTATTTTCTAGTAATAGCTCAAATTATGATAACTCTGAGCTCCCATCCATCTGCTATTCAGCAGAAAGCCAAGTCTGTCTGTCTGTATTTCCTTTCTCTGTCTTTCTTTTTTTCTTTCTTTTATGCTGGGGATTGAATCCAGAGGTTTATGAATGCTAGACAAATGCTGTACCACTGAACTACAATCTAGTCCTTTCCAATATATATATTGGAAAAGATATATATATATATATATATATATATATATATATATATATATATAGAGAGAGAGAGAGAGAGAGAGAGAGAGAGAGAGAGACAGGGTCTAAGTTGCTGAGGCTGGCTTTGAACTGGAAATCCTCCTGCCTCAGCCTCCCAAGTCTCTGGGGTTACAGGTGTGCACCACCGCATCCTGATAGAAAGTCCAGTTTTTATAGGGAACTATCTCACAAATGTTTGGCAACCACCGTGGGATTCCTTCAAGTGTTCCAAGCACATCCTGGGAATCGCTGGTGGTTGTCCTGCTTGAGCCAGCAGGAGCCAGAGCCCCCCGGGTATACACTGTCTCTGTTGCTCTCCCTAATGATGTGATGGACACAAACCATTTCCCTGTCAAAGTGAGACAGGATTTTAACTCAGCAAGACCTTGCTAATGGATCTAGGATGAGGAAATAAACCAGAAGTTCTTACGTCAGCCCCTGAGTGTGGTTGATCTCAGGACCCAGTGCCAAACGTCACAAAGGCCCTGACGAGGGATCTCCTCCTGGTCACCTGCCAAGGCACACCAGACGGGCAGTTTACCTGAACCAAAGAAGAATCCAGTTGAACCCATCAAAGGAGGGAAGGTCTTCCTTCCTTCCAGGAAAGGACCTGCTGCCCAAGTCCCCGTTCCCTTGCCCCAAGCTTCCTAGGCACATGACAGGTGTTCCCTAGAAATAGAACATTGCTCTTCCCTTCAGGAGAAACACAACACATTCCCATTGAGCACACAGGGCACGCTGCCCAAATATTTAAGATAAAACATTTTATCTTGTTTTATTGGTGCATAATAGTGGAATTCATTGTGGTGCATTTGTATGCATTTTACATAATCTGATCAATTTTATTCCCTGGTACCTTCCCTTCAGAGAATTTTTTTTTTTTTTTTGGTACCAGGGCATGAACCTTGGGGTACTTAACCGCTGAGCTACATTCCCAGTCCTTTTATTTTATTATTTTGAAATAGGGCCTCTCACTAAGTTGCTGAGGCTGGTTTTGAACTCTCTCTCTTCCTGCCTCAGCTTCCTGGGATTACAGGAGTGTGCCACTATGTCTGGCTGAGAAATTTTTTTTTTGTCAAAGTCTGCAAAAACTCTCGAATGTTTCACATTACCAAACAGAAACATTTAACCTCTTCATCTAAAACATGCATTTAAGTGACCTTACAGGTTATTTCCCCCCTAAACACAAGAAAGGCCTTTTTGTTACATTTGGATATCATTAAAAGACTTATTTGGGATGTTCTTCTAGGAAAAAAGGTTAATAATACTTAATATCTCAAGCTTTAAAAAAGCAATTGCTTATAAGCCCTTAACTCTAGACACTTCCCCCTTATCTGAGCATGAAAAGGTAACAAGACGAAAATCCATGTAAAGCGATTCCACTGCAAATTGGATAGTAATTAGCGGCACCCCAAAATTGAGATTTTTTTTTTTTAATTTTTGAAAAACAAAGTAATCCCACTATAATTTGTTTTATTTTCTACTTCACAGAAGTTAGACTATCACAGGCCCTGTGTAGAGCGAAGCCTGGACCTAGTATTGGGTTTTCAAATGTGGCATCGAGGCTGTGTTGGAGACAGGAAGGGGGGAGAGGCAGCACAGGAGGGGACTGAGGCTGTCAGAGGATCCCCACGTGCCTCCCTTCCTTCAGCGTAAAGGCAGACTTTCCCCGGAACCCACAGTCCTTGATGTCCCTTAGTTTTATTCCTCTGACAGCTTTTCCCCCAGACCTGGATGGAGTAGCGAGGAAAGCCAGCTGCTTCACTTTTCCAAGCCCACGGGGGTGGGGGGCAGCAGTCTAGAGGGGGCATCGGGACCCACCTCCAGGAACCAGACCACTGCTTTCCTTGTGATGCATTTCTGCTTTTTCATTGTCAACAGATCTGCTTTTCACCTCTGTGTTTGTTGCCAGCCATCAGAACAGCGGTTCCACATAACTTTTCCAACTTCATGAAATACTGCATCTTAGGCAGAATCTGCAATAGCGATCCATTTTTCACTTTATACCCATCGAAAGATTAGCTGACCAAGCCACTCATCTTTAAGCAAGCCAGAGAAGAGCATTGCATCCGGAAGGATGTTTCTAATAATGGGTAATTTTGTTGTTAGCTTCACCACCTCAAAACTACAGGACTCAGAAAATAAACATTCAGGTTAAAAAAAAAAAAACCAGGAAGCCTCAGTAATAATTTCTTGTCAGGGAATTAGCATTAAAAATGAAATCTCCTCCCAACCCAGAAATCTTCTCTATAAATGGTAATAGATAAAGGAAAACACTTTATTATTGAATAAGTGTTAAGCCAGAACGGAATGCACCTCATAGGAAAACCACTAAAAGAGCAAAGACAGAAAGGAGTTCCATTCCTCTATTTAGTCAAGCAGATAATCCAAATATACGTGTTTTCAACATAAATAATAATTGGTCTTCCAATAAAATAACCTGACACGTAGTTTATCTTAACTATGATAATTGGGAGGACCACCTGTGTTAGCGGATTGGCTTTTATCATAGGAGAAAACATTTTTATAACAACAGGTAGTTTTGCATGTTGGAGTCGGGGGAGCCCAGCAAAGTTAGACTCAGCCTCCTACAGGAACCAGGAGACAGAGGAGCGTCTTTCCATATGCCCATCTCCCCCAAACCAAAAAGATAGCATGTCAAGTTCATGACCCCGTTGTGTCAGGGCAGTGGGGCAGGTTGTGAAAAGGCCAAAGAAGATGTCCAGAGATGGCATGTGAGACATAGGATCAGTGACAGTTCAGGAGGCTGAGGCAGCAGCATTGCAAGTTTGAGGCCGGCCTCCACAAGTAGTGAGATCCCATCTCAAAGTAAAAAATGAAAAGGGCTGTGGATTAATTCAGTGGTAAATCACCCTGAGTTTAATCACCAGTATCAGGGGTTGCGGGGGATAAGTGACTGCTCCAAGAAGAGTTCAGTGGTGGCAGCCCCTCCCTCAAGCAAGCCCCTCCTTCGTCCCTCCCTCTTGCTGTTTTGTCCAGTGGTGCCTGGCTCGGGAGTGATCTGTATTCCTTCCACGGGGCTCTCAGTTCCACAGCTGTCCCTACGCAGAGGGAGGTTTTATACATCAGTTTGCAGCAGCAGTGACATCAGCGGCTTTAGTTTGCTTGTATGAGCAGCATATCAAGGAGCAACTTTCCCAGCCTATACGGAAGAAAGGAGCTTCTGACAGATGGCACTAAATTTCCCTGGTTTCCAGTGTGCTCCCTTGACTTGGCTGAGCTTTTGGAAAAAGAAGGGGGCATCTGGGGATGATGTTTTACTGTCCCCCACCTTTTTTTTTAAGGATAACACATGGCACCCAGGACTTTCCTGGGTTTGGAGACTGGCCAGACTCTTGTTTAGCCATTATAAAATTTACAAACATTTAAACGGGACAGAAAAAGAAATTCTGAAAGAAAACAGAAATCTCTTCCCTTATTTTCCACAGGGAGCTAATGCTAATGTTTTTTTTTTTTTTTTTTAAACTTGTTATTGCCCTGGATTCTCCAGCTCTGTCCACCCATGTTTCAAAGATCTCAGGGTCCAGTTTCATGCAAGGTCAATATTTTCTCGCCCTGAGAGTGTCTTTGAGGTTTAGAGTGTTGGGAGCACCTGTCTCCCTGCAGTCTTACCCTTTGTAGCTGTCTAGACATACTTCACACCTCAGACAGCAGCCTGCTCCCCTCTCCCACACCTGCTTCTCATTGATATTATTACTTGAGTCCTAGGCCAGAGGCCTGACTTGGGAGACCCCCCAAAATGAGGTCCAACCACTCACCCTAAAAACAAATAGAAAAGGAAATGATAGAAAGCATGAAAGGAATTTTAATCAGTGTAGCTCTGCTGGGAAGAGAAGTGGTCCATCCCTTTAGCCCCATCTTCAAGAGACTGACAATGACTTTGAGGTTTTTAAAGAGGAGAATGAGAGGCTGGGGCTGTAGCTCAGTGGCAGAGCATTTACCTAGTACCTGGGAGGCACTGGGTTCGATCCTCAGCACCGCCTAAAGTAAAGGCACCTAGTTCCCCTCTCTTTAAAAAAGAAGAAGAAGAAGAAAAGAACAAAGGCATGGGTGGGGGTCTGCATAACTAGAAAGTTTGCAAAGATACCAAAGCAGGTGATCCTGATCAGGAGAGGTCTGTCTCCATATTATCTCATTATTTCAAGATTGGTCAGGTCTGACCATGTCAGGTTTAAAAAAAAAAAAAATTACTGTTGCCTGGCAGGTAGTTTCAACTCATCACAAGATGTTTACTGAATCAGATCCCATTCCGGAAATCAAAGGTGACTTGGAGCAAAGGGAATAGGTGTGAAATGGAGGTGGGAATGCCAAGTCTTTAATCTTGCTCTTAGCCACCCATCAAACATTTGCAGGCAGAAGTGAAGAGTTAAGTCCTTGTTAGAATATGAGTAAAAATACGATTTGGACTTTTTAAATACCAGCATAATTAATCTCCAAATTTCTGTATTTCTTCCATCTTTAAGTCCAGTCCCGATATAGGCTCATGCCGCATGTAAGGGAGGGAAAAACAATTATTTTTGCTTTGTCTCATCTTAGGCTCACTAGCTGGGGCTGATGAATCAAACTGGTAAAAGATGAACAGGAGAAAAAGTAAGCTTTAATTACACATGTACACATGGGAGATCACAAAGTCAAATGTGGCTCAAGGAGGAAGGCAGATAATCGAGGTTTACATATCATCTTAGGCTGAACAACGTTGAGGGGTTTGAGGATTCTGGAGAGCGAGAAGCGAGTTATGGGGCGGTGACAAGGAAAAGCATGGTAACAAGGGTTGTTTAGTATGCTTTGTTGTGCAGATCTAAGCCAATATCTTCTCTACTAAGAAGGTCCGACAGAAGGAGATGCCTTTATCAAAGCAAATTTTCTTTAGGAAAAGAAAATATATGCCCTATTTTTAGATTTTTCCTTTTTTTTCTGGTAGTTCCCAATGGTCTTTTGGTTCAAAATAATTCATATATGAAAGAAACATATTTGGGGATGGCATGTGCTGGTACTCTTCACTCACACACACACACACACTCATCTTAGAGAGGAGCTGTAACATGCAGTTCCCTGGAGGAAGGAATACATGCTGGAGAAATGCAATGCTCAATTATGTCCCTGAGGATCTGCTTCACCTGAGAAGGCAAGAGGATTTGTAAACCTCCCATCATTGATCAATCATGAATGGATCCCGCTGGGGTTGCCCTCTGAAAGGTCAGTCTGCTCCTGGAAACCCCGGAGCAGCCACGGCACCTGGCAGTAAGGTGAGCCCAACTGGAGAACCTGCAATTTGGGGAAGCAGTAGCTCTCCCCAGGACCCAGGGGATTCTTCAAATCCAGGTCCTCCTGTCGTCCCCACAGGAACCTCCGTGGCAGGGATTGCAGGGACCACCACCTCAAACTCATTTCTCTTCTTCTCAGCAGCTGCACCCAGACCTGTGATTTCCCTCCAACCTCCATGGACCACAGTCTTTCAAGGAGAGACAGTGAATCTGACTTGCAATAGATTTCATTTCCATGCACCAGAGAAAACAGAATGGTACGGGAAATATGGACACATAACAGGAGATACCCTGCAAGTCCATGAATCGGGAACTTACAGATGCAAGGTCCAGGGCTCACTTCTAAGTGACCCTGTATCCTTGACCTTTTCTACAGGTGAGAGAGAAGGTGAATTGGTTAAGATCGTAGCTCTCTGCAGTTTTTAAGCACTGGGGTCCTTCCTTCCTCTCTGTCCCTCAGCCTCAGCTGCTTTCAGTTTTACACTCTTCCTCGTTGTCTGCAAATGTTTTTCACTTGAAATTCGAGTTGAAATGGTTCATATTAATCAGCATACATTCTCACACATTTACATTGTCCAGGAAATTCGTTTGTTTAGTCAATACAAAGAGGAAGCTGTCTGAGATGCTACCTGTGGAACTTCACAGCCTCACAGGGAGAAATCACACACACGGACATGCTGAGCATGAAGGAGAAAGTCAGAGATTTCAAACCTCTGGCCTTTCATCCCTGCCTGTCCTGGTATCTGTCCCTTCTTCCTTTCTATTTTTCATCTCTAATTTGCAAAATGCCCATATCCCTTCCCGTGCAATTTTACCTCTTTTAGACATAATGTTCTGGATCCCCTTCACAGATGTGGCTCTGTAGGAGGAGGTACTCAGGATCTAAGACGGAATTGATACAGCTAACCTCAAGTCACAGCCTGCACAGCAGGAAAATTTCCACAGGGGACCACATTCACATTCAATCGAACCTAAACTTGTGTCTCTGAAAATAGTTCTTCTCTCTAGCATCCCCCAATGCACTGCCATGATTCCTTGCATATTTCTCCAAAGGCTTCCTCTTTGATAGCACCTGCTTGGAGATTCAGTGAGCAGACTGGTGTTGATTTTTGCTCTATTATATGACGTCAGAGATTTTGATCACACCTTCTTTGGCTTTTCTTCTCCATATTAAAGTCTTTACATTTTGAATCTGTCCTTACATGATTGAATACATGTGTTTAGAATTTGTTTAGGAGTTGTATCTGAAGTATGCCTCACTGAGTTGGGAGGAAATGAATAGACTTTGGTCAGGAGATTAAATTCTGATGGGGACAGAAAACAACAACAACAACAACAAAAAAAAAACCCAATAAAGCCTTTGTAATTGAAGGGACATGGAGAAAGGAGGTAGTGTCTTATCTTATCTCTGTGTTGTTTCCAGGCTCCTTAATCCTACAGGCTCCTTATTCTGTGTTTGAAGGAGACATATTGGTTCTGAGATGCCAACAAAGGGGAAAAGAGAAGCTGACCTCTGTGAAATACACTTGGAATGGAAAAGTCCTTCTCGTTTCTAACAAAAGCTTGGATCTTTTTATCCCAAGAGCAGGTTTAAATAACAGTGGCTTTTATCAATGCATTGGATTTAGGAACCAAAAATTGGCAGATAAGTCAACTATCGAATATATTGGAATTAAAGGTAAATCCTTCATTTCCTATAGATTCATTTAGTAATGTCAGGGTGGAGAAACTGGGCAGGAGGGATTTATAGGTGAATATTGGAACCCTGAATACTGGAGACTTATGAGTCCCTCCCGGAGGCAGAGAAAGTGGAGTGATTGGACTTGAATTGTCCTAGGAAAGAAAAACATAATCCAGAGCTTGATACATTTAATCTTGTATGTCTGAAGTTTCCGGGGACAGAGAATCCAAGCCTGTTCCTCCCAGAGTGCTAAATACCCTCCTGCTCAGAACTTGATTTTCCTTTTCTCTCTAGAATTATTTCCACGTCCGAACCTGAAAGTCACAACCCTTCAGCCCACAGAAGGGAACTCTATAAACCTGAGCTGTGAAACGCATCTTCCTCCAGAGAGACTGGACACCCCTCTTCATTTCATCTTCTTCAGAGATGACAGAATCGTCCTGTCAAGTTGGAGCAACTTCTCAGGGCTCCAGATCCCCACCATCTGGAGAGAAGACTCGGGAAGGTATAGATGTGGGGCTGCAACTGTGACCAGCAGCATCCAGAAGTTCAGCTCCCCCCAGGAGATCCTGGTACAGAGTAAGTAGGCAGGGCCAGGGGGCTGGGTGGGACTGAGGCAACTTTCCCACTGAGTCTCTGGGCTCCTTCTGGCCCGTGGGTATAGGGACTATCCAAAAGAGATTCGTTTTGTCATTCTGATAGGGGCATCAGGCTTAAAGTAAGAATCGAGGAACTATATAATAAAAGAAATAGGGGATTTCATTTCTACCTTCATTTCCCTAACAACTTAGTCTTCCTTTCAAACTCTTTCATGTTGGAGTGATAGAGCTGATGCATGGAGTTAGATTCAAGATCTGGCGTTAAAAAACAAGAAAACGAGGTTCCCTGTTATTGAGTTGGCAGATCCAGCATGCCAGAACCCAGGGCAAACTATTTAGAAGACAAATACCCACCTCTTCCTAATCAATAGCCAAAACGATATACTGTCTGTGAGGTGTGCGGCAGAGGTGAGGGAGACATACGCATACAAAGGGAAATACACTAAATACCATCTTGTCTATGTTTACAGGTGATTGGAATTGGACTTGTATTTCTTTAGAAGAGTTAGTAAGCCAGAATGAAAAAAAGGGCCAGGATTTTTGTTGTTGTTGTTGTTGTTGTTCTTTTGTTTGTTTCTAAGGCAGGGTCTTGCGAAGTTTCCCAGGCTGGCTAGAACTTGCACTCCTCCTGCCTCAGCCTCCTGAGTTTCTGGGATGACAGGCATGTGCCACTGTACCCAGAAATGAGAGGGCCAGTTTCGTTAAACATTGCCTTCTCAAAGAAATTTTCTTCTTAAGGGACCAAAAACTTGTATGTCCCTTACACTGGTGGCCTATTTTTTCCCCTGATATTAAATAAAAATTGTCAATCAGCCCAAAAAGAAAAATATCATCTTGTCTTAGGTACCATCGCAGGACTTCAGGTATCGGGTGTGGTCCAGCTGAGTCCCATAACAACCACTATTTCTATTACCTATCTCTAGAAACAATTCAGACCACCAGCTAGGTCAGACAGAGCTCAAATGCTTCTCCAGGAATGGTCGATTTTTCTCTCCTGGGGCTTTGTGTGTTAGGCCGGAAGGGTTAGCATATTTAGTGATGTTCTAGATTCCAAATCCATAGTCCATTGATCACAGCACTAGTATCCGCTAACGGAGGACACCTTAAGTCACGTGAAAAGTGACTCTGTCTGAAACCAGTCCTGCCTTCCCCACACCTGGCCCTCAGCTTCTGCTCCTGTTCCCGCAGGGGTCCCTGTGTCTCAGGTCTCCTTGGAGACCCAGCCCCCAGGAGGCCAGGCAATTGAGGGGGAGATGCTGGTCCTTGTCTGCTCCGTGGCTGAAGGCACAGGGGTCACCACATTCTCCTGGCACAGAGAGGACACGACGGAGAGTCTGGGGAGGAAGACGCAGCGTTCCCAGAGAGCAGAGCTGGAGATCCTAGTTGTCCGGGGGAGCCACGGCGGGGGATTCTACTGCACAGCCGACAACAGCTACGGCCCCGTGCAGAGCCAGGTGGTGAACGTCACCGTGAGGGGTGAGTCTAAATCACCACTGATCCTCTTTATTCTGAGCGTATTTCCTCAAATCAGGAGTGGGCCTCACCAACGTTAACTTTCTGACTCATCTTTATCCGACTTCTTTTTCCATCCTTTCCATCAATCTCCAGACAATCTCTTTCCATCAGAATGTTAACAAACCAATCGGGTCAGTGGAAAGTAATACAGTGAGGTAAAGCTGGCCAGAAGCCATCTTTGCCTCTTGGAGCTGATTTTGTGTGTCTGTTCTCTGATCCTCTGTGCGCTGATCTCAAAGAGTAGCCTGACCTCACTGGCAGCGTTGTAGCTCTGTCACCTAAGTGTCACCTATACCTCTCCTTTCAGTAAATGATTCATTGCACATCAGATCGGTGTCCTCGAGGTGGACAGAACCAAAGGCATAAGGCAGCCCTCTGCTTCGTACTGCAGGCCTGAGGGATTCCCAGCTTCACAATTACATGCAGGAAACGCCTAAGTATGGTGAGCAGATCCAGAGTCCAGCCTTGTCCCCTAGGCAGAAGAGCCTTGCTTTGGGATCCTCCAGGTCTAGTTCATGTCGTCTTGTGTGCCCAAGAAGCCACAATGGGCCAAGCCATGTTCTCAGTCAACACTCTGCTCTAAGGATGTGGTTTCTCCTGGGCTTCAGCTCCTCTCCCACCCCGGGCTCAGTGCCTCCCTAGGCTTTCAATAAACCGTCCATCCATGGAGAAGCTACTGGAAAACTAGATTTCCTTGCTTTCCTTTCCAGTAAAACTCCTCAAAAGGAGTTCTCTCTACTGGCTCTCCTCACTTCTTCCATTTCTCTCAAACCCTCCGCTCTCAGGCTTGGCTCACTGCACTGAGTTACTCTTATAAAGGTCACCAGTGACCTCCAATGACCTCCATAATGCTGAGGCCGGGCGACGCTCGGCTTCCATTTTGCTTGATCTTCCTCCAACTCTTGACTCAAATGATCCCACTTTCTTGAAATACTGTCCTTAACTTCTGGGGCACAACTCTTGGCTTTTTATCGGACACTCCTTTTAGGTTTCTTTTCAGAGCCTCATCATATTTCCAACTTGTCCATTCTGGAGACTCCTCCTGGGGCTCTGTTCTCAGACACTCTGTGCCCAGACTCTCCATCATCTCACCCAGTCTCATGGCTTTAAATGCACTTATGACTTCCAGGTACTGAGGACTCCCAGACTCAGCCTATAGCTAGACCTTCAGTCTGACCTCAAGATCCATCTACCCAAGTACTTAAACCATGCCCTTCACAGTTCCAGTTGGCATCTCAAACTTAACTCAAAAGCCCCAAAACTTACCCCTGAAACCAAACTCTTGATTTTCACCTGAAACAGTTTCTTGCTTAGAGCATCCTCCTGCGACACATGAAGCTTCCTCTCCTAGTTTCTCAGGTCAAAAATCCAGACATCATGCTTGACTCTTTTTTTTATTTCACCCTCCATGTAATCCACCTGCAAGTTTTAACAGCTTTACTTTCAAAATATAGCAAACGCTTACTACTTCTGTGGTCACCACCAGGGCCAGGCCACTAGCCTGGATTCTTGCCATAACATTCTAACTGCTCTTCCACTTCAGTCACTGCTCTCCAGTCTAATTCTGTCTACAGCATCAGGAGGAGAACTTAAATCAGATCACATTACTCTTCTGTTCAAAATCCTCCTCTGGCTTCCCGTCTCTTTCAGGATGACAGCCAACATATCCCAAAGACTCCCCAGGCCCTCCATGATCTATCCTTCCTGTCATTTTGAGCTCATCTCCCAATACTCTCCCATCTCCTTCACTCTGGCCACCCTGACCCTCTGTTTCTTCCTCAGATTTTCCAGGAACACTCCCCGCTCAGGCCTTGCGCAATGCTCTTCCTTGATATCCTCGTGCTCGCTCCCCATTTGTTCCAGGGCTCTGGTCTTCTCAAGGAGTCCTTCCCCCACCATCCTTCATAACAGGGAGCCCTTCACCGCAGCACTCCCTCCTCCAGTCCCTCTTGAGTCTCCCCCGACACCCTCATCACCAACTATCATGTAGTTTCTTTGCTGTCCTCTCCCCTCCTCTGGCCTTAGCCTCAGGACAGCAGATCCATGTTCCGACCACTAAAGTATCCCAGATGCTGGAAACAGTGCTGGCGTAACTCAGCCATTCCATCAATGCTTGCTGAATGAGTGAATTTCTCATCCATCCTCTCTGTTGATTGTACTAAGAGTCCTAGAAAATAAAGACATGACCATCTGCATTCTACCGACAGGGAAGGTGGAGCTCAGAGAGGTCTGGTCGTGTGCATAGTCACAGGGTTTAGACATGGCAGCCCAGATTTGAACCTCTGCTGTCAGAGAGACGACAGCAACGTCAATGTTCTCCCGAGGCCACACTGTGGAGTTCCTACACTGTCAAACATGCTCCATAAGCAGTCAGCTCTGACAGTCAGAGCCGTGAACCTGAACAGTTTAGACAGAGGCTGCGGGAAAGGGTGGCTAAGCTAATGGCCCAGCTGCTGCTCAGTTTTCTCTGCAACTCCCTTGAGGCAAGTCCTGAGATGAAGCAGGGGTCCTCCCAGGTAGGGCACTGATGTCTTCCCAGAAAAGAAGGAGCTGCATCTCCGTCTTAGAACAGCTTCAGGACGTGAAACACTGGGTGTAATTCCTGGCAGAAAAGGACCGAGACAGAGTAGGTGGCATTTCAAGAATCAGCTTGGGAGAAGGGAGAGAGGTCAGGAAAACAGAAAGCCACCAGATCACACTCGAAAGACTCCCAGGTACCCTGAAATCCAGGGTGGCTCTGAAGGCAGGAGGTGCCACTTCTCCAGGAAGCCACCTGTCCTGAAAAGTTTGCCCAGGGAGCTGAGGTTGTGATCCCTGTGGAGGGTAGACGTCAATCCATTGGCGACTGACACTCAAGTGTAAAATTACTCTTCTTGCTTGGGGGGTTAAGGTAATGGGATGGATTAGGCTTCTCTGCTCCAGGGAGTGAGCTGGTCGCTTCACACAGGTAATTTCATTTTCCTCTCTCACTTCCCTGCATGTGTGGGCTTGGCTACTTTCTCATATACTAGGGAAACATCATCTCAGAGAGTTAGACAGACGGCAAGGATGCAGTTGATGTTCGATGGAGTGAGATTTCCTTCTAAATTTGTGGACTTAATGCAAAAATCTCTGTGCTCAGAAATGGGCAAATTTATAACAAGACATTAATTCTGCAGTAGGCTTAAGGTAGGCTGTCTGGGGGCAGCTCAGGTCACCATAATAAAATTCCTTCGACTGAGGCTGGGGTTGTAGCTCAGTGTAGTTTTTCTACTAACTGTCTGTGTGGTAAGTAGCCTAACATGCATGAGGCCCTGGGTTCAGATCTTACGACTCAACATCTCGTCATACGTGACTTAAACCACAGAAAGTTATTTTCTCACTGGTTTAGAGGCTGGAAGTATGAAATGAGGGCATCGACAGGGTTGGGTTCGGGTGAGGGTTCTATTGCTGATTTGCAGATGGCTGCCTTCTTGCTGTGTCCTCACGGTGGCAAAGAAAGAGGGAGGGAGGGAGGGAGAGACAAGAGCAAGTTTTCTAATGTCTCTTCTTAGAAAGGTATTAATTCATCATGAGGCTCCCCACCCACATGACTTCATTGAAGTTAACTACCTTCCAAAGGCCCATGTTCAGATATGACCACCTTGGGGTTAGAGCTTCAACCTATGAACTTTGAGGGGACATACTGCAAGGATTGATGTTGGCTGCTGTGGTGCTACAGGGGAGCAGGCCTATCCTGTGGGCTTAAGAGCTCATGCTGAGGTAGACATAGCACTTACATGTAGACACTGTTTGTTCAAAGCACTCAACAATATTAACTCGCTTAACCCGCCAACAACAGTAAATAGATGTTAGGGTCCCCATTTTTCAAAGGAGAAAACAGAAGTCCAGAAAGATTAAATTATATTCCCTGGCCACACAGTTGGTAAATGGAAAAGCTGGAATCCTAACCCAATAATCTGGTTTTAGAATCCTGTGCCTTTCTAAGACAAATTTCAACCACATCCTCAAGAGTAGCCATTTCTTCTAGGAAACTGGGATACCAGAAAGGAGGGATAATTTGCTTTCTACCCATTAAATCTGAAATCCTAGGCCTGGGTATGGTTGAAATTCTGATTTTGCTCAAGTAGATACCCCGGCAGGCAAATGAGGAAAGATTCTTTCTTCTACTCTCCAACCATCTTTAGCAGTCGGGATGAGGAGGCTGGGCTGGCTGCCCCCTGAACCCTGCTTGTAGACGGAATCACTCATGGGTCCGATGGCAGGTTTGTTAGATTTGTCAGGATGGAAAAATAGAGACAGAAATTTCCCTCGATGGCCGCCAGCCATTTATTTTGTTCCAAGAATCATAAATGAAATAATTGGAAATTACCATTAGCATTGCTATGTTGTGACATCAGGGTGTCCTCTGTTTGAATCTGAGACACTTGTCCGTGTCTGAAGTTGACTTCCCTGGGGACCTAGATCTGTGTGAAAAGCCCCACCCACTCCTGTCCTTCCATCCTGCATTAGTTCTGTGGCCTTTATAAATTTGTTTACTGTCTGTCTCCCTCACTAGACCACAGCTCCCAGAAGGCGGGACCTTTTCTATCATTTTTTCACTGCTGTATCTTCAAGGTTTAGATCAGTGCCTGGCGTGTGCTGGGCACGTTCGTTGGGTGAGTGGAAGAACTGAGTGGAAATCTCTCTCGCTGTGGATGACAGGGTAGGAGAGTGGGCCCTAAGGAAAAATCAGAAACGTCCAACAACTCACTTTGTTGCATATGGAAATATGGAAAAATTCCATATTTTCCGTGTTACTCCACCCTGGACCACACAGGGTGAATTTTTCTGGCCTTATCTTGGCCCATAATTTCTCTCCCCCACCCCACTTTTTAGACCCATAATTTCTCATCCCTCTTCCCCTCCCAGATGAGTTAAGGAAAGTTTCCAGGATGGGAATGCATGGTGATTCCACACCCTAAGCCTCTCCTGCCTGGGCTCACACAGCCTCTCTCCCCTTAGTGATTCCCAGCAACAGAAATGCCCTCATCGCCGGAGGAGCCGCTGGGGGACTGCTCAGCTTGCTTTTCCTGCTTGGGGCCCTGCTGTTTTTCCAGTGGCACAGGACGAAATCAGGTTTGTGTCCTCCTCTTGCCTTTGCCAGGGTCCCTGCCCTGTTCTTGCGTCAGACACCCCAGCTTTGGTCAGCCTCAGTAACCACCAAGCGGCTCTGCAGGTCTCCTCCTTACAGCGCAGTTCCCCAACAGACCAGTGTGTGAGGGCTGCTTAGACCTAGTCTAGCTCACTAAGTGTCAAGTGGAAGGAAGGCAAAAGAGAGAATCTCTAATGAATAAAGTTTCAAACACTACCTTAACAGCTCTGGGGGGCAGTTTCTTTGGTTCATACAGGTGGACCAACTAGGTCATTCAGCCCGACCCAAATCTATAAATGGATCTTCGAACTAAACTGAAAGGCTCTGGAGAAATGATTCTGAAGGTTTCCTGGGCCTTATTGGCTTGAACCTGCCCTGGCCTTGCTCTGCATGGGTCAGCCTCCCCTACCTGGGGAGAAGGTCTCTCCCAGGCACTGTCGACCATGTGCTCCCAAAGCCTTCTTTCTCAAGACCAGGTCAAACTAGTTTCAGATGACAGAAAACATGGTGTAAACGATAGGTGCAAAGCCGGGCACAGTGGCAGACACCTGTAGTCCGAGTGACCCAGGAGGCTGAGGCAGGAGGATTACATATTCAAGGCCAGCCTCAGCAACTTAGCGAGGTCCTAGCACTTAGTGAAAACCTGTCCTAAAATAAAAAATAAAAAAAGAGATGGGGATGTGGCTCAGTGGTAAAGCCTCCTGGGTCCAATCCCCAGTACCAAAAAAAAAAAAAAAAAAAAAAAAAAAAAAGAACAGAGAGGCTTTCAGTTCTAGAAAATTACCCACACCCTACAACTCTTTCTCTTAATTCATTCAATTCAATTGAGCCCTCCAGATCCTTGGGAGCACTTCCACATACCATGTATTGAGCTGGAGGTAGGGAACTTTGGACCTCTGATGAGTCTCCTTAATATGCTTGAGGCAGAGCCTGAGGTTCCTCTGGACACAGCCACAGATGTTCCTTGAAGTCTACCCTCAGCCACTTCTCTGCGAGGGTGATGATTTGGTCACATTTAATATTTCTTGAGTTACAGTAACACAGCCTTAAACCCTAATAAAGTCTCATATAATGTGACTCAGGAATGTGTAGCACTGGCCCCAGCAAGTTCCGTCCTTTTATGCCCTTTTTCCATCCCTTTTCAAAGTATATTGATGAGAACCAGGACTCGGCTAGTGTTTAAATGGTGCCCCCTACACACCTCCTCCCCTCCCCCACAACCCCCTCCCCCAACCCTCTTCACCTCCCCCTCCCCCCACCTCTCCCCCTCTCCCCACACTTCCCCCCCCCCGCACCCCCCCCCCCGCACTCCCCCCACACCCCCCGCACCCCCCCGCACCCCCCCCCAGTAGCTCGTGTATGTGAAGTCTTTGAGAAAGAGCTCCCTCTGCTGACATGAATGTGCCTTTGCTTTCTTTTGCAGGAGGTGGTTTCTGGACAGCTGAAACCAGGTGAGACCTCAGCTTCTGCAAGTGCCTTTTTTGCTTCCCAAGTACACAATATGCAAAACTGTGTGGTTGCAAAATTAGGTCAAAATATTTTTCTTAGACCTTGTGGCTAAATGCTTCCATTTTCATGTTCCTTGAATCAGTCAAAAATGAGCTTCCTAAAGCCATTCTGTCAGCTAAAAGTTATTATTATAGATTTTATGTATATTTGGATTTGGTTTCTTATTTGAAATTGGCACATTCATTTAAAAGGATGATGCCAAAGGTTATAGATTTTCTTGGGTGGGTACAAAATACTTCCGTACCAATAGCTCCAGAGTTAGGCCATACGTTATTAAATATATGTCCAAGGGTTAGATTCTAGATTTTTTATAAATGTTCTAGATTTTCTGGAGGTATATGCTTTTATTGATCTTATTTTTCTCCCAGACATACAAATGTATTAATTAGACCGTGTTCTTAATTTCAGTTTGGAAATATGGTCCTCTTCTGTCAATATCTCAGTCGTAGGTTGTACCCAGGAACTGGAACGTGGATCATGTCTAATTCCTTCTTAAATTTCCCAACATAACAATGTGAAGACATTTGGTCACTACTTCCTGAGGAGAAGACCAGTTTTTATCCATCCTGTCTATGAGACAGTGATTGTTACTGTGATGTCAAAGACTTTGGTCTTATCCCAAGGTAGCCTTCCCATACCAAAGCTCCCCAGTTTCTTTCAAAACAACAATCCAACTTAATATGGACCCACTGAAGCTTCAATTAAACTCTTCAGGGTTCCCAGTTCCCTACGGACTGCTGGCTTCCCTCCAACCCACTTTCTCCACCACCTCTGCCTAAACATCTCACCCTCAGGCATGTTGGAATGCTCCAAGGATTATCATGTATTTCTGTCTCATAGGAGTCCTCACACCCCCGGCCTGGGACAGTCCTTTCATTACATCTGCTCTGCCCAGGTGGAACCACACATCTCCTGTGACAATGGTGAGGTTTCCCCTATAAGAAGCTGCTCCTAAGACTCCACCAGGGAAAGATAAATCATTTTGAGCCCCCTGGGAAATGCCACTCTTCTCCCTACAGTACTCTGGAGTCAGATATTCCCAAAGAATAATCACTTCATTGTGTGTCTAAAGAGAGTGGAAGGAATGCTTGGGAAGAGGCATCTGCAGAACATAACAGACAGAGACAGACTGGTAATATTGTCTTTTCTTTCCAATGCACCCCAAAGAAGGAGATTTGGTATATGCTGAGATCCAGACTACTGACCTGGGAGAAGAAGGAGAAGGTATGTTTTTAAACGATTACAGCTACAAACTATACTCATTCATTCAGCAAATATTTATGGAGTATCTCCCATGTGCTAGGTGCTATTATAAGCGTGGAGAGTCGCTCAGCAAACAATTCCCCACAGTGTGGAGCTTAGATTCTAAAGAGGGAAGACAGACATGAGAAAATGTATACTATAGCTGAGGTTGTGGCTCAGTGGCAGAGCACTTGCCTAGCATCTGTGAAGTACTGGGTTCGATTCTCAGCACCATATAAAAATGAATAAATAAAACAAAGGTCCATGGACAACTGAAAAAAAAATTTTTAAAAATACATACTATATCTTTGCTGATGATCAGAACAAAAATTAAGCATCCTTCTGATAAATATTGTGATCTTGAAGGTTTGTGTACTAAGGTGGCCTATAGGTCTGAATGAATGAATATTTGCAACATACGTACTACTATGATAGGTATTATGTTGAGAACATTTATATATAAAATATTGGATACAAATTTACAATGGAGTTATGTCCCAATAAGCCTGTCATAAATGGAGAATATTTTAAGTTGAAAGTGTATTTAATATTACCCTACCAAACCTCAAGTTTAGCAATCATTCTATGGTGCACCATAAAGTACCCATTGTTTACTCTCCTGATTTCATGGCTGAATGGGAGCTGTGGCTTCTTGTTACTGACCAGCCTCACAAGATAGTGTCATGGGTGAAACTGTCTTGGCTCAGTGGAAGAGTGTTTGCCTAGCATGGATAAGGCTCTGGGTTCAATCTCCAGTGCTGACAAGAGAGTATCATACCACCCAGCACTAGCCCAGAAAAAGGTAAAAATTTTAAATCTGAAATATGGTTTCTCCTACGGTTTGTGCACAATTGTAAGGTCAAATGATTGTAAGTAGGAGTCTCTCTCTCTCTCTCTCTCTCTCTCTCTCTCTCTCTCTCTCTCCCTCCCTCCCTCCCTCCCTCCCTCCCCTCCCCCCCATAGATGATGATAGATAGAAGGCAATTTTTTATAGGATGCTGAAAATGTGAATTTTACCATTTAATATTCCTTAATTTACTATTGAACTTGGAATTTTGTTCTGGACCAAGTTAAGTTACTTGGTACCAATTGGATCCTTTCAAGGTTTGTTTTCTTTTTTAATTTGTTTTAATTAGTTACACATGACAGTATAATGATCTTGACATATCATACATTTGACTCAGATGGGGTATAATTTCTCATTTTTCTGAGTGCACAGGTTGCAGAATCACATTGGTCATGCGGTCTCAAGGCTTGCTTTTAAGCTTCATTATGGCAGGTCCCGAACAACCTTTAGAGGAAGGCTAATCTATCCCTAATACCAAAGCAACATTTCTGAGGATTCTACACCAGTTGCCCCATCTATCACGAGATCTGCACGAGCATCTGGGGTTATTTTGCCCGTTCCTTTCTGATGGTCCTTACCCGGCCCAAGATAGTTTCCTCTCTCATATGTAGTATTAATATTCAGCCAAAGACTTGAGGCTACATACCTGTCTGGAGATCTCTGGAGCTTTTGATCTGCCTTGCTGCTGTCTCTCTAGTACTCTGTCCTAGAAATTCTAGCGACTAAGTTTAACAGGACTGTTGGTCTCTGTCACTTGAAGTCAGAGAGAGCGGACCAGTCTCTATTAGGGCTCTCCAACCTGTGCTGCAGGGTAGAAACTGCCCCCAAGTGGCAAGACTGTGCAACTGCAAGGCTCCGCTGTCTCCTGGCTTTCTTTTAGGGCTCCGGGTCCTGGACTGCCTGTTGTCAAATGCCTGAAAAACATTGCATTATCTGTTTGTTTGTTTTCTGGTGGTTGAAAATAGAAAGGTAGATCCAGTCCTGTTAGTCCCTTTTGGCCAGAATGAGCAGTCCTTCTTCATTTCCTTGAATCTCATTCAGATCCCATTTCAAGACCCTCAAATGAGTGGAGACCTGCTGTTAGACATTACTGTGGTCAGTTGTAACCTGTAGTCCACTTTGTTTTGTTTTTTTGGTATACGTTATTTATTTTCCAAATCAGGGAAATCACTTTTCAGTTTCTAAGATGAATCTCTGAAGGCTCCTTCACCACGCTGGGGGCTTATAAAGTATCATTTCCCCATTCCCTAAACACACACACACACACACACACACACACACACACTCCCAATAAAGCTTCTGGGTAGAAACTCATTGCACAGAAACCGATCTCTCCTTCTAAAGAAATCTGTTCAACAATTTTTTAAAAAAAATCTCTCTCCATATTTCGTTAATTTGGTTGATTAACCCAGACTCTTAGAGTCAAAGAAACAAACTATTATTTTTTAATAAATCTAAATATGGTATCTCATCTCATCTAGTATCTTTGTGCCTTGTGGGAATTTCATTCATAATCTAACACTGAACCTGTTTTGCAAATGAAGTGGTGGTTAAGTCCTTTCCCAAGGTCACAAAGCCTGTGAAACACAAAGATAAGACAAACTCTTCTGTCTTGATTAAATATTTGCTGCTTGTACAACCGATTCCTGCTTGACCAATAATGTATCACCTGATCATCTGCTTTGTCTCTTTGTTCCCTGAGCCAGCCATTGGCCAGGACCCTCTGAATAGTAGAATTAGAACCATTATCAGTTTGTTTGGGTTGGTTGAGTGCATCTATCTTACACAGTTTCCTCAATCATCTTTCCACTCTATCCTTAACATATTGGCCCAAACACCATTTTTATTAATGGATTAGTTATATTTCAGGCACTTGATGTATTAATGAGCTGTAGAAAACCCTTTTCACTTGTTCCTTGAGGTTTTCATAAAGGCCCTGAGATCATAAGCAAAGCTCTGTCCATTTTTAGGAGGAAAGTGTGCACCACTTTTATCACTTCACTAACAACGTCTGTAATTCCAAAAGTGTATGGGTAAGAACACGGTGAAACAGAAACTTCAGGTTCCCCAAGATATATCTCCTTTTCATGTTCTAGTTCTCCGTAAAATTATTATGGTGCTTTAACAATTTACCTTTTTACCCGAGACTCTTAAATCCCAATATTTGTGATCCAAGAAATCACATCTGCTACACTTTCTTTCTCTGTGACTCCACCTCTAAAAAAAACCATATAGCAATAAAATCAAGAACTAGAACATGCTAACGTGAGAGTTTTCCTCACCGGGCAACACATATGGAGAGTTTTATGAGAACTTGCCAAACCATCCAGGACAGTGTGGTGGATGTACTCTAAATTAAAAGTACACCGAATTAAACAAGGAGAAAAATATTCTCTCAACATCTGGTAGAAGAAGAAGTGAAGTTTCTTCATGTGATGAGGGAGAATTTTACAGATCAATGAAGCTTGAGAAGAACTTGCAGAGGGCTTAGTTAAGAAATGGTAAATTAAAAAAAGAAATGGTAAAATACCTAATGTTATGCATAACTAATAGGATATGAAGTAATAAGAAAAGAAAGAAAGGTAAAATAGAAAATCAAAAGATGTTGGGGTGGGGAAGACACGACATTGATGGGGAGGGCCCAGTGACCCCCTAATCTAGGAAATACGTTGGCAGACTGGGTTCTAAGGGAATTCTTATGGTTCCCTTGTCCTCCACAGGTAACACCCCCTGGATGCCTCCAGAGGACAAGGTGAGCCTCATTTCCCTCTGTCACCACCACCCCCAGCCCTTTTCCTTCTCACCCTTTCAAGTTCCTCCGCTGTCTTCTTTCCATCCCAGCATGCCTTGATTGTCTACTCTGAGGTGAAGACACAGCTGCCAGTTAACTCAGATGGAAAAGTGGGTTCCAATGATGAAGATGCAGAAGGATATTATGAAAATGTCTTACTCATGTGACTTGACCCTATCCAAAGCCCCAGGCCCAGTGCAGTCCTCCAGGCCCTCGGAGCAAGCAACAGATGCAGCTTTCTGACACTTATACCACATGCACTCACCCCCAAGATGCCTCATTATCCACCCTGAAGCGGTGATGGGATGACCTCTGGCAGCCTTTGCTAAAATGACTGGTTCTTGTCCAGAGCTAGAAGAAGACTCTGTACACTTGCTCTGGGTCTGACCTAATGTGTTCTCCAGAATCTGATTTAGGGAAGGAGAATAAGGAGAGAGAGAGAAAGAATGCTCTTGAAAAATAGAAACATACATTTTCGTGAATTAGGATTTGTACAAAGATAGAAAAGACTGAGCAATGTGGTTCTCCTTTTAATGCCTTTGTGATTCCGTCAGTGGAGAACCCTTGACATCCTTTGGTGTAGCTATGAGCAGTTGCACTACAGGGACCTGAACAGCCCCTCCCCACCTGCCTGCAGTTTGCTCTGTCAGGATTCAGTTGAAGATGAAAAGATCCACTTCAAATGGTTTATGGAGAAAGGATTTTTTTCCCAAGATTTTAAACACTTACAAAATCTTCAGGAGAGCTAGAGAAGCAGGCTCTAGGCTAAACTTCCCAAAGCAAAAGTGATTTATGTTACTATCACTTGCAACACAACCTTATAGCATTAGAGAGAAAAAGATATAATAGAAAATTAAAAAGCAACTTTGCAAACCTAAATTTGAATTTGAAATATCAATATGAATTCATGATAAACTCCGCATTTTTTAAAAAAATGTGCACCTCGAGGTTCATCCACTGAAAAGACACAATCATCAGCTAAACAGCGATAAGCACCCCTTGCAAAGGTGATAGTCTCTAAACACCCTTTCCTCCTCAACTGAAAATAGGGCTGCCTTTCTTGTAGGAGTTTTGTCTTTGAGTTATCAAATAGTTACTGAGAGAATAATTCTTCCAAAAAATAAGAAAACAGTGAAAGAAAAAGGAAATCAGTATTTCTCGTGGATGTTTCATGCTGCCCTTACTGGTTAACATGAAAAAGAAAAACCACAGCCAAACAACAAGTGGCTTCTGGTGGAATAATACAGTACAGTACCACCTACGAAGTACCGATGCCCCAAATATCAAAACTGAATCCCAGGGTTGGGGATGTAGCTCAGTTGGTAGAGGGCCGGCCTCTCATGTCTCATGCACAAGGACCTGGGTTCAATCCCCAGCACCAAAAAATAAATAAATAAATAAATAAAAATAAATAAAAACTGAATCCCATCAAGTCTTTAGACCTAATTACTAGTTTATAGGAAATACATGAAACGAAGGAACGGGTTAGAATAGCATCAGGGGATTGCAACCAACAAAATGCAAACTGTGGGAAAATTCTACAGGACCAATGACCTGGTTTCCTCACTAATAATGGGAAGGAAGGGAGGGAGGGTGGGAGGGAAGAAGAAAAGAGAGAACGGGAGAAAAAGAAGAGCAAGATAAAGAGAAAAGGGAGAAAATCATAAATTAAATGGGACTCGAGACCTATCAACCAGAAAGAATGAGCAGGCCCTGTTTGGAACCTGATTCAAACAAATCCAGGGAAGAAAGGGAAAAAAAAAAACACTTATGAAATACTAAGAGAAAATTGGATGCTAATATTAAGAAATTCATGTGTTTTGGATAGAAGTGATAGTATGGTTATGTTCTTATAAAAACAAAAGGCACTCGTTTTTAGAGCTTATGTTGAAGTACTGAGTGCAAGGTGTTAGCATAAATTCAATGCACATTAAAGAAGTGGATTAAATGACAGATTTGACTTGAAGGAATCAATGGGGGAGGGTGGGGAGAAGAGGGCAGGGATACCGGACCCGTCATGCGTCCCCCATCTCTGAAGCTGAGTGATGGGTGCCTTGTGTGGGGGAGGAAGTGGGGTTTATACTATTATTATTCCTACTTAGACTCTTCCATTCTTTTTGTGTTTTTAATTTTCCACAATAAAATGTTAAAATCTCTATGCCCAGAACTGCACCTCCTTTGTCACTCCCCGATTCGATCCCTGACTCAGGCAACCCTCACTTCTACTGCAAGAGTGAAGGAAGGTCTCCTCTCTTTGTTCCTTTCCTCCCCCAGGGTTTATTGACTCATCCCTCATCCCCACAGTCCTCCGGGGACTCCTTGCATGAGGCCACAGGGCTGCATGGTGACCTCCAGCTGATCCTGGCATATCTAAACCAGGATAGATATTTTTCCCTCTGTCAACTGATCACGGGAAATTTATCACCAAGCCATGGTTGTGGGGTTAGAGAGCAGCACAATATGAACCAGTCATTGTTTATTCAATTTACTGTTGCTTTCGGGTCATGTCAGAACCCTGCCCATTATGTCCACGTAAGGAAGGAATGATCTTGAACATGTGTGACTTTTTGGTTTTTGGATAAGAAACTTCCAGTTTGAAATGAGCAGGTCAGCTCTCTAGTGAATCATGGTGAAGCATTCAGTGATCATGACAACCCAGTTCTAGCCAATAGCTTTCTTTCTTTTTTTTTTTTTTTTAACAAAACAAAGACAGTTATTTTAAGAGGGCACAGTTTTGCTTCAAAACTATAGGGTCTCCTCTCAAAGCTTGCTGCAGACTTTGCACAACATCCTGAATAGCCACTGCACTCCTGGGTCTTTTCAATATGCTAAATTATAAAAGCCAAGAACAGAGCTGGCAGCACTGTAGCCTAGACAAGCTAAAGACCTCTTGTTTGCTCAAGGGCCCACTCAAATTAGGGTTTCTTTCTTGATAAAATGGCAACAACAACTTAATTTTCTTTGAAAGCGCTTTCCTAACCTGCTGTAGAGAGCCAACTACATAGTAAAACCTAAGAGAAAAGGGGTTAAATAGACTTAGAAATAAAAAATAATTTGCTAACTTATAGCAGCAAAAATCTGGATATTTTGCTAAGAATAAAATACCAAGGATGGAAGAATAGAACTCTGTTTGAGGTTAAATAAATCAATATACTTGGAAAAGATTCTGAATGCTAGTACTGGTTCAAGCATCTAGGAGAAACCTTAATTCGTTGCTTTCTTGGTGGATCAAAACCTGTACTCAATGGTGGCCTGAGATGAATTCAGCTGAGATACTAATTCCTTGGCCTAAAGTAGAGGAAAGATTCAAAGATGTATAGAGATGAGATTATTGAAGTGAACCCATCACCTATGACCCATTCACGTACACCCTATGTTCGCTAAGAGTACATTACTTTCCACACAACCCTGAAAAACACTTTGGTGATGAAAAAAAATCAAATACTAGCCTCTTTGAAAAGCAAAACAGAAACAGGTCAGAAATAAAATTAAAGATGCTGCTACTAAAATGGACTAGGGGGCCCACAGCATAGCTACCATAATAGGAAACAAGGCCCAGATAGCAATCAGAATACTGGACTGACTAGGACTTTGGATAACGGGATCAACAGGGACCAGCAGGTCTTATCTGTATAAATGGAAACCAACTCAAAGCCCAGCTCGAATCATCAAAGTCATGACCACCCCACTTTTGTGCCAATTAGTGTGAGTCACAGCCCAGAGCAGACAATGGAATCCAGTCTAGCTGACTGAGGAGGAAAAAGATTTAATGCAGGACATTGAGGAAAGGGCTGGAGGGTGGGGTCCTAGGCTGAATGAGCCTCAAGAAAAACTCCCAGGAGCAAACTGCCAAACTGGGCTGGCAAGAGAGCAGACACCGTCACCAGCTGACTCAAGATCCACAGAGCCTCTGCTGCCACTAGGAACGTCCCCAGATCAGGAAGCTGCTGCTGCTGCCGCTCAGCACCTCAAGATTAGAGATGGACCAAGGAATGAGCTCAGAGGAATCAAAATACCCACATCTATCACCCAGCTTCCAGAAGACCCACTGGGTCCAAACATCATATTCAAAGTGGCTCTCAGTCTTGTAGATGGTCTCTTTAGTGGAAGAGAGGAGACATGCAGGAACCCTGGATGTACCCTTCCAGTCCCCGTTGAATAAGAAGCCACTCTAGAAAGAGGCTGGGTTGGTCTTTAGAAAGCCATTCCTCAGTTATAATTCACAATGATTCTTTTAGAACGGAGTGACTAACAAAAAATGCAGACCGAGGGAACCTATGAAGAGAGAACATGGAGAGAAGGTCCTGGGGAATAAGATTGATTGAATTATGCATCCATGTACACATATGGCATAACAAATCCCACTGTTATGTATTAATAAGACATGGATAAAAATTTTTAGAAGTACAAGATGGTCTTTTATTTTTACTATTATTTTTAGTTAACACACAATAATTGTACATTGAATGCATGGATAAAATGTACAATTGATTCAAATGTACAAATGATTCAATCAAGGTAATTGTCATATCTATCACCCCTCCCCCCAAAATTCATCATTTCTGTTGGACATTCATCATTAATGTTGGACACATTAAAAATCCTCCCTGCAAATTGTTGTCAGCCACAGCTACCCTGCTGGGCTGTTGAACATTGCAAGTTATTCCACCTAATCCACGGTTCCCTATACTCACAGTTTCAGTTAGCTTTTTATAGCTGTGACCAAGATATCTGACAAGAACAATTTAGAGGAGGGAAAGTTTTTTGGAGTTGGTGGTTTCAGAGGTCTCCGTCCACAGATGGCCACTCCATAGCTCTAGACCTGAGGTGAGGCTGAACATCATGACGGAAGGATATGGCCCAGAAAAGCAGCCCAAGACATGGCAACCAAGGAGCAGAGAGTGCGTTCCACTCACCAGGGACAAAATATAAACCCCAGAGGCACACACCCCTATAATCCACATCCGTGGATTAATCCACTGATTAGTTTCAGGCCCTCGTAACCCACTCATTTCACCTCTGAAAAATTCCTGCATTGTCTCACGCATGAGCTCTGGGAGGATCCCTCATATCTAAACCATAGCATTCTGCTCCTGCCCCCCCCCCCCCAAACTTATGCCCATCTCACAATGCAAAGTACATTAGTCCATTTCCAAGAATCTCCGGAGTCTTAACAGTTCCAGCATTGCCCAAAAGTCCAAGATCTCATCAGAGACTCACGGAAAACTCTTAGCTACAAAAGTAAAGATTAAAAGCAATTTGCATATATCTGATATTTAATGACAACGAGTAAACGTTTCCATCTCAAAAAGGAGAAAGAGGGGCACAGAAGGAAGGGATGGGATCAGAAAAAGACTGAAGTCCAGTTGGGCAAACAAGTCCTGTGGATTCATGGCCAGCATCTAGGGCACATGGCATTATGATGCTCCTTCCAAAGACCTTGTGTACCCACTAACAATCCTCTCCCTAACCCCCACCCTTCCCAGCCTCTGATAAACACTATTCTGCTCTCTGCTTCTAGGACATTACTGTTTTAGCTTCCACATAGGAAAATATACAGCATTTTTCTTTCTGTGCCTTGACATATTTCATTTAAAATCATGTCCTCCAAGCTCACCCATGTTGCTACAAACCACAGGATTCTCTCCTTTGTATGGGTAAATAGTATTCCAGTATATATACAGGCCATATTTTCTTTATCCATTCTCCTGTTTTGTATAAGTTATTGTTTTACAATCTTTATTGGTACATGACGGTGAGATTCATTGTAATATATGCACACCTCCACATAATATAATTTGATTAATTTCACTCTCCAGTATCTCCCCTAGCTATCCCCTCCTGTCTCCTGCGATGACTTTCCTCTGCCTTCTGATCTCCCTTAGATTTTTATGAGATCCCCTTGTTCCCTTTTTCTGACTCCCACAGATGAGAGAAAACATATAACTCTTCACTTCTCAGAGTCTTGCTTATTTCATTTAACATGAACCTCTCAACGAGCAGGAGTTTTTCCAGTCAAGGTATTCCAAGTCCGTAACGTGTTGCTTGTTTGCTTTAAGCTCTTAGACAAGTTACAGGTTAATTTTCTGGGGTCCATTTCCTTCACTGCAAAATGAAGGTCATGTCTGCCTCGTGGAGTTCTTGGGGGAACAAGCCCCATTCAGGCTTTCGCACCTACTGTTCCTTTCCTATGAGGTCTTCTGTGACCTCCTGTTTAGTTAGCAACCTGCCCAACTCCCATCAATACCTCTCATCCATATTCGTATTTCTCCAAGGACATTTCAACTTCTGATATTCTATTTTTTTCTTCTTTAGCTGATTTCTCCACCAACAATTGGTGCTCTAAAAGGAAAGGGACTTTGATCTGTTTTGTTCCCTGATGTATTCCCAGGGCATCTTCTCAGAAACCAACACGCAGTGAGCACTTAGGTAACATTTGTGAATTATGAGGATTATATAAAGCAATAAATGCAAGTGCCTGATAGGGAACTTCTCTCATATAAGTACTCAATACATGTGAATTGATAGTATTACTATTATTGCACTCACATTTTGTAACTCAACAAATATTTATTGAGCACTTAGTAGGCATCAAACACAAAGATTGGTCAGAAAAAGTGTCTCTTCTTAAGAAGTTTCCAAAGTAATGTACTGAACGAGATAGATATATTTTTTAAAAAAACTTTCACATAACATAGAAGTAACATTAGTATGTACTTAGCCTGTGTGTTAGGGAAAATAACATTAATAATTATAACTGATGACCTCAGACATCTCAGGAGCTCTCTAAAACAAAATACCAACCTTTGCATCCAGGCTGAAGGGGATGGTTCTGCTCTATACCATCATCCTGGAACCCAGGGTCCTTGCATCTCACAGATCCACTCTGCTCAGGGTTCCAAATTCTCTGCAAAAGGAAAGAGTGTGTGGACTTTACAGGTCAGCCCTGAAAGTGGTATGCATTCCTTCTTCCCACATTCCCTCTGCCAGGACTTAGCCACAATTCCCTGCCTAATGAAGATACAGATATGATCAGCACCCTAGTTAGTCGTTGCCACATTCAGCCAAGGGAAATACTCAAGGACATTTTCCTGGGGGAGGCAGCAGACACAGAAATCACTGACGTGTGGAGACAGGAAAATATGAGTTCAAAGCTAGGTCACAGTTAGTAGCTCTACAATCTTGGTTAGTGGCTATGTGACCTTGCTGAAGTTACTCAAATTCTGACCTACTTTCTAGCTCAGAAAAAATGGAAAGAACGATAGAAATTTAATTGATGTGAACTCAGAGAAACACATGAAATTTTAAGAACAGTGCCTGGAACATAGTATTTAATAAATGTGTGAAATAGATAATGCATCAAGGCATAAAAGAGCAAAATGTGTTCAGGACATTGCAGTTGAGTAGCAGAGTTGCATAATATACTGCTGTATTGAGGACCTTGGCTTCTAACTATCCAGGGCCACTGGAGTTTTAAAGTCAATCAACATTCAGATTAGCCCTTCAGACTGGCCCTCCTGGTGCCTGTGTAAAAGATAACTGTAAGCGGGGAAGACCTGCTGGTGACAGGGAGAGATCACTATCATCAGGTTAGCTGAAGGGGACCAGAGCCAGAGACTTGTTAGAAAGGTCGGGTGCAAAACTTGTTTTGTGGGAAACTCAGGAAAAGCAGTTGGTTGATTGGAGGTGAAAGAGGGGGTTTAGAATGACTCCCTGGACTAAGTCTTGAGTGACCAGGGAAATGAGGGAACACAAAGAGACAGGCAGAATCCAAACCCACGGGCCACCCTGCCCTTGCACTTGGTTCAGATTTTCCCAATCAGCTCCCACAACAATTTTGAGATGCCCTTCAGCTTTCTTTTACCCGGCACGTTACTTTGTGGCCTCATTTTTTTTTTGCTGCTTTGTACATAATATTATACATAATAGTGGGGTTTATTATGCTGTATTTGTACATGCACCTACTGTCGTTTGATCAATTTCATTCCCCCTTTCTATTTCCCTCTCCTCCTTTCTTCCTTGATTCACTTTCTTTACTGATCCCTTTCTATTAGTTTTTTTTTTTTTTTGTACCAACCCAGGGGTACTTAACCACTGAGCCACATCCCCAGCTCTTTTTATTTTTATTATTATTTTTTTTTTATTTAGAGACAGGGTCTCACTAAATTGCTTAGGGCCTCCCTAAGATGCTGAGGCTGGCTTTAAACTTGCAATCCTCCCGCCTCAGCCTCCCAAGTCACTGGGATTAGTGGAATGCACTCTGCGCCCAAACTATTATTCTAATTTTAATGGGTGCATTATAATCACATACAAAAGCGAGATTCGTTGCGATGGACTCGTACCCAGATGTAACATATCTTGGTAGCTTTTTGTTCCGCAGTACTTCCCCGTTTCCACCCTCAACCTTCCTCTAGATCCCTTTTCTCTGCTCGGTTATCTCACTTCTGTTTTTGTGAGATCCCCTTTTATTGAATTCCTTTTCTCTCTCTAGCTTTCACATGAGAAATTTTTAAAGACTTTCGGATGCTTCTGACAATTCCTTGCCTTTCACTCTTGAGCCAAGTTAGAAAGTTTCCCTGTATCATTTCTATGATCCTTTTAGTTCCTAGGTGTCACGGTTCCCTTTTATCACGACCTTCCTCTGTACCCAGAAACTCCATCCCAACTCTTGCTGGTCCTGTTTAATAACATCTCTAAACTCAAGTATGAACTTGAGGTAAGATATATAAAAACAGCCCCCACCCAAACGTCGGTCCAAGAGCCACAGAAAGAGGAACCCCAAGATAAATATATCATTCATGTTTATGCAAAACGTGTGTTGGGTCATCGGACTTCCCAGAGGCATGGAAAAATAATACCGCAAACATTTACATAAGTTGGAGGGTTTAGTGGAAAGCCTCAAACCCACGGGCTTCTATTACTTTCTGGTTTAAAAAATCAGGATTTTCATTAGAAAAGGAGATTGGCTCACCTGCACAGGGTCCTCCTTTCAAGAAGCCACAATTCCTCCCAGGGAGCTGCCCAGGGACTACAGAAAAGATGACAAAATTAGATGCAAAACTGGTTACGTAATTTATGGGGCCTGGTGTGAAATTAAAATGCAAACTCCCTCGTTTACAAGGCAAGAAAATAAATGTGCCATTGAAGGCACTAAAATATAACAGGGCCTGGTGGTACATGCCTGTAATAACAGCTCCTTGAACCCAAGTTTGAGGTCAACTTAGTGAAACCCTATCTCAAAATAAAAAAAAAAAAAATAGAAAGGGTGGAGGATGCAGCCTTGGGGTACGAGGCTCTAGCTCCAGTACTGTACACTCACAAAAGTAATAAAATATGACGCTTTTTCCTCTTCTTTCATAGACCTTCCCTTGACTTGTCATAATCCTTTTATTTCCTATCTAATGTCATCCTATGAAAAGAAGAAATAAAATTATAAGTCATCAGCCTGAATGTTCCTTCAATGCCAATTTTACCTGCCAATAGAAGAGCTTTTAATTAATATGTAGATGGGTGAGTCAGCTTTGTGTTAATGGTGTTAGATGTGTTAGTTGCTTTGACCAAAACCTGACAAGAGCAATTTAGAGGAAGAAAAGTTTATTTTGGCTCATGGTTTCAGAGACCCATGGTGGGAGGGCATGGTGGAGGGGCATTGCTCCATTCATGCCTGGCCAGGAAGCAGGGGGTGGGGAGCCACAGTGAAGATGTACCTTTCCAGGACATGCCCCAGTGACATACCTCCTCCAGCCCTGCCCCCAGTGAACTGCCTACAGGTAACCACCCAGTTAGTCCACTCCAACTAGAAGGGACTGATTAGTTTACAGCTCTCATAATTCAGTCCTGTCACCTCTGAATATTCCTGCATCAACACCGGAGCTTTGGGAGGGCACCTCGTACACAGTGGAATCACCAAAATTAGTTCTTATTTTAAACTTTGTACAGACAAAATGCATTTTGTTCTTATCAGAAAGGTAGAAATGCTGCAGATTTAAAAAAAAATACTCAACTGTTTATATTCCATTTCTTTAAGATGGTAAGAAACATTTTTCTTTTTAAATTATATTTCCTATTCCCCCCACCAGACTTTTTTTAAAATACTTTTTTTTTTTTAGTTATAGAACAACAGAATGTCTTTATTTTATTTGGTAATTTTTAGGTGGTGCTGAGGATTGAACCCACTGCCTCACGCATGCTAGGCAAGCGCTCTGCCACTGAGCTACAGCTATGAGCACTTTCTGCCTTTAGTTTTCTGATGAGTAAGAACTTAAAGGCAAAGCAACTCCAGCTTGCCCTATTTTCCTTCTGTGTTATTTTCGTCATAAGCAATTAACCAATGCAGAGAGGCAACATAAAAGGGGACAGGAAATTGATCGTTCATTGTTTTCTAGAATACCATGTCCTTCTTGCTCTGTGGTGAGCTAGTTCTAGTTCCAATGGAAAGTGCGACTTCCCCGGGCTGTCAATCATCCACATTCCACAAAGAATAGTTCTGAGGCTCCTTGAACTCCCATGCAAGCTGGGTCCACCTGGGATTCTGTGGCCACAGAATATCACTCATGTCATTTGCAAACTGGCAGCAGGGGAGGCAGACAGGCATACTGCAGGCACCTCCTCAGCACACGCTCAGCCTGGTCCCCGCAGATTTCATTTACAAAACACAAGTTTTCGAAGTTAAAACTATTAGTAATTTCAAGATGGCAGCAGCAGAGTATTAAACCAAGCTTGCGGTCCTCCTGAGCATGGGGTCCTATGGGACATGCCATATCCCATGAAACTAGCTATAGTTAGACATTTTCATCAAGTTATAAAAGGCTGGTCAGAAGCCTCTCCAACAGAGAACTGCTCTGGAATCCAACAGGCTCTACACAGCATTATCTACCCTCAAACAAAAAAGTCACTCTCTACAAATTCTATAACTAACTGAACCTACATTGGAATATTTAAGTATGCTAGTTCTGGGTTTGGAAGGCTAACTGGGCCCAAAAAAACCAAACTAGAAACAGTTTTGACTAAACAGTTATGTGAATGAGAACAGCTAAAAGCAGTGTTGGCAGGCTAACAAACTTCATAACTGCCTCTCAGGCATATCTTTGGGGTATATTTTGTGCACATATTATTTAATCCTCTAGGCAAGTATAATGCCAATTTTATAAATGAGGAAACTGGGGCTCAAAATCTTGCAAAATTTGCTCCAAGTCACTCGAATGATAAGCAACAGAGCTAAGACTATTTCATATCTGAATAATTCAAGTATCCATGTTATTCCTATACAACAAGCGTCCTCACTGGTTTGTTCAAAGAATCAGAGTCTGATCTTAAAAGGCTGAATTGCAAAAGTACTACAAAAAGAAGGGTCTTAGAGATTTTAGGTGAGATCCACCTTGGCAGATCCAGCATGTATTCTAAGAGGAGGGGAAATCTGCCTGAGAAATCTAATGATAGGTGCCTGTGTCAATTTGTTTTTCTAAGTACAGCCAGGTAGCCAAATTATCTTTTTGTTTGTTGGTTTCAGTGCTAGGGATTGAACCCAGGGCCTTGCACATGCTAGGCAAGTGCTCTACAACTGAGCTACATGCCCAGTCCAGGTAGCTAAATTAATAAGGAAGAAAATTGTATACAAACAGAGTGATGGGTGATATCCAGGGGTTGGCTTAGGTGGGGGAATGGGTACAGATGAGAGAACTAGCAAAGAATTTGAAGGCTGGAGACTTATGGGCCCTGGAGACCCATGCAATTAAGCAAGGATGGAGTACACAAAAAACAGGTCCAGTATTCAGAGATAAAAGTCAAGGGTCAGATTACTCTGACGTAATATCCCTCTGGATGTCGTTAGGGAAACAGTAGCCAGAATGCAAAGTAACCCAAAAGCATAGTTAGCTTGCCCGGAAAGAGCAGCTGCTGATGGTGGATATCAGACATTTTCTTTCTTCCTTTTCTCTGTTATCGTTATTTATGAACCTTCGATTGTGGTGGGCAGTACCCTAAATCCCACTAGTCTTTAATAAATCTTGTTGTACTGCTCAAGAAGATTCAAGCTACGACATACACATCAACAAAGCACCGAGGCTTGCTCCAACGTGAACAGACTAAGGAACATTTCACCAAGTGAAAGAAGACAGACCCAAGAGAATCATATACTGTACCAACCCGTTTCTATGCTCATAATAGGCAAATCTACAGAGAAAGAAAGTAAATTATTAGTAACTAATTTCCTGGATCTGTGGGTGGGGGTTGAAAGTGATTGCAAATGGGTACTAGGTTCTTTTTGGGGTAGAGAAAAATGTTCTAAAATTAAATTATTGTAGTCTGGGGGATAACCCCGTGGTATAGCATTTTCATAGCATTGCATATGGCCTTGGGTTCAATCCCCAGCACCATAAAAACATAAAAATGAAAAATAAAATAAAAATGAATTGAAATTGGTTTGTGTTGATAAAAACAAGGGGCTGTATTTTAATTAATTAATTAATTAATTTTTGCAATGCTGGACATCAAACACAGGGCATCATGCACACATGCTAGACTAGTGCTCCACTGATGAGCTGCATTCCTATCCTCAAACAAGTGATTTTTCTCATTAAAAATTATACCTCAATAGAGCTGTTAAATATATATTCATTCACTCAGTTATCTTTTAACAAAGCATCCATCACCACCAGGTAAAGGCAACTTGGTATAAAGGTTAGAGAGGAAAACGTAATCTTTGAAAGGGCAACAGATTTTGTGTCACCTACATTCAGGTTCCGAATAGGCAAGGAAAACATTACCAGTTTTGATTTGCATACCTACCCAAGGTGGGTAGGTATGTGGCACCTGTTTTAAATCGAAGAAAATAACTGTGATAATTTGTCCAAGGTCACCCAGCTGGTTGGTGGCAGAACCTGGTGACGGAGCCTGTGTTCCTTCGCCCCTCTGTCATGATAGTACATTGTCTGTAAGATTTTTCCTCCAGAAAATGATGCAACATCGTTTAAGAAATAATGCCTTTTCTTTGTTCTGATTTGGTTTTGCTGCCTGGATTTTCTCTTCTGTATCGACTCTCTCTCCCTCACTGTATTATATGACACTTGTCTCCCAGCCACTATGCCAGAGCATCTTCTTTGTCAACATTTAAAATTCTCCTCATCACTCAAAGAGCTCCTAAGAGGTTCTGGCCCTTCTCCAAATTGATGAACAGAACCCCAAGAGATATCCCAGCCCCACCCAATGATTATGAGATTTCTATGGCTAATTTCCTACCTCTTGCTTTAAATATGCCCTCCAGACACCTTTGAGTATTATCTGTATGTTTTGTAAATAGTTCAGTGTTCATTTTTAAACTTCAGAACACTGAGTTTCCATTTCCTGTCACCAAAAATAGCCCTTAACAATTGCTCTTGAGAGGTAACTCTTCAGCCATGAAAACTGTCCCCGCTACAGCCAGCTTTAGGACTTGCATTGCATCTGAGTTCCTGTTCAAATGCCTGTGACTGTTGTATCTTTTTATTGAATTTGCTAAGGCTCGGGCAGATCTGGATTCTGGTCTTGGCTTTGCCATTATAGTCCACAAGTCTTTGTCTTACAAAGCCAGAAATTGAGAGCTGAGGTAAATAAAAATCATAAGGATATAGATTTGAATAACATGATTAACAAACTTGAGCTGAAGAAAAAGACTTTAAGAAAAAATCATTACTAAGAATAAGAATATATTATAAGATATATTTATAAGATATGGATAGCAATATCTGCCTGAAAGAACACTGCCTGGGTTATTTCGCTGTTTAACTTTTTTAGTGTGGAGGCAAAGATTTCAAAAGGTAATCTTTACAAAATATCCAATGTGGTTACAGTAATCATCCAATCAACGTACCTATTATTGGACTAAGAATCTTTCAGTTCAGAATAAACACATATCTACCACATTTTATTTTTCTGAAACCAACCACAAACGACAAAAAAAGAAAAATGAAACTTAATCTTCAATGAAACTTTTTAAAAGCCACATCCCCAACCTACTTACTCTGAAGAACCAGAGGGAAATTCAAACGAAACCAAGAGAAGAATGAAGTTGACAGTGTGTCATTTATTTAGCTTCAGGATAGAAGAATTTAACACACATTCAGTGTGGTCACTTATTAACTATGTTGACTTTATAACTCTAGTATTCTTCTGACTCTAAAATTCTAAGATAATTGCAAAGATACTTAAGCAGTCCTGGAGCACATAAAAAAAATAAAACTAGAAGGATTCTTCCTTAATAAAATCAGATTCACTTTGAATGAAGAATACTAAAATAATTTCCAGGAAGGCTGGGAAATGTATGATAGTTTAGAATTGTTCTGATAGTATGCTTGAGGAAAGGACAGTTTGTGTAATGTTAATAATAATCGACCCCCAAAATTGAGTGAATCAACACATAAAAGCTGACTTTAATCTCAGTTTCATGTCCAATGTGCCTCAGCAGCAGACCCAGGCAGCGAGAGGCTTCACCCTTTTATGAGTCCACTCTCTGAAACATGCACGCTGTGGTCCAGTAGCCAGGGAAGGGCTGATGAACATTTCCTACCTGTTCTTGTATATTTCAGCCTGGAATTAGTATGTACCACTTTCACCCACAGTTTATTGGACACACAAATCATGTGGTTCTCTATTATTAGGGAGCTGGGAAACGGTGAGAATACGGCTATTCCACGAGCAGTAAATGCCTCTGCCATATAGTACCAGCCAATGAATAATCATCAGGAGAAATAAAACATCATAAAAATTGTTAATGCACTCAAATTAAAACATACATGCATAAAAACCAGGAGCCATAAAAGGCATACAAGAAATTGAGAGCTGAGGTAAACTAAATCCATAAGGATATAGATTTGAAGAACATGATTAACAAACTTGAGCTGAAGAAAAAGACTTTAAGAGAAAAATCATTATAGAGAATAAGTTCATTGGGGGTTAGGGGTACTAGGGATTGAACCCAGGGGAATTTAACCACTGAGCCTCATCCCCAGCCTTTTTTGTATTTTATTTAGAGACAGGGTCTTGCTGAGTTGCTTACAGCCTCACTAAATTGCTGAGGCTGGCTTTGAACTCACGATCCTCCTACCTTGGCCTTCCAAGCCATTGGGATTACAGGCATGTACCACTGCTCCTGGCTGGGTTATTTCTTAATGATAAAAATGGCCTTCTTAAGAAAGATAGAACAAACCCATCCCGGTTAGCTCTTGCTGCCTAAAAAACCACACAAAAGCCAGGTGACTTAAAGCAATGGTTCTATAATTGGTCATGCTCAGCCAGGCACCTGGCTTATCTGGGGGTCATGAATGTGTCTATGTTCATCAGGGAATATAACGGGGTGTAGGAGAATCCAAAATAGCTTAAGTCACATGGTCAGTGCCTTATCTGAGTTGGCTGTACCAGCTGGGGCTGGCTGGGACTCTCCGATGTGGCAATTAGATTTCTTACATGATAATCTGGGGTTCCAAGAAAACACAAACACTCTGCCAAGCTTCTGAAGAATTTGGTTTGAAATTTGCCCAGCTTCATTTCTGCCACATCCCATTGGTCAAGCGAATCATAAGCCCAGCTAGATCTAAGGGCGATGAATACAGCCTTCCTTCTTGATGGGGGAAACAATATGCACACACAAGTATGACAGGAGTTGTTACTAGTCATCTTAGGAGACAGTGCATTCTCTGGCCACAAACGTTTACATTCTCTTCTATAAAAACAATGGACTTATCACCTCTAGAGATACCCAGACTCATTCAATCCAGCATCAGTTTCAGATTTAAAGGAGAGCATCCAACCATCTAAATAAAGCCCAAATGTAGATGAGATTCCTCCAAGGTGACTCCTGGGCAAAAACACAGAGACTTTTAATAATGGTGTGTCACACTGTCACACTCACACCGAGGTAACAATTCTAAATGAGAATGCATCTCATAAAATAATTTCAAAATATAAAAACAAAAAAAAAATTGACAGAAAAAAATGAACAAACAGAAAAATCCAGAATTATGATGGAAAGCATTAAAATAATTCCTTTGGTAATTGATAGAAAATCATAAAGAAATATTAAGAGTATAGAATATTTGAACAATTCAGTATAGAATATAGAACACTCTAAATGACAAAGGACATACTGCAGCAACACTTGCATAATGCAAATTCTTTTTTAAAGAAAATTTAGAATATTTGTAAAACTTTTCAGACACTAATCTATAAAGCAAACTTCAACAAATTTCAAAGATAGATTGAACTACAGAGAGATTGAACTAGAGATCAATAATAAAAGAAAAAGAAATCATTAAGTATTAGGAAGTGAAACAATACATTTCAAAATAATCCATGGGTCAAAAAAGAAATCCTATAATAAAATATTTAATCATTTTGAACAAAATCATCACAGAAATATGACATATCAAAACATGCATATTGTAGCTAAACCCACATTTACGTTAAAAATATATAGCATAAATACATATATTAAGAAAGAAAAAATCAAATAGCTAAATATCCCTGTAATATGTTTTATAAAGACAAGTTAAATCCAAAATGGTAGAATGGAGAAAATATAAAAGAAAAGAGCAGAAATTATTGAAACAGAAAAATAAACCTACAGCAGAGAAAAGTCTGTAAGACCAACAATTCTTTGAAAAGGCTAGTCCCCCCGATAAATCTCTACAAAGACTGATTAAGAATAATAATTTTAAAAAAAGAGGAAAGAAAAAGCACAGTTATCAATATTAAGAATGAAAAAGGGAATGTCACTACAGATCTCAGAACTATTAAAAAATAACATGAAGACATTATAAATAATGTCATTATGTTTGGAAATGTAATTGCACACATTCCTGGAAATATATAACCTATGTAAACTAGCACAAACAGAAAGTATCTGAATAAACCTGTTTGGATTTCAAAGTCAAATCTGTCATTAAACACACATTCACACACACAAACATTCCCCAGAGAAAATTCAGGCCCAATCAGCTTTACCACTAAAATCTTCAAATGGGTAAGGAAAAAAATAACAACAATCTTAACACAAATTCTTTAGGACAATAGAGAATGGAGGAACTTGTTTTATGAAACCAATATAATTTGATACTAAAATTTGTCAAGAAAGAAAAAGTATAGGTCCACCTTTCTCATGAACACAAATACTAAAATCCCAAACCAAATTAAAAGTCAAATCCAGTAATTCATAAAAAAAGAACAACTCGTCATGGCCCAGTTGAATGCAGAGATGATTTTACATACATCATCATCAATGTGATTGACCATAAAAAAAGAAAAACACGATCATTTCAATAAATGCAAAATAGGTATTTACTGTGACTCAATGTCCATCATATAGGAAAAAAGAAAAATTCTTAACAAACTAAATATGGAAGTAAACTTACTTATTAATCTAATGAAGACTTTCTACCAAAACCACCTAAAGAAAATATACAATTTAATGATGAAATATTGAGAACTTTCCCTGTGTGACTGGAAGGATACCTGTTATCACCCCTTCATTCAGGATTATGTTGAATATTCTTGCCAGTGTAGTAATTCAGAGGAAAAATTATTTAATACTAAAAAGTTTTATATATATATATTTCTAGATGATAATCTACAAAAATATCTTCATGGTCTTAGAGTAGACAAAATCAGAAGGGATTATAAAAATATCTAACCATAAAGGAAAAGATTGATGAATTAGGCTCCATCAAAAGTTTAGAATGATCATTAATCAGAAGGATCTATCAATGAGCAAGAATAAAAGCCCAGACTGAAGAAAGACATTTGCAATATCCAACAAAGGATCCATATCTAGAGTTTAAAGAACTATAAAACATAAAGACCAAAAATAGGTAGATATTTGAGCAAACATTTCACATAGAGAACAGATATCTAAAGCACAAATTAGAAAATTAGATGACTCTCATAATTCACCAGGGACATGAAAATTAAAATCTTATTAAGACGAATCCAACAAAATTGCTAAAATTCCCAAGATGGCAATACCTGCATTAGCAAGGACTAGAGCATTGAGAACTCTTGGTGGAGTGTGAATTGGCACAATCGCTTTGGAAAATAGCATGGCCACATTTTCTAACCTGGATACTGTCTAGGCATGCCTGATGAGCCGGTAATTCCACTCCCAGGTATTTACCCCATAGAAATCCATGCACATGTACTGAGATCTATAGAAGAATATTCACAACTGTTCTATTTGTTTTAGCTCCAAATGCAGGCAGAGACTCTGTTCCCCTTGAGGGTCCCCTACTGAACTGAGATGGATTCGTCTCTGTTTACCCTGTATGTTTTCCTCAGGGCTCGGTAATTCTAAATGTGGCATCATATGCCAAAGGTAATGTGCATTAGTAGATACAAAGTTAAATGTCCCTTTAGGAGGACCAAGGTGTGAGTCCAGAGAGAAAAGGTAGGGAAAAATATTTCAAAGAGAGAAACTGACATTCCTTATGGCAGCTAATATCTTAGGGGCCTTGTTTGACCTGTGTACCAGCACAGAAACCTGATTTTTAAAAACTTATAGAAGCAATTCATACACATGATGCATGTAAAACAGGATAGATACACACAATGAAGTGGCTCTTTCCCACCAATAATACATCCAATATAACCATTTATTAGTGTTTTCAGTGAAAAGGTATATTTATACTTATAAAAATACATTTATACACATGAATTCAATTTTTTTCCATCTATAACAAAGAAATAATACTGCAAATGCCAATCAGCACCTCATGTTTTGTCCTCTCCCATTAATCAGAGTGGTCTAATCTTAGCATGTGGAGGTTTGCCTCATTTGGGGAAGAGGTGTTAACCAGGGACTGAACTCAGGACACTTCACCACTGAGCCACATCCCTGCCCTATTTTGTATTTTTTTTAAAATTTTAAATTACATGTTTATTTCCAAATTTTCACAGATTAATAGATTGCATTTTCTTAGAAGACAATTTATAGGAGTTTGCAGCACTGATTTCTTATTAAAAAAAAAAGAGACAGTAATGATTAGGATTTGATGATTAGGATTTGTAGATACGAATGACCATGAAAAGACGTCTTCCTGGAAACCAAACATACACAGATATTCCCACCCATCCAGCAGCAGTGTCTTGATGATGAGCTGAATAAAGACATAACATCTTAGGTCTCACCCAGATGCAGGATAAGGCTCAAAGCTGCAGGCAGCAAAATATTCTCAGAAAGGCAAGATGCAGGCATCACGGACTGCTGTCCCTCACAGATGCCCATTGTGCGTTGCTGGCTCCTCATAGGAGTGCACAGCAACATGAAGCCAGCAGCTCACTCTGGGAGGAAGGGCCTCTCCTTTCTCAGTGACTCAATCAATGCATTACATAAAAGACAAGGTTCGAAAGAAACATTTGCTCCAAGGCACTGAGGGTGTGAAGTTTTTTTTTTTAGAAAATACATAAAAATGAACAGACTAAAAAAAGAAGTTAATTATCAATGGAAGAATCTATCATTACTGTGACGAGTGAAATAATTGCCTCAGATAGATTATAATTGAAATGCACATTGAACAGACTGCACAGAGAGGGATTGCCTGACCAAAGGGCATCCCCGTGGCTCTCGGGGCTGGTTAGAGCACACTCACGAAACTTCTTCCTGAAGCCAGAGAAGCTGTGCATCGTTTGTATTTGTAATATCCTTCTCCAGTCTTCTTGCCCAGCTTCTTCTCTGCTACCAGCTTATTTAGTGATGTGCTGGGCTGAAACAGTGGGTTCTTGGCATCCATTTCATGCCACCCATCCAGAATGAACTTTGTAGTATCCAGTCCAACATAATCAAGAAGCTCAAATGGACCCATAGGGTATCCAGCTCCCGACTTCACTGCAGTGTCAATGTCTTCCTTGGATGCATCTCCTCATTCATGCATCCTGATCGCTTCTATAAGGTATGGCACCAGGAGACAGTTCACAATAAACCCAGGAGTGTCCTTGCAAGAAACAGCATGTTTTCCCAAGGCTTTGCTAAAGTCCACCAGAGATTCAAATGTCTTCTGGCTTGTCATTGGTGTTTTAATGACCTCTACGAGTTTCATCAGGGGCACTGGGTTGAAGAAATGAAGGCCGGCAAATCGGTCTTGTCTGGTGGTGGCATTGGCTATGCTTGTGATCTGCAAAGAGGAAGTGTTGCTGGCAAAAATTGTATGTTCAGCAGCAAACTTGTCCAGCCTTTGGAAGAGCTCGTTCTTCACCTTCAGGTTCTCCACGATGGCCTCCACCACCAGGTCTGTGCTGTGGGCGACAGATGCTGCATCTGTGCAGGTTGATATGCTGCTCAGGGTCTTTTCCACAAACTCATCACCAGCCTTAGGATTTTCTGCAAACTTCTTCTTTGACATTTTCCTAAGGTTTTCCTCAATACTTTTTTTGGATTTTGCCAGGATGTCCTCTGTTTGGTCCACCAACACTACTGTGTGGCCACTTGCTGCAGCAACCTGGGCTATGCCGGCACCCATCAGCCCGCTGCCGATGACCGTCACATACTTGACGATAATTTTTTTCGCCTCCGAGGCCGAAGGACAAAGAAGACAAGGAGGGCACGAACTGCCTGGTTACGAAAGCCATGAGGCAGGGAAGGCTCTATTTTGTATTTTACTTAGAGACAGGATCTCACTGAGTTGCTTAGCTTCTCACTTTTGCTGAGGCTGGCTTTGAACTTGAGATCCTCCTGCCTCAGCCTCCCAAGCTGCTGGGATTATAGAGGTGATCCACCACACCAGCTAGGTTTGCCTCATTCTTAATAATTTGTAATTGTACAGATGGATTGGAATATTCTTAAACAGCCCCATGCTTCCAGTGTGCAGGTAATAATGAATGATGTTACAATAAACATTTTTTATAGAACTATCTTCACATACTTTCCTTAAGGTAATTTCCCAACAAGAGAAATATGGGGTCAATGGCATGTGGTTTTTTTTTAAAGAACCCTAATCTTTATTTTCTCAATTTGATCAGAGGACAGGAAATCCTGATTGGTAGTTAACCATGGGTACTCCCACTTCCTTGTTTCTAATTTACTAATGCATTTTGCTCTCTTCAAAAAAGCATTTTCTCAGATGTGCTACTTGAGGCCGATGTGAACAGTGTACTGACTGTAAGATCAAGACCAAACCTGCTGTTTATGAGAAGACTTGTCTTTGGGTCTCAGGTCTTGGTGGTTCCGGTCTTCATGCTGCTGTGGGTGACTCTACTGGTTCTGGGTGAGTAGATGACTCAACGTGAGTCTGGGTTGGGGTCTGGGGAGCTCCTCTCTCCACCTGGCCCTGGCCCTTTTTTGGGGCCCAGCACCTGCTCAGTCTTTCCCACATAAAGATACTGTATTTTAATGTTTTACTGTACAGCTCAGGGTTTCCTCTAGTGGATTCAAAGACAGTGGTCACAGGTGGAAAACAATTCCTTCAATCTTACAGAGAAGGAACCCATAGCGCTCTATGAAGGTTTCACTTACATTTCTCTTTAACAGACACTTCATGAAGCCTTAGAAAGATATCTTGTGTCTGCTTGTTCTTAGTGTTTGATTCTGGGAACAGTCTACCCTCTTTCTGCAAAGGAGATGCATTTGTTCCTTGTATGACAAGGTCAGATCCTGGTGCTGGGCATGAGAGGGCAAGTCACAGCAGTGATTGACAGATTAAGAACACAATAGGGACAGGGGTAGACAAAACTTCAGACACATGACATTCTCATTGTGCGTGTGCATAAGTCTCTGTGAAGTCATAGCTATGAAGTGGATAGTTTTTTTTTTTTTTTGCCAAGGTTTAAAGGTCAGAATTAAATGTTTATTAATTTGTTTGGCAAAACAAAATTTCAGTTATTGTCTATGGATAGCACTATCCCAGGTACTGGGGAATGATGAGAAGACATGGGAGGTACCATTTCTGAGCTCAGGAAGCTCAGCTTTAGACGAGCTCCCAGCGTAAACAGTGTGCAAGAAATAGCTGTGGAACAGGATCCCAGTGAAATCATTGTGGAGGCAGAGTTTCCAACTGATGGTGCAGGCAGATAATAAACTACACAACAAATGCTGATAAAGACTTCATGAGACTCAGAGGGACAGCGGGACGAGGAGGGGGAGGCAGGAGGGACAGAGTGGATATGATGGAGGAAAAGAGATCCCTACAGCTAGAAGGTGTGTGGGATGCTGGAATGTTCCAGAGGCAGAAGCACTTCCTGGTGTGGCACCACACAGAGGGATAGAACAGGAGAATGGCCAGGGGCATGCACTTTGGGTTCAAAACGCCATACTGTCGCCTATTTGCTGCTAAGCTTTCTGGCCTGTAAAATGGTTATAATCTTGAATAATCCAGAGAAAGGTCCCTTACTGGATGAGCAATCTGGCAACATTAAACATCAGCACTCTCGCCCTGCCTTCTAAGGTGCTGCACATCTTGTCCCATCAAAGGATACCCTCTGTCAGAGTGCTCCATCTAAGTGTCCAATTCTACCTTGTCACAATCCTCCTTGAAAACTTTCCATGGCTCCCCGTGGCTTCTATCATAAAAATGGACCTGCCTTCTCAGGCCCTGCATTCCTTTTTAATCTTATTTTCCCCATGGTGCCTTCCAGACACCACCCCCCGCCCTGACCCCCCTCTCCCTACCCCGCAACTCCTGGACCAGTGTCACTCTTCACTCCTGTGCCCTTCCTGTTTTGATTACTCTTCCCACCATCTGTTGCCACACACAAACACTAACCCTCCCCTGGCTGATTCTCATTCATAGTTTTCTCCTCCTCCAGGCGCTTCCATGATCCACTCACCCTCTTCAACACACACACACACACACACACACACACACACTCTCCACACCCGGCTGGGTAGCCTTCCATCCTCCAATACCTCCCGTGTAATTCTGTGGTTGTACTTAGACCCTGGGTTATATCACCGGGCATCACGATTCTGTTTCTCCCACTGCTCAACGTTTTGCTAGCAGATACCATTTTTATTTGCTCTTATTAGTTATGCATGAGAGTAGAATGTTATTTTGACATATTATGCATATGTGGAGTATAACTTCTCATTCTTCTGGTGGTGCGTGACTTAGAATTACATTGGTTGTGAAATCATATACGCACATAGGAAAGTGATACCCGGTTGATTCATTGTCCTGTCTTTCCTATTCCAACCCCCTCCCTTCCCTTCATTCCACCTTGTCTAGTCCAAAGTATTTCTATTCTTCCCTACTCTCCTCCCTTCATGTGCATCCTCATATCAGAGGGAACACCTGGCCTTTGGTTTGGGGGGATTGGCTTATGTCACTAGCGTGATAGTCTCAGATACCGTTTTTAAATTTGTGTTAGAAGTCTAAGCACTATGTTGTATATGAAGACATTTGAAAAATAACAATATTTTAGACATAATTTTCTTTTAATGGAAGAAATAATAAATGGATTGGGGAAAGGTATCATCCTTGAAAAACTGAAGAATCCATGCTCTGTGCTCATCTCTGGCTCTTTATTTTTATTGTTTATTTATTTACTTACTTACTTATGTGTTTATGTGTTTATTCATTTATTGCAGCTCCTGTCAGTGAACAACTTGGTGAGTTCTCTCTTTTGCTCCTCAGTGTGTCTGGATAAGAGTGTCTCTCTAACATAAAACATTTGCCTAAAAACCCCTCCTCTTTTCCATTTCTTTGCCAAGGCCGGCAAAGATGTAAAGATGACACCCGGTCTCTGGGCATTGCGCAAGGGTTAGCATATCTTCATGGTCACCCTCTGCCGCTCCCTGGGTGAAGTGTTAGATCCACAGTCACTGACCTCCGCTGGGCCCTGATTTTATTCCTACTAGAGCTGGACCCCACTTATCCATGAGGCACTCCTTCCACTCCATGGTCAACGTGCAGGGCTGGGGACCAGGCCAGGGCTGAAGACAGGCTGCCTGTATCAACATTTACTTTAGTTGTGACTCATATCACTCTTGGGGCCAGAGGGTGTCTTGGATATCTGAGAATCCATGAATAGCAAGAACTCCCCACATTTCCTCTCCTCATCCCAAATCAGCTGCTTCAACTGTACCCTAGGTCACCTCTGGATTCCAATAGATAATTTATCCATTTCTTGTCCTTCCATAATTAGCTATGCGGGGGGTTTTCTGGACATTTGAGTTATCATTTATAAAATGAAGCTGTTAGGCAACTTGATCTCTGAAGCTTTTCTCGGTAGCAAAAAATCCCTCGATAGAATTATCTATTCTTTTAAGGAAAAGTGCAAAATTGTGATTTTTAACAATGCTTGTGTAAGTTCTGTCTGTAATCAGATAGGGAACGGGAATTAGCTGAGTTTTGAACTTAAGATTAAGACAAATGAAATTATCTACATAAAACTCATTCAGCCATCGGGCAGTGACTCCAAGTAGCATATCCAGAGGATGTAATTGTCACATAACAGCTAAAGGCTACAGACGACACAAACACTACAATTTCTTCAGAGTGAATTAATGTCTCTAAACCTGTGGTGTGTGTGTGTGTGTGTGTGTGTGTGTGTTTGCACACACACAAGCACACATTCAGGAATGTGATGACAGGGGTGAGGGTCATTTTCCCATGACCCACTTCCACCACAGGTAACTAACCACAGACATCGAAGTGAATCCTCTTGAATTCACATTGTTCTTTGCTACTCTCTCTTCCTCCTCAGTAACTCCATCCAAATCCATAATTTCCCTTCAATTTCCATGGACCGTTTTCTTCCAAGGAGAGAGCGTGGATCTGACCTGCAACGGATCTAGTTCTCACTCCCCATGGACAACAAAATGGTACTTTGAGGAAGAAGTATTAAGAAAAGCCCCCAAAAGCACCCTAAGGGTTCGTGAATCTGGAGACTACAGATGCCAGGCTGATGACTTGCCTGTGAGCGAACCTGTGCACTTGGAATTCTCTGCAGGTGAGACAGAAGTAAAAGAAATAAAAAAAAAACCTTAGAAATTATTTCAGACCATTTTCTCTCAGGCTGCTGACACCATTCACTTGGGTCGACTCTTGAATGGACATTTTTGTTCCACGTTATAGTAAAACAAGGAGGGCGTTCACAGGCTCTGTGTGTAACCAGACAGGGAACAGAATTAGCTTCTTAAGTTTGAACCTAAAAATTAAGAAAATTGATACTATCCAGATAAAATTCATGTAGCCCAATGGGCCGAGACTCCGAGTAGTGTATCCAGAAGGATATCATTGCCACATAACAGCTCAAGGTTATGGATGACCCAAACACTACCATTTCTTCAGAGTGAATTAAGGTCTTCACACCCAGGCAGGATGTGGAAAGGGGGTGTTGTAGTTTCATGGTTTTGTGGGAGGGTTGTTTGTTTGGGGTATGAGGGAATGGAACCCAGGGCCCTCTACTACTGAGCCACATCCCTATCCCTTTTTTTAATTTTTCATTTGGAGACAGTGTCTTGCTGAATTGATCAGGCTGGCCTTGAACTTGCATTCCCCCTGCCTTGGTCTCTTGATTCATTGAGATTACAGATATACACCACCATGCCCAGCTAACCCCGTGGTTTTCAAAATTTGACCTCAGTCAGAAAGCTTGGGAAGGTTTTGGGTTTGGGGGTTTTTTTGGTGTTGTTTTGCTTTGTTTTCGTAGGGAGTCGGTACTGAGAATTGAATTCAGGGGCATTAGCCCACTGAGCCACATCCTCAGCTCTATTTTGTATTTTATTTAGAGACAGGGCCTCACTGAGTGGCTTAGCACCTCACCATTGCCAGGACTGGCTTTGAACCCTCAGTCCTCCTGCCTCAGCCTCCAGAGCCACTGGGATTACAGGCGTGCACCACCATGCTGGGGTCTGGGAAGGTCTTTAATCATACTCAGGCCCTACCTTATATTTACGGAATCCATATGTATAGACTTGCAGGGCACAGGGGACCCTGCCTGCAATCACAGCTACTTGGAAGATTGAGGCAGGAAGATCATAAATTCAAGGCCAGTCTGGGAAACTTAGCAAGATCCTGTCTCAAAATAAAATTTAAAAGTGCTGAGGATGTTGCTCAGTGGTAGAGTGCTTATCTAGAATGTACAGGGGTCTGGGTTTATTCCTCAGTATTTCAAAAGAAACAACTTATGGGAGTGCAGTCCAAGAATTAATATGTTTTATAAGCTGCTCAGGTGAAAGGAAATTTGGGTTGAAATTCATTTGAACAGTTCCTACACACTAAGGTGTGTAGTTTTAAACCATATTACTTACTTGAAATAACAAGTGGCATGATGATTTGTCACATTTATAGCTATAGATGAAGAATTTCCTGTTTGTCCTAAACCCACCTGTTATAAAGTTGAAGTTATATCATCCCAGTTACAATGCCCTTTAATTTAGTGAAAAAGGAAACAGTGTAGTAACATAACAATTTCCCTCTTAAACATTTACCTATTAAAGGGATCATAAATATACATCCCCCAAAATGAAAGACCCTAAGTGACCAAGAGACAAAGATTCATTAAATGAATTACAATGCTGCCCCTAAAAGAAAACTGTCCCCCATTGAAAATCAAGCTCAGTAATGAGGGAAAATATTCTGACATAGTAAATAAAGGGCAATTTATCAAATATATAAATACTATTCCAATTCAATAAAGAAGAAAAAATACACAGAGACGCTCACATATTTGAACATGGAAGAAAAACAATTGGAAGCATCTCTGGGCAGTGAGATGGTAGATACTTTTTACTTACATTTCTACTTCCCAGCTTTTCTCAATTGCATATGTTCATTTTAAAATCCAGAAGGGAAATGATAAGTATTTTAAGAATCCTTGGAATAATAATGAAAAGAAAGAGGAAACAGTGGGATGAACCAAATAACTGGTCTTATTTTTCCTCCAGCTCCACTGATCCTACAGGGTCCACCTTATGTGTTTGAAGGAGACTCCGTGCTTCTAAGGTGTCGGACACAAGCAAAAACTGAACTGAATACTGTAGCATTTTTTAAGAATGATGAACGCCTGATGTTACCTAATAATAGCTCTGATCTGCACATTGATGGTGCCGATCTGGTGCACAATGGTCACTATCACTGTAGTGGCTCTACACACACGTGCTGTACAGCTTCTTCCAATAGAGTCAACATCCAAGTCCGAAGTAAGGCTTTCATTGTTTTGTAAGTGGGTTGGTGAGAAGGAGGGCACCTGAGGTTGCAGAGGTAGACTAGGAAGAAGAGGGTGGGCTGGGGTGCCCTTGAGAGAAAGTGCGACTGTGCTGTTTGTGCTGATGGATGGCAGAACTCAGAAGTGCTGGTGCCACAGAGGCACTGTTCCCTCCAGTGCCTTTCCAAGCCTCACTCTTCTGGGGACTGCTGTGATCTTTCTTTCTAGTGCTGTTTCCACGTCCCGAGCTGAGCAGCAGCTCCTCTGAGCCCATGGAGGGAAGTCCAGTGACCCTGACCTGTCAGACTCAGCTCCCTCCAGAGAGGTCACATGTCCAGCTCCAGTTCTGCTTCTTCAGAGATGGTCAGGTTCTGGGGTCAGGCTGGAGCAGCTCCCCAGAGCTCCGGATTCCCGCCCTGGGGACAGAGGACTCAGGGTCCTACTGGTGCCAGGCAAAGAGAGTAAATTCCCACGTTCTGAAAGAGAGTTGGAAGATCTCCATCCCTGTGAGGGGTGAGTCTCAGTGGGTCCTGGGATGGACAGGGGACGGGACTGGAAGAGTTGTGTGCAATCGCACATCAGTTTGGTTCGTGTGGAACGTGCTTCTTCCACGTGTGAGAATGGGAGCTGTGTGACAGAAGAGACCTCAACTCTTGTGGATATCTTAGAAGAGTTTAGAGAAAAAAAAAAGTCCAGGAAAAGAGGGACAGGGCTCATTTTTCTTTCGCTGCCTTTAGATACAACTCTTTTCTTCTTTGAAAGCTCTCTTCCCTGATGCCCTGTATTTCCTGCTAGGTCTATAGTCATAAGCCATGGCTGGGCTGACTGGACTCTGCTCAGCCAAATGGACAGACTTAGAATACTTGGTGCCTGGAGCAGAGCGCTGAAAGACAGGGAAATCCAAGGACAAAGGGTTGGGGAATAAACGGTTCCAAATTGATGTCCCTAGGAATGGTGGTGTGCCCATTTTCATTTTTTCCCAAGTTTCTAAAATTGTAGACATTTTCAAGCATGACTCTCATCCAATGGCCAAATGGTTCCCTTTATGAAACTTGGTCTGTCTCCTGGAAAATATATTTAAGCATTAGGAAGAGTGGTGCCCAATTTCCTGAGTGAGCCGGGAACGAAAGTGATAGCATTTCCCGTAAATTCATCCCTGTTCCTAAGAAAAACAAAAGTTCAATGATACTTTCTTCTAAACTGACTAAATCCTATTAATCTTGCAGTTCCAGGAAGCAGAATTTTCTAGGGTCACTAGTTTAAGGACAAACAGTCCAGCGAAGGTGGAGAGAGGATTTATGGTCCAATAGTTAAAACGCAATAATTCCTGATAAAGTTTTCCCCCGACCTCAGGTTCTTCTCCCCCTCGGTTTAATGATCTTCCTTTGTTCTTAAAGACCTGAGGATAACTCAAAAAGCACTGCCCTAAGCCAACATCACGACCGAAAGCCCATCACAGATGAGCCTACTTGACGGGACTGTCCTGGCCCCCAGTCCTTTGACCTCATGTGTCACATGCTAGACAGGTTAAGAAGGGTGTGCTCAAGGGCAAGCCTACTAAACATGTCAATAGTGTTCCTTTCCAATTAGCTGTTGCTGTCACTGAATCCCCAGGACAATCTCCTTTGATGCCAAGTCTCCCTGCCCCCTGCACACCCTGGTCATTTTACTCAGCTGTTTGGGCAGCAGATATCACCTCTGGGATGACTGACCATGTTCTATCAAGGTGTGGGTGGACATGAGAGCAGGATAGAAGACGGGGCTAACTCTATTCCTAGGCTGGACTCTCCACAAGAACATTAGGAAGTAGAGGACCTCCCTAGCCAAGCAGGGACCACAGCCTCTCCAACCGTCTCCCTGTTCCCAAGGACAAGGTAACTCCACTCCAGGCTAACCTCATGTAGGGAATCAGCGGATTCTGCCATTTCCAGCCTGTGACTCCTCTGTCCTCGAGCACCCCACTGCTACGAGGCTCATGTATATACATTTTTTTTTTTAATTTACTTAGGAATTACTGTCAAGGTCCAAGTTCGCACTGACCCAGCCTTAGGACCAGTGTTTGAAGGGAAGAAGCTGACGCTCATCTGCTCAGTAGACAGGCTCCCGGGGCCCATCACGTTCTCCTGGTATAAAGTCAAGCTGGGGAAGGAAACAAAGATTCACACATCCTCAGAAGCAGAATTCAAGATCTCCATGGTGAAAGACAGTGACGCTGGGGACTATTACTGTAAAGTCAACAGTAGTCACAAAAGTTTTACCAGCAGGCTGGTGACCATCAAGCCACGGAAAGGCAAGTGCTGCTGAGTGTCATCCAAGGAATGGATTACCAAACTGCACACAGGGGTCCTCGGTGCAGACCACAGGCAGTCGGGTGGGAGTGGACCTTGGCATCCAATGCTCTGAGAAGCCTTCCAGAAGTTAGTCAGAGTCTAGCAGGAAAGAGCTAAGGACAGAAAGGGCTGCGGGCCGTGGGAAGTTTTGGAAACTCTCAGACATAGAGATTAAAGAAAACGTTCAGTGGTGAGGAATATGTCTGCGCCCTTCATATTCACCAATCCCTTTGCAGTTTAAGCAACATTCAGTGCCTCTTAAGAATGAAAAGCAGAACAATTAGGATGTTAGAGTCAGGACTGATCTAGGGCCACGTCTCTTGACTTACGGATCTTCAGGGACCCTCCCTGCACACATGTAAACAGAGATGGTCAGAGAATGGCCACGGGCAAAGCCTGGAGCCCAACCCTAATGAAGTGCCCCCAAGGACATCATCTCCTCTGCAAAAGGGGGGCAGGTCACCTGATAAGGGGGACAGGAGGGAAGAGGCAGGGGTCTGACCGAGAAGGAATAGACGGGAGCAGACCAGATGGAGGATGGGGAGGGATGGGGAGAGAAGCCTGGGAGGTTGCTGGACCACCCTGCGGGCCAGGAGAGACTAGAGTCTGGCCGTTTGCTCTGGCCACAGATGGGAATCACAGGGAAGAGGCAGAAGTGACGGTTGACTCATTTTCTCTCCCTCAGCCGCTGTGTCTCGGCCTGTCCTCACCCTCAGCCCTGCTAACAACCGAGTTCGTGAGGGAACCCGGGTGACACTTCACTGTGAAGTCCAGAGAGGTTCTCCCCCGATCCTGTACAAGTTTTATCATGAGTCTGTCTCCCTGGGGAGAAGCTCAACCCCCTCTACAGGAAGAGCATCCTTGGGCATCTCTCTGACCACAAAGCATTCTGGGAACTACTACTGCACTGCTGATAACGGATTCGGTCCCCAGCGCAGTGAGGCTGTGAGCCTGTCCGTCGTCAGTAAGCCGTGGTTTCCTCCTTTCACCTCCCCCCCCCTGACCCCTCCCCAAATGTGCTCCCACTTCCCAGTGTCCTCTGCTTTTTCCTTGGGAAAAGCCAGTGTACGCTCCACTCCCCTCTCCAAACCAGCCATCCCCCCTGCTGCTTGTATAGCCTGGGTGACATCACACCTCTGGATGTCACACAGCTTTCTCTCTCCTGGCCCCTCACCAGGAAGAACCCCCAATTCTCCATTTCTCTCTACTTGTCCTGTGGATCCTCAGGGAGGAAAATCAGACAGTTGTTCTAAAATCAGTTTCCAGAGCCCAGAGGTATCTCGTGTTCGTTTACTATCAGACATTCGTTCAAACAGTGTATCAAGCAGCATAAGATATAGACGGGATCCCTGTTATCCAAAATGTCCCTCTTGTTGGAGCATTTTTAAGAGTTGATTAGGCAGTGGTATGAGGAGGCAGAGTCAAGGGAGGGGCTGGACACAGGTCAGGAGACAGCGTGACCTTGGTTTTTTTGGTCTAATGACCTGAAGGCTCTTGAAGGTAGTTCTCATATAATTCAAATGGACTCTATTAAGACTTGAATGTCAGTTTTGTGCCATCCACATGACAAAATTCCAGGCCCCATTTTTAGGGAGACAGCGTGATTTTGGGACTGAACTGATAGCAGAGAGTCCACTTTTGGTGAAGTCTGGAATCAGCCTCGGTTTGACCTCCTCTAATTCAACAGACCCATTCTGGAAGAGAAGGCAGAACCCAGTCCCTCTCACAATAGATGTGCAAGTTATGAAAGAAAGGACCAGGGAACCCTGCAGAGAGCTCTCACATGGCAGAGATAGAGTGTGTCCCTGACATTCAGAGACCAGGAAACTGGAGACAGTGATATCATTATCAAAGGTGTTTAGAGACGTTTGAAGTGCTCTGTGGTGGCCCATGTGTTCACCTCATATTGCCTGTGGGTGTGTTGCACTGACATCTAAGGATACATCAGGCTGCGCCACGTGGACCCATCTTGGGGTCTAATAGCAGATGCAGACGAGTCGTAGGACAAACGTCAACCTGAGGGACAGAAATACCTGGAGGTGGCAGAAGCAAACCTGCAAGGCCCACCAATCTGACCTGGGAGATGAGAGGCATTTTCTTAGGAGAACTATGGCAACTTGAAAACCCCTTCTGTGTGAGTTGAGACCCTAAGATGAAAGAGAACATTTCAGGAAAAGAAAGGGAGGGTGGGAGGAGAAGTGAGAGGCTGGGTTCCAGGCAAAGGCATGTGCTAAAGAACCAATACTCGGGGAGCCAGCAGGAGGTCAGACCCACTGGCCGCAGGATGGAGTGAAGACTGGGAGCGAGGATGAGGAAGGGAGGGCGGCTGGGCCCGCCTGGCCCTCCACACTAGGAAAGCCTGTGGGCTTTATGCAAAAGGGTAACCTGGGATGCAGGAGGAGTTTTAGTGCTGGGGAAAATCACCGCAGCTGTAGGATGAAGAATGGATAGTAGAAGAGCCAGTTTGGGGACCAACGGGGAGCAGATGTAAGAACCCAAGAAGAGAAGGTACTGTTGAGCAGAATCCCCAGGCCGGTCTCAGCTGAGGAGAAAGGACACCAAAAGGGCCCCCGCTGAGGGACGAGATGCTAGGAGAGGGTTCACACAGACACTAAACCAAGATCCTGCTTTAAGCAAAAGATAGTGGGCCAATTCAGAGGAGGCCAAGCTGGAGGTGATGGAAGACAAGAATCCAGCCTCAGGCTCTGCATTTAGCCACAGAGTCCTATTTGGTAGAACACAGGCTATAACCGGAGTACCAGGGTTTGACTGTTGCCTCACCACTTATTACCTGTATGACAACCTCGTTGAGCCTCAGTTTCCTCATCTGTAAAATAGGAACAGCTAAAGTGCTTACCTCAGGGAATGGTTTTGATGGTTAATGTCTTCACACATGTAAATATCTACATATTACACATGACAGAGACACATATATGCCAGACCTATAGTTAAAAGAACTCTACTGTCGTAATAGCAAGTATCTTTTGTTATTATGAATAGCATCATTATTGTTATATTCATAAACAGAAAACCTCAACTTTAGTAGATTTGGCATAAACACCAGTGGTAATAAGCAAGAAATGAGATTGAGGTACAGCAGAGAGCCAGTAAATGTAGGTCATCTCTTCTAGAAGCCTGTCCACAGGAAAGAAGAGAGAGAAAACACTAAGTGCAAGCAAGGTTGCTGTTATATTGTTTTGTTGTTTTTCTAACATGAAGAGGGTCCAACAAGATCAAACAACTCCAAATGAGGTTTGGAGAAAGCCGATACAGGCAGAGAATTTACATCCAGGATAGAGACAGGTGTGCATAGGGTCAAGAAACAGGAGAACCCACCTTGGGCAGTCAGAATCAAAATGGAGTCACTTTCATCAAGCCCTAGGCAAAACAAACTAAGCCAGGAAGTTATGAGGAGGGGAAACTCATGCATGCCCACCTGATAACAACAACTATTCATAAAATGACTCCAGAAACACAGCCTTGCATAAAGATCACTGTACCCTTGCACAAAAAAAAAATATTTTTGTATGAGCATTTGCCCAACAACTATTTTATCTTGGACAGACACCACCCTTATTATTCATTTGTATAGTCAAGGGTTATTGTTTCAGAACCATCTTATGTAATTCTCCTCCTTTCACCCCTAAAAACTCCCCTTTGCCTCAGCCTCCTTGGATAGGTTCCTAGTTTTCATGCCTATGTATCCCCTTGCTGTGCTCTGCTGGTCTCCCATACACTTCATCTCTAGAGAATCTCTCTCTGTTATTTGGATTGACCCAAGGAATAACTCTTCCAAGGTCACAGAGCAGAGGGGAGGAGCCAAGAGCTGATGGGGGTAAGGATGTGGGTCTGGTGGCAGCAAGATAAGCGACTTCTTCCCCAAGGGCTTCATCTCTGCAAAAGGGGGGCAGGTCACCTGATAAGGGGGGCAGGAGGGAAGAGGCAGGGGTCTGACGGAGAAGGAATGGACGGGAGCAGACCAGATGGGGGATGGGGAGGGATGGGGAGAGAAGCCTGGGAGGTTGCTGGACCACCCTGCGGGCCAGGAGAGACTAGAGTCTGGCCGTTTGCTCTGGCCACAGATGGAAATCACAGGGAAGAGGCAGAAGGGACGGTTGACTCATTTTCTCTCCCTCAGCCGCCGTGTCTCGGCCTGTCCTCACCCTCAGCCCTGCTAACAACTGGCTCCTGGAAGGAACCTGGTTGACACTTCACTGTGAAGCCCAGAGAGGTTCTCCCCCGATCCTGTACAAGTTTTATCATGAGTCTGTCTCCCTGGGGAGCAGCTCAACCCCCTCTACAGGAAGAGCATCCTCGGGCATCTCTCTGACCACAAAGCATTCTGGGAACTACTACTGCACTGCTGATAACGGATTCGGTCCCCAGCGCAGTGAGGCTGTGAGGCTCTCCGTCTTGGGTAAGCCCTGAGTTCCGGCTAAGCCCATCCCCGGTCAGAGCCCTCTCTCTCAGGCCCCTTCACAAGTCTGCGGGAACCTTCCTGCTTCCTATCACAGTCAGCCTAACACCCTTCTCGACTCTCAGCAAACCCAGGCCTCAGGGCTTATCCATCCCTGGCTCAACCTGACCCCATGACAGCTCAGAGACCCCCCCAGCTTTTACCCAACACATTTCTTTTCACAAATCATCACTTCGTGCCCTCTGTCTTCTGAGCCAATTTTTCTTCACTTGATGCACAGATGCTTCACCTGTTTCTCCCTAACACACTTAGTTCAGCTGCAAGCACCGCCATGCGGGCAAGTATTGGGCAACACCATAATTTCTCCAAAGAGGTCTCAAGAAGTTACAGCTCTCACAGTAGGTCTGCAGAGGACTGGATGTGAAAGGAAAGAATATGACGATTCCAAAACCAGAGCCCCCGGCCTTAATGCATCCACTAACCCATTATAATGTTTTATTATGTCCTCACACTTAGCAATATCTAAATCCTCTCTACTTTCTGTTCCTTGTCTGTCTCCCTCAATGTCAACGGGATATAAGCTCTAAGAGTACAGGACCTCATGGTATAGGTCTTCCCTACCTCCCTGAGCCTAACAGTGTGTGACACTGGGCATTTGGAACTCTTCTATTCTTGTGCAAGAACAGAATAGTGTTTATCAGAGGCTGGGAAGTGGTCGGGGGAGAAGATGGTTAATAGGGGTGCACTTGGAAAGGGGGGTTATTTCTAATGTTCTATAGCACATTGGGAGGGTACCTATGATTGACAACAACTAACTGTCTACTTCAAAATAATTAGCAGAGAAGATTTTGATGTTCCCAACACAAAGAAATAATGAATGTTTGAGGTAATGGATTAACTAATTATCCTGACCGTATACATGTATCAAAATAGCACACTATGCCCCCAATACAGATATGATTACTATGTCAATTAAAATTTTAAAAATTATAAGGAGAAAAGAAGATGACATAGTACTTTTATAGAAGAATTGCTACAGAAAACAGGAAAAAAAAACCTCTCAAATTCTTCTAGATAGTCTCAATACAATTAGAGAAAATATGGACTCAAAAAAGTTCAAAAAATAAATTAAAGAGGTCAAAGAAGAGATGATAAGACGATAAAATAATAAGAAGAGATAAGAAAACCATTCAGCAGAATTCGGGAGAAACAAAGAAAATTATAAAAATGTTTTAGAAATAAAATCCAAATGTAAGGCAATAAGAATAGAAGAGATACCCCTAAAAAATGTTAATTGAATGAAGAATCATTATGAGAAAACAATACAGAATGCAAAACAGAAAAAGAGGCAAAAATATAATATGGAAATCAGACATTAGATACCCCACCCATGTTTGGATAATTAAATGCTTCTAGTGGAAAAACAGTTTAAAAACATTTTTTAAAATAAATAACAGATTTCAAAAACAGATTAGAAAACCAAACTGAAGGGAAAAACAAAACTCAAAGATGTAATTTGAAAATTTCCTAAAATGAAGAAAACATTAGCATGTACATAAGATTATCTCAATTAAGTTTTTGAACTTCAGAATTAAAGGGTGTGTGTGAAAGAAAGAGAGAGAAGAGAAGCAGAGGGGAAAGGAAGTGGGGTGGAGCGAGAGAGAGGGTTTTTGGAAAAAATGAGCAGTCAACTCAGAAAGAAAAATATCCAGTTGGTCCTCGACTTTGCACAGTAGTGGATGCCAAAGAGAGAAGTGTGGTGTCCAGACTTGGACCTCGAGGAGAGGCATGAGAACGGAGAATTTTATATCAAACTGAAAAGTCACTGTCAAAAATTCGGAAACTCAGGGAATTTAGTGCCCTTTAACCATTCTTGAAAAAAAAATTACTTCTTGAGAAAATCCAGCCCCTCAAGATGTGAATCAACATAAAGGACATATAATGAGGGAAACGTGATATGAAAATACAGACTGAACCTAGTAGCTCAGAGTTTCCCAACCCTGGCTGCACATGAGAATCACCTGGGAACTTGGCAAAAATACCTGTCATTAAGCTCCTCTCCAAAAATATTAAATTCAGAATTTCTCAAGTAAGACTTGAGAAACAATATTTTTTAACACATATTCAGGTGAGAATATTGTACCAAGAAGGTTGAAAACCACATATTTCGATGCAGAAACAGTGGCCAACCAATTGTGAAAACTATGGTTATGAATAGAAAACCAGGGTTGGGGCTGTAACTCGGTGGTAGAGGGCTCGCCTAGCATGTGTGAGGCACTGGGCAAAACTCAGCACCACATAAAAATAAATAAATAAGATAAAGGTATTGTGTTCATCTACAACTAAAAAATCCGTTAAAAGAAAGAAAACCATTACAAACACTGAAAATTTAAAAAAATATGTGTGTAATGAAGAAAAATCATCTGGTCAGAAGCAGGAGAGGAAGTAAAATAACAATTATTTTCTTGTGATCACTATTATTTCATAATGGGCAACAAAAAAGAATTGACTTGACAATTTTTTTAAAAAATTAATGTTGCTTCCAAACAAATAATCATCTAAGGCAACAAACACACTAATTGCCCTAATCTGATCATTACACATTGTATACAATATCAAAATGTCACACTGTACCCATAAATATGCACAATTACTGTATGTCAGTTAAAATGGAAAATGTTTTATAAAATTAATAACAAATTTCAAAATTTCCATTTTATAAATCATTTCTGAGTATTTTTAGAAATTCATTAATGGGTTAGTAAAGTTACATGGAAAACCAACTAGCAGCCTGTAGAGTCACACAGGAGAGAATGAGTGAATTATTCAAGTGGAGTGACTAGAAGAAGAGAATAAATAATAAATATAAACCTAACTGAAAAAGGTATGAGGAAACAGATACTTATTTGCCCCTAGTGCAGGTGTTAATTGGTCCAACGTTTTAAAGAATAATTTATCATTATTTAAACTGTTCATATACCTCCTCCAAGAAATTCTACTTCTGAGAATTTATCCTAATGCATGCACAAATATATAATTATATATCTACAGGATCATTTAATGCAGTACTACACAAACTTTTTAAAATTATGACCTAAACATTCATTCAGAAAGAATTGCTTAAGTATATTATAGTAAATAAACACAATGGAATATTCCGAGGTTTGTAAAGTAGGTAATATCTGTACAAAATTTTACATACGTAAGAGTTGCACTTTATTGTATATAAAGAAATATACTTTGAGGCTGGGGTTATAGCTCAGCGGTAGAGTACTTGCCTTGCACTTGTGAGGTACTAGGTTTGATTCTCAGCACCACATAAAAAGTAAATAAATAAAATAAGTAAAGATATTGTGTCCACCTTTAAAAAAATTCTTAAAAAAATATATATACATATATATAAACTTGGTTCTTTTAAGTGAATGGTGCAGATTGTTGGTAAATACCACAGAAAGAGGCTCAGGGTAGGTTGCTAAGGCAGAAAGCAGGTTGCGGAAGAGTGTGTATTGTGATCCCCTGGCTGTGGTTTTCACTGTATTTATGTGTTGATGTAAGTATATTTGTACATAGAAACGGCTTAGAAAGTTATTAACACATACGCAACTGAGGAAATCTCTGAAAAATAAAAATAAGATAAATGATAGAATGTTTCTTATTTATTTTATATAATTCTGTAAATTTAACATTATTTTAATGGGGAACTGCTTGAAAATTTTTTTAAAGAAGACACTAATGTCAGCTAACATGTTTTCTCTCCTCAGTTCCATTGTCCCGCCCTGTCCTCACCCTCAGGGCTCCCCTGTCACAGCCTGTGGTGGGGGACGTGGTGGAGCTTCACTGCGAGGCCCTGAGCGGCTTACTCCCCATCACATACACATTTTACCATGACGATATCACCCTGGGGAGAAGAGTGGCCCACTCTACAGGAGGAATGTCTTTCAGACTCTCTGTGACTGCACAACATTCTGGAAACTACTTCTGTGAAGCCAGCAATAGTGCTCAGACACAACGCAGTGACACAATGACACTCACTGTCAGTAAGTTGACCTTTCCCACTAACAGCAGCAGAAGGAGCAGACCATAGCCCACCAGACCATGTAGGCAAGACTGGAGCTCAGAAGCACCCCCTGGGGGCTGTCATGGCAGGCCTGCTGCCTGCACAGCCACATGGAGAGCAGGTGTGCCTGGATTCTACAGGTGGAGGAGCGTGCACCTTCCTTTCCCAGCTGGACTTTCCTTTCTCCAGCTGTTCTTTGATTTCTCCAGCTGTACCTTTCTATCTCTAGCTATACTTTCCTTTCTCCACCTGTACTTCCCTTTCTCTAGCTGTACTTTCCTTACCCGAGCTGTTCTTTCCTTTGTCTAGTTGAAGAATTATTTCTGAAGCACTACTATACTTGTAATAGGTGTTCTTCCCTTTCTCCAGCTGTACTTTACTTTCTCCAGGTGTACTTTCCTTTCTCCAGCTATACTTTTCTTTCTCCAGCTGTACTCTCCTTTCTCTATCTGTACATTCCTTTCCCCAGCTGTACTTTACTTTCTCCAGCTATACTTTTCTTAATCTAGCTGTACTTTTTCTTACTAGCAGTGCTCTGAAGCCATTGTTATGAAAACCCACAAATTTCTCCCTAGCTTCTCCTGCACAGCTGCCAGAGCAACATGGGTCCCATCCAAGACCCCTGCAAGGAAATTTCACAACTTTCCTACTCTTGCTTCTTTACACGCCCCTTTCCATTCAGCAATATCACCAAATCCCACTCTCATGAGCTGAGCATCTGGTCACATCTCACTGATCCACCTCCACCCATTGCTTCACCATTGCTAATTCTGAGAAAAGACTCAGCTACCGGGCTGTATCACAAAGATTACTAAAGACATCCATGTACTTAGATCCCTTAAACATTTCCATCCCACCTTCATTCCATGACTCTAATGACCACATGTCTATGTCCATGACCAACACCATGGCCTGTCCTTTTCCCACATCCATCATCCACCCCACATATACACAGGCCTCCAACCCTAAAAGACATTTTAAGCACTTACTACTCACCATGACCTCCTGCCCTTCCAGCAACTCCTTCTGTCACTACTCTCCTCAGACCTCAACAGAACTCCCAGTTCAATCACTCTCCTTCTCCCTCCCTCATCCATCTGCCAAGAACACCTCTGACTCCTACCATCAAATTGAGTGTTTGTCTATCTCTCCACCCAGTCAGTAACTATGCCCCCTTTCCCCCAGGTGTGGAGCAGGGGACTCTTCTCCCGGTGTCAGTGAACATTTCCATTTGATCTCTACATTCCATCCTCTCATGCATCCTCAGAACCTTCAGGAAACCAACTATCCCTTTCTCACTCATGACTCTCAGCATCCCTCCTCATAGGCTCCTTCTGTGGGCATTTGACTTGCTCCATTTCTCTCACAGCTAGAAACACCACTGCTTGATCCTGCTCCATCCACTGCTCATCACACTTGCTCCACCCAAATGCACAGGCAGAAACTGGGGGTGTTCCTTGAATCCTCTCTATCTCTCTTGCCACCACCCTAGTCAGAGCCTTCATCATTTAATGACATTTAACTAACCCTCAATTTCACCTCTGCCCCCACTACTGTCCTTTTTGCATAACCAGATCAGAATTCTCATACCATTGCTTAGTGAAGAAGGATCAAAATCCTCAGCATGGCGTGGGAAGCCCTGCCTGGCTCTCCAGCCTTCCCCCAGTGCTACTCCCACCTATGCCCACCTTCTTCCCAACCCAGGACCTTTGCACATACTGTCTACCTGCCTCATGTCCTCTTTCCTCCCTTTTCCCATGGTTAATTTGTAATGCCATGAGAAGCTTCCCGACTCATCTGTGCTAGATCCAGTCCCAGTATTCAACCTTTCTTAGCACCTGATCTTTGGTGTCAATTATCAATGCTTTGACTCTAAATTTCTGTTTTGTTCAGTTTCTGCCTACCATTTCCCCTGCATTGGAAGCTCTGAGAGCAGGGTCTGTGTCTTTCTTACCATTGAATATCCATTAGATACAGCCATTGTGGAACTTATGGATATCTTGTTTTCAGTAATTTGTGAATAATTAAATATAAAAATGAGCAAATACACTGCAATGCCCATCCTCTTGTGAGTCCTGTTTCTAATGTAGCCCAGACTCAATTCCATCCCTGGTTATATATGCAACAGCTCTCTCCTCTCCTTCACTTTCTGTTGAGCTGCTATCTCCTTCCCCCCTTCATCCTTTGACTTATCAGATGCACAGGTTTCAATTTTATCCCTTCAGATCCCTCAAACATGCTTGGGTTTGTACATCTCAGTGCTCCAAACCACAGGTAAGAACTGCACACATGTCAGTGTTTCCTGAGGTCTGAATAAGGTTCTGAGAATGTGTAAAGGATGAGCTCTCATTTGTGTCTCCAGGTCATTAGAAAACAAGAAAATCACTTTCCTGTTTGAAATGTCTTTAGTGTGAAAGAATATATTCAATCAGAAAGGTTAATGGCTGCTTTTTCCTCCCCCAGTTTCATTGTCCCGCCCTGTCCTGACACTCAGGGATCCCAGTGTCCAGCCTGTGGTGGGGGACGTGATGGAGCTTCATTGTGAGGCCCTGAGAGGCTCCCTCCCCATCACATACACATTTTACCATGACGATATCACCCTGGGGAGAAGAGTGGCCTATTATAGAAGAGGAGCATCCCTCAGTCTCTCTGTGACTCCAGAACATTCTGGAAACTACTTCTGTGAAGCCAGCAATAGTGCTCAGACACAACGCAGTGACACAATGACACTCACTGTCAAAAGTAAGTTGGCCTTTCCCACTAACAGCAGCAGAAGGGACAGACCATTGCCCCACCAGCCCCAGTAGGCGAGACTGGAGCTCAGTTTCCACAGAAGCACCCCTGGGGGCTGTCATGGCAGGCCTGCTGCCTCACAGCCACATGGAGAGCAGGTGTGCCTGGATTCCACAGGTGGAGGAGTGCGCCTCCTTTCTCACCTGTACCTTCCTTTGTCTACCTCTACTATCCTTTCTCCACGTGTACTTTCCTTTCTCCAGCTGTACTTTACTTTCTCTAGCTGTTTGTTCCTTTCTCTAGCTGTGCTTTCCTTTCTCCAGCTGTATTTTCCTTACTCCAGCTGTTCTTTTCTTTCTCTAGCTGTACTTTCCTTTCTCTAGCTGTACTTTCCTTTTTCCAGCTGTACTTTTTTCTCTAGCAGTTTTTTCCTTTCTCTAGCTGTACCTTCCTTTCTCTAGCTGTACTTTTCTTACTAGCAATGCTCTGCAGCCATTGTAATAAAACTCACATATTTCTCCCTAGTTTCTCCTGTTTTCTGCCAGAAAAACTTCTGCTCCCATCCAAGAACCCTGCTAGGAAATTTCCCAACTTTCCCACTCTTGCTTTTTTACACGCCCCTTTCCATTCAGCAATATCACAAAGTCCCACGGTCATGAGCTGAGCATCTGGTCACATCTCACTGATCCACCTCCACCCATTGCTTCACCATCTCCAAATTTGAGAAAAGCCTCAACTACCAGGTTGTATCACAAAGATCACCAAAGACCTCCGTGTATTTAAGTCCCTTGGCCATTTAAATCCCGCCATCCTTCCATGACTCTAATGACCACATGTGTATGTCCATGACCAACACCATGGCCTGTCCTTTTCCCACATCCATCATCCACCCCACATATACACAGGCCTCCAACCCTAAAAGACCATTTTAAGCACTAGCTACTCACCATGACCTCCTGCCCTTCCAGCAACTCCTTCTGTCACTACTCTCCTCAGACCTCAACAGAACTCCCAGTTCAATCACTCTCCTTCTCCCTCCCTCATCCATCTGCCAAGAACACCTCTGACTCCTACCATCAAATTGAGTGTTTGTCTATCTCTCCACCCAGTCAGTAACTATGCCCCCTTACCCCCAGGTGTGGAGCAGGGGACTCTTCTCCCGGTGTCAGTGAACATTTCCATTTGATCTCTACATTCCATCCTCTCATGCATCCTCAGAACCTTCAGGAAACCAACTATCCCTTTCTCACTCATGACTCTCAGCATCTCTCCTCATAGGCTCCTTCCGTGGGCATTTGACTTGCTCCATTTTTCTCACAGCTAGAAACACCACTGCTTGAGCCTGCTCCATCCACTGCTCATCACACTTGGTCCACCCAAATCCACAAGGCAGAAACTGAGGGGTGTTCCTTCAATCCTCTCTATCTCTATGGCCACCACCCTAGTCAGAGCCTTCATCATTTAATGACATTTAACTAACCCTCAATTTCACTTCTGCCCCCACTGCTGTCCTTTTTGCATAACCAGATCAGAATTCTCATACCATTGCTTAGTGAAGAAGGATCAAAATCCTCAGCATGGCGTGGGAAGCCCTGCCTGGCTCTCCAGCCTTCCCTCAGTGCTACTCCCACCTATGCCCACCTTCTTCCCAACCCAGGAGCTTTGCACATACTGTCTACCTGCCTCATGTCCTCTTTCCTCCCTCTTCCCATGGTTAATTTCAAAAGCCATGAGAAGCTTCCCCTGACTCATCTGGGCTAGATCCAGTCCCAGTATTCAACTTTTCTTAGCACCTGATCTTTGGTGTCAATTATCAATGCTTTGACTCTAAATTTCTGTTTTTGTTCAATTCCTACCTACCATTTCTTCTGCTTTTGAAACTTGGAGAGCAGGGTCTAAGTCTTTCTTTTTTTTTTTTCCAGACATTTGTTTATTTATTTTTAAATATAATTTTGGAGTAATACTAACAATATGTTAAATCACTTATACCCCTCTGAATAAGGATATCATTGCGAGAGACTAATGAAATGTATTTCCCTATCTGGTATATAGCAGTGGATAATTTATGGGTTTTGATTAATGTAATGGAGATTAGTGAAGGATTTTTTTTTTTGGAATAGCAACAAGCAGTTCCTGAAATAATACTATATTTAATATACATAAATAAAATATATAGATATAAAAATAGGGATGTTCAGATATGTGTGTATGTGTATATTTATATAGGAAGCTATGAATAAATGCTGTTCAGTGATTTTAATTTCCAAATGCAGACTGCCGTGTCAGGAAAGTGAGACATTTTTCTAGACAAAGCTGCATACAGGGAGAGAGAAGCTTTCATACAAATTGTGTAAGTCTTTCTCACCACTGAATATCCATTAGATACAGCCATTGTGGAACTTATGGATACCTTGTATTCAGTAATTTGTGATGAATAAATATAAAAATGAGCAAATGCACTGCAGTGCTCATCCTCTAGTGAGTCCTGTTTCGGAGTTAGCCCAGACTCAATTCCATCCCTGGTTATATATGCAACAGCTCTCTCCTCTCCTTCACTTTCTCTTGGGCTCGTTTCTCCTTCCCCACTTCATCCTTATTAGATGCACAGGTTTCAATTTCATCTGTTTTCAGAGCCTTCAGATATGCTTGGGTTTGTGCATCTCAGTGCTCCAAACCACAGGTAAGAACTGCACACATGTCAGTGTTTCCTGAGGTCTGAAGAAGGTTCTGAGAATGTGTAAAGGATGAGCTCTCATTTGTGTCACAAAGTCATTAAAAATTCCCATTTCAAATGTCTTTACTGTGGAAGAATATATTCAATCAGAAAGAGCTAATGGCTGTTTTTCCTCCCCCAGTTCCAGTGTCCCGCCCTGTCCTCACCCTCAGGGATCCCAGCGTCCAGCCTGTGGTGGGGGATGTGATGGAGCTTCATTGTGAGGCCCTGAGAGGCTCCCTCCCCATCACATACACGTTTTATCATGAGGATGTCAACCTGGGGAGCAGAAACGCCCATTCTACAGGAGGAGTATCCCTCAGTCTCTCTGTGACTCCAGAACATTCTGGAAACTACTTCTGTGAAGCCAGCAATAGTGCTCAGACACAACGCAGTGACACAATGACACTCACTGTCAAAAGTAAGTTGGCCTTTCCCACTAACAGCAGCAGAAGGGACAGACCATTGCGCCACCTTAGATGTACTCTCCTTTCTCTTCCTGTACTCTCCTTTCTCTACCTGTACTCTCCTTTCTCTACCTGTACTCTCCTTTCTCTATCTGTACTGTCCTTTCTCCAGCTGTACTTTCCTTTCTCCAGCTGTACTTTCCTTTCTCCAGCTGTACTCTCCTTTCTCTAGCTGTACTCTCCTTTTTCTACCTGTACTCTCCTTTCTCCAGCTGTACTTTCCTTTCTCTATCTGTACTCTCCTTTCTCCAGCTGTACTCTCCTTTTTCTACCTGTACTCTCCTTTCTCCAGCTGTACTTTCCTTTCTCTATCTGTACTGTCCTTTCTCCAGCTGTACTTTCCTTTCTCTATCTGTACTGTCCTTTCTCCAGCTGTACTTTCCTTTCTCTATCTGTACTGTCCTTTCTCCAGCTGTACTTTCCTTTCTCCAGCTCTACCTTTCTTTCTCTAGCTGTGCTTTTTCATGCTAGCAGTGCTCTGAAGCCATTGTTATGAAAACCCACAAATTTCTCCCTAACTTTTCTTGTGTTCTGCCAGAGTAACCTGGCTCCCATCCAGGACCCTTGCTAGGAAATTTCCCAATTTTCCTACTTTTCCTGTTTTACATGCCCCAATCCATTCAGCAATGGCACAAGTCTCACTTGTCCGGAGCTGACCACCTGGGCACATCTCACTTGATCCAACTCCACCCATTGCTTCACCATCACTAAATCTGAGAAAAGACTCAGCTACCAGGTTGTATCACAAAGATCACCAAAGACCTCCATGTACTTAGATCTCTTAACCATATTCATGCCACCTTCATTCCATGACTCTAATGACCACATGTGTATGTCCATGACCAACACCATGGCCTGTCCTTTTCCCACATCCATCATCCACCCCACATATACACAGGCCTCCAACCCTAAAAGACCATTTTAAGCACTAGCTACTCACCATGACCTCCTGCCCTTCCAGCAACTCCTTCTGTCACTACTCTCCTCAGACCTCAACAGAACTCCCAGTTCAATCACTCTCCTTCTCCCTCCCTCATCCATCTGCCAAGAACACCTCTGACTCCTACCATCAAATTGAGTGTTTGTCTATCTCTCCACCCAGTCAGTAACTATGCCCCCTTACCCCCAGGTGTGGAGCAGGGGACTCTTCTCCCGGTGTCAGTGAACATTTCCATTTGATCTCTACATTCCATCCTCTCATGCATCCTCAGAACCTTCAGGAAACCAACTATCCCTTTCTCACTCATGACTCTCAGCATCTCTCCTCATAGGCTCCTTCCGTGGGCATTTGACTTGCTCCATTTCTCTCACAGCTAGAAACACCACTGCTTGAGCCTGCTCCATCCACTGCTCATCACACTTGGTCCACCCAAATCCACAAGGCAGAAACTGAGGGGTGTTCCTTGAATCCTCTCTATCTCTATGGCCACCACCCTAGTCAGAGCCTTCATCATTTAATGACATTTAACTAACCCTCAATTTCACCTCTGCCCCCACTACAGTCCTTTTGGCCTAACAAGGTCAGAATTCTCATACCATTGCTTAGTGAAGAAGGATCTAATTCCTCAGCATGGCATGGGAAGCCCTGCCTGGCTCTCCAGCCTTCCCTCAGTGCTACCCCCACCTATGCCCACCTTCTTCCCCACCCAGGAGCTTTGCACATACTGTCTACCTGCCTCATGTCCTCTTTCCTCCCTCTTCCCATGGTTAATTTCAAAAGCCATGAGAAGCTTCCCCTGACTCATCTGGGCTAGATCCAGTCCCAGTATTCAACCTTTCTTAGCACCTGATCTTTGGTGTCAATTATCAATGCTTTGACTCTAAATTTCTGTTTTTGTTCAATTCCTACCTACCATTTCTTCTGCTTTTGAAACTCGGAGAGCAGGGTCTAAGTCTTTCTCACCACCGAATACCCATTAGATACAGCCATTGTGGAGCTTATGGATACCTTGTATTCAGTAATTTGTGATGAATAAATATAAAAATGAGCAAATACACTGCAATGCTCATCCTCTAGTGAGTCCTGTTTCTAATGTAGCCCAGACTCAATTCCATCCCTGGTTATATATGCAACAGCTCTCTCCAATCCTTCGTTTTCTGTTGAGCTGGTTTCTCCTTCCCCCCTTCATCCTTTGACTTATCAGATGCACAGGTTTCAATTTCATCTGTTTTCAGATCCCTCAAATATGGTTGGGTTTGTACATCTCAGTGCTCCAAACCACAGGTAAGAACTACACACATGTCAGTGTTTCCTGAGGTCTGAAGAAGGTTCTGAGAATGTGTAAAGGATGAGCTCTCATTTGTGTCTCCAGGTCATTAGAAAACAAGAAAATCACTTTCCTGTTTGAAATGTCTTTAGTGTGAAAGAATGTATTCAATCAGAAAGGCTAATGGCTGTTTTTCCTCCCTCAGTTCCAGTGTCTCGCCCTGTCCTGACCCTCAGGGATCCCAGTGTCCAGCCTGTGGTGGGGGACGTGATGGAGCTTCATTGTGAGGCCCTGAGAGGCTCCCTCCCCATCACATACACGTTTTATCATGAGGATGTCACCCTGGGGAGCAGAGAGGCCCATTATAGAAGAGGAGCATCCCTCAGTCTCTCTGTGACTCCAGAACATTCTGGAAACTACTTCTGTGAAGCCAGCAATAGTGCTCAGACACAACGCAGTGACACAATGACACTCACTGTCAAAAGTAAGTTGGCCTTTCCCACTAACAGCAGCAGAAGGGACAGAACATTGCCCCACCAGCCCCAGTAGGCGAGACTGGAGCTCAGTTTCCACAGAAGCACCCCTGGGGGCTGTCATGGCAGGCCTGCTGCCTCACAGCCACATGGAGAGCAGGTGTGCCTGGATTCCACAGGTGGAGGAGTGCGCCTCCTTTCTCACTGTACCTTCCTTTGTCTAGTTGTTCTTTCCTTTCTCCTGCTGTCCTTTCCTTTCTCTAGCTGTACTTTCCTTTCTCTAGCTGTACTTTCCTTTCTCTAGCTGTACTTTCCTTTCTCTTGCTGTACTTTCCTTTCTCTAGCTGTACCTTCCTTTCTCTAGCTGTACTTTCCTTTCTCTAGCTGTACTTTTCTTTCTCTAGCTGTACTTCCATTCTCTAGCTGTACTTTTCTTTCTCTAGCTGTACTTCCATTCTCTAGCTGTACTTTTCTTTCTCTAGCTGTACTTTTCTTTCTCTAGCTGTACTTCCATTCTCTAGCTGTACTTTTCTTTCTCTAGCTGTACTTTTCTTTCTCTAGCTGTTCTTTCCTTTCTGTATCTGTACTTTCCTTTCTCCAGGTGGACTTTCCTTTCTCTAGCTGTACTTTTCTTTCTCTAGCTGTACTTTCCTTTCTCTTGCTGTACTTTTCTTTCTCTAGCTGTACTTTTCTTTCTCTAGCTGTACTTTCCTTTCTCTAGCTGTACTTTCCTTTCTCTAGCTGTACTTTCCTTTCTCTAGCTGTACTTTCCTTTCTCTTGCTGTACTTTCCTTTCTCTAGCTGTACTTTCCTTTCTGTCGCTGTACTTTCCTTTCTCTAGCTGTACTTTCCTTTCTCTAGCTGTACTTTCCTTTCTCTTGCTGTACTTTCATTTCTCTAGCTGTACTTTCCTTTCTCTAGCTGTACTTTCCTTTCTCTAGCTGTACTTTCCTTTCTCTTGCTGTACTTTTCTTTCTCTAGCTGTACTTTACTTTCTCTAGCTGTATTTTCCTTTCTCTAGCTGTACTTTCCTTTCTCTAGCTGTGCTTTTCTTTCTCTAGCTGTACTTTTCTTTCTCTAGCTGTTCTTTCCTTTCTGTATCTGTACTTTCCTTTCTCCAGGTGGACTTTCCTTTCTCTAGCTGTACTTTTCTTTCTCTAGCTGTACTTTCCTTTCTCTTGCTGTACTTTCCTTTCTCTAGCTGTACTTTCCTTTCTCTAGCTGTACTTTCCTTTCTCTAGCTGTACTTTCCTTTCTCTAGCTGTACTTTCCTTTCTCTTGCTGTACTTTCCTTTCTCTAGCTGTCCTTTCCTTTCTCTTGCTGTACTTTCCTTTCTCTAGCTGTACTTTCCTTTCTCTAGCTGTACTTTCCTTTCTCTAGCTGTACTTTCCTTTCTCTAGCTGTACTTTTCTTTCTCTAGCTGTACTTTACTTTCTCTAGCTGTACTTTGCTTTCTCTAGCTGTACTTTCCTTTCTCTAGCTGTACTTTCCTTTCTCATGCTGTACTTTCCTTTCTCTAGCTGTACTTTCCTTTCTCTAGCTCTACTTTCCTGTCTGTAGCTGTACTTTCCTTTCTCTCACTGTACTTTCCTTTCTCTCACTGTACTTTCCTTTCTCCAGCTGTACCTCCCTTTCTCCAGCTGTACTTTTCTTATTAGCAATGCTCTGCAGCCATTATTATGAAACCTCACATATTTCTCCCTAGCTTCTCCTGTTTTCTGCCAGAAAAACCTCAGCTCCTATCCAAGAACCCTGCTAGGAAATTTCCCAACTTTCCTACTCTTGCTTTTTTTGCATGCCCTTTCCATTCAGCAATATCACCAAGTCCCACTGTCATGAGCTGAGCATCTGGTCACATCTCACTGATCCGCCTCCACCCATTGCTTCACCATCACTAAATTTGAGAAAAGACTCAGCTACCAGGTTGTATCACAAAGATCACCAAAGACCTCCATGTATTTTGATCCCTTGGCCCTCATTCCATGACTCTAATGACCACATGTCTATGTTTTGTCCATGACCAACACCATGGCCTGTCCTTTTCCCACATCCATCATCCACCCCACATATACACAGGCCTCCAACCCTAAAAGACCATTTTAAGCACTAGCTACTCACCATGACCTCCTGCCCTTCCAGCAACTCCTTCTGTCACTACTCTCCTCAGACCTCAACAGAACTCCCAGTTCAATCACTCTCCTTCTCCCTCCCTCATCCATCTGCCAAGAACACCTCTGACTCCTACCATCAAATTGAGTGTTTGTCTATCTCTCCACCCAGTCAGTAACTATGCCCCCTTTCCCCCAGGTGTGGAGCAGGGGACTCTTCTCCCGGTGTCAGTGAACATTTCCATTTGATCTCTACATTCCATCCTCTCATGCATCCTCAGAACCTTCAGGAAACCAACTATCCCTTTCTCACTCATGACTCTCAGCATCCCTCCTCATAGGCTCCTTCCATGAGCATTTGACTTGCTCCATTTCTCTCACATCTAGAAACACCACTGCTTGATCCTGCTCCATCCACTGCTCATGATACCTCTTTCATCCAAATCCACAAGGCAGAAACTGAGGGGTGTTCCTTGAATCCTCTCTATCTCTATGGCCACCACCCTAGTCAGAGCCTTCATCATTTAAACTACTTAATGACATTTAACTAACCCTCAATTTCACCTCTGCCCCCACTACTGTCCTTTTTGCATAACCAGATCAGAATTCTCATACCATTGCTTAGTGAAGAAGGATCAAAATCCTCAGCATGGCGTGGGAAGCCCTGCCTGGCTCTCCAGCCTTCCCTCAGTGCTACTCCCACCTATGCCCACCTTCTTCCCAACCCAGGAGCTTTGCACATACTGTCTACCTGCCTCATGTCCTCTTTCCTCCCTCTTCCCATGGTTAATTTGTAATGCCATGAGAAGCTTCCCGACTCATCTGTGCTAGATCCAGTCCCAGTATTCAACCTTTCTTAGCACCTGATCTTTGGTGTCAATTATCAATGCTTTGACTCTAAATTTCTGTTTTGTTCAGTTTCTGCCTACCATTTCCCCTGCATTGGAAGCTCTGAGAGCAGGGTCTGTGTCTTTCTTACCATTGAATATCCATTAGATACAGCCATTGTGGAACTTATGGATATCCTGTATTCAGTAATTAGTGAATAATTAAATATAAAAATGAGCAAGTACACTGCAATGCCCATCCTCTTGTGAGTCCTGTTCCTCATGTAGCCCAGACTCAATTCCATCCCTGGTTATATATGCAACAGCTCTCTCCTCTCCTTCACTTTCTGTTGGACTCGTTTCTCCTTCCCCACTTCATCCTTATCAGATGCACAGGTTTCAATTTCATCTGTTTTCAGATTCCTCACATGTGCTTGGGTTTGTGCATCTCAGTGCTCCAAACCACAGGTAAGAACTGCACACATGTCAGTGTTTCCTGAGGTCTGAAGAAGGTTCTGAGAATGTGTAAAGGATGAGCTCACATTCGTGTCTCCAGGTCATTAGAAAACAAGAAAATCACTTTCCTGTTTGAAATGTATTTGGTGTGGAAGAATATATTCCATCAGAAAGAGCTGATGGCAGTTTTTCCTCCCTCAGTTCCAGTGTCCCGCCCTGTCCTCACCCTCAGGGCTCCCAGGGCCCAGCCTGTGGTGGGGGACGTGATGGAGCTTCACTGCGAGGCCCTGAGTGGCTCTCCTCCGATCCTGTACAAGTTTTACCATGAGGACGTCACCCTGGGCAGCACAGTGGCCCCCTCTGGCGGAGGAGCCTCCTTCAACCTCTCCCTGATGGAGAAACATTCTGGAAACTACTCCTGTGAGGCTGAGAATGACCTGAGGTTCCAGCACAGTGAACTGGTGACTGTCATCGTCACAGGTGAGCCGGCTGTGCCCACCAGCAGCACAAGCGAGACCTGCGGGTGCCTTCCCTTCCAACAGCACCAGACGAAGGTGCAGCGCTCCCCGGGCTCCTGTCTGGTTGCCTTCCCAGCCTCCTCCTGCCCGTAGAGCCCCTGTTGAACATCTGAGCTCCCTCCTGAGGTAGAGTTTCGGGAAGCCCGACCTTCCCAGCAGCACAGCTCTCCTTCAGTGTGATTAAAGCTCTCTCTGAAAATCCCGAGAAGACATTCTTACAACACAGACCCCATCCTGACCTGCAATGATGATACGAAGGAAATGCCCAAGAATTCTGAGGATGGGTTTCTCTGCTCCCCCCAAATATCAGACCCTTCCTTGCCTGGGTTCTTCTCTCCTTGACTTCCAAGAAGCTTCTCCTCATGAGCTCACTTCATTCCCAGGAATAGAAGTTTTATCCATATTCCATATTAAAACCCTCTGCTAACATCAGCACAGCCTCTCAGACTTTGGGTCCTTAAAGGATGGGCACAGGTGACAGGGCAGAGGAGGGGACAGCAGGGTGACATGGGATAAAAATCGCCCCCATCAATTAAATTTGTCTACTCTAAGCTGTCCTTTCATCCCTTGCCATTAAGTGTAATAACCAAAGGAAAACTGCTTCTGTTGAGCTTTTAATCTGTTTGGCGATGACCTTTAAAACCTTGTTTAGGGAGACCTAGGGTAAAGAAAAAGTCTGCTTAGGGCTGTTACGATGAATGTTCTAGACTTGGCTTTAAAGATTAACTGCCTATATGACCTTCACCAAGCATCTTTCCTATACTGACCTCAGTTTCCTCACCCGTAAAGTGAGAAATCCAGCTAGATGGAAATTGTGTCATAATTTCTCTGTCCTAGATGGAAATTGTGCCATAATTTCCTGGACAGGGAATATAGAACATACAGACACAAAGTTTCCTAGAAGGATTCATGCAAAAGGAGAAGAGGGTTGTCCCTACCTCCGGGATACATCCCAGGAACGGGAGACTATGCTATGGTGTACGATTACCCCCTGAGTCAGGTAAAGCCAAACATAGGTCTACACTCTTGGTCTTTCTTGGCTGAATCCCTAAGTATCTTAAGGAGTAGAGACAAAGTTAAAGAAACAGGATAATTCGGGACTGCTAGCTCAGGATCCAGTCTCTACTCGAGGTAGCCAGTGCAGTGATCTCTAAGTCCCCGGGAGGTGAGCTGATTTGAGGTGTGGTTTCTCCCATTCAGCCAGTTCATTTGTTCTCTGCTCTATGTTCTCTCCTGTCCCAGTAGCACCTGCCTCAGACAGTTTTCCTCTGAACTGGGACTGTTGATCATCCTTCTCCCCTTGTTCCTATGATTCCCCGGCACAAACACCTGTTATTCTGCTGCTATTATCAACCTAGCTAAAGAGTTTCCTGAACATCCTGGATATATTGTGTGTGAGTTCCAGAGCTAGGACCCAAGTCACGGAGAGCAGCAACCACCCAGAAGAGCAGATTGGGAGGCAGTTTCTCCTCTCTATGACGTGTGTCCTAGTTTCAAGATCCATATCATGAAATGTTATCTGAATGTTAAAAAAATCCAGTATTACCAAAGGACCAACGTTGTAAAGGTCTACTTCTTTCTTTCTTTCTTAAATTTATTTGTTCTTTCTAGACATACATGGCAGTAGAGTGTATTTTGGCATATCATACCTACATAGAATTAAAATAACTTAATCAGATAGGTCTGATTCATCCTACTGTCTTTTCTATTCCCATATCGCCTCCCTTCCCTTCATTCCCCTTTGTCTGTCCAAGGAACTTCTAATCTTCCCCTTCCTTGTAGTGACTTAGCATCCATATATCAGAGAAAACATTCTGTCTTTTTTTTTTTTTTGGAGGGGGACCAGCTTATTTCACTTAGCATAATATTCTCCAGTTCCATCTATTTACCATATGCCATAATTTCATTCTTCTTTAAGACTGAGTAATATTTCATTGTGTATATATACCACTTGTTTTTTTAATCCATTCATCTGTTATAGTGAACCTAAGTTGGTTCCATAGCCTGGCTATTCTGAATTGAGCTGCTGTAAACATTGATGTGGCAGCATCACTAGAGTATGCTGACTTTCAGTCCTTTGGATATAAACCCAAGAGTGGGATAACTGGGTCAAATAGTGGTTCCATCCCAAGTTTCCTAAGGAATCTTCATACTTTTTCTGGAGTGGTGGTACCAATTTGTAGTTCCAACAGTAATGTATAAGTGAACACAAAGGTCTCTTTCTAACTTCACTTCTCCTAGATATAACTACCTGTTAACTGTTTCATGAGTATTTTCCATAAATATTCTATGAACATTGAGGCACAGAATTTGTTTACCCAAGTAGGATCATATTACACATATAGTTACCCAATTTCCATTTTTCACTTAAAAATACACCTATACATCTTAGCTATCTTTCGTTATTGCATTACTTGGTCTACTGGGTCATTTCTGATATTTAGCTATATACAAACAATTTTGACCTACATTATGTCAGTATCCCTAAAGGAGATGGTCCTAGACATAGTTTTGCTGGGCCAAGCTTTCAAAGTGTTTTAAATTTGGTAGATATTTTCAAATTGTCAAAGAAGTGTCTTAAGTTTGCTTTCTCACCTAGTCAATAACAAGGTGCCTGTTTACCTTGTAGGCATTATCCATCCATTTGGGCTGTGCCAATCGGGTGAGAAGGAAAAGGAATTGTATTGTATTCAGGTTGTTTTTACTTGCATACATGTAATGTATTCATAATGAAGATAAAAGTCTTTTTATATTTACTGACTATTTGAAGTTTTCATCACTTTCTACATTTTCTATGGAATATTACTGTACATGAAAAGGAATTTATGCATCAAAGTCATTAACTATGGTTTGTTTTAATCCATTTTCAGAGTCTGAGCTCTGACTTTTTCCGTTTGTTTATAACACTTTTCTTTTTCTTACAAATATGTTAGAAGCGGAAACTGCCATGGACATTTTGTTTTGTCTCAGTTCCAGTGTCCCGCCCTGTGCTCACCCTCAGGGCTCCCAGGGCCCAGGCTGTGGTGGGGGACCTGGTCGAGCTTCACTGCGAGGCCCTGAGGGGCTCTCCCCCGATCCTGTACCAGTTTTATCTTGAGGACGTCACCCTGGGGAACAGCTCGGCGCCCTCTGAGGGAGGGGCATCCTTCAACCTCTCCCTGACTGCAGAACATTCTGGAAACTACTCCTGCGAGGCCGACAATGGCCTGGGGGCCCAGCGCAGTGAGGCGGTGGCACTTTTCATCCCAGGTAAGTTTCTTATGCCCAGGGCACAGGTGTGAGCCAAAAATTTCCTCCAGGGACCCTCTGGTCATTCTCATGGGCTTTACCAAGAGGGTGCTTCCCAGGTCCACTAAGCTGGCGGCTCTCTATAGACTGATAGATTTCCAAATGCTTCTCCAGCGATGGCACTTGTGGTGGGGGCAGGGACAAAGAGCATCATGGAATTCAGGGTTTACCTGCTGGCTCTTCTCTCACTGGCCACTGTCCATCCTGACCCTCAGCCCTGTCTCAATCATGGCAACGCACTGCCTCACAAAGCCAGGAGCCATGTCCTGTGCCACACCAACACCCGCTTGGCCTCAGGGATTCTGGGCCTCTAGGCTCGTCCTGTCTCCCAGGCCAGGCACCAGCTTCAGGGGTCAGAGCAGCGGAAGGCCACAAGCCTCTGTCTTGGGCTCACGCCTGGCGTCTCCCCGTCAGGGCTAACGGAGAGCCAAAGTGGTCCTGTGGCCCCAGGAGTCACTGGGGGGCTGCTGGGGATGGTGGTCCTGGCTGCTGGCGCTCTGCTCTTCTACCATTGGCTTTCGAGGAAAGCAGGTAAGAAGCTCCTGGCTCACCTCCGCCTGAGCCCCGCCCTCCTCTGCCTTCCTTCAACCTCATGCCGACTGTGTGACCGTACCCCAGGCTTTCAAATCCTCCTCTCCTTCCACCCCACAATCCCTCTTCACCTTTCCCACTGGGTCCCCCAAAGCCCTCTTTACCAAATCTGAAACTGCTGAAAGAGCCGTGTTAGTGGAGCAAGGCTGGGTGACATGCAGCTTATCCAACCCCCCAAATTGCAACATGCCTCCCTCGGTATCTAAAAGACCCCCTAAGCGATGGGAAGAGGAGGACATCAACTCTGAGAAACAGAAATGAAAACAGAAGCCAAATAGGAGTAGGTAGCTTACTGATTTTTTTTAAATGCACAGTATGTTTGTAGATGATAAAGTCTCTTTTCCTGCCTTGCAGCTATTAAACTGCCTGCCATTTTTAAAGATCACTCTTTAAAAACTCCAAGTTCAAGGCCTACAGTTGGTGGACTCCTATTTCACATTATAACCATACTCCTTTGGAGGCCAGGGTCAGTGGTTTAGTAGTTTGGGCCCCATATATCACCCCCCTTGGGAAGGATTCAGACTTATCGACAGCAGTGCCTGGTGATTTCTATGTAAGTCTCCTGCAGCTGGACCCCTTAAGAAGGTCCTCTTTTCCTAAACCAAATACCTCTGTGCTTTCTTTCACAGGGGGACGGACCGCCTCTGACCCCTCCAGGTAAGACCTGGGCTGTGTTTCCATGTAGTTAATTCCCATGGGGTATACAATGGAATTGAACCTGATTATCACCAAGAGCCCAGTTTCTGCTGTATGATGCTGAGATGGGTGGTACCCGCTTCACACCGCCACTTCTGTTGGGATACCTCAAGGCAATTCCCAGGACCTTCCCATCCACCACTTCAACTGTAGAGGCCTTCTTCTCACATCAAGTGTCCACTACTTTTTATTTCTCAGCTCACATCCTTATACAACCACCCCTAGCTCTTGGCTTGTTTGTCTGAGTGACCACTGTGACCCCTGAGTCCATCCATGTCTTGAGATGACTTAGCTTAATTAACCTGGAAAGCTCTGGACTTGGCTAACCTAACCAAGACCTGTTGTGATGACAGCCAAGAAGATAGAGCCACATAACTTGGTCACCCAGTGAAGTCACTCTGCCAGCTGAAGAAGGGCCACTGTCTTGGATCCTTCAGGCTGACTTCAGTAGCCACACCGTGGCTCAACACTATCCCTGGGCAAGCCCCTGGTAGCAGTGGGAGTAGTATCTAAACCATCCAGAGTTCCTAAGACCTTTTCTGATTCTGATCTCTGTGAAAGTAGAGGTTCTGGAGCCTGGTTTGAATTTTGGTTTTTCCCCTTTCTGGTCACATGGTCATGGTCAGTCACTTCACCTTGTAAAACCTCCATTATTTTTTTTTACCTGTAGAATGGAGATAAAATAGAACTAACTTTCTATTGCTCCAAGTACAGTGCCTGTTACATACCTGGTGGCCGTAAAGTCTGGGAAAACATATGGTATGAATTCCTCATGATTCGTAGTCATGAATATGATTCCAGGCTTGACTGCCCGTCTGGGGTAAAAACTCACTGAGAGGGATCACCACAGCCACTGTGTCAGGCCCCTGGGAAACACCAGTGTTCCTGTGTCTCACAGGCGCTCTTCAGACTCCAACCCCCAGGATCCCACCTACCACAATGTGCCAGAATGGATAGAGCTGCAGCCGGTGTACATGAACGGTGAGGACCAGGGACATGCTGTTTGGCTGGGCCACAGGGTCAGTGTGGGAAAGAGCTGGGATCGGAGGTGAGGAGGGACAGCCCACAGACCCAGAAGGTTTCGTCCTTTTGGACAATAAACAGGCTGGGGAGGAGGACAGGGCTCAGATAAGAGGCAAGCTCCTTCCTGTCCTCTGACACGTCAACTTCTCTCTAAGTAAATTCTAGAGGAGAAGACGTGGTTTACTCCCAAGTGTCGTGCCTCCAGAAGGAAAGCAGAAATTCAGGTAAGACCAGAGGGAGCACCTGTTCTGGCCAGCCTTCAACGTCGACAGCCTACTACTCCATCTCCTCCTCCCCAGAAGGTCTGGGCCAGCCAGACACAGAGCCAGCTGCCCCCCAGCCTAGTTCACAGGGGCTTCTCAATTTGTGCCTACACTGTTTGGGGTTAACCCAAGCCCATCATATGGTACTGCTTTCTCTGTCCTCAACTGATGGCCTCAGTACAACCTAACTCAGTACAGAACCATCACCTTGGGATGTCACTGAACCCCTCTGTAAATTTGGGATCCTATACAGAATACTATAGACTGGTTGGCTTACAAAATAAGCATTTATTGCTCAAGTTCCCAACATGGTCAGGTTCCCCTCTTCCTCTTCCTGGTTTGCAAACAAGAGCTTTCTTGCTATATCCTCTCATGATAGAGAGATCATCTTTCTTGTGTCTCATTTTCTAAGGATGCCAATCCCATCATGGTAGATCTAAGATACATCCAAGATATATATATATGTGTGTGTATATGTACAAATGATCTAATATATATTTAAGATATACATTGATGATTGATAGATTGGTCGGTAGACAGATCAATCCCTTAGAACAGGGCTATATAGGGGTGTAAATAAAAATTGTGTATATATAGAAAGAGATCTTAGAGAGAGATACATATATATGATCTAAGATATATATTTATATCTAAGATCTCAGCTATATATTTCCTTAGAACTAGGATACAAAAATAAATATCTATAAATACATATTTATCATATGTATAAATATCTTAGATATCCCTTAGAACTGTACCTGTAGCATATATAGATATAGAAAGACATAACTGTAGTATACTTGCATATGATAGTTTGTTTTCTTTTTTTCAATATTTATTTATTTATTTTTAGTTGTAGGTGGATACAGTATCTTTAATTCCTTTTTACATGGTGCTGAGGATCGACCCCAGTGCCTCACGGGTGCTAGGAGAGCACTCTACCCCTGAGCCACAACCCCAGCCCCGAGTTTATTTTCTTTAGAGCACTCAGAACTGTACCTGGCACACAGAAACTGCTCAGCACATGACAGAGGATAGGAATTATCCATCTAAAACCAGGTGCACAGTATGTGCCTGTATCACATAGATGCATACATCTCTGCCATAAGCCCAGAGGCAGATGACATGCAGATTCCCATCATAGAGACGTGACAACTGAGGCAGGAGAGGTTGAGTGACTAGCCCCAGACCACCAGGGTGGCAAGGCAGACCCAGGGCTCCGTCCCAGGGAGACAGGACTCGGAATCTTCTCTCTAAAGCCTGCTTCAGACAATGCTCCATAATATGTGACATGACTCTAGGGTCAAGGGACTACCAAGGTCAAAGGTGAAGCCCTTCTTTTGAGAGCTTCTGGAAGCTCAGAGTGGGGAGCAAAGTGTGAGGTGGTGCTGAGGAGGGGGCTGGTCAGCGCTCCAAGGCTGAGGACAGAATGGGCAGTTGCTGGCAGGAGAGGTAGCACGGGGCACAGGGACAGCTCTGAGTGGGCCTCCACAGCTGAGCGCTCCCCTTCTTTCCACAGCGGCCTCTGCACACAGCCTCAGCCATCAGACGGTGAGTCTCCTGACCTGGGTTGCCTCGCCCGGGGGCCCAACAGCTCTGGCCCCCTCCTAAGTGTTCCTTCCTCCTAGGACTCCTCTGTCATCTACGCCAAGGTGAAGAAGGCACACACCCCAGCCTCCGGGCCCCACCAGCTGGCCTCCCCAGCTCCTCACAGATGAGTCCACGCATCTCCCCGACTGCTGTCTCAGCCTCTGAGTCCCAGTGCTCTCCGTGGGGAAGAAGGAGCAATGAAATGGGAAGATTGAAGCCACCCCAGGCCACATCCAGCAGCTTTTGTGTCAAATGCTCTGTCTGCACTGAGCCCAGAGCCCTGCTGGACTCCCACTTATTTCCTAGGTTACAGCGTTGCCCTCGTGGCTCCTTTTTTAATCTAGTGATAAGTTGCTCCCAACTTGGGGCCCATTGCATCTCCAGGCTTCCTTAGTGAGTGTCAGCTCGGGGGGGTTCTGACCCTCCTCAATTCCAGCAGGGAGGTCCTGCCCGCGTGGGTACACTTCTCAATTGCTATCAGCCTCCTGGGACGACTGCAGGAGCCTGCCAGATGGGAAGCACACGCCCCAAGGATGATGGACGCCACATGGATGTCCTTCTAGTGGACTGCACTTCATGCTTTTCAACCTGTCTGAATCTCCAAGGTCACCTGACTTGAGTCTAACTTCTCTCCTGCTCCTGTGCCAACATCTATTCATCCAAGTGAGTGGAATTTGCACTCCGGTTCCCAGGTCTTCCCCAACCTTCCAGAAGTAACGCCATAAAAATCAAGCCCAGGATGCCCAAGGACACTGCTAGAATGCATATTGGAATATATGCAAATTACCATTTGGCTGAATGAATGAAGAAGAAACTATGGGTAATCAAACTGGCATCTGATCTAACTTAGCATGCTCCAGAGAAAAATTCAGGAGGTACTTCTGTTTCCTCTGAGCAAGAAATAAAAGAGAAGCAGGAGGGGTGAGGAATTTGGCTTATCAAGAAAGAGGATTTCTCAGACTTTAATGTGCCTCCGGAATACCTGAGGATCTTATGAAATTGCAGATCCTGGCTCCGTGAGGCTGGGTGGAGCCTGGGATTCTCTGTAACAAACTTCCAGGTGACGCTGATGCCACAGGTCCAGGAACCGTACTGAGAGCTGAGGTGCAGGAGGCCTGGCTGCCCTCCATGTAACTCCACGGGGGGCTTGCACACAGATCACACTGTTCCTGAAGCTGTCCTTCAGCCAGAGCACCGCCAGCTGCTGTGGCATACAGAACTTCTCTGCAGCATATTGTGTTTTATCAGCCACCCTGGGTGGGGGAAGGTGGCTGCTGCCATCTTTGTTTCCCCACACTTTCCCATGAAGAGTGAATGAACACCCTATGCATCAACATGCCCTCCAGACCCTGCCCCTAGTTGGGAGGTGCTCTTCTCCATTTCCTAGCTCAGCCCTTCTGCAATTCCGTCTCCTGAAAGGCCTTTCCCATCGTCTCCATCTACTGTAATTCTGCCCTTTCCCTAAGCCCCACCAGTATCCACCCACCGTCTCTCCTTTGGGCACCTGTGGCACTTTGACTGATTTATAATTACCATTGTCAATATTGGGAGAGAACTGAAAGTTGGTTAGGACAACCCTAAATTTGCTGCTAGAAATTGAGAACCAGAGAATTGGGAAGAAACCAGATGATGATGATCACATAGCCAGGTAGTAGCAAAGCCCAAACTAAAGTAAACCCAGGGCAAGACCACATTCTTTCCTCCACATCTCTCTTCTGTTGCAGAAACATGGGGCTGGGGGCATTTCTGGTTCTCCAACAACTTCGAGAGGCCATAAAAGCAAAGCACAACTCCAGTTGATGTACACACAGAGCCCAGCATGGTGCCTGGCATACAGCTGGCTTTCAATAAATCATTGTCAAATTGAATGTTGGGTAAGTCTCCCAATGAATGCTGCACATCACCTCCACAAATTTATCCATATCTTTACTGATTAACTCTTATTCCAGGGGAATGCAATTCATGTCCTCAGATCTCAGAATGTTTGGGGATACCAATAAAATAATTTCCATCAGACCAACCTGTCAGTCTGGAGTGGACTTTTTAACTGTTTTTAACAAAACCAGCATTGCCTGCAGGTTGCCTGACACTCAAAGAAAAAAAAAATAAATCAGATGAACCACAAATTTTTTTTCTTTCTCTCCTTACTCCTTCCCTCCCCCTCCCTTCCTTTTTCCCCTTTCATCTCCTTCTTTTTAGCTGAAGCCACACCTCTGTCCCAGTCACCCCAGCCAGGAGACACACAGCTGTCTCTGGCTTTCTACCCTGAATTGGTCACCCAGTCCAATCCATTCTGCTGTCTGTCTTATGTATCTCATAAATCGTGTTCCCTCGGCCCCTGCCCTGGTACCGGCTCTTGTCAACCATGAGGACTATTGCAGTCACCTGAGACTGGTCTCCCTACCTCCAGAGTCTTCCACCCCCATTCATTCCCAGTAGGATCAGCAGGATGAACTGTCCAGCCTGTTGATCCCTCTGCTGGGGTCCTCTTGTTTTCCACAGAGCTCACTCTTTCCTGTGGGCACAAGGCTCTTTGCAGTTTAATTCCAACCCAAACTTGCAGCTTCATCTCCAATCCTTCCCCTCCACCACAGGAACAGGCACCCCACGCTCCACACACACACACACACACACACACACACACACACCTGATTTCAAGTGGCCATACCTTTCCACATCTTTTCCAGTAACTGCTCCCTCTTTGTCTTATCTGTGGAAGTCACTTGTCCTGCAAGACCTAATTCACCTCTCAGGGAAGCTTCACTTTCTTCCTCTGGGTCTCTATAACTTTTTTTTGCATCTATTTTTCTTATCATCCTTACAAGAGAGAAAGAGAGAGACAGGCACTGAGACAGAGAGACAGACAGAGAGAGACCCTCCCCAATTCTCACATCACCGCAGCCCACAGTACAGGACCTGGTCAGTCAGATGCTCAGCTCTTAGTGGATAAACGTATAGAATGGGACTTTGCCTGTTTTCTCAGAATAACTCCCGTGGCCCCAAGGCTGAGGTCCGCAGTTGACAGTTACCCACCAGGTTCTGACGAGGAGCTTCTAGACACATCCCACGGGACCAACAAAGGGCACACCCACCCTCGGCACTTCCAGATCCTCAGGCATCCTCATCAGTGACTTGTAGGGTTCATTAAGGAGATGGTGACCCAGTGAGGGTGCTGGGCACCTGCCCTCCTGACCCAGCCAGGGAAGGCAAGACTCCTGGATAACGGCTCAGAGAAATGACAAGGGTCCTTCACCACTCAGCTCAGGAATCCACAGGCCCCTCCTGGCGTGCCCCCGAGCCCTGCCCACTGAGCTTTCAGGAGATCTTGACACGAGTGCCCTGGAGCTTGGGTGTCTGAGGGAGAAGCATTTCTCACCACTCCTGATGTCCCCACCCTGCCGTGGGGAGGGAGCCCATTACACCATACCCCTGGTCCCTCTCTGCCTTACTCCCCCGATAAGGAACAGCTACTTAGCTCCCTGAAGAGGATGGAAAGAGAGTGTGGGCATGTGTGGACCGGCCAGTCTGCCTCCCCCTATGTCATGGCCAAGGGCATCTCACAGGAGTTTGTGTTGTCCTCTGTCCTAAGTTCCAAAGGACCCACTTCTGGCTGCAGATATAGCTCAGTGGTAGAGTGCTTGCCTAGCATAAGTGAGGCCCTGGGTCAGATCCCTGGACACCGCCCCCCCCAAAAAAAAATGTTGAAAGGACCCACCTCCATAGATAGGTGCCTGCAAGGTGTCAAACCTTAAGAAACAGGGGAGACTTCAGAAGAGCAAATGCACAGGAAGGATAGACGTTTCTGCTACGGCCATGGTGGATGCTTTATGCATCAGTGGTATTTACCTGGCGTAGGCCACGTTGGGTTTTTACCATGGTTATTTGCAATAATTTATTTGGAACTGTCATCTGGAGCTGAATTTGATTTTGGCTACTGAAGACCTCTAAGGCTCTGGCTGCACTGTTTTTTGGCAGGTCACTAAGACTTTGTCTTAGGGCTTTGGTGCTTTTAGAATGCACACACTGACCATTAAGCAATGCTGGGCAGGGGTGCTGGACTGCTCAGGCTGGAGTCACTGTAGCCACAGGTCGCACTAGTTCTGCTACTGTGTACTCAGGATGCTGCATCTGCCAGGCAAGGATCCCAGTTTCTCTTGGCATGTGGGAGCATGACCCAATGGCACTTCCCTCTTGTATACCATGTGCCCCCACCTCCACTCTGGGCCACTTGCTGGAGGTTGATCTTGACAATGGGATAGTAGAGCCAGCAGATGGATTTCTCTGCTTTACCACCACCAAATGCACTGCTCAAAGATGGAAAAGCTTGATATGGGAACATCCTGAGACCAGGCAATCAACTTGTGGCATAGCTGTGACCAAGTTGGGAAGACACACCTTTAGATGTGTTTTCCTTACTTCCTAGCCTCTCCCATTCTCTCATTCCTGCTCCCTGGGATTAGGCTCATCCATCATGTGGTTAACACATGAACTTCTGCTTCATGCTATTTTCTAGGGATCAGGAGCTAAAACAGCAGCTTCGAGCCACAGAGTTACAGCCAGGTGGCAGTCACATGGAGCCCAGCAGTCACAACCAGATATGCAGCCACAGAAAGTGGGAGCAGATGGAAAACACCTTGGCAGAGACAAGAGTCTTGAAAAGATGCCCACTTCTTAAACAGATGTTGCTTCCCTAAACAGTCAAGGCTGTTGCAAAGGTTCAACTATTTTAAAAAATTTTGTCATTAAAGTCTTTGACCTGGTGGAATTCAGAGCAGTAGTTCCTGCTTTCAATGTAATACAGATGAGTTCCATGTGTGCCACATGGTGTTCAAGCTTTCTGGTGCAAGGGCCTGGCCTGGATCAGCAGGGCCAGCTCTGCCAACCCAACCCAAGCTGAGCCTCTCCAAAGGAAGCCACATCATGTCACAGGCCTGCGCCTTGTAGAGCACAAAGCAGAGACAATTGTCTTGATTTCAGAAATGTAGTTTGCCATAAAGGTGGAGCAGGAGAAATTTTTTCCAAAAGGGCAGGGTTCTTAGGTCTAAATGAAAACCCAGAGAGGATAGAACAAGGGCAGTTCAAGACTAAAAACTTATCTGCTCACCATCTCTTCTAGAGATCTTGTCACCAAATAGCTCACACCCAATACAGTGCTGAGAAGACTTCTGCACCAGGCTCCAGAGAGGAAATTTAAAAATCCCTCCTTAGGAAAGAAAGGTACCTCCTCTGTGGACTTCTACTCCCTGTCTCCAAAATGATAAGTGCACAGGGCAAAACAAACTTGCTGGAAGATTTCTACCACTCGGGTTAAAGTTATGGGGCACAGACTCCAGATCAATGTCCTTCTAATCAGACTAACGTTAAAGAGATCTTTTCCATTCACCCTTCCTGATTCAAGTCTCTGGCAATGCCACGTATGAGACTCTGACGATGTGATTTTCTTGGGATCATTGAGAGGAAACTAATCCAAGACCTGCCCCTCGAAGATATCTCAAAACTGTCAATGTCATGAAAGATGGAAACAAAAAGGCACTGAGACTCGGGGAGCCTAAAGAGATCTGGCAACAAAATACGGACCTTCACTGGATCTGGATCCAAGGGGGGAAAAGCCACTGAAGAAATTTTTTGCGACAATTAAGGAAAATTAAATATGGACTATGTAATATTGTGGGTACTATTGAGTCAATAATCCCATATTACTTTCAAAATACTTTTGATAATATTTTAAATACTTTCAAATGGTCCCATAAAAATGTGTTTTTTTTTAATTTTTAAATTTGTTTGTATTAGTTACACATGAATACATTTATGCAATTTGATATATCATACATAGATGGGATATAACTTCTCATTTTTCTGAGTGTACATATTGCAGAATCATATTGGTCATGTAGTCACACATGTCCATACAGTAATAATGTCTGTTTCATTCTACTGTCTTTCCTATCCCCACATCCCCTCCCTCCCCTCCCATCACTTCCCTCTACCTAATCTAACGTAATGCTATTCTTCCCTAGTGCCTCCACCTTATTGTGAATTAGCAGCCACATATTAGAGAAAACATTCAGACTTTGGTTTTGTGGGATTGGCTTACTTTGCTTTACATGATATTCTCCAACTCCAACCATTTTCTGGAAAAATGCCATAATTACCTAGGTATCCCTAAATAGATGAATGGATAAAAAAATGTGGTATACATAAAAATTTTTAAAGTGTGTGTGTGTGTGTGTGTGTTTGTGCATGTGCATGAATGTGCGTGTGCATAGGGGGGTGAAAGAAAGTAAGAAAAAGCAAATGTGACCCTAAAAAAAGTCACTAATTGGTAAATACAGAGAGGGCACACTGGTAGCTATTCTTTCAATTTTGGAGAGATTTCAAAGTTTCTAAAATAAAATATTAGATGTTGAAGAATGGAGAACATCAGACACTAGGCTTTGAATTAGGAGTCTCTGAGGTGCTGGTAGAACTTCACCCTCCCTGTCCACTGAGAGTGTGGAAAGAACCCACACTTGGCCTGGGCAGTTAGGGGCTTCCTGGCTAAGACAAGACACTGAGGACAATAACTGGAGTTTTTTTTTGTGTGTGTTTATTTTATTTAAATTATTTTACTTTAATGTCCTTGGGAACTTAATCTTGGAAATGCAATTCTTCCCTGGGGAATTGCATAATGGAATGAGGTTTATTTCAGAGTTCCTTGGTATTGTGAGTTATGATTGGAGTTGTGATCAATGATTGGATCTCATTGCAGAATCCCTGATAGACTGTTAGGAAATATTGGTGAAATATTTGGGAATGGATGATACGACAAAGGGCAAACTCTGGCCATGAGTATGGGGTGACCTGGGTGGCCTGTCACGAGTTGGCTCTCTGTTTTAACCCATATCAGAGTTCTCAAGGGACAAACTGTCCCCGGCCTGGCAGTGGCCTCGGGAGGTCTCCATGACAGAGAAGCAGTACAGAGTCTCCTGCCCACCACAGCCCTGGTTGGCCACAGGCTCACTGGGTAGTATGTATCTGTGGTCAAAAGAACCAAAAGACGGGGAGTGTAGAAGTTTTCCTTTAAAATCGTCTTACTGCTCCCCAGCTCCCTAGAGACCCTTCTCTCAGATGGACTTTCACTCAGGTGGCACCTCCCTCAGGTGGCACCTCCCTCGGGGGACACCTTCCCTGGAGCGGGCTATCTCAAGTTTTACCCTGGAGAGCAGGCACTTGGCGGGCCCGTTTGGCTCTCAGAGTTCAGCTTTGTTACCCACCACCTCCACCAGAGTTCTCCAGACAAGCAGAACCACAGAGGGTCTATCCATTAGAAGTGAGTAGGCCTTTTGATTAGGTCTTTTGATTGACAAGCCCCGAGATCCACAGTCAGAAAACTAGAGACCAGGCAGCCATTGTGTGATCCCCGTTCCAAGGCCATCAAGCTGCAGAGCCAAGAGGAGCTGTTTCCAGTTTGCGTCTGAAGGCAGGAAGCCGGCACTGGGCAGGAGGGGTCAGTCCCCTTACTCGAAGGAGGTCAGTCCTTTGTTCTACTGAGACCTTCAGCAGATGGCATGGGCCACTCACATCACAGAGGGCAATCACTGGATTTCGTCTATGGATCCCTACGTTAATTTCACCTGGATTTGTCTTCACAGAAACACCCAGAATGTTTGACTCCCTGGAGACGCCCCACGGCCCCATCAAGCTGACCCTTGAAGTGCACAGTCCCGATCACCAAGGTGTTCTGTTGACTCTGCTGTCTTTCTTGCTGGTTTCTCATTTAGGTCAGGACTCTGATAGGAAGAGGGCGGTTATTGGGGAGGGGGCTCATTAAAAAGGTAAGGAGCTCTGTTTCCCTCACTTTTGTGGTTAAAAACCACTAACAAAATTAGGCCTGCTTTGTCTTTAGTCCCTCCTGGAAGTCCGTCTTTCTCTTTCGCCTCTGACACAATGTTTCCTAATTTAATTTTACTCCAGCTAGCCAACCTTACATACAGTCTGGCCTCCTCTGATACCTTCGGATCACTGCAGCGTATACAACAGAGACCTAACTCTTAAGAATAGCTACTAGGTATTTTTTAAAAATTAGTGAACATCAGACATCATGCTAAGTTTTCTGAGTAAATCATAGATAATGTTTTCCACAACAAGCCACAGTCCCTATTTTACAGATGAGGAAACTGAGGCTTAAGGAAATTAGTTTAACCCAAGGCCACATTTGAGTAAGTTGGACCTACGACTGTCCAGCACCAATGTCCAGCACCTGCTCTTAGTTACTTCACCAGATGTTCCTGGATGGGTTTTCTGGGTCCCATCGGGGTAGAAGCATTTGTGAAGAAGTAGAAAAACTTGAGACTTGGAGTCAGGAAGTCTGGCTTTGGTTCCACTCGCTCTTTACCCTCTCTGATCTCTGATTACCTCACCTGTCATACAAGGAAAATAAGAACAGCTGCTGACTGAACTCCATAGGCAAGGAGAGGAGGTTGTGCAAACACCTGCAGATGTTCACAGAAGCAGGTCGGGAGGTGCTGGTGTTTATCACAAAGTTCACTTCGGCTTCCGTTTGACTTTATTTGTCCCTCCCCCATCATTATAGTGAAGCAGCTGCTTAATTGCCCCCCCCAAAAAATATGCTTCGGAAGAAAATGAGAGGAAATAATCTGGCATCCTTTTTAACATGAAGGGAATGGGATAATGAGGCGGGAAGTGTGGGAATACCCAGCATTTCAGAGATGACCTTTTGTGATTTGGGAGTTATTTGACCACCGTCCAGGGAAATAAAGACGAGATGGGTGACTTCCTAGAGCACTCTCCCGGGTGTTTTGTTGACAAAAGAACGTGTTGTTGGCTCCTGAGAGCTTTCCCACAAATGCCCGTTCCTTGGGTGGGGCCCCTGGCGTGTCCTGCAGCTCTGGTTACCTGGCACCAGGCGGTTCAAGAGATGAAGGGCAGGGATGGAAAGAGAGCAAGGGAGAGAGCTCAGGCTCCTGGCTTCTCAGGGCTGTCTCCTCCACACCCAGCCCCCTCCCGAGTCTCCCTGGCTGCTCTCATTCACACCTTCTCCACACCCTGAATACCACATCCACCTCTCTGAACCACAGTGCAAACCCCATAGAAATTTCTGTGCACGGTTGGTTCTGTGGCTATTGACGAGTGAGAGGGAGAGTTGGGAGAAATGAGAGAACGAGGCTGAGAGCAGGTGCCTCTCCCTCTTTCCATGTGCCCAGGGTGCCCTCTCCCAGTGAAGGAACTGTCACCTCGCCTGACCAAAAACAGGATAAAGGAGTGGGTGGGGGAGGTGCTGAGAGAAGCCCAACTGCCTCCCACCTGCAGGGTCAGGGATCCCAGGACTGAGACTCACTCGGGCTTTGAGAGGAGGAATGGTCAGGCAGAGGCCAGCTATTTAATTCTCATGGCTCATGATCAGAGGAGACCTTGAGACAGCACTCAGCCTGTGCTGGAATCCTGAGCCCCGGAGCACCCCAAAAGCCTGGAATCACAGGAAGTGAGAGTTGAAGAACACCCCTGGCGCAGCTTTAGTGCATGCTGGAGGGGGACGTCTTTACACTTCCTGTTGCCCTCTTTGCACCCTGAAATCTATCTGCATTAAGAAGATCCTGCTCCCTGGACTTATCATCGAAAGTCCTCTTCCAACAACTGGACCAGGGGAGCAATGGAGTGCGGGGGAGAACCTCCTCTGTCCTCAGGGTCACTGCTGGCCTGTTCTCTGGTTGTGTGCTCAGTGTATACAGCTGAGCCCTTCACACCTTTGCCTTGGCCGGCTTCCCCGTGAGCACTTCCCTGACTACCTTATTTATAATTGCAGATGGCCAGCGGCCTCAGAGGGAGGACGCCCAGGGAAGAGGGCACAAGCCATAAGACAGGATCACACCTGACGAGTTTGAGGACAGACAACAGAGAGCAACAGAGTGGAAGCAGACAGACCAGCCAGGAAACCACCATGAGATCCAAGGAAGAGATGATGATGGCTGAGATGAGATGAAAACGGTGATGGTGGTCAGCAATGGCGGGATACCGGCCATATTTTAACCGGAATTTCCTGGTGGATGAGATGACAAGTACATGAGAAAGAAAAGAATCAACATGACTCCAAAATATTTAACCTGGGCCCCTAGAAGGATCGAAATTCTATCCTAACATGCTAAACAGCCTGAGTGGAACAAATCCGGGAGAGAGGATCAGAGTTCATTTTCAACAAGTTCCACTGGAGAGGCACAGGGGACATGCAGGTGGAGCTGTCAAGCAGACAGTCCATCACCTAAGTCCAGGTCCAGGAGAAAGGCCTGGGGATGCATCTGTCAGTCACTGGCATAAAGACAGCATGAGATCATCAAGGGAAGCATGGTGGGTACAGTGTCCGAGGTAGCCTTTGTGACCACTTCAGAAACATGTGTTGGCTGCCAATTCAACATGGTCAAAGGAGCACACCAATTGACTCCTCTCAAAAGCCAACACAATATTATTTGATCATTTACTGGTCTCTGTCCTACAATACTGTATGCATTATCTCAATAGATCCCTGAAATTATCCCTGAGGGAGTGACATTATGCCCATGTTTCAGATGGCATGGTGCTAAGTTCACACTTTTGTCAAAGATCAAGGGTGAAGCTAGGTTTCAAACTCAAGAGGTCAGCCCTCTTTTTTAAAAATATTTTTTATAACTTTATTTATTTATTTATCTTTATGTGGTGCTGAGGATCAAGCCTAGTGCCTCACCTGTGCTAGGCAACCTCTCTACCACTGAGCTACAGCCCCAGCCCCACAAGGCCGGCTCTTAGCCACACTGTTATACAGACAGAGCATGCATTCTAGCAAATATAAACCTTAGCAAAATAAAATAACATTCTTAAGAGAAAAATACACAAGATCCCTAAAAATGTGGGTGAAAAACCTTCCAAGATGACAGCCACACAGCAGCCCTAGACAGCAAGTTGTCCCCAGAAAGTCAGGGGACTCTAAAGGTAGTGTTCAGGTGAACCACTGCCACTACAGGAACTATACAAACAGGCACTCAAAGTAAAGATCCTAAGACATTGTTGATCAATTCTAAGGGATGAGATGAAGATATACGAATGTTAATAGAGATTTTAATAAGAAGAAAAATAGTAATTAGAGACCCTGGGAAAAACAAGACAGTGTAAGAAAGAGGTGGTTCAGATTGGATGCAAACTAAAGTATGGGGTAATTGTGGATAATTGATGGAGTGGAGAAAAGAGACCTTCATTCATAGAACATTCTCCTTCGAGTGCCCAAGGCTTAATTATACAGCATTTTATTTCCTTTTCTGTGGGCCTAATCACAGTACTTGGTTCTTCAGTGAATCGTGTTTACTTAATCATAATGTCTTAAATACCATTTAAGGGTTTTCAGTTTTTCAAATCAACCCCAAGCACAAAACACTTAATTACCATAAACATGCTCAATATGAAAGTGATAATATGACTGACAGAAATCTGGAGGCAGAAAGTGGAAAGAAGTCTACGTATAATAATTTCCTTGTTTTGTGTAGTGAAGAATCAATAGATCTTGTCTAACAATGGTAATCAAGAAGGAGATTTAAGTATATTACTTTTAAATTTTTTATTAGTAATAGTGCATTATAGTTATATGTAATTGTAGCAGGCATTTTGACATATTTATAAAAGCATAGAACATAATTTGCTCCATTTTAATCCCCAGAAGTACATTACTTTTAAACATAAGTCTAACCACTAGGAAAACCTAGTAATATTACAGAATAAAACCAGGAAGGTAGAAAAGTTCTAAGTCATTTATCTTTCCCACACGTGGTTAATAATACCATCAAAAGTGAATAAATTGAAAGTTTACATACATTATCATGTTATAACTGTGTGCTAATGGCTGGATGATAAAAAGTGGAATTTTAGGGAGAAATATGGAGGAGAAACTTTACCCCCAGTGTATGTATTTATCAGCTGTTTGGATTTTTAAACATGAGCATGTATCCTTTACACACACATGTGCTTACAGGATTTAGTATGTAGGTGAATCCACACAACCACAGCACTTGAAAAACCCAAGCCCAGCAGGTGCCAGAGGCAGGAGGATCGCAGGTTCAAAGCCAGCCTCAGCCATTTAGCAAGACCCTAAACAATTCAGTGAGATCCTGACTCAAAATAAAGAGCTGGGGGGATGTGGCTTAGTGGTTAAGCGCCCTGGGGTTCAATTTTGAATACAAAAACTAAAACCAAAAAACCTTCAAGTTAAAGCTGAAGTTCTAAGTGATGGCCACGAGGTGTCACTGTCTGATCGTCCTGGGGCCAAGCGTGAGAGCAGAGCTGACTCATCGGAGCCTTGACAACCCGGGAAGAGGGGCTCCTGGGTGGCTTGCTGGCAGCAGGAGCTGGCTTTCTGCACACACCCAGACCTGGGTCCTCTCGGGGTAAACAGCGGAAAGTGCAGGAGGCAGGAGCACATTCAGCTGGCACCCGTGGCAAAACTGCCTGGGCAACACCAGGTGGCATCACCAGGAGAGAAACTGCCTGATGGAGTCGGTCAGGGCAGGGAACAACCGGAAACCGAGGTCCTAGAAAAGCCATTGCACGAAGCGAGACTCAGGAAGCTCAAGTTCTTTAGATCTGTGCCTTCTCGCCCTGGTGGTGGCGCCCGTCTGTCATCCCCCGCGACCCCGGAGGCTGAAGCAGCAGGATCGTGTAGCTCAGTGGTAAGGCAGCCCTAGGTTCAAATTCCCATTACTACAGGAAAAAGAAAATTTAAAATGATCTACATTTAGCAGCTTTGTGACCTCTGGCAAGCTGCTTAGCCCAAGAGAGCTCAGTACCCTCACCTGGAAAGTGAAATGATAAGAGTAGCTTTCCTAGGTTGGCAGTTTCCTATAAAGTTAAGCACACACTTACTATACCAGCCAGCAACACCACCCAAGTTATTTACCCAAGTGAAACGAAAACCTGGATTTATATAAAAACCTATATCTGTATGGTTTTAGCAGTTTTTTGTTTCCCAAACTGGGAACAACCCAAATATCCCTTCACTGGGAAATGAATGAACAAAATGGACAAATTCTATAAATGGAATCCTATTCAACAGTCCTATTCGGAAACACACAACATGAATGAATTTCAAGTGCATTATGCTACGTGAAAGAGTTCATTCTCAAAATACTACAAACTGCATGATTCTGGGATTTTATTGGTCCATTATGATTATACATAATAGTAAGTTTCATTATGCCGTATTTTTACATGTACATAGCATAATTTATCAAACTCATTCTCTAGTACCTTCCCTTTGCGTGGTTCCATTTTTATGATTTTTTTTTTTTACAAGACAAAACTGCAGGAACAGCCATACATCAGAGGCCACCAGAGACTATGGTGGGAGAAGAGATTCACAACCAAGGAACACAGAAGAATGCTTGGGGGTGAGGGATGTCCTATACGCAGCTGGTTATATGAATGTGTGTATTTGTCAGAGTTCACTGACCCTGTACTAAAAAGAATGCAAATTTGTAAATAGGGAGAGAGCTGTCTCTCAGCCAAGTTTATTATGGCAGGGGGCCTATGCCCTTGCTGTGACCTTGGCTGCAACATTCCTTCCCTGGAGCTTTGCAAACTGATTTCTGGGCTATACTCAATTTTCTACTCAGAAGCCATTTCCGAGAGAGGTGGCTCAGAGAGAGAGAGAGAGAGAGAGAGAGAGAGAGAGAGAGAGAGAGAAGGGAGGGAGGGGCCGTGTTCCCTCACAGCCCCACAGTCACACACTGGCCAGCACTCCACTCACTGTCCCTTTATTGTGCCTTTAGTTTCCTCATGGAACTGACACTGCATGCCTCACCCCATGAAGATTTGCTTCTTGTTTATCTGCTGTCGACCCACGCCAGGTGGGACTGAGTCTGTCCTTCTCTGCACCGCCCCCTCTTGGAGTAATACAGTCAGTTCTCATAAAGTATTTTCCAGATGGTAAATGAATAAAATGCTTAGACCAATGCCAACACAAGAAAGGAACTCATTTAACCATAGTCACTACTACTGCTGTCATTCTATGTCACCAGCACATACATGTATCACTACGGTAGGAGTTATAGTTACAGTACATGCTTTGTTAAAATGACAAAGGGCACTGGGGTCTGAAGTGATCCAGGTTGATCTGAGTCCACCATCGTGCCCACCAGGGGACACTGGCACACGTTTAAACCCTCTAAGACACATAAAGTCACAACAGTCAAGCAGGCAACCATTTCCTCAGTAGGACTCAAAGCTTCCCCAAAGCTCGGGAAATAATACCAAAAACTAATAAGTGGGACAACTTCTTCGGCACAGCAAAGGAAACTAGAGTGTGAAGAGAGAATCTACAGAATGGAGGGAAATCTTTGCCAGCTACTCTTCCAACAGGTGACTGATAGCCAGAATGTACACAGAACTTGAAACAACTTAATAACGAAAAATAATAAGAATAATAACCCATTCAAATGAAGTAAGAAGACACTTCTCATAAGGAGACATTCAAATGGCCAATAAATACATGAAAAAATGGTCCACATCCTTAGCAATCAGGGAAATGCAAATCAAAACTACACTGAGATTTCATCTCACCCCAGTTAGAATAGCAGTTGTTGAGAATGCAAACACTAATAATGCTCGAGAAGCTGTGGAAGAAAAGGAACTCTTATATGCTATTGTAGAAATGTGAATTAGCACATCCACTGTGGAGATCAGTGTGGGGTTCCTCAAAAGACTAGGAATAGAATCACCATATATGGGTCCACATATGCTACTCCTTCATATTTATACAAAAGAATTAAAGTCATCATGCTGCAGAGCAACATGCATATCCATGTTCATAGCAGCACAATCACCATAGCCAAGTTAGAGAACCAGCCTAGGTGTCCATCCACAGATAAATGTATTTAAAATGTATATAAACACAACAGAGTTTTACTCCGCCACAGGAAAGAACAAAATTATGTCATTTGCAGGAAAATGAATGGGACTGGGGAGCATCGTGTTAAGTAAAACAAGATTCAGAAAGTCAGGGGTCCTGTGCTTTCTCTCGTAAGTGGAAGGTAGGGAGAAAAAAAAGAGGGTAAAAAGGATCTTCTGAAAACAGATGGTAAATTAATAGGGTAGAGGAAAGGTAGTAGGGGGAGGAGGAAGGGAGGGAATGAAGGATTCTGCGGACCAAAACTGATCAAAGGCGTGAAAACACCCTATTTCTGCCTTGGGGTGCAAGAATCCTCCTCTCTTGCTGCCACCCAAGACATGCTCTGTCAGTAAGCCCCTAATTGCCCTTTTTTTCAATCCTGGATTTTCCCCATTGTCCTTTGATCTTTCAGCACCATCCTCCTCTGGTGGCCTGCTCTTGTACACCAGATTTTCCCAAAACAGAGGTGATGATGTCAGTGGACTTTTCTTCACCAACTGAAGGACCACACAGGTCGCAAAGGCTCAGCCAAAGATGGGTCATATTTTTCTAGTCAGCCAGGGAAGAGAAGTTGCTATAAAAGCCATCACGCTGTCCTGGGCAACTCCTACCTTCTCCCGTGAAGAGGGACATTGCTTGGGTACTGGGAGTTCAGCCATGCCAAGAGGGGACAGGGTCCTAATGGGGCAATGAGATCTCCTGATTCTTTGCTCTCATCTCTTGCCCTGACTCCAACCTCAGAGCCCCAGAGATCTTTCTGTCCATCCTCAGCTTCTACACACCTCTCACCCACACGCATGCACACACCTCACCCACACACGTGCATACCACACCCCATACATACCCATGCATGGCAGGTAAGAGTTCTGATCCCAAAAGGTAGAAAGAGCCTGCACCCATACCAAGTAACACCTCCAGTGTTGGATATTTTTTAATGTTCTATTTTATCATCTGTGGCTCACGCTAAGGTCAACTGATTAAATGAAGTCATGTTCTGAGAAATAATGCAAAGGAAATGATTATAACTCTAAGGAGGCCTAAAAGAAAATACTGCCTCTTACCACAAATATTTTGAGGTAAAACAAGAACCTCATGGCTCATGTAATGAGATAACCGGCACCTTTTCAGCAGATAACCCACTGATAATGATTACGAACATGCATTTGCCAACCTGGTTTCTGGCCTATCTTCCTCTCATATTTCCTTTCCCAGCGTCTCCAGCTTTTCTTTCTCACTTTAAAGTCCCCCTGCCCAAAATGTCCTCTCCCCATCCTTCTTCACTCTCCTCCCTCTTTTTTTTTTCTGTTTTTTAACCCAGAGATTGAACTCAGCAGTGCTTAACCATTGAGCCACATTGGACAGGTACCTGGCCATGACCCTGTCCCCACAGGCTCCTTCACATGGGCAGCTAACCCTGGCCTAGCAGCCCGTGACACCTTTTCACACATGCAAGAAATAAACTTAGCAGCGATCGAACCTCAGATTACATCTTGAATCCTCACAAGTGGGTAACCTGCCTATTTTTGTATCCCTAGTCTGTATCTGCAAAGCAAAGACCATGTGAAATCCTGAAAAGGGGCCGGGAATAGGTAGGCATAAGGAAACTGAGTCTGAAATCAGGATCAAGGGGAAAGGAAACTCAGTTAACATGCACAGTGAGAGCTTGAAAGGGAAAGAAAACTGAGCAGCTGGGCCCTGTGGGAGGGAAGAGAAGGAGTGAGGGAGGCTGGGCCTCCTCCCTGTGGGACGGTGGAGGGACCTCAGGATCCGCAGCAAGCGTGGCCCAGTGGCTCAGACCTGTGATCCCAGTGACCTAGGAGGTGAGGCAAGTGCAAGGCCAGCCACGACCCTGTCTTAAAATTAAAATTTGTTTTAAAAAAGTCTAGTAAAGTAGCTCAGGGGTAAAGCCTCCGTGTGTTCAATCCCAAATGCCAATAAGAGGGTCTGCAGGGGGACTGGGAGCAGATTCATGAGGTCACTAGCCCTGACCAGCAGGAAAGAGTCCTCAGGATGAGCCCCCATTCCAAGGCCCTTGAGAGTTAGTAGTCCTGTGTAGTGGGGTAGGAGTGGCACAGGCCACCAAGACAGGGACAGAGGCACAACACGTGCTGGACTCAAGTGATACAGGACTTAGGGCAGCAGGGAGGCCAGTGAGCAAGGTGGGGCCAAGAGGGCCCTGGAAGCAGGCCTCGTCATGCAGCATCCTCTAAAATGACAGACGATACACGTCAGAGAGAACTCTCCATGTCAGGAAGTTGCTAAAGGAAAGGAAGAAAGCCTGAGAGACACATAATCAATCATCTCAAAACTCGCCTGGTACTGACCCCCAACAGATGATGACCCTTCTCAGAGGTTTCAGCTGCCCCAAGACCTCCCCACCCCAACCCTCCTACCTGCTCTCATCAGAAGCTATTTTGGAAAAAAAGACTAACCGAGAATTGAAACCCCAAAACTTCAAAAATGGTCATACTGTCAGGTGGGCTTGATGCTGCAGCCCTCGGAACAGCTGGGTAAAGATGCACATCACAATTCTCCAAGGTCCCTTGTGGGGAGCACCTACTCTGTCATTGTGGAGATAATAACTATTTTCCAGAAGAAAATGACAACTTTTTCATTATTGAGGACCTAAATATAAGACACCTCTTGAACTCCCAGTTTGGCTGTAAAAGGTTTTTAAAATATACTTTCTGGAGTAACACCTGTGTCCTATCCCTTGTTTTGTTTAAAAAAGAAAAAGAGTGGCGGCGGGGGGGGGGGAGGAGTTAGAGAGAGGTGGGCAGGTGAGCAAAAGAAGGAAGGAAGGAAGGAAAGAAAGAAAAAATTTTCACTAAGTTGCCCAGGCTGGCCTTGAACCTGCAATCCTCCTATGCCACAGTACTGCAGGGGGGAGTTTCCCATCTAATTCTTTCTAAACACACACATGCCACAAACTCAGGACAAATGAGAGAGATGCCCTCAGTCTGACAGACCTCAAGACTGAGGACATCCACAGAGCCACTAACAGGCTTGCGGCTTCTCTGTAGAGAATTTACACCCTTCCTCCCCAACAATTAGGCCATCACTCCAGCCTGGCCAGCCACAAGTGACTGCAAAAGATCCCTTGGTAAAACCACAGGACGCTGCCGGGTGAGGACTTCAGCATCAGTGTCAATGTCTAGGAGAGCATCCCCTTGCCTGAGCACCCTGCCAAGCGCTAGCTGTACCGGGCGGGGCTGTGACCAACTCGCCACACTGTGTAAGCATGTCAGTGTTCAAAGGAAAAGAAGTATAAGAAGATTGAACAAGTGTCCCTCTTAAAGCCTAGAAGTTTCCAGAAAGCAAACTGCTGGGTAGGGCGTGAGGGGAGGCCCAATGGTCAGCATTTCTCAGCTTCCTTATCTCCCTGGTTTGGGGCTGAGATCTGTGAGCATGTGGAACTCTAGAACTGCCCCCACCACCAGCAGCTGAGAGATGTTCAACCTGGTGGGAGAAGGGCCTGTGGGAGAAGGGGGGTGCCCTTCAGAGAAGATGGGTGTTCAGTTTCTCCCAGCTCAGGAAGCAGTGGGGAGAGTAGGGGAGACCTTCCCTTTATTAACACACTTGTTCTGTCAGCCATGCTGACTGGACGGGCCAAGGAGGGAAGTGGTCACACCCCGTAAGGTTCCCTTACAGCCATTTCTTTACCACCAACCCATCACGTCCACACCTAAGTCAAGATCTCGTTGCAGGAGAGGTCAATCGAAACTATCCATGTGAAAAAAAAAAGCTGTCTCACCGGTCATCCCTGAAAGTCATTCGCCACTAGGTAAACCACAAGCCCTGTTCACTGAAGGGCGGGTTTCCAAAAGTAGCTGGGAGTTTGTAGCTGTCCCCTGTCCCTGCATGATGCGGCCACCTCAAAATCTAAGCAGAGAAGGCCTCACTCATTCCAGAGGCCAAGAACCATCCACGATACCCTGGAGATTTGCGGAAAGCTACCTGAACATCTTTGAAAACCCACAAACTCACAAATAGGAAACCCGTGGGGCCGGCTTCCTCCTGGCCCCAGAACCACACTCTGATGAAGTCAGGTGTTTCCTGAGAATATCCTCGCACTGTAAGCCAACAGCCTTTATGTCTTTGACCAAGGCCCAAAAAACAAGGTTCTCACCTGAGAGTCACTTCTCGTCTGAAAAGGTCATCACAGTATTCACGACACTCCCTCCTCTGCCATGATGTCTGGCCACCGCACACTTTTCCTACCCAAGTCACGGGCCACACAGAGAGAGCTGTCTGTAGCATCAGGAGGCAGCAAACACCTCTGTAATTACCTTTTGTCATTGTCTCCTTGCAACCAGGAAGGAAGAGGAGTGAGGCAGCTGCCACGTGATTGGCCTTTGTTGGTTCCCCAAATTTTATGAATCCAAGCAGTCTTCATAATCCAAAACATTGAGCACTTTCTACCATGAACTCCTTTCAGGAAATCCCAGTACAACCAGATGGGGTGCTCTGCCCTGCTGTCTTATCCACAGGTGCTGCTGTAGCTCACACCTGTGAGGCTCCTCCATGTGCCAGCCCTGAGCCGGGCACCTCACTGCCATGTCCTATCTACCCATAAAAAGGAGTAGGTAAATCAGTATATTGATATCCCTGGCTTGTTTTGTTTTGTTGCTTTAATTGGTGCATTACAGCTGTACATAATAGTTGGGTTCATTTTTGACATTATCACGCATACACGAAATTTAACTTACTCCATTTCAGTCCCCAGTCTCCCCTCCCTTTCCCTACCCTCTTCTCTCTTCTTGCTCCCCTCCTTTTATTCTGAAGTCATCCAGCTGGGCTTGGGAGGTCACTCAGTAGTAAAGCAGTCACCTAGCTCATGTGCAGCTTTGAGTTCAATTCAAGAAAGAAAGAAAAGGAGAGACTAAGACTCTGGGAACTTCAGTTACTTGTCCAAATTCACCCAGTACAACCCAGGTGACTGAATGGGGTATCTGTCTGCAGAGGCCATGTGCTAAAACTCTATTCTTACAACTTCTCCAGGTCGTAGTCACCAGAGGCAGCACAGCCTGTGCCGTTCCTGGGCTGCACAGAGTCCCATCGATCCTTCTAGAACATCAGACCTGCCTATATATAGGGTCTCCTCAATGAACCCAAAGGTCAAAATCCCTGAGGAAGTCTGCAGGCTCCATGGAGAAGGTCCCAATGTCACTTGATTCTGAGGAATCTCCTGTGGAGCCCAAGCAGTTCACGTATGGAGTCTCATATAGTCTACAGTCACATATAGTCTATATAGAGTCACGTAGAGTCTCCAGCTGGGTGTTTGTAGGCAAGACACCAAATGTGGAGAGGGTGGTCAGGTCCCCCAGCACAGTCCAGGGTGGGCAGCGCCTCCCACACACAGCACAGGTTCAAGACCTGGAACTTGGAGACCTTGCAGCCAGAGATCTGACCCTTAGGAAGACTGCTGAGAAGAGCTATATATAAACCTTTTCCCCTGATCTGTTCCCAATTCTATAAATCCTGGAAGCTTGAGGCCCTTGTATTCTTCATTTATAAGACCACCTCCTTCATTTAATGAGAATTCTTCTGTTCTCCTCTGTTTTCCAGATCTGTAGAAAACAGGACAGTTTCTTTGTTTTGTTTCTAATATTTCCTTTGACTCCAGTTCCTTCCTATCTCGGGATCACCGTGAATCAGCAGCAATGTTGTAATCGGCTGATCCAAATAAAAGCACCGCGACATAGAGACGGCGAAGACGCTTTTTAAAAAGTATTTTAGTTGTTCTTTTTAGCTATACATATGACAGTAGAGTATATTTTCACATGTTGTATGTACATGGAGTGTAACTTCCCATTCTGTGGATGAACATGATGTGGGGTTGCACTGGTCATGTGTTCATATGTGAACATAGGAATGTGATGTCCCATTCATTCTACTGTCTGTCCTGTCCCCATCCCCCCTCCCTTCCCTTCATCCCCCTTTGTCTAATCCAGTGGACTTCTGTTCTTCCCTCCTCCCTGCTTATTGTGAGTCAGCATCTGCATACCAGAGAGAACTTTAGGCCTGTGGTTTGGGGGGATTGGCTTATTTCACTTAGCACCATAGTCTCCAGTTCCACTGAATGGACACTTTCAAGAAGGGGATGAAGTTGAGTGAGTCTGCGTCCAATATCCTGCTGTAGAGAAGACTGGCCACTGGCTCTGGGGAAGCCTCCTCTTCCTTCTGCCTGCATGGAACCTCAGAATCCGTACTGAATTCTGAGCTCATGGAGTCACCAGGCTATCATGAGACCAGGAGGTCTGTTAGTTCATCCTCCCACTACACCTGGAAGGCCTTTCCATAGCATCTGTGACTCTGGGCATTAGTTGCTATTTAAACACTTCTGATGGAAGGGAGTTCATTGCCCACAGGGCCTGGGGGTCAAGAAATGTTTGAGAAACCAAAAAACCAAAGCAAAACCAAAGATGGATATTCTGGCCACTTTAAGGACATTGTTGGCATTCTCTAATTGGTAGAAATGACTTCTTGAAAACTCTCCAGCTAAAAGTGGTCAGTTTTTTCCCACATCCTGTTCCCAGCACATGAAGACTAATTCCGTCCTCCACAGAATAGTTGAAGAGCCACAGGGTGGGACAGGTCAATATGGAGAATGTGGACTTGGTGGCCCCTCATTTCAAGACCTCACCAGAAGACAGACACTTATCTAAGATCCTGTTTTGAGGGGCTGGGAATATAGCTCAGTGGAAGAGCACTTGCTTAGCATGCAGGATGCCCTGGGTCCAATCCCCAGGACCTGGGAAAAATTTTTTTTTTGAGGGCGGGTGGGGAGAGTGGCATCTTTCTAGTGTTGGAATTGCCCTATCAAGAAGAAATGCCTTACCATCTGTTCAAATCCATTTTTAAATTATGTTTTTTTCTTGTAATTTTTTAATTGATTTAAAAAATAAATGACAGCAGAATGCATTACAATTCTTATTACACATATACACCACAATTTTCATATCTCTGTTTGTATATAAAGTATTTTGACACCAAATTCATGTCTTCATATATGTACTTTGGATAAAGATGTCTAATTTATATATGATGGCAGAATGCATTACAATTCTTATTACACAAATAGAGCACAATTTTTCTTATCTCTGGTTGAATAAAAAGTATATTCACACCAATTCATGTCTTTATACATGTACTTTGGATAATAATGATCATCACATTCCACCCTCATTTCTGATCCCATACCCCCTCCCTTCCCTCCCACTACTCTGTTCTATCTAGAGTTCTTCTATTCCTCCCATGCTCCCTTTCCCTATCCCATTATGAATCAGCTTCCTTATATCAGAGAAAACATTTGACATTTTTTTTGGGGGGGGGATTGGCTAACTTCACTTAGCATTATCTTCTCTAACTCCATCCACTTACCTGCAAATGCTGGGATTTTTACTCTCTTTTATTGCTGAGTAATATTCCAGTGTGTATATATGCCACTTTTTTTTATCCATTCGTCTATTGAAGGGCATCTAGGTTGGTGCCACAGTTTAGCTATTGTAAATTGTGCTGCTATAAATATAAACATTGATGTGGCTATGTCCCCGTAGTATGCTGTTTTTAAGTCCTTTGGTTATAGACTGAGGAGAGGGATAGCTAGGTCAAATGGTGGTTCCATTCCCAATTTTCAAAGAAATCTCCATACACCTTTCCATATTGGTTGCACCAATTTGCAGTCCCACCAGCAGTGTATGAGTGTATCTTTTCCCCCATGTCCTCACCAACACTTATTGTTGTTTGTCTTCATAATAGCTGCCATTCTGACTGGTGTGAGATGAAATCTTAGAGTGGTTTTGATTTGCATTTATCTATTTGCTAGCGATGATGAACATTTTTTCATATATTTGTTGATTGATTGCATATCACCTTCTGAGAAGTGTCTGTTCAGGTCCTTGGCCCATTTATTGATTGGGTTATTTGGTTTTTTGGTGCTTAGCTTTTTGAGTTCTTTATACACCCTAGAGATTAGTGCTCTATCTGATGTGTGAGGAGTAAAGATTTACTCCCAAGATGTAGGCTCTCTATTCACCTCACAGATTGTTCCTTTTACTGAGAAGAAACTTTTTAGTTTGAGACCATCCTATTTATTGATTCTTTATTTTAATTCTTGTGAGTATTAGGAAGTTGGGGTCTAATTCCTTGATCCATTTTGAGTTGAGTTTTATGTATGGCGAGAGATAGGGGTTTAATTTCATTTTGTTGCATATGTATTTCCAGTTTTCCCAGCACCATTTGTTGAAGAGGCTGTCTTTCCTCCAATGCATGTTTTTGGCGCCTTTGTCTAATATAAATAAGATAATTGTAATTTTACTAAGGTCGTGTTTTTCATGGAAATTCACCATGCAGTGGTATTGCAGTTCTGCATCTAGCCACTAGGTGGTGCTGACACTATGCGTAGCAGATGGTATTTGCCTAAGGGCTATGAGTTCCCTTTTAGATCACACACACTTCGAATTTCAATTATGATTTAAGTTGCTTTATGATCACATTAGTCAAAGATATACAAACACAAAATCTATATGCCTTATGCTTATCTCAAAACAATAAAATCAAAAGGCATAAAGTAGAGACAAAGTATTAAAAGTTGTTATAAACATTAATGTGAACAGTTATTTTGGGGCTAAATTAGTGACTTAGAATTTAGCAGGACTAATGTGCATTCAGATTTTTTGGTCCATTGGTTTAGGACTTAAATCTATTTACTAGATATACAACAGACTGACCTTTGAGTCATATCTTAAAATTCCTGTTTTAGCAATAATTTTTCAACCATCCCCCCATCCTTTTGATGAGCCAATAAACTGAAGAATTCAACCACATCAATTCACTCTTATCACATTTTTCAAAACCACTTGCATTATTAATTTATTATAATGCTTATTATAATGTTGATTGCCTTTGAAATATTTCCCTAATGAGTCATATACAAGTACAAGCCATTACAGGAACTACATTATAGGCATCCTGTGCTCTTCAGCCAGTGAAAGCCAGTCAGATCCAGGGCTATCAGATCTGCTCCATTCTTCCTGCCCCTGCCCCTGCCCCAGGTACAAACTGCACCAAGATGTGTAGCTACTTCAACCCTGCCCTGGAGGTCCTCCTCTCCTCTCCTGAGGCCCCAACATAGCTGCCTTCACCAGCTCTTGCATCAGAAAAGACTTACCCCAGACCTGTGAGCTGCTGAGGCTTGATCTTATCTATGAGGCCAAATATTCAGGTTCCCCTCCCAGCTCAGCTCAACCCAGCTCAGCTCAGCTCAGCTCTGGACCCAGGATGTAGGACCAGAAGGGGTCTTAAGCAAAGTAGCAACACATGCTGGGAATACAACTAGAAATTTGGATGTCCACTCCAGGGCTCCACCCATCCTTTGCCTCTGAAAATTAAGGTGTAGGAGTCCTGTCAACTCACCCATGCTGCCACCAGGCCTTTCCTGTGGTCCTGCTGTACGTGACAAGAAGCACGAGGATGTGGTTAAGCATCTGTTGAGTTTTTTGTTTTTTTTTTAAGTATCCAGCCATAATCCCAATATTCCCTTCAATGTTGTGCAAGAGCAGTTGGTGGCACTGTGTGTCTCAAGAGCCAAGAATTGCTTAATCCCTAGTGAACTCGAATCTCAGGCTCACAACAGTCAGGATACCCTGCTCTGCCTTTTGTTCCAGTTAAACAGATCTTTGTAACCTCTGCAGAGCTCTTCATCCTCACCCAGGAATTCCTCCCAGGAGGTTTGAAGTGAGTGGTATTTTCCAGTCTGGGGTGTTCTCCAGTCTCTGCTCCTAGAAATAACAATAGCAGTGATAATGGTTCCCAGGATGTGTTGGGCTTTGCAGAACTAAAAATGCACACACACCCCGAAGTCAAAAGGGGCACTGCTGTCACTGGGCAATATGATCAGAGCAAAAAACCAGGGCATGGGCCTGAGGAGTAAAGGTTTCCAACAATCCAGAGGAAAACCAAATGACTAGTCTGCCAGAATGCAGCTACCCACAGTCCAGTCTCTAAACTTGTCTCAGCAACTGAGTAGCTAAGCAGAAGATGCAGACAAAAAAGGGAAAATGTGGTTTTACTCATAATATCGGGGAATATAGCTCACTTGGTAGAGCGCTTGCCTCACATGCACAAGGCCCTGGGTTCGATCCCCAGCACCACAAATAAATAAATAAATATAAATGACAGATCAGATTGTCCCCATTCCAACATAAGAAGTAACAAAACAACATGAATCTGATACAGAGCTGTAGAAAAATTTTTAAAATTCTCTAAAAAGTGCAAGAAAATCCTTGTATACTTCAAAATGTTGAGTTGTCCTCCATGTAAATTAGACCTCAATTTAAAAAACAGTCTGTACCTGAATCCTGGCTCTTGTTCCCTCGTCCCTCAGGGCTTTTCACAGGTCACTCCTTCTGCCTGGACTGTCATGTCCGTCACCTCCCGACTCCCAGCTGCTTCCTTCTAGATCTGGTCTCCATCAATTGACTTGCTTTTGAGGCATTTATTATTTGCAGTTAAGGATCATGTTTCTTTACATGTGCTTCTCTCTTTAAAGGTATGTTCCATGAACACGGTTGTCTTAGCTGAGCACAGGACAGAAACTGTTACCTCCCACCCAATCTTTAGATTTCACAAAACAGAGGGACTCCCTAAGAAGACCCTGGCATCCAGAGTCTGTTCCCATCAGAATCTATATTGTTCTGAACCACCGGGGTGTCTTGTCTGTCTCAGGAATTTGACAAATTCTGTTTGCCTTTGAAGGATATATTCTTTTCTACATCATTCAAAAACCACATGATCAACATATAGATATATATACGTTTCCTTCACTACAAAAAAATTCCCTTGTAACCCTTTGTAATTAATCCCTTTCCCTTTGAATCCCCCTGAATTCAGGCAATATTGATCAGCTTTCTGACACTAGTGTTTTGCCTTTTGTAGAAATCCATACAAGTGTATCATGCAGTATGTATTCTATTGACCTATGTATTCTCTGACTTTTTTACTTAGCATGATTCCTTTGAGTCCTTCATGCTAATAAGTATATTGTCAGTTCATTCCCTTTTGTTGGCTGAGTACTATTCCATTGCATAGATGTACCACCATAGGATCATTCTTCTACCAGTTCATAGACATTTGGAAACTGCAAAGAAAGCCAACTATGAGTATGCATGTTTTTGTGTAGACATGTTTTCTCAGGTCAGCATCTAGAATAGAAATTTAAATGAGTGATTATTCTAAGGGTTGTGCAAGTGCAGCCCTGGGACTGAATGCCTCCTTAAATTTTGCACTCTGGGTAGTTCTCTTGCCTCACCTAAGCCCAGCCCTGGTTTTCATTTCTTTAGGAATGGGATTATTGAGTCAATATCTAAAATTGGAACTGCCAAATCATGTGGCAAATGTAGGCTTAAAATTACAAGAAACTGTCAAACAACTTCCCAAAATAACTGTTTCATTTTACATTACCTCCAGCAGTGCACAAAAATTCCGGTTCCTCCAAATCCTCTCCCAACATTTGGTGTTTTCAGTCTCCTTATGTTAGTCATTCTGAGATGGTATAATGGTATGTCACTATGATTTTAATTTGGCATTTCTCTAATGATTAATGGGATTAAGCACTTTTTATGTGCTTCTTTGCAACTTGTCTTTTGACAAAATGATCAGTCGCTTGTTCATCTGTCTTTCTATAGCAGCTGTTTTTAAGTAGCAAAGTAGAATTGCAAAACAACTTTGAATATTTGTAAGTTAGGTCACAAAAAGAATGCAAAATGTTTTCAGTCTGTTAGACATTCATACAGCTAACATCATGCATCCAATCTTACACAAATACAGAAGATTATTTCATGAATCAAAGTAGCCCAAACCTAATAACCAAAGCTCTCCTAGCGGATCTCTTTTCCTATTATGACGTCTTGATATTCCTTCTGACATCAATTCCCTTACAAAATGTAATGTACAAACTAGATTTTTAAACATTGTTAAAGAATGACTAAAACTCTGCAAACTGAGTAGTTGAATTTACAGAAAGCTCTGGGAAGACAAGTGAAATGAAACACAGAGTAAGAGGATCAACTGAAAGAACAGGACTGTGGCTGCCTTAAGAAGTCAAACGGCTGAATATATGCGAAGCCACGTGGGAGACTTTTTGCCATTTTTAACGAATCCTAATTCAGGAAATATGCATACTCCAGAAGAGTTTGAAAAGTACTGTGATGATATTTTAAACACAGCTGCGTGGGGAGGCCAACTTGAGCTAAGAGCTCAGTCTCACATTTTACAAACACCAATAGAGATAATACAGGCAGATTCTCCTGCTACTGTAGTTGGCAAAGAATATTCCAAACAACCATTAATACTTGTGTATATGAGACATGCCTATGGATTAGGAGAACATTATAATTCTGTTGCACGGTGTGTAGCTACTGAAAATTGCAGCGAGTTTACAAAATGTTACACAGTTGTGTTTTAGTGCACTGTGCCAATCTGAGTATTGCTACCAATTGCTAAATTGTTCTAAATGCTACTGAAAACACAAGTACCTTAAGTCAATTTTAAGAATAAGCTTACTGCCAGGCTTTTTAGAAATAGGTCAGAGATAAACTTCAACCAGTGTCCTCTTATTGGTATTTTTGAAACTTAAAAATTGATGTGGAGAATATCACTTATAGACCAAGGTGGTACCCTGTTTACTGATACATTCTTATAATTTTTATTTATATTTCATCCTGGATATTTTGTTCTGTTTAAGGATACATTTTTAAATGTTTAGAAATTTCATCCCACTATTAAAATTTTCCAAAGAAAATTTCAGTGTCATTTTTCTAGAAGTGAAACGATTCATTCTCTGTCATTGATTACAAGTGGTATTGTGATGGAAAATTTAATCAGTGCTTATAAAATGAACTTGATTGCAGTAACCTTAGTGTTGATGGGATTAGTGGGGTGAGGTTTTTATATAGCCTGTCAGTGCACCTAGGAAGTTTGCTTTAATAATTAAGAATTTTAAAGTATTTATTCAGGTGGGACTCAGCTATTAAGTTTAAAGAAATGAGACAAATTCAAAGGTAAATAGATGGTCACTGTCAAATTTAAACCTCTAAAGATTAGAGATTTGCCTTTTATTTGTGTATAACTTTAACAAGACATAACAGAGAAAAAAAAAGTCCTGTCTGGTCTCTCTAACGTGTGGTTTACATAAAATCACCCAAACATACTTTGCTCCTCTGGCAACCCCAGGTTCTAGGTCACGATGGAGCTGATCTGGCTCCCATGTCCTCTCTGACCTCAGAATGTCCTTCCCTCTTCCTGGGCTCACATCTGTTCCAATCACACTGGCCTCCTCTTCCTGGGACATACCAGGTACGTCCCCACTGAGGGTCATCAGCCAGGGGGGATCCTCCACCTGAAAAGCTGTTCCCCGATGTCTGCGTGGCCACTCCTTCACCCCCTTTCTTCTCTTCAAGTTCTCCTTCTCCTCGGAGCCAGTTCTGATCCCCCAGCGTAAAACTGAAGCCCCCCAATTCTGGTCCTCCTACTGCATTCCCTGCTCCTTTCCAAGAGCCCTTGTCTCCTAAGATGCCACACCCTTCCTTCTGCGCTGTGGTCACTGTGAGGTGCCTTCATCACTGTAGAACAACGGGGACAGGGAGGTTGGTGGCTGCCTTTGTGGATGTGTCCCAGGACCTGGAGCACTGGAACACCTGCCCCTGGCTGGCACCCCGTCAGGAGTTCATTAACTGTGTGTGTGTGTGTGTGTGTGTGTGTGTGAACCACTGGCCAGGGTGTGGGCTGGGAGCAGGGAGCTTCACCCTAGGAGCTCATATTTCCCATGGAGATGTGGCTGAGCCCTTGGGACTGAATTAGGTCTCATTGAATGTGACAGGGGAAGAGAGTTGAAAAGACAAGGGGCTCTCAGGGGAGAGCAGGGCATAGCTCAGCTCCCGTCACCCACCATGTCAACAAACTGCCGTCCAGTTTACCTACATGAGAAACTTCCAGCAAAATCCATGGATCATCAGTTCTGGGAGATACGTCTTGAAAAAGGAGGACGGGGCTCCTGAGACAGAAGCAGGAAGACAGCAAGTTCAAAGCCACCCTCAGCAATTTAGCAAGGCCCTAAGCAACTTAGTGAGACGCTGTCTCAAAATAAAACATAAAAAGGGCTGAGGATGTGGTTCAGGGGTAAGCACCCCTGGGTTCAGTCCCTGGTGCCAAAAGAAGAAAATGGAGGACAGGGGAAAGGTCAGATATATCTGGGAAATGCTTCAGACCAGATTCCTTCTGAGCTACTCAGAGTCCCTCATGCAGCAGGACACCAGCTTGAATTCTGCTCTGGTGTTTCACAACACATGACCATGAGGTCCCATGTCCCTTTTCCCTTTTTACCCCTAAGCTCCACCGAGGTCCTGCTAAATTAGTGTTCTGAATCAGCACAGATTTGGGAAACGCTGACTTTGAAGATAAGGCTCAACTCCTGGCTGTTCAAGGGCCTTCTGGTCTCTTCCAGTCCCTCCAGGATAGTTTCAGACCTGCCCAGTGTTTCCTCCATCCCCTGCAATTCCCGTCTGCTCAGTGTCCTTCCCTCTGCACGCCTCGCCCCCCTTCCCCAACCTCCTTCCTGCTCCAGCTGAAGGCCCCCTCCCCAGCTGGCCCGAGTGCTGTGCTCTTCACCCCCACCCTGTGTCTGCAGGTCCTGGACCAGCTCCCCGCAGCAGGGGTGAAGTCAGCTCACTCTGCCTCTCCAGCCTGCCCCTCCTGCTGCTCCAGCTGACCCAGGATGAAGGGAGCCCAGCGGAAAAGACGGGCACAGCCCTGTGGCTGCAGAGGGGGAAGGGATGCCAGCTGGTCAGATCCCAGGTTCCAGAAGCCGGGCCTGGCTGCCTCCTTCTCTTACCCCTGGCCCTCCTTGGGTTGGTTTGATTTTTGGTACCAGGGGTTCAACCACTGAGCCACATCCCCAGCCCTTTTATTATTTTATTTATAGATAGGGTCTCATTCAGTTGCTAAGGCTAAGTTGCTGAGGCTGACCTTGAAATTGCAATCCTCCTGCCTCAGCCTCCCTGGTCGCTGGTATTACAGGCATGTACCCCTACACCTGTCCCTCCTTGGTATCTTTAAAATCTTTCTTTCTATGGATCTTTCTGCTCCCTCAAAACACTGAGGAGGCACCTTACTGACATGACTGGGTTTCCCCAGTGGATATCTAATATGTAGAGATAATTAACAAAATAGAAACTACAACCAGCTAACAAACATTTGGGGAACTCTTCTAACTTACTAGTAGTTATTGAAATGCAAATTAAACAGGGCTTCTCATGTGTATCAAGAACTGTAAAACTATTCCTATTACATGCTTAAATCTAGGAATAAATCTGGAGGATGAAAATAAAAATCTTGGAAATACATTCAAAAGTTATTCACAGTATTTTTGAAGGATTTTTTTTTAATTATGAAAAAAACCCACAAAGTAAAGTGCATAAAAATGGATGTGCAGATTAGCGATTTTTTGGTAATGGTGCTGGGGATCAAGCCCAGAGCCTATGTACACTAGGCCAGCACATACCACTGAGCTACAGCCCGGCTCCAGCTTCATGAATGGTTATAAAGCAAACCCAGCCATCCGAAATCACCACCATGTCAAACAACACAACACTGCCATCTCCCCAGGACTCTGTGTCCCCCGAAAACAAGCACCTCCCCCTCCCCTCTGAGATAACCACTTCCTCGTTTTTCCCACAGTTTGACCCCTCAGCGTGGCATCCACAAGCATGAAGGTGTGGGTTTGTCAGAGTCTGGGACTCACACATGTGTGATTGGTGTGTGTTATTTATTATTTTTTGTGGGGCTGGGGATGGGACCCAGGGCCTTGAGCTTGCTGGGCTAATGCTCTCCCCCTGAGCGGCATCCCTGGTCCCAGATTGGTGTCCCTGTCTCTGTCTCCTTTCATTCAACATTACAGCAGCCTGTTCCAGGGGTGCCATGCACAGGTGCATCTCTGAGGCTGAGGGAGGTGAGGGCAGAGTGGCCGAGTCACAGGATTGCACTAGACACGAGTATAAGCCCCAGCACTGGGCGCAGCCGAGGCGGGCACTAGCTCAGGTCCCGTCTTTGCCCTCCCTCCATGGGTGGACCCAGCTCCATTCCTGGAGCAGGATTCTCCCCACTCCCGTCCCAGCACCCACCAGCTTCCCTTCCTGCTCTCTGCGCTTCCTGCCACCAGCATGGGTGCCCTGGGCCCTGAGGACAGAGTGTAGGCATTTCATCCTCTCCTGTCCACACGGTGGCCCTGCTCCTGGGAGGGGCCTGAGGTTTTCTTCCAGGAACACTGAAAAGCTGTCCCAGGCTGAGCCCCCTCCGCCACCCACCCACCTCCCCAGCCTTCAAGAGGTCCTGGCTGTGAAGAGCATTCAGTGGGTGTCTGTGACCTGCATTAAAATACCCAGCCGTCTTCAGTCAGCATTTCAGAGAAAAAGGAACACTCAGGGTTTTCTGGGCATTTTTTCGAAGAAGTTGAGGGGAGAGAATGAAATTTGGAAAGTGGAGCCAGGTGAGCTGTCGGGGCCCAGGAGGTGTTGGGGGAGGGCCTGGGACAAGGGCAGAGGGGGACAGGGCGGGGCCTGGAGAAACAGCCTGGGTGACTAACCCCCTTCTCTTCTATGCTCTGTCCTTCCAAAAGTCACCTTTGTGTCCCCAGTCCTCAGTTGCAGTGTCTTGTGCCATTTTGAAAGTGGGTCTTTTTGTAACAGTCACATTGTGTCCAAAGTTACAAGAATGGTCCTAAAAATTCTTAAGGGCTCAGGAACAGGCTTCAGTAGGGAAGCTTAGCAGGAGAGATGGACAGGAAGAGAAGAGGCCTGTGATCAGGCCCTCATCACCCCTGGACAGGCAGGGCTGGGCTGGCATGGTTCACTGAACACTCACAGCCTGGGCTGTGGACAGAGAAGGGACCCTCTGCCCAGGTCTTTCTCCTTCTTGTAGGACAAGGCTGGACGATGAGGGAACAGGCAGATCATTGGCCTCAAGTGTCCAGGTTGGGTGCCAGCAGTTTATGAGGCCTCTGGGAGAGGCAAATGCCCAGCACCAGGCACCTGGGGCCTTGGGGCATCTGTAAGTCTGGCCCAGAGGATAGAGGTAATGGTCCCAGGGGAGCAAACATTCCCAGGAGGAGGAAGGACTCCAGCACCAGTTGGAGTGTGCTGGGGACCAGACTGAGCTCCAGTGCCATCTATGCCCAGTTCTGCTCCTGGCTCCCCGGGAGGCCTGGGAGATGACGGAGCCTGTTCACTGAGTTTTGGCCTTACCCCCAGGCTGCTTGGCTGTAGCTCGGTGCCCTGCGGCCTGGGCTCTCCTCCCTCTTGCGCACCCTCCTCCTAGCTGGGTCTGCCCTGGGTGGACACTGCTGCTCCCATCAGGCCTTGCTGCCAAGCCCCTCCCCTCAGCTCCTGGTGGTGAGGCCCGTCGTCCCCCCCAGCTCCCATCAGCCCTGTGGATGTTGAAGCAAACCTGGGAGGGCCTGTGGAGGGAGTTGGTTGATCCCTCAGCATCTCTGCTTGCTTCTATCCCTTGTGCTGAGACCCAGCCTTGTGGGACTCCCTGGGGTTGTGTGAAGATGGACCTGTGACGTGCCAGGCAGGCCACGGGATCAGTGACTTCCTCTTTGTCCTCCCCATCAGATGGGTATGCAGCTGGCATTTTTTAAAAGCAAGAAGGAGCTCATATTTGCCTTTTTTCTCTTTATCAATTTCAAGGTCATTGTCCTGGCCAGCCTCCCACCTCTTCAGGACACTCGGGGTCAGGGGAGGCTCAGCCTCCTCCAGCCCCCTCTGCTACATCTCCGTCAGGGGCAGAGACCTGGCCTCAGGGCTCCAAGCTACTCCCTTCCCTTCCCTTCCCTTCCCTGCAGCTCCCTCACCTCCTGGTGGTTCTGCTCCTGCCCTCTGCAGCCCCCTGCCTCCTCCTCCAGGACTCCCTCCTGCCTTATTTAGGTTTCACGGGGGCTGCTCTCCGGAGGCAATTGCCTCCTGTAGAGTAGCGCTCACACCCGGCACCCATGGGATTTCTGCTTCTGTCACTGTGCTCCACAGGCGTCGGCAAGCAGTCTGGGCTCATGACAGTTTGGAGTTGGTGGCCCTGATGGAGGACAGTCAGGAAATCCCTACCGGCAGTTTGGTCTTCAGCCACGAGGTGGCGATAGTGGGCAGGAGCGGCCAGCGGGTGGCACCCCAGGAGCGCAGGATTCTCTTTCTTTGGCTGGCGGTGTGCCCACAGGGGAAGATGAGAGTGGGTAAAGCCAGAGAACCTGGGAAAGGATGGCAGGTGGATAACTGGGGCGGCAGGTCAGATGCACCCACAGTGATTGGGAGCCAAGCCCCGGGGAACATGAGCCCAGAGGAGAAGCCTAGGCTGGGAACCTGTGTAGGAGATCTAAGTTCTTGATTAAAAAGAAAATCATTTGGGTCTGAAATTTGGACCCCCTGAGAAGTAATACAAGCCTGGGAGCAGAGCCACTGGGAAGTTGGGAGGAACAGTGGTACCTTCACCTTCTGGATGTGCCTTCACCTTCCTCATTGCTCTAAGGCTTATTTAAAAAAAAAAAAAAAAGTTTTTTTTCTCTCTTCTCCCTTCTCCCCTTCCTAACAAGATTAGGGAGACAGTGTTACCTTTCTTCCCCTAGTTAATTGCCCTTGAACACACCCACTACAGGAAGGAGATGCCTGCTGAGGATCTGGGAAGTGAATATCTCCTCAATTAAAAAGTGAATCCTAACACACCATCAGGGCACCCTGGGGTCACCCTACTAGAGCACACCTGGAATGTAACCCTTGAAGTTCCTTTAAAATCCTTCTGTTCCTTCTGATTTGGAGAATCGCAGACTTTGGGACAGGAGTCCCCTGTGTTTCTCCTTTGCTAGCAAAGCAATAAACCTTCTTTTGCCTTTTTCTCAAAACTGTGTCCTCATTATTAAATTGGCATTGGGGACAGGGACCGAGCTTTCGGTTACATGGGGACACTTGAGGACTGAGTGTCCATGTTCTGAAACTGAAGCTGATGGTTCTCAGAGGAGAGAGGGAGAGCCTCCTCCCGTGCTGCCCTCCAGACAGATTCTAAGACGTGGAGGTGGATTGCCTAGGGGAGCTGAGATGGGAGACAGGCATTTTCCTGGGACCGGAGACAACATCTGTCCCTGGAGAGGATTTTCAGTGGCCGACTTCGTGGAGCCTGCTTTAAAGGACTGAGAAGTGGCCCAAGTCAACAGCAAGCCCATTCCCCCCAGCTATGTCTGTGTCTCCTTTCCCATCACGTACTCAGCCTCCTGAGCTGGTTTCCTGTTCTGAAAAGTAGGGTGGTCACCTTGGGGCAGTGTGGAGACAGTCTGAGCTGCTGCAGGGCAGGGGATTAGACCCTGGAGGGCACTTCCTGCCTGGCTCTCACCTTTGACACTCACAGCTAAGCACCTGACTGCTGGGATTGGAAGCCTGGGTTCTTCCCCCTGCCCTGTGACCTCAGGCAAGTCACACAACCTCATTGTACCGCTGACTGTTCATGAGCCAATGGCAGAGACTTCATCAAGCTCTATGAGGACTAAATAAAATAAAATAATATAGGACTCAGCGCCTAACAGGAATGTCCAACATGTAGTGTCCATTTAAAACCTAATCCAACATTTATTATTTTGCTTTTCAGAAAATTAGTGGCATCAAGAAAAAGGCTGCCGTGTGCTCATGTACTCTCTGGCAGAAAACCCTGGTGGCAAAAATCGTGTAACACACGTGACTGAAATCCTAGCAGATGTTTGCAGAAAGAAATTGTCTCCTTACCTCTTTGTTTCCCATAGTCCCTGTCCTCTAGGGTGTCTTCAGTTATTTCTTACAATTAATAGTGGTTTGTCCCCAGGGTCCATGTATTGGAGACTTGGTCTTAAGGTGGTGTTGAGGTGGTATCCACTGTGGGAGGGCCTTAGGATATTGGGGTGCTGCCCTCAGAAGGGAACACTGGCCTCCTGGAGCGAAATCTCCTCAGAGTGAGGTGCTCTACAGCCCCATGCCTGACCTGAGTGGCTCTCTCTGGCTTCCTGTGAGATGTGACCATGTGATCACTTGCTCCCACATGTGTTCCCATCATTTCCTCTGTCAAGAGGTGCTCAGCTGAGAGGGGTCTCACCAGAACTGAGCCAGTGCCGTGCCCTGCCCTTGAACTTCCCCAAACTGAGAGCTAAACAAACCTTTGTAAAGATAGCCCCTCTCAGGTATTGTGTAACAGCAACAAATAGCTGACTACCGCAGGGAGGGGACTTTTGGATTCCTGACCCAGCTTAAGGTGTGAGTCAAGTGCTCACTTGCCTGTGAGGTTTTCTCAGGCTCTTCCCTTGAGCCCTTCCTGATCTCACAGTTAGGTTTTACCAGTCATCTGATGTGAGTTCTGTACTCATTATCACCCCGCTGGGAGGTAACCTTCCTGTGCGGTCAACTCATCTTTCCCTCACTTGTTCCCCGAGGGGATAATGAGAGTTTCCCATTCCCCACCCCCTGAGCCTTTGAGTATTTGAGTTTGCTGAAATAAATTGGCAATAGATAGATTAACAATATAAAAAACGAATTTATTGATCTCCATAGAGCATCACATTAAGGGGAGGTACTCACCTTTCACCCTAATAACACACGAGATTCAGAAACTTAGCTCCCCTTCCTCACAGTAAAGAGAGAAATGGGGGATATAGGTGACTAAAAGGTAAGAAAAGGAATTTTAGGGGCGATGAATGGGCCCTGAAGAACATAAAGGATCTCGGACCAACTTCTCTGGAATCTGGAAATGCTGTCATTTTTCAATCTCGTCCTCTATGATATAAATTCAATGACATTCCTTGGTTAATATTTAAGTAAGAAGGCTGAAGATCATAACACCCACCGTTCCCTTTTAGTGGGTATAACGGCTTGATTTAAACGTGTCCCCCACAGAGCTTATGTGTTAGGTAACATACCAATGTTCAGAGGTAGAAAGATCGGATTATGAGAGCTACGACCTCATCAGTGGATTAATCCATTTCACTAATCCATTTCATGGATTGATGATATGAATGGACTACTGAGTGGTGTGGCTGGAGGAAGCAGTTCACTGGGGGGCGATGCTGTCCTTGGGGATTCTTTCTTTTCCTCCCTGCTGTTCTGCTGCCATAAGCTGACAGCTGTCCTGCACCACACCTTTCCACCACAATGTTCTGTGTCATCTCAGAGCCAGAGCTGCAGATTCAGATGACTGTGGACTCAAATCCCTGCAACTGTGAGCCCCAGATAAGTTTTTCTCCTCTAAGTTGTTCTTGTCAGGTATTTTGGTCACACCAATGAAAAGCTGACTGACACGGTGGCAGGGTCTGTAAATACATAAAGAGAAGTCCCTTCCAGCATCTTCTGGTCCCCCAAAGGTGTTTAATGTAATCAGTATGTTAAGATGCCATAGTTGGGGTGCCACATTCTGAATCACACACTCCCCTGAGGGATCAGTCCATATTCACTGAGTACTGACTGAGCTGGGATTGACCAAAAAGCCTCCTTGGTGGACTTGTTATGATTGTGACACCACCATGTTTAATCATGACCCCTTCTGAGATCTGATAAAAGCTAGAAACCCCTTCCTACCAAACATTTGTACACCTAAACAGCAATTCAAAAACCATCTGAAAATGAGAGAGTTCTCTTAGAAGTAGAGTAGGCATTCAAAGCAGGAATAAAAAGCACTCAAAGGCAAAACCCCAGGTAATTATCAAGGATGGCATCAACAGTAGTAAGTCCTGAGATAGTTTGTATCTTTGATGCCATGTGGTACTTTACTTCTGTGGTCTTCTCCAACGTCCATAATAATCCCAATCTCTATTACCTAATTGAGGCGGTGCTTGTCAAATGGCTCCACTGTACACTCGTCCTTCTTCCCTCTTCCCACAAAGTACTCTTTGGAAGGACCTTGCAGGCAGCACACACTTAAGGAAAAGATGTTATGCTCCATCTCCTTAAGAATGGAAACTCTACTTGCATATTTTTTAATTCTACTGCATGGAAAACTTTTCTCTTTTACTCCTCATTCATCTATTTAGTCATTAATTTATATTAATGTGAGTTCACTATTTTTTTTTTAAATTTTAGGATATGATCCAATACTACTTGCTTTTTTTGCTCAAGGGTAGGAATTGAGAGTGAAACCCAAGTCCATGAGCCTAATTCTTTGGCCTCAGTTTGGGGACATGAGTGGACCTGAAGGGCACAAAGGGATCAGAAATTGCTCATCAACATCATTAGATATGATAGTGGTTAAAATGAAAACCATTAAAAGATATGTCTTTTGTTCCTAGAAATAGGAAAAAGTTGATAATTATGAAAGGAATTTATTATAGGTGTTTTGGGGGAACATTAATGTCCCCCACAAAAGATCATATTGTGAAAGCTTGGTGCCCTGCAGCAAGGTTTGGAAGTGAAGCTTTTATGCAGTGATTACATGATGAAAGTTGTAACCTCATCAGTGGATTAATCCAATTGTTGGATTAATGATTTTAATGAACTGCTGGGTGATAACGATAGGCCAGTGGGAAGTGGCAGGAGGAAGGAGGACACTGGGGGTGTGGCCTGAACTCTATTTTGTCCCTGCTGCACTTTCTCTCTCCCTCTCCCCTCCCTGACTCCCTTCCTCTCCCTTCCCTGCTCCTTTTCTAATTGCCATGAACTAAGCCACCATCCTCCACCACACCCGCTGCCATGCTGTTTCGCCTCTCTTCTCAGATCCAAAGTGGGCAGTTCCAGAATAAATCTCTAGAACCATGAGACCAAAGTACACTTTTCCTCCTTGTAGTTGTTCTTGAGGGTTGGATGGCTTTGACAATGGGTGGCAAGGTCCAGTGCAGGCTCTGAAGTCTGGGGGTGGAGAAGCAGTCCCTGCCTGATGGAGATGGTGACCTCTAGAGACAGTCATGCCAGGAAAGGGCAGCTCTTCAGCCAGGCCCTAAGCAGGAGGGAGTGGCCTTCTCCTCAGCATGGCACTGCTCTCATCTTTGATGGATGCTTTGACTGGAGAGGCCCTTGGGAAATACCTATGCCCCAAACAACAGAGGATCTACCTGCATTAAACCAACCCTTCAACACATGAAGAATCAAATAGACCACAACCCAATAATCCTGGATGACTTCAACATGCTCTTTCCATCACTAGACAGATCATCCAGACAAAAACTAAATAAAGAAGCCACAGAATTAAAAAAATACAATTAATAATTTAGACTTAACACATATAGAATATATCTTCCATCAGTGACTGGATACATTGACTTCTCAGCAGCACATGGAACATTTTCAAAAATAGACCATATTTTAGAACACAAAGAAACTCTTAGAAAACACAAAAATAATAGCAATAGTATCCTGCATTTTATCAGATCATAATGGAATGACATTAGAAATAAATGATAAGACAAAAAATAGAAATGACTCTAAATAATTCACTATTGAGTGATGAATGGATAGAAGATAAAATTAAAAAAATACTTAGAGGTAAATGAGAATAATGATATAACATGTTAAAATCTCTGGGACATTATAAAGGCAGTACTAGGAGGAAAATTCATAGCATTGAGCTCATACATTAAAAAAAACCCAGAAAGATACCAAATAAATAATCTAACTTTACATCTCAAGATCCTAGAAAAAGAAGAATAAATCAACATCAAAATCAGCATTAGAGGAGCTGGGGTTGTGGCTCAGCATTAGAGTACTCACTTAGCATGTGCAAGGCCCTGGGATCAATCCTAGCATAATATAAAAATAAATAAATAATTTTTTAAAAATACTAAGAATTAAAAAAAAATCAGCAGTAGACAGAAAATAGTTAAAATCACACTGGAAATCAATGAAATTGAGATTTTAAAAAAACAATTCAAAAAAATCAATGAATCAAAAGTTGTTTTTTTGAAAAAATAAACTCTTAGCCAAGTTAACCAAGAGAAAGAGAAATTCAAATTATTAAAATCCATGATGAAAATGGAAATATCACCATAGACACTACTGAAGTACAGAGGATAATCAGAAACTATTTGGAAAATCTATACTACAATAAGCTAGAAAATCTTCAAGACATCAATAAATTCTTAGAGACATATGACCTATCCAAATTGAACCAGGAGGACATAGAAAATTTAAACAGATCAATTTCAAGTAATGAGATTGAAGAAGCCTTTAAAAGCATACCAACAAAGAGAAGCCCAGGTCTAAATGAGTTCTCAGCCAAGGTCTTCCAGACCTTTAAATAAGAACTAATATCAATCTTCCTCAAATTATTCCATGAAATAGAAAAGGAGCGAACTCTTCAAACTTATTCTATGAAGTCAATATCACCCCAATACCAAAGCCAAACAAAGACACATCAAGGAAAGAAAATTTCAAACCAACATCCCTGATGAACACAGATGCAAAAATTCTAAATAAAATACTGTCAATTCACATACAAAAACACAATAAAAAGATAATGCACCATGACTAAGTGGGTTTCACCCCAGAAATGCAAGTTTAGTTCAATATGCAGAAAACAATAAATGTAATTCATCACATAAATATACTTAAAGACAAGAATCACATATTTATCTCAATAGATAAAATGCAGAAAAAGCATTTGACAAAATACAGCATCCATTCATAATTAAAACACTAGAAGAAATAAGAATAAAAGGATCAAATCTCAACATTGTAAAAGTTATATTCATCAAACCCAAGGCAACATCATTCTAAGGGAGAAAACTTGAAAGCATTTCTTCAAAAAACAGGAACAAGACAGTTATACCCACTTTTACCATTTCTATTCAACACAATCCTCAAATCTCTGGCCAGAGCAATTGGGCAAAATAATGAAATTAAAGGGATACAAATAGGAAAAGAAAAGGTAAAACTATCTCTGTTTTCCAAGACATGATTCTTTATTTAGAAGACCCCCCCCCAAAAAAAAACTCTATCAGAAAACTTCTGGACCTCATTAATGAATTCAACAAATAACAGGATACAAAATAAGGCTCCTAAATCAATGGTGTTCCCTCACTCCAATGACAAATCAGTTGAAAGAGAAATTAGGAAAATCATCCATCACAAGAGCCTCAAAAAAAAAAAAATCCACAAACCCCCCACTTGAGATTCAATCTAACAAAAAAGGTTAAAGATCTTACAATGAAAACTACAGAACACTAAAGAAGGAAATTGAGAGGGTCCAAGATGGGGGGCTAGAGGGAGGCTGCGTTTCATGTCGCTCTGGGACCTGGGATTCAAGTAGTGGGAATACTGTTTCTCTGCGAGTGATCAGAGGACCCCCAACTGCTGTTCCAGTGCAGGAATCATGGCTGCTGTGCTACGCAAGTCTCCAGGCCTCTGTGTCAGCTCAGGACTTCCAGCCATTGGTCCACACAGGTCCTCTGGGTGACTGAGCAGGACCATCAGCATTAGCAAATGCGCAAGACTCTTGGCCGCCCACCCACACAGGAATCCCAGCCGCCCTTTTATGCAGGACACCCAGCCACAGATCACATGCAGGATCTCTGCCCACCGCTCCTGTGTGGACCCCCCATCTACCAAATGGGGCTCCTCCTGTTGCCTCCATCTTGGGGCACTGCAACCACTGCCACAGTTCCCTATACAAGGTAGCTTGCACCTGGGGACACTGCACTGGCTCTGGAGATAGCAGCCAGCCACAATACTGCAGGCCAGAGAGCTGCATCTCTGAACCCACCAATCAATGCCACTGCCCAGCCCCACCTGACTGGACTCCTCATCACTGAAAGCAGCCACCTCCATCTTGGGATACTTTCATTGCCATATTTGCTTGGGGGAAACTCCCAACTTGGAACACCAGGTTGGATTTAGAAGCAATACCAAGGTACTGAAAGTCTCCAACTGCCCCCCTCCCTGGCAGCTGCTAACCTGGCACATTGCCTGTGGCTATGCCCAGTCCATAGCTCACAAAACCAGGTCACAAAGATGGGTCCTGAACAGCCCAATATAAAACAGCTCTCCATGAGAGGTGTGCAGCACCAAGCGCACAGCCCACAAGACCTCCAGGGAGAAAGGTTCCTGACTGGGAAGCAGAAAGGGAGGGGGTGAGTGAGATACAGTTTAGAGATTAAATTAATGATCAGGAATTGTGAGGCCTACAGGAGATATAAGGAGATAAGACCAGGCACCTACATCACAAGGGCAGGCCCCAAAGGAGATCCTTGGGGTGCAGTCTCCCATTGGGGACCAGCAGGTGCTATACCCCACCACCAGGAGATACACCCCCAAGACCAACCCTCACACCGTAATAACCTTCACCATCCTGAGGGTGGAGATACCAGCAAACAATAGAGAGTCCCACCTGTTGGATGAGAAGGGAAGCAGGAAAGATACTGATCTCCAAAAAACCCAATCCTCCTATCTTCCTTTGAATTTTTTTTCCCTCTCTTTCTCTTCTCCTGCTCTCACATCCCCAACATTAGTGAAACCAAGTACTTTTCACAAATTAGGCTATTGAGGACTGGGATGTCTGAATAGTATATTGCAGTGGTGTTGTATATTCTTTTATCTTCTATTATTATAGTTTTATTTCTCCTAATATTGATGTCTGTTTGTTGTACTCTACTGTTTTCCCACTTACTTCCCCAAATCACTTTCTCTCTCTACTCCTGCTACTAACCAACTTCTTTAAATTCTTCTTTCATGCTTTCCAAGATCTAATAACTCTATATCCTTACCTCCTACCCCCTCAACATCTCATCCTACTCCTCACCTCAGTTCTCTATCCACAATCAGAAACTGTACACCCTTTCACAAACCTACTGTTCATATTGTAGATAATAATTGAACTCACCATTATTTGTGTATTGTTACAAAATTATAAACGTCTTAAGAGCAGCTATTTGGGTTAAGGTTGTATATTGTTTGTATTGGGATCTGTAAACATTGTTCTCCCCATTAAAGGAGAGGTATTGGAAACTTGCAAAGACACTATAAGCCTATAGGATAAAAACTATAAAGCCTTAGATCCACAGAGCTAGAAGTGAAGACACACAAACAACATGAAAAAAAAAAAAACAAGGGAAGAAAATGCCCCCAACAAACCAATACTACATTATTAGAATCCATGGCCAGCACAGCAGAAGAAATGACAGAGAAAGAGTTCAGGATGTACATAATTAAAATCTTCTGTGAATTAAAGGATGATAGAAGAGACCAAATACAGGCAGCAAAGGATCATTTTGATAAAGGGCTACATAAGCAAATACAGGAAGCAAAAGATGACTTTAATAAGGAGATAAAGGGTCTGAAAAAAAAAACCAAACAGAAATTCTTGAAATGAAAAAAACAATAAACAAAATTAAAAGCTCAATAGAAAGCATCACCAACATATGAGATCACTTGGTAGACAGGATTTCAGACAACGAAGACGAAGTATATAATCTTGTAAAGAATGTTGACCACACAGTGAAGATGGTAAGAAACCATGAGCAGAACATTCAAGAATTATGGGATAATATAAAAAGGCCAAATTTAAGAATTATTGGCATAGAGGAAGGCATACAGTTATAAACCAAAGGAATGAACAAACTATTTAATAAAATAATATCAGAAAATTTTCCAAAGATGAAGAATTAATTGGAAAATCAAATACAAGAATCTTACAGGACGCCAAATGTACAAAATCACAACAGATTCACACCAAAGTACATTATAATGAAAATGCCTAACACACAGAATAAGGAGAGAATTTTAAAAGCCATGTGAGAAAGGAATTAGATTATATATAGGGGGAAAATAATTAGGATCTCTCCAGTTTTTTCAACCTAGACCCTGAAAGCTAGAAGATCCTGGAAAAACATATAGCAAGCTCTGAAGAAAATGGATGCCAACCAAGAATCTTATATCCAGCAAAAATAAGCTTTAGATTTGATGATGAAATAAAAACCTTTCATGATAAATAAAAGTTAAAAGAATTTACAACTAGAAAGCCTACACTATAGAAGATCCTCAGCAAATGAGGAAAAAATGAAACACAACAATGAAATATTGTTCAAGAAATGAAAAACACAATCAGCAAAGGGAGGTATTACACTAAAGGAAATACCAATCAAAGAAGAAACCAAGTCAAATTAAATACCAAAAATAAACAAATAAGACCAGGAATAAAAATCATGTCTCAATAATAACCCTGAATGTTAATGGCTTAAATTCACCAATCAAAATACATAGACTAACAAATTAACATCCATGATGAAAAATGAAATATCATGATGACACTACAGAAATACAGAAGATAATTAGAAATTATTTTGAAAATTTGTAATCCAATAAAATAGATAATATCAAAGGCATTGACAAATTTCTAGTGATATGATTTTCCAAAACTTAATCAGGATGATGTACACAAGTTAAACAGATCAATTTCAAGCAATTAAATAGAAGACACCATCAGAAGCCTACCAACCAAGAAAAGCCCAGGACCAGATGGATACACAGCTGGGTTCTACAAGACCTTCAAAGAAGAACTAATACCAATACTTCTCAAATTATTTCATGAAGTAAAAAAAGAAGGAGCACTTCCAAACTCATTCTATGAGGCCTGATTCCAAAACCAGGCAAGAGACATCAAAGAAAGAAAACTTCAGACCAATATCTCTAGTGAACATAGATACAAAAATTCTCAGTAAAATTCTGGAAAATCGAATACAATACAATACTATTTAAAAAACAGTGCACCATAATATAGTGGGGTTCATCCCAGGGATGCAAGGTTGGTTCAACATATGTAAATCAATAAATGTAATTCATCACATCAATAAACTTAAATATCAGAGTCATATGATTATCTGAATATATGCAGAAAAAGCAATAGACAAAATATAGCACATCTTCATGTTCAAAACACTAGAAAAATTAGGAATAACAGGAACATATCTCAACATCACAAGAGCTATCCATGCTAAGCCCCAGGCCAACATCATTCAAAACGGAGAAAAATTTAAAGCATTCCATCTAAAAACTGGAACAAGACAGGGATGCCCTCTTTCATCACTTCTATTTAACATAGTTCTTTTTTAATATTTATTTTTTTTAGATGTAGTTGGACATAATACCTTTATTTTATTTTATTTTTTTACATGGTGCTGAATATCAAACCCAGGGCTTCACATGTGCTAGACAAGTGCTCTACCACTGAGCCACAACCCCAGCCCAATTTAACATAGTTCTTGAAACGCTAGCCAGAGCAATTAGACAGAGAAAAGAAATTAAAGGGATACAGATAGGAAAAGAAGTGCTCAAATTATCACTATTTGCCAATGATATGATTCTATACCTAGAAGATCCAAAAAAATTCCACCAGAAAACTTCTAGAACTAATAAATGAATTCAGCAAAGTAGCAGGATATAAAATCAACACCCACAAATCAAAGGCATTCCTGTACACCAGTGATGAATTCTCTGAAAGAAAAACTAGGAAAATTACTCCATTTACAATAGCCTCAAAAATATAAAATATTTGAGAATCAACTTAATGAAAGAGGTGAAAACCTTTACAATGAAAAGTACAGAATGCTTAAAAAAAGAAATTAAAGAAGATCTTAGAAGATGTAAAGATCTCCCTTGTTCTTGGATAGGCAGAATTAATATTGTCAAAATGACCACACTACCAAAAGAATTAAACATATTTAATGCAATTCCAATTAAATCCCAATGACACTCCTCATAGAAATAGAAAAAGTGGTCATGAAATTCATATGGAAAAATAAGACCCAAAATAGCTAAAGCAATCCTTAGCAAGAAGATTGAAGTAGGTGGCATCACTATACCAGATGATAATCTATATTACAGAGCAATAGTAACAAAAACACCATGGTATTGGCATCAAAACAGACTTGTAGACCAATGGTTCAGAATAGGGAACACAGAGACAAACCCACATAAATACAGTTATCTCATATTAGACAAAGGCATCAAAAACATATATGGAAGGAAGGATAACCTCTTCAACAAATGGTGCTGAAAAAACTGGAAAATGAAATTAAGCCCTTATCTCTCACCATGCACAAAACTCAACTCAAAATTAACCAGAGACTCTTTGCCTAATAGAAGAAAAAGTAGGCCCAAATCTTCATCATGTCAGATTAAGCCCCTACTTCCTTAATAAGACTCCTATAGTGTAGAAAATAAAATAAAAAAATCAATAAATGGGATGGATACAAACTAAAAAGCTTCTTCTCAGCAAAAGAAACAATCAGTGAGGTGAACAGAGAGTCTATGGAATGGGGGCAAATTTTTACCACATGCACATCAGATAGAGCACTAATCTCTACGATATATAAAGAACTCAAAAATCGTAACACACACAATAAAACAGATAATCCAATCAATAAATGGGCCAAGGAACTGAACAGAAACTTCTCAGAAGATGATATACAATCACTCAACAAATACATGAAAAAATGTGCATCAACACTAGCAATTAGAGAAATACAAATTATATGAATATTATTGATTATCTAATAACTTGCATTTCAGTCCGCATGACTTCTTTACCATTTGTTATAGTCAAGGGACTTACAGACAAATTCTCATTTTTTGTTTACCTGACATCTGTTAATTTCTCCCTTTTCTTCTCTTCCTTTCTTTTCTCTCTCTCTCTCTCTCTCTCTCTCTCTCTCTCTCTCTCTCTCTCTCTCTCTCCCTCCCTCCCTCCCTCCCTCCCTCCCTCCCTCTCTCTTCCAGTTCCATAAATGGAGATCAGGGGGTCTCTTCTACCACTAAGCTAAATCCCCAGCCTGTTTTTTGGCGTTGAGACAAGGTGCCCCTGAGTTGCCTGGGTTAATCTCAGATTTGCAGTTCTCCTCTCTCAGCCTCTAGAGTAGCTGAAATTTACAGGCACTCACCACTATACCTGACTCTCATTCATTATTCAAAGGATACTTTTGCAAGATAGGAAATGATTTGTTGTAAAGTATTTCATTTTATCAACACTTTGAATTTATCATTCCAGAAACTTCTGACACCCCTGAAGTCTAATTTTAATGTTACCAGGGGATCCCCATATATACTATGGTGTCACCTCTTTCTGCTTTGAAGATTCTCTTTTTGATTTTTTCTTATGACAATTTGATTTGGTTTAAATTTCTTGGGGTTAATACCATGTAGAGTTCATTGACTTCTTGATTGTGTACATTTTTTAGAACAACTATTTGGGACAAGGGGTGCCCACTTCATATACATTTAGAGTGACAATTTGGCACTCACAGTGCATTTGTGAAAGCTCTGAAATCCATGTCAGAGGTTGTGACACCCCAATGTAGCCCAAGAACAAGAAGGGCTATGTTGAGAGGAAAGGTTCACACCAGGCACAAGCTCACCTACAGAGTTGGAGGTAGACCTGGACACAGCCCTGGTTGGCCTTGGCCTTGGCACCAGACCCATCTGCCAAGAGGCTCTGTAAGACAGTGAACCTGAGGTAGTCCTGTAACGTAGAATTACTCTCAGCCAAAGTTAATCCCACTGTGGGAATAGACGTGGCCCTGAAACACAGGGCATTCCCTCCCAGCTGTGTTAAGAGAGTGCTCCTGCTCAGACAGGACCGTGCCGAGAGCCATCAAGGACTATCTGTGGACCAAACCGGCATGGAAGCCCGTTGACTAGGAAACTCTGGTATTAGGGAACTTCCAGTGGCAATCCCACTGGTCAGATCACCCAGATACATGTGAGTCCTACTCAGCTCTGCCAGGTCCCACACAGCACCAGAGATGGGGTGGCCTGCTGTAGCCACACAGCCCCTCTGAGATACGTGTGACCTGCCAAGATGCCAATCAACCCACTGACTGCAAGACACCATGAAGAAAGACTCCCCACTTAGACCTTATCCCTGCTTTTGAAGTACCTCCTTAAATAAACCACGGGAGCCATTTTCTACCTGTCCAGCTCCAGTTCCTGTGTGGGCTGGACCTATCAGGGGCTCTACATTTAAAACTATTTTTCTGACTTTATCTTTTATTTCTCCACTAATTATCTCAGACTTTAATTTTCTCAGGTGGCTGATCCCTTCCTGAACAGAAAAAATTACCCTGGCGAGGTGCTGGCCACCTCGAGATGGGAACCTGTTTAGCAATATGCCTGTCTGTCCCCTGTAGATAGTCCTTCCAAGCCACTCAGGGTCAAATTCTGAAGCAGCCCAACACAGTTCCAACCCTCTCAGCTGCATCTGTGTATGCAGTAATGAAGGAGAGCTAAGGGCATCCACAAACACTGAGGAGCTCCCCTCCAGGGTATGTGCCCTAAGGGTCAATAAAGGAAGGCACTTAAGTTGAAACAAAATGACACAAACAACATTAGAACATAGGAAAGTATAAGTCTCACTGCTAAAGCTAAGTACTGTTGTGGTGTGAACTGATGAATACAACCAATAAGAGTGTAAGCTATAGGTTGTAGAGTAGTAAAAAATATAGATTATAGACATAAGATTTTGATAAGTGAGATAAGACAATTATAAAGCCAAAACTGTCACAGACAGGCCTAAGACACCATTTTGCTGCCTTCTATAAAACACTGTTACGAGAGCTGTTTCTGAGAAACTGAAATAAAAGCTGTTTTCTTATTTTAAAAAATTGTCTTTCTGTACCTTGTACCCCATAAATTGTACCCTACTCAGGATGCAGTGGTGATTGTGAGGAGCTACATCCCGCATTTGAATACCCTGTGGGTCTCTGTAACTTTGAAGTAAATTCTTTCCTTCCCGACCACAGCCCAAGCTTAGGATCAACTGTCTAGCACCTGTTTGAACCCAGGATTGTGGTCAACTGAACTGTAAATCTAACACTATTTTAGCTTCCGTTTATCACTTGCTTGCTGACTAGAAAATTCCAGTACTGCCTAGAGCTCACAGGTCCCACTTATTAATGTTTTAATTTCTGTGATTGGCTAGCTTACATGACAACAAGCAAGTCACTGAGTTGTGGGTTTTGTGCTTATATACTCTTTGGATGGACCAAGAAGCTGTGTCCTCCCTATTGTTAATTTTTGTAATTGTATAACATAAAACAATGTAAAGTGTGACATTGATGGAGTCAAATTTGTGAAGGAAGACAAGAAAAAGTATAGAGTATAAGGAGCAGCGGAAAAGCTATGTAAATTCAATAAGTCAAACAACTGTTTACCTGTCCAAGATTTTATTAGTGGGACTGCAGCAGCCAGTCACAGAAGAGAAAGGGGGGAGAGAGAGAGAGAGAGAGAGAGAGAGAGAGAGAGAGAGAGAGAGAGCAGGTGTTGATACTTAGGGGCTCAATGCAGAGTTTGGGGGAGCAGGGGGGAGTGGGCTGTTACTTCTTTATTGGCTGAGAGTCCATCTCTGGGCAAGACAGGGTATGACTCTCCTAGGGGTTCAAGGTCACAGTTCACGCCATTTCAGGGATTGGAGGTGATGGTTCAAGCCACTTATGTGCTAGATCGCACCATTCAGTGCATCCTGGACCTGAATCCCTGGAAGAGAAGCACTCTGGGCACCATCTTTACCAACATTTCTTCCTTTTTTGTTTTGGTTTTGGGGCTCCTACTAATTCTGGCTACTTCCTGCTGAGTAGGGCTGTCATTTAGAGGGAGGGAGGTCAGTTGGTTGGAGAAGGAGGGCCAGGAGGCCCAATATTCATGCGCTGAAGGCATAGATTTCCTCGGGGAGAAGTCCATAAATGTGTCCTGGAACCACAAATTGTTGGGTACAATGAGCCATTAATTGGGGTGGCTGTCCTCCTGTAGGGCTTGTAAGAACTACATGCATCAGAGGGTAACAGGTGTCATCTCTGCTAGGAGGAGTATCAGAGGTACAGCACAAGCCACAAACCTGCAGCTATGAAAAGGAACAAAAGAGACAGCATTAATTTCTGGCATGTCGTCCAGTCTGTAGTGCTGGTAGAAAAAAGGCCTATGCCCAGGAGAAGACAGGTTAGGACATATAAAGCTAGAAACCAAGGGCTTATTTCTTTGGCATGGTGGGGTAGAGATGGCTCTTCATTAGAGTTGTCATTTGGTATCTTCCTCTTTCAGCACTTGGTGGAGGTTTCTCAGGATGAGTGGACTTGAGTTTCATCCAGCTCATTGGCAAATAGCTGGTAATCCCTGAGGAGGAACTGTTTGAGTGTTTGGTTAGATATTTTGTTAATTTGTTCTTGAAGGAATTTTAAAATACAAGGAAGGAAGGTGCAGGATGACAAGACCCCAACTAGAGGTCCCAGCATCGGGAGAATCCAGGGATGAGGGGGTTGGCGAAGAGGTCCCAAAAGGATTGTTGTGACAATTACAGCTTTCTTTTTTTTTCTAGTTGACCTGTAGTTGTTTAATCTTATCTTTCACTATACCTGACTGATTAACATAAAAACAACATTCTTCCTGTAAGAACAGGCAGAAGCCTCCATTTTCTGCTGTGAGTAGATCTAAGCCTCGGCGGTTTTGTAAGACTACTGCTGCCAGAGAATCTAATTGATTTAGGAGGATAAGCATGGACTTGGCCACCTGTTGGAGGTCATCTATGAATGATTTGGACAATTGATCACAGTATGTGAGGGAGGTAGCCAAACCCGCTGTACCCATTGCCAAACCTGCTCTAATTCCTAAAGTAGCGAGGAGAGGTATGAATTGGATTGCCCACTTGGGTCTTATGTGTGTCATGAGAGGGATTGGTATTTCTGTACCTCCTGGAACTCTGTCTACATAGGGAAACAAGAGGACAAGAGTACATGTGCCTGTCCAGTCAGGGGGCAGACAGCAGTATACGGTTGTCCCACATAAAAGTGATGCCTTGGAGACTGGTGGGAAGTGGGCCTTATTACATTTTGATACAGAGATTGTTTGTTGACATTGCTTCTCAGATAACTTTCCTACAGGTACATTCTCCAGTGACTGAAAACATAATGGAGCAGTGGGTAGAGAGGGACCCCTGAGAGTTTGGCTATGGTGTCTTGAATTGAAGAGTTCTCCTAGTGTAGCCCAAGAACTATTTATTGGGTTTGCTATTAATTTTGGGGATTCAGTTCTAGCCTTTAATCACAACCAACATCCCTGTACATAGTTTGTATTATTAGTAGCCTTTAACAGATTGAGAGAGGTATTGACAAGTTTAAGAGAGAGAAGAGGATCTTTCACTGGTTTTGCCTCAACCAAATCAGGCAGCCAATTGGGTTTATCAATCAGCCTCTTCCAGCAGTTCTTCCTGTTGAGTGTCCATCCACTTGGGCATAGTGTGGGGGGAGCCAGGCCCTGGTTTTTACCAATGGTCATTCAGTATCTATTGTTATTGTGCTCACAGGCCAGGGGATCACCATGGTAACATTGCTTTGGAGGGGTTTTTATTGAAGAATTTAATTATTTCATTGAAGAAAGAAATTTTCATTGAAGAACTTTGTTGAAGAATTCCTAGGAGGAGTTTGGCTACAGTTCGTGGGACAGGGTGGTACAGGGTTTGGCTTTCCCTGCACTATGCTTTCAAAGAGAGTTAGCAGGTATAAAGTCAGTAGACATAAGTCCAAAAAGGGTGTGGTTGTACTGTGTTGCTGTGGGTTCCTAGATCCTATTGGGAGGCCCATTCTTAATGTGTGTTCTTCTCTGGAATGGGAGGGAGGGTTGTGCATGACTGTGAAAAACAGAGCTTGAGAGGGTTATCTGGGGATATCTCACAGGTAAATCTGGGTGATTGTGGGGGTCCTGTGGTGGGATTGTCTTCTGGAGGGTGTGCCACCAGTTTTAACCTAGAAATATGAATCCAGGGGCTTAGTTTCTTTCTTTCCTATTGGAGTTTGCAGCATTGAGTATGCACAGGACTACCTGTAATGGCCTTTCCCATTTTGGGGTTAGAGGTGATCTTTCCCTGGGGAAGAAAAGTAGACCCATTCACTTGGTTTGAGGGGAAAGGAGGCAGCTGAGTTCTCTGGATCCAGAAGCAACAAATCTTGTTGCTTCCTTAGCTCAGAGCACATAAGGAAGAGGAGGGGAAGAGCACATTGGTCAGGGAGGGGCCAAGGCTCTGGTGAGGCTCCCAGGGGGGAGAAGAGGAGGACCATATATTATCTTGAAGGGGGAGGGATGGCATTTTTGGTAAAGCCCTCAGGCCTAGTAGGGGAAGAGGGAGGAGTCTAAGCCAATCTAAATGAGTCTCTAAAGACAGCTTTGTTGTGATGTCTTTCATTGTGTGGTTGGCTTGCTCAACCTTACCTGTGGATTGGGGGCAATAGGGACAATGAAAGTGCCATGGAATGGACAATGTCTTTGCCATGTTCTGGGTTACTTGGGATGTGTCAGGCCCATTGTCAGATTAGATCAAAGTGAGCATCCCAAACCAAGTGATTACTTCTGTCAGGAGGATGTTGGCCACCATGGTAGCTCGCTTATTTGATGTGGGGAAGGCCTCTACCCAACCCGAGAATGTGTCTATTAAAACTAGTATGTATTTGAAGTTTTTTACTCTGGGCATATTGGAATTTGATTTGTCAATCTGCCCCAGGAATATGGCCCCTAGCCTGATGAGAAGGGAAGGTTCCAGGTTTAAAGATGTATTGGGATTCACTCTTTTGCATATCTGGCATGAGGCTGTGCTGTATCACTTCTTTATCCTGGAGCATCAGAGTAAAGACAGAGTGGAGAAAGACTTTGAGAGTCTGTGGACTGGTGTGGAAAATGGAGTGGAGGTAAGTAAAGAGGGCGTGTTTTGGTGGGTCTCCGTTATTGGGTAATGTTGGAGAGCACATGGCAATGAAAGATGCGATGGGATCTGAAAGGGCGGCTGACCTGGCTACCTGATCTCCTTTCGAATTCCCCTGTGTGATGGGAGACCAGTCATTTTGGTGTGATCTGAAATGGACAACTCCAAGTTTTTGGGAGAGCTGGGAGGCTGGTAGCTGGATGATGAATGTAGAGTTGGTTATAGAGGTGCCCTTTGAGTTCAGGAGACCTCTCTCCTTCCAAATTGCTGTATGAGATAAGAGAATGTGGAACACATATTTGGAGTCAGTGTAAAGGGTAAAATTTTTCTCCGCTGACAATTCACAGGCTCGAGTTGCAGCTACCAGCTCAGCATGTTGGTTGGTGGTATTTGCAGGCAGGGGATTGGCTTCTATTACTTGTGATAGGGACACTATGGCATATCCAGCTTTTCTGATCCCCTCATGCATAAAGGAGCTTCCAGTGAACCAGGTGTAATCAGATTGGTCTAGAGGTCCCTCAGTGATATTAGTTGGGCATGGGAGGAAGTTTTCTATAATTTCCCTACATTTATGTATTGGGGACTGTGTTAGACCTTGAGCCTGAGTGGGTAACAGAGTTGCCGGGTTGAGAGGGACACAGGTTTGGAAGGACACAGAGGAGTCCTAGAGGAAAGAGACCAAGAGAGATAATTCAACAGGGAGGGAGGGTTTGAATCCTTTGTACGTTAACAAGTCCTTGAGGTGATGAGGAGAGGTGACAGTGATTTGAGCTCCAAAGGTAAGCTTTTGTGATTCTTTTAATAAAATATAGGAGGCCGCTTTGGTGTGGAGACAAGGAGCTTATCCCCTGACAGTTGGATCTGTTTTTAGAGGTATGCCACTGGAGGGAAGGCAGGCCCATACTTTGTCCCAGCACCCCCAAGCCTTTGTTTTCTTGGACATAGAGAGTAAAAGGCCTATTCACATCTGGCAGGTGGAGAGCTGGTGCTTGTAAGAGGGCCTTCTGGAGGGTTCTGAAATATAATGCAGCTGAAAGTAACAAGGGTTCATGCTTGTTTCCTTTTGCTAGGTCATATAATGGTCTGGCAAGTAATGAGTAATTTGGTACCCATGCCCTAAAACAGCCTGCCACACCCAGAAATGAGAGAATTTCCTCTTTAATTTTTGGTACTGGGAGGCTTTCAATAAGGCCTTTTCTATCGGTTGTGATAGCTTTCTTCCCTTGGGAAATGTGGAACCCTAAGTAAACAACCTCAGAGAGAGACAGCTGCACCTTTTGCAAAGAAACCCTATATCTTTAGTGATCAAGAATGTTCAGGAGGGTGGCTGTGTTAGACTTAGAGGTTTCTGATGAGGGCTTACAGAGAGGAGGTCCTCAATATATTGTAAGAGGGTTGAGTCTGGGCATAGAGGAAAAAAATCCTTGAGATCTCCAGCAAACACTGTGGGAGGCCATCCTCACACATGATTTGAGTTACGTCCCTGGCTGGGCGAGAGGCACTTAGATACATATTTGTGTCCAGAGCTTTCCCCACCCTTCTCAGGTCCGAGGGCTTGTCTGTGTGGAGGCATGTATGGCCACTGCCCTGAAGACCCAATCATCATCCCTGACCTTGGGACACTGCCCCCCTTAAACTTCATTGGATGGGATTTTTGCCCCAATTTTTGTTCCCCAATAAATGCCACTCCCTGGCGTGTTCTCTCTCTCTCTCTGTCTCTCTCTCTCTCTCTCTGTCTCTCTCTCTCTCTCCTCTTCAGTAAACCTCGCTACTCTAATAGGTAGCTTGAGGCTGTAGGTAGGAGAAGCTGCCCTGGAGCTGGTTTAAAGATAATTAGAGTCTGTCTCTTTAATTCAAACTCCCTTTGGATTTCTCACATAGCTAACCTTCATTTATGAAGCCTGTGCTGGCTGCGGGCTAAAGAGGACTTGTCCAAAAATATGTGTGCTGTCTCAAAACCCCTGGGTAGGAAAGTCCAGGTTAACTGTCAGGAATGTCTAGTTTCTGGATCCGTTCAGGTGAAGGCAAATATGTCTTGGGAAGAGACGGAGAGTGGAATCAAAAAGAAGGCATCTTTAAGATCAATAACTGAAAAACAGGTGGAGTTTGCAGGAATAGAGGAAAGGATAATATAAGGGTTTGGAACCAGGGGATGTATGGGCCTGGTTGAAGAATTTATTAACCTTAACTCCTGCACCAAATGGTATGTTCCATGAGGTTCTTTTACTGCTAAAATTGGGGTATTGAATGGAGAGTGTGTGGGATGGAGGAACCCCTTTCTCAATAAGCTCTGAATTATTGGCTTTAGGGCCTTAAGGCTGGTTGTTGGCAGTGGGTATTGGGCCTGGTTTGGGAAGTCGTTAGGGTCTTTAAGATGCACTTCCATGGGGGAGCAATTTGCAGAGGACGGGGTTTCAATTTCCCACACAAATGGATCTAGTATTTTACAGGAAAGGGCAAAAAGTGTGTTCTTTGGGGTCTCCACACCAGACAAAAGGGGTAAAGTCTCTTCTTCATTGGGGAGTAAAGCCATAATGAAGATATGTGTAGGGTAGGACAATAAGGTTAGGTTATGGAGGCCTTCAAGATGGATTATATATCCCTTCCCAGCAAGGGGACCGGGCACTGAGGCATAACCAAAAAATGGTGTGAAAAGGAGAACTCAGATAAGGAGCAAGTGAGGGGAGGAGTTCTGCACAGGATGATGGTTTGACCTCCTACCCTGACAATAGGAGATTCAGAGGGATAAGTAGTTCCCCAAAACTCTCTCAGAACCCAGAATGTGGCCCCAGTGTCTACCAAAATGTTTATGGGACGCCCATCCACTCAGAGAACCACCCTGGGTTCCTGCTTGGTGATTGAATAGGTCAGGATAGAAGACACAGGGCCCCATCAATCCTTGGCTGCTAGGCCTAGCAAGTCACTGCTGGGGTGACTGACCTCAGCTCCCCTCTGGGAATTGGGGCAGTCCTATCCCCAGTGGCCAGGACATTGGCATCTGGGGCATGGTCTGGGCGGTGCCCTGGGGTTAGGGCAAGAATTAGCCACATGGCCTTCATTACCACACTTAAAGCAGGGCCGGGGGGGGGGGGTCCTTGTTGTGGGGGTTGTTGTCTCCCCTTTTTCATACTTTGGAAGGAGCCCTGTAACACCTGGGCCAACATCTGGCATTTTTGGCATTTTGCTCTTTCATGTGCAGCTCTTTTCAGAGGCTGTGGGGGTGGAAGATTTCAAAAGGAAGGGGAAGAACAGGAGGGGAGGGTGAGGAAGAAGGGAGAAGGAAAGGGAGGACTTGACTTTCCCAATTATTGGATTTGCAGCCTGAGCCCAGACAAAGAGGGTGGTTCTCTCAAGGTCAACAGAAACGGGGAAGGTTGAATTGGTCCCCCCACAGGCCTAACCTCTGTGCAGCTGATGAAGCAAAGCACAGTGCAAGGAGTTGGTCAGAGGCTCTTCATGGAAGGAGCCTCACCCCTAAATTGCTCTGCATCCTTTCTGGAAGCCTGAAGTTCCACAGTTGCACTTTTCTTTGGTTTCTGGATTGTCCTCTGTTCACTCAGCCTTGCTTGTGGGAGACAAATGGAGGTGAAGGAGTGATGGTGATCACTGCAGCGGGGTGATCCTGGACATGGGGTGGTTCCCCCAAACTGATAGCAACAGCATTTAATGAATGCTGCCCCCCCATCTGCTGGCAGGGAGCTGGAGAAGGGTCAAGGTCACTATTGGCCCAAGAGAGACACGGAGACAGTGTAAAGGGCAGCAAGGTTGGCAGTTTGGCAGTTTCATGCATGAGTTGACAAGGAAATGCTCCTGGCATGGGAACGTGGAGATAGGGATACGACACACAGAGGAACCATGTTCTATGCCCACGGTTGCATTTTTAATTTTGTAGTATGAAGTTCACCCTCTACCTGGTAAAGCCCATGTGCTCCATGGCTCCACTTTACCTTGTTTAGGATGAGCATCTTCTGCAGGCCAGAGACCTCCTGCTGCCTCCCCTCTCTGCCTCCCTTCTCTGTCTTGCTGATGTCGCCCACCATTGGGGCTCGGGGGCAGATCCTCCCACAGGCTGAGGCTGACCCTCCTGTGTATTGTGGTTCCCTCTTCTAGGAAGTGGGAGTCTGGCCAGGCTGGCTGTCCAACCCTGGGTGAGCCAGAAGTCTCAGCTGTGCTCGGCCACTCCAAGGGGACACTGTCTCTGCAGGGTGGGGCAGTTGGAGGATGAGACTCCAGCAGCTGCTCAGGCCCTGGAGGGACCAGGTAACAGCTCAGGGACAGGCAGAGCTCCTAGTGGTCAGGGAGACGGGGAGAGCTGACAGGAGACATCCTGGGCTCCAGGACTGGCTGTGCCCTGTGTCTCCAGGATAAGTTACTCCCCTGGGGACCCCCTGCTCTGTAACAGGAGGGGCCTCAACAGCTTACCTCTGAAGCCCCTCCAGGGTGACCCAGGGCTTCCACTCACACAGGGCTTTCTGTGGCCACTGCAAGGCCTCTGCTCTGTCCTTCTCATCCTGACCTGTCCTATCCTGTGACCTGACAGGGTGTCACAGCTGGGGAGCCTGTTTAGGACTCCTTAAGAGAGGACACCCTGAGCTGTCCCTGTGGTCATTTCTTCAGCCCCCAAGGGAGGGAAGGAATCCTGCTCCTCAGCTCCTCCCCTGACCTGGTCTTCTCTGCCTCTGCTCCTGAGGGGACCTCAAGGCTGGTGTCCTCAGATCTCCTGCCCAAGGACTCTCCCTCCTCACACCCTGTGCAGATGTGGTCTGCAAACCTTGCCCAGGAGGCCATGTTGCAGCTGTGTCCTTTAGACCAGCTGATGAAAGCCTCTGCCAGACCTTGAGGTTCCTGTTCACCATAAAATACTAGCTTCCCTGAAGGACCCTCTCACAATGCTGGCAGAGGACACAGACACTGTGGTGACCACAATGACCTCATCAAATCCCTGAGGATGGTCTGAAATACAGGCTGTCAGAGCACCCAATTGTGCTGTTTCCCCATGGGATAGCAGGCTGTTTCTCTGGGTACTGCATTAAATAGAGCACTTAAATGTACTGACCACCACTGTACTGACACCCAGCAAACGCCTGCTGTCCATGCCCAGAGAAACCAACACGGCACCAGGTTTTGCAAGAAGAAAGAACTTCACAGTCACTCCCTTGACAAGGAGAGAGGAGGCACACTCTGTCTCCCCAGGGAGCAGGAAGGGACTTAAGGCAGGGATGAGAGTCAGAAGGCCAGCTGGCTGGAATCCAGAGTCTTGGTGGCATGGTCCACACCAGGTGCCCTGGGCCTGGTGGAACCTCTGGGTTCTTTGTAAGTGCCCTGGTCTCTCTGACCCCATGCTCCCTCCTGCAGCTGTGGCTGCACCCTGGCTTCTAACCCAGGTCCACAAGTCCCTGTTCTGGTTCCTCAGATTCTCGTCCTTGGAGACTTTTCATTCTTCTCAGCTCTCTAGGTCTCAAGGCCCTAAAAAACAACTTGCAAACAGTTTTTAGAAAAGGGGAAGTTGCAGTTTTATGTCCCAATGTCAACCGAAAATTACACATTTATACAAGTGTGTAACTCTGATGAGGTTGGATGACCACAGTGCTAAAGGATATTTCTTTTTTGCTTATTAATTAATGAGGGGACCACAGGATGTCACAAACCGTTCAGAGGGAGAATGAATGTCACCTCTCCAGACCACTGGGAAAGTTGAGAGGCATTTATGAATAGATGCCCAGGCTCACAGGGCTGGAGTGTCTCTGGACACACATCATTTCCAGTGCTTACCTTGGGAACAGGCACACTTTGCTTTCACTTGAATAATCCACAACTTGGGTTCTTGTTTTCAGTGTAACATGTTAATACTTTTGTATTAAAGAACAGCTCAAGATGTGGGTAGATGGGCAAGCAGAGTTAAGAATATAAAATTTAAAATCTTAGTTCAAGGTATGGGTAATGAGTCCTCCCCTCCAACTTCCCACCTGACTCCTGGCTGCACAGGGGTCCTGTGGGGCTTGGTAATGGTGCCTGCGTCACAGTGAATTTCCTTTAAACTCGACTTTTATAAACAGGAAAGCCCTGGCTGGACCTTGACACCTACAGGCACCAAGGAGATTGAAGCCACAGGATGTGTGACTCCTGCATCCCATCCCTGTACTCAGGAGGAGAGCCCCGAGAGGGGCAGCTGGATGGGAGGAAGGGACACCAGCCTGGAACTGGGAATGTGTGGTTCTGACCCGGGGTGCTGGGCCAGTAATGCTCATCATGATAACAACAGCAGCAGCATGTGGGAGACCAACCTCACACATGACTGAGTCACACTCCCCAGCTGGGTGCTGAGGTGCTCAGTCACACAAATGTGGCAAAGCTTTCCCATACCCTTCTTGGGTGTGAGGGTCGGTGCCTAGTGCGGGGGTGTGTCTTGCTACAGCCCCATGGGTGAAGCTATGCTCACTTGTTCCTTTGTAATATAACCGCTTGCCCTGTTTAGGATAGAACCTTCCATGCAAGTGCCTTGTGTGTGTCCCCTTTTTTTACTGTGCCCTTGGGTGTGGCCTACCCAGGTGTCAGTCAATCTGCTGACAGTGGACATCATGAAGATAGACTCAGCCCCCTGAAACCTGACCCTTTGCCTCATTTGAATAGCTTCTCCTCAATAAAAGGGGTCAGTGCATGCTCTTGCTCTCTCTCTTCCTGTTGACCCTTAAGGTCAGAGGAGCCATCACAGCGACCCCAATGAAAAAGGTATTTGTATCTCTTCTGTGGTTATTTTGTGCAGCCCAGTTAGCCCAGTTCACCTGGAGTAACCCCTGAGGCTTTTAGTCGCAATAACAGAAACCTGGTAGCAGCGAATGGGAACAGCACAGTTATTGAATACTGTGCCCAGAGCTCTTTCTGCTTAAATCCAAAGAAGAATTCAATGAAGTAAGCACCATCACTTCTATTTCATAGATGAGAAAGCTGAAGCCAGAGAGGTTAAGTAACTGTTCAAGTTCACACAGCCAGAAGATGGGGGACCTAGACTAACTCTGACTTCACTGAATTAAAGTCCAACCTTGTAACCACCCTTTAATACCATCCAGCTGTGGGACCTTCCTGACACCATACTAAATTTTGGGTTGATCAAAACCTAAACACAAATGTTGAAACCACTAAAAGAACTTGACAAAAACTAGGAAAAAAAATGAGAAACATACTTTTGAAGGGAGGGTTATCCTTTTAAGCAAGATATGAAACCAATAAGTACTAAAAAAATTGATAGCTTTGCATTCATGAAATGACATTTTGGCTCCTGGGCAAAATAAACTGTAATAGATTTAATGAAATATATCTCGATTCCAATAATTTTTCACAGAAATTCAAAGAAAAAATCTACAATTTGTTTGAAATCATAAAGGACCCCAAATAACAAATGAAAAAGAACAAAAGTGGATGTGTCTCACTCGCTGATTTGAAAATACAATGTTATTGTGATTAAAACAGCAGGGAACTGGCACAAAACAGACACATTGGAAACAATGGAAAAAGAAGAAATTCCATAAAGAAACACAGTGTTTACAGTCAGTTGATGTGAGATTTGACAAATGTGCTAAGAATATACAACAGGGAAAGGACAGCGTCTTCAGTAAATGCATATGGGAAGATGGGAGAGCTACATGCAGAGGAAGGAAATTCGATTCTAACTCACCTCATATGCAAAATGGATGAAAGACTGAATCATAAGATTAGGAACTATAAAGCCTCTAGAAGAAAGCATAGAAGATTCATGAGCTTGGGTGGTAATTTCTTGATGAGGATTCCCAAAGCACAGACACGAAAAGCAAAAACATGACAGAATTGCATCAAATTAAAATCCTTCTGCACAGCAAAGGAAACCACAGAGTGAAGAGACAGCTTTGGGAGAGAGTATTTGCAAAGCACACATCTGATATGGGGCCAATAGCCAAATGTATAAAGAACTATGTAACTCAATAGCAAGGAAACAGGTAACTTGATTTGAAATGGACAAGACACTTGAACAAGTATTGCTCAAGGAGAGAAATGAATAGCCAACAGAGCTATAAAAATCCTCAGCATCTCTGATCATCTGGGAAATGAGAATTGAAGACACATGAGGTACCCCTCCCATCTGTTAGCATGGCTCACATTTAGCACGTTCCAGACGATGTGCTGGGCGCTGTCAATCCCTGGCCTCATGTAGTTCATATCCTGACTTCAAGTCAGGTAAGGAAACTGCAGTCTAGTCCAGCTAAGTCACCAGCCAAAGGTTAAACTTCAGTAAAACTGGACTTGATCTGAGAAATGGGTTCAATTCACTGGACAAGGCTGCCTCTTTAGATCAAGTAAGGTGCTGGATGAACTGGTTAAGACGAAAATGTCTGTTTCACTTGTTCTCCTTGAGGAAGTACCCATGTTCTCTTTCCCAGTGTCCTAGGTGCCGGCAGCACTTTAGCCAAGAGTTCTGGAGCTCATGGTTCTGGGATTAAAGGTTTCAGAACCCACACTTATCTGAAGGCAATCCGGGGAGGTTCGGTCTTGCTGCAAGTGATCCAGGAGCTAGAGTATCCCAAGATAAAGGAGATCTCCTGGGGCATTGGCTCTGATGCAAATTCCACATTCATGCTGAGACTCTAGAATGAGAAGGAAGATTCACTGTGGTTCGGTCTCCAGGACAAGTACAAGTAAGTAGAGGGTCCAGGTGCCCAGTATGTCATCCCTGAGGATTAACAATTTGACCTCACAGGACAGTGGGCAGTACTGGGCCCAGATCATGTTTCAGACGGGAAGAGAAATTAAAGCAGTTTTCCACCTCACTGTGTATGGTAAGTGACAGCCTCACCTAGTCTCATGGCCACCCTCCTTCTTTAAGTCTAGGAGTCTCTGAGACCACATGCTGCAGGATTCTCCTCAGGCACCAAAATGTCAGATATTCATCACAAACAGTAGAGCTGAGGTTTTATACCAGGGAGAAAAATCACATCTGTGTTTTGGGAGACAAAATGGAAATTTAGCCATTTTTGCAGTAACATTTCCTCCTCTTTGTAAGACTAAATTTACTGCTTTTGTGTATTAGTTTTCCTTTGCTGTTTTAACAATGCATAATCATGGTTTAAAACAACACAAATGTGTATCCACAATATGCTGCAGGTCGAGGTCAGACATGGTTGTCACTGGGCTAAAATCCAAGTGTGGGCAGGCTGCATTTTGTTCTGCAGGATCTAGAGGGATCCTTTCCTGCCTTTCCTACTCTCCAGAGCTGCCAGCCTCCCTGGACTTGTGGTCCCCTCCTCTGCCTAAACTAGCAAGGGAGGGGGAGTCTCTCTTGCATCCCTCATATCTGCTCTTTTCCATCCTCTTGTTTTTGTTTTGTTTTGTGTTTTTGGTAGCAGGAATTGAATCCCGGGTGCTTAACCAGGGAGCAACATTCCCAGCCTTTTTTATTGCTTCATATTTTTGAGACAAGGTCTCATTAATTTGCTTAGGACCATGCCAGGTTGCTGAGGCTGGCTTTGATCTTCGGATCCTCTTGTCTCAGCCTCCTGAGCTGCTGGTATTGGGGGTGTGTACCACATGCCCAACCCTTTCTTCCATGTTTAAGGGTCCTTGTGAGGTCTCTGGGACTATCCAGATAATCCTATTTAAATCTCAGCTCTTTTTTTTCATAACTTAGCATATTCACAGGTTCCGAGGATAAATATGTGGACGTCAGTTGGACATGATTTTTGTACCATGTTTGGAATCCACATGTATCTAGCTCACTGTCTCCAATCCTTGCAGAGAGTGGCCAGTGAGAGGCCAGCCTCATCTCCACAGACCCCACAAATCCTGCTCTGCAAGCCTTGATAGGGTAGGAGAAGTGACGCTACTGCATGTCTCAGGAGATTCATTTTGCCCACTCTAGGGTCCCAACAGTCCCTCTCTGCCTAGTCCCACTCTGCAGAGAGTGGACTGCAGGTGCAGGTCCTGTGTGATTTCCAGACTGGCCTGTGGATCTGCCCCTTCTCCCCCAGTCGGGAGCACACATTCAGGGTCACGTTCTAACTGCCTGCAGAGCTGTGCTCTCTGTTGCAGCCATAGTATCTCCCACAATGTCTCCTGTTTTGATCTGAGCTTTCTGGGTCCTCCCAGAGCTGGCCTGGTGTCCTGCCCCAGTTGGGCTGTGCAGTCCCAGGCACTGTCTCAGCTGAAGACTCAGGACACAGGACCCTGGTCCCAGACAAGCTCTTCTGTCCCACGCCTCTCCCCTTCCAGAAGACCCCTATCTTCTAGAAATAATGGTCCCTAAAAACTGGGATTCAGTCATCACTATCTCATTGCTGCTGTGTTTATGAACAGCACTGCCTTCCCTTGGTCACTCCAATCCAGAAGTGTGGGGTGGCATCCAGCTCATGACTGTCTTTAAATATCCCTCACCTCCAGGCCCTTCCCCCTGGGCCAGGCGCAGCCTTCCAGGACCTGTCCCACCCTGTCACCATGCCCTGTGTCCAGAGTCGTCTTTGGAAATACAGATCGGTTTGTGGCCTTTGTCCGTGTCATCTCTGGGGTCGACCTCCACCTAGTCCCCATAGGATGTAGGGCTTAGAAGGTCCTGTGTCCTGATGGTGGCCTCATCCACACAGGGACACAGCTGCTTGCTGACCTTCCCTAACGTGTGAAGCCACTGCGGGCTCTGAAGGCGCAGCCTCTTTAAGGAGCTGCCCACGGCCATCCCCCTGAGTGGAAAGATCCCTTTCTGGGTCTGGGTCCACCCTGAGTGGGACACCATGAGGGCAGGGGACACATCCTTCTCTCCTCTTAGCCCAGGTGTCAGGCTCAGTTCTGGGCAGTTTGCGCCCAGTAGGTGTTTCACTGACCCCGAATGCCTGGGACCCGTGTGCACCCGTCCTCTCTCAGTCTTCCCCCAGGGGCTGATGGAGGAGCCTGACTGGTCAGTGCAGTCACCACCCCTGGTCATGTGCCCCCCTCCACCCTGGAGTCTCAGAGGAAGTTCAACATGGCCCACCAAACCTCCTGGACTCACGGCTGCCTCCTGGCCTCCCCACCTAGCCCTGCCTCCTGTGCTGTCCCTCCCTTGCAGGACGCTCCCGCCACACTGAGTATCTGTGAAACTCCTGCCGCTCCCCACACACAGGTGACTGTGCATGTCCCTGGGGGTCTCACTGGAGACCTTGGACATGGGTCAACCTCCACTGCAGTGAGATCCTTCACCTGGTGATTGAGAGCTTCTGTCCCTTCCTGGTGATGACTTGTGCACAGACTCCACCTTGCTCATCCCCATCTCCCCTGCTTCATGAAGGACCTGGGCCACTGCTTGAATGAGTGGACCTGCCACACCCTCCCTCTGCGGCTTCTGCACCAGGCCCCTTCCAACCTTTCTCCATCCTCTCTCTGTCTCCCTTGTCACTGTGAACCTGGTCTTCTCTCTGCCTTAACGTGTTTCACTCTCTCCTTGGGAGGGAACAGACTCACATGGAGAGCACCCAGCTGTCCTCATGGGAGGCATCCGAATGGGTTACGTGGCTGTGATTTTCATCCTTGCAGCTGGAATCTGCCTTTGGATGATCCATGAGAAGATGATGGAGAAGAGAAGAGGCAGGTTGTGTTTCTCCTCCTGGGCACAGAGACCTCCCTCTCCCCTTGGGCACTTGGCTCCCCTCCTCCTACATTTTCCTGACAGTAGGTGGGCTTTGTGGAGAAGATGAGGAGGGTACAGGTGACAGCCTTGGATTCCTGGCACTGGTTACAGGTAGAGGTTTCCCTGGAGAATCTGGCTGCAACCTGGGAGGACTCAGGTCCAGGATTGCAGGAGGGCCATGAGGTCGAGGACAATGACATCAATTAGGCACAGCTGGTGCAGCAGGAGTCTTGGTAGGACAAGGACAAAGTGAGAGCTGCCAGTGGTAACCAGCCTGGACACCCCTAGGTCACACTGGCAAGCCTAGATCTCCCCCAAATCAGGCATACACTATTTCTGTTCCCACTGATCTTGACCTATTTATGTAACACCAACATGATTAACAAAGAAAGTCCATCACTGACAAACCTGTGCAGGTTTGTGTAGGGGATTTCACAGGCAGTTCATAGTACTGAGTGTTCATTGTAGGCCAGTACCTCGGGGGCCCTCTCTCCCTCGGCTGTCCAAGGAACACTGTGCCTTGCTTTCCCAGGAATTGATGAACAACATCTGGAAGAGAGGGGCCTTGCCCTTGGTGTCTACAGTGAGGTCCTTAACCGAGGACAGGCCATGAAGACGGTGTCATTGAAGGAAGCTGCAGAAGCCGGCACTTGGGAGAGACTGTGCTCTGAGCCTGACACACACAGACGCCCACCTGCTCCAGGTTCAGTCCAGCTCCAGATGGCCCTGGAGCGTCCATGTCTTCCTGAGCACACATGGCCCTGTTCCTTCTTGTGATGCCTCCCCAAGCTGCCCCCACCCTCAGGACCCTCATGCCAGCCAAGCAAGGGCTCTTCCTCTGTGCTGGACCTGGCTCCTGGCCCCTCTTTTTGAGAAGCCTTCCCAAGGCAAACCCCCCTGACTGTGCAGGTGGCAATCCTCACCACCTTGGCTGTGTCACTGGTCTGTCCTGTGGGAACACCAGCACAGGTGGTGGGACAGTGAAGAGATATGGACCTCGCCCAGAGGAGGGAGTCAAGATGGGTTCTGCAGGCTGAATTGGGGGTCGGTGGATGCAGCATGCATGATGGGAGCCCTGGGTCCCTTACAGACCTGGTGTAGGACTCCCTTGGGTGTCAGGCTGTGTGTCTGTGTGTGTGGGGGATGGGTAGGGAGTGTTGGGGAAGTGTCTAATACACAGGAGACAAGGGACCATATCTCACCTGAACTTAGCTGTTGCCTATTGCAAACTCATCTCCATGTCAAGTGCAAAAAGCAATCCACACTCCTCAGGCCCTCCTCAGCCTGCTCTTCTCCTGCTCTGACCCCAACACAGGGTTTGTCTTAGGAAATCTACACCAACACCCCCTGCCTTGGGTGAAGGCCCTTGGGGAGAGTGGGTGTGCAGTGCTCCCCCCCCCACGCCCCTTAGTGAGGCTGCTGTGGGCTCTGATGTGCGAAGCTGTGGGAAGTTCTGAGCCAGCCGTCCCCAGGCCTCCTCCTGACCCTCACCCCCAGATGCCCTTCTGGCTCGAAGCCAAAGGTCAGCTCCTCTGTGCTCACACACATCTCTCTGCCTGCCTTCTCCCTGTTCCTGCCCACACCCACCCCTACCTGGTGAAATCCTTCCATCTTCCCAAATCTCTCTTCTCAGCCTCCTCTTCTAAGGAGCCTGTCTGGACCCCAGAGTTTTGGACATAGGCTCTCTCGAATTTGGCCCCTTTCAACATTTGGAAATCATTCAGGCCCCTGCCACAGTCTGTCTGGATGGGAGTCATTTGTTATCCCATGGATTAAGCTAGGTCCCTCAGAAGGGACTGGGGGAGGCCAATGCCCAGGAGAACACAGGCCTCTTGTCATGAAGGATCTTGACCCTTCTCCCCCTTTGCTTGGGCCTTGAGCACACCACATTGAATGGGGGTGTTCTTCATAAAGGGCCTCAGCTACAGCCAGCAAGGAAATGAGGACCTCGGTTTTATAACAGCAAAGAACAGAATTACAGTAACAACCTAATGAGCAAGAAATGGATTCTGCCTTAGAGTCTCCAGAAGGGAACACAACCTGGAGACACCCTGACTTTATTCCACATCAGATCTTGACCTCCAGGACAGGGAGACAATAAGCTGGTGCCATGTCCAGACACTGAGGCTGTGGTGACTGACTGTGGCAGAAGGAACAGATGTCATTCCATTTCATGGTTTCAAATACTTTGGGTCCTTCAGAGTCTCCAGCCTGGGAGTCCCCACTGGGCTCCATGTTGACAAATGTGACTCTTCACAGGGCACCTCCAGCCATGGCTGCCTCCTCCTCATGAAGGCACATGCTTCCCTCAGAGCAGCCCTCACACCCTGCTGTGACGGGATTTCTGCTTCTCTCCCACCACCCCTGGGCCACTCGGGGACAGTGAGTTTGCTTCTGTCTTTGTGCTCCAGAGCTGCTGGCACGCAGTAGGCACTCATTACAGGTGTGTTCCATGGAGGTGACCAGAGGGTGGAGGGCCTCCTGTCAGGAAACCCCGCCTGCAGTTTGGCCCTCAGCCACGAGGTGGCGCTGCAGGCAGCTTTGAGTGACACTTGGGCAGAGGCTGCAGGTGATTGTGGAGGAGTGTGGAGTCTCTTGGTTTCCCTCCCAGAACAGCCACAGGGCAGGTAGATGTGAGAGCCAGAGAAACCCGAGGTAAGAGAATGACATCAGGAAAGGTGAGCCCAGGTGAGAAGCCCCGGGATATCCCCAGAGGATATCTGCTGAAGGCGATCCCCCACTCACTGTCTTGACAGGGTCACAGTGAAAATAAGTCCTGGCAAAGCCGCTCTCCCACTCTCTTGACAGGGTCACAGTGAGGATGAATGCTGGCAAAGCCGCGCTGGTTGGTGGGAAACCGAAACCATGAGACCCTTCTTTATGTAATTGGGACTTTTCATTTTCATGCTCATGTTCCTGACAGGAGTCATGAGTATGTTAAATGCTAAACAAATTAAATTTCAGATGGCTAGAACAGAACAGGTAGTTCATGCCTTGGAGGCTGTTCTACTACCCCTCAGCATATCAAGGACAAAGTAGAAGGCTGTTCTTCTATCTCAGTACATTGAGGACAAGTCTGATAATGGACAACAATCATCCTCTGAAAGGTCACAAGAATTTTAGGCACCACATTGATTATATCAACTAGAACCCAAGCCCATATTTCCGGCCTCTTAGAAAACCTGATCATTATGCTTATTTTTACAAAGCCCACCATATGTAGTCTCATTCTTGATTGAGGAAAGTTATATTATACACTTAGGAAAGTTAAAACATAGAAAGATATATTCTTCTCTTTTTATAAACCCTTTTTTACTTTATATAGGAATTTATGATGAGCTTGGTTAATATTGGTGGAAAGTGGACTGATGTTTAGACCTTCTTTTCTACTAAGAAAGATTATAAATATATGAAAACTAGTGCACCTTGACTGAGAAACAAAGAAACTCTTTGAGAAAGGAACTCAACCAGTTTTATGAGAATAAATTTAGGAATTAATTAAAGTAGCTTTATAAGATATATTTTTAGAATAATATTAGAAATACTATCCCATTTAGATTTTTGGATTTAGAAATTCTTAAGTTTTTAGTTGTATGGGTTTCTGATATGTTTCAAGAATGATTTATAAATTTTAGGATATTTTAACTATAAGATTTAAGGGGACTTTTTTAGATGGGAATTTTGGATTAGAAATAAAGTAAAGGTGTACTTTAAACTTCAAGATTAATGACAGGTTAGGAGACTTAGAGTCTGGTTACATAGTTTGGCATTGATTAATAAGAAAATAGCATATCTTGGGGAAAATAGTAAATCTTGGGAAAATCTGAAAAATGTAAATTAGTGATGCATTTTATTAATTATTTTGTACTTTTAATAATTAAATAACTGAAGGTCATATCCTGGAAAAATGTAAATTAATGTTACATTTTTTGTACCCCTAATCATGGTTAAGGAAATGTCATGTCTTGACAAAAGTTTTAAATTGTGTAATCAATGACACATTCTGAATGTATAATGATGAGAAAAATTGCAATAAAAGATGACCCAGAGAAAACTGCATTAGAGCTCTCTCTCTCTCTGGAGATTGCTCCAATGGAACGGCTCCTGTCTCATCTTTTGGCCGACATCACTCAACCTTCAGTATTCCCTGGACCCCGCTAGGGCAGGACCCCGGCAGATATCCAATAGTTATAGATAATTAACAAAACAGAAAATACCACCAGCTAACACACATTGGGGAAACTTCCATGTCCCTGAGGCGGTGGCAGATCCATAGCTGGGGAGGAAGTTCCACTGTGAGAATGTGTGACTCAGTGACTGGGAGCCTGGTCCCAGGGCGATATGTGCCCAGGTGAGAACTCAGGGGTCCTGCAGTGGGAGGGTCAAGGCTTGGTCCTTAAATTCCAGTCTCTGCTGGGGCTGAGAGAATTGCTTGGGTGGGATGGGGTCGGTTCCCACTGGGGATCCTTGAGAACCCAGTGTGTCTGCCCTTAGCTCTTGATCATCCAGGGAAGAGATTTCTGAACTGAAGGTGCCTCAAGGAGAGGAGAGTCGGGGCGGTCGCTCCCCATCCCCCTGGAGAAGTGGAGGTGGGTGCCTAGGGGAGGGGGAGGGGAGTCAGGTGCTTTCCTGGGGCTGGAGGCTGGTTCAGGTGGGGAGCACTCAGCCCTGGAGAGGATTTCCACCCCTGGAAGTGGAGCAAGCTTTGAAGGACTGAGAAGGGTCTCAGCACACCCTGGGTTGGCACCCACCTTTTCACCTTCAAGTCCTTCCCCTTCTGAGCTGCCTACTCTTCTGTAGGTGGGTGCTCACCCCTGCCTCTCAGCTCAGATTGGAGATGGCCTGAGCTGATGGACCACAGAGCTTTGGAACCTGGAGGTCACCTCTAGATCCTCATCTCCAGCCTTCACAGCTGAGCACCTGCCTGGCTCCGGGGGTGGAGCCTGGTGTCCCCTCCCTCCTGTGTGACCTTGGGAAAATCACCCAGTCTCTGTGTGTCCAATGAGGACCTTACTGGCATTGGCCTCATCAAAGTGTTATAAAAACTAAATGACCCAGGTGTGTGGCACGTGCCTGTAGTCTCACCACTCAGGAGGCTGAGATGGGAGGATTTCCTGAGCCCAGGAGTTTGAGACCAGTAACATAGTGAGATCCTGTCTTTAAACAGACAGAGGCCAGGCATGGTGGTGAATGGTAATTCCAGCAGGTTGAGAGGCTGAGGCAGGAGGATTGCAAGTTGAAAGCCAACTTCAAGCAATTTAGTGAGGCCCTAAGCAACTTAGTGAGATCCTGTCTCTAAATAAAATATTTTTAAAGGGCTGGGGGTCTGGTGTGGTGTCACTGGCCTGTAATCCCAGCAGCTCTAGAGGCTGAGGCAGGAGGATCACGAGTTCAATGTCAGCCTCTGAAAAGAACTCAGTGAGACCCTGTCTCTAAATAGAATACAAAATAGGTCTGGGGATGTGGCTCTGTGGTTCAGTGCCCCTGAGTTCTACCCCTGGTTCCAAAAAAGAAAAAAAAACCAAGACAGACATACAAACAAGACACAATCTGGAAGGGTTGGGGTGCTGGAGAGAGAGAAGTGAAATAAACCATGCCTCATTCGGGTCGGCTGTGGAGGGAGTTGGAAGAAGCCCCTCAGCGGACAGTTTGGGAAACCGTGCTTTATAGAGCTAATGGGATCTGTGGCAGAAGAATGAAGACATTATGCTGTTTATGCACCCCACACCCAGCCTTCACATGGACCCAAACACGTGACATGAGAGATGTGAAGGTTGTCATCCCGGGTCAAGGTCCTTGTGATGGACCCAGTCAGGCTCATGGGCTCTGCTTTAGCGTCTAGAGACCTGTTCCACCTCCACGCAGTTTGGAAAATATTTATAAAGCGCTGTCCACAGACTTAGAAGGTTTTGTTCATCCGGGTCACGGGGGTTTATCAGGATGTCCTCCTGCTCAATGCTGAGCTCACTGTCTGGGCCCATCAAGCCCCTAAGTCGCGTAAGGAGGGGGCTGGAGAGTTCCTGATGCAGTGTGGCCTTGGCTGAGTCAGAATCTGAAGGCCTGTCTTCCTGCTCTGGGGATCTTCTGCTCAGAAGTGCCATCGGCAGGAAGCGGCCTCCTGTACAGCAGACAGCCCATCCATCCCTGCTGTCTGTGTAGAGCGGGTTCTTTGGGTGTAGACGTTTTTCTAAAGCTAATGAGCTGCTGCAGAAATCTGGTAAGAAGCCGGTGACTGGAAGGAGCTGTGACCTTGACCAAGCGGGTGGGGTGTCCCTTCTTCTATAGGGGTGGTTTTGAGAAGCTGCTGTTGAAGTATTTGTCAGGTATGAAGTCACTGAAAATTTCCTTCTTTTTTTGGGGGGGGCAGGTCCTGGGGACTGAACTCAGGGGCACTCGATCACTGAGACACATCCCCAGCTCTATTCTGTGTTTTATTTAGAGACAGGGTCTCACTGAGTTGCTTAGTGCCTTGCTTTTGCTGAGTCTGGCTTTGAACTCTGGATCCTCCTGCCTCAGTCTCTGAGCTGCTAGGATTACAGGTGTGTGCCACCACACCTGGTGAAAATGTCCTTATTCTTAAGTGCCTTGTGTAAGGGGGAAGGACTTCCATAAATCAGCAGAGAACCAGGCAGCCCAGCCAGGGACATCAGAGATAGACTCCAACCATTTCTTCCTTTGAACCCTCCAGGCACAGTTAGATGAAGACCCAAGGTGGCAAAGGTGGCAGAGCCTAAATAAGCACACTTCTCATAAGACAGATGAGGTCCAATACCGGGTTCTCCCAACCTAGGTGCCCTTCAACAGATGAATGGATAAAGAAACTGCGGTATGTATACATGATGGAATATTATTCAGTCTTAAAGAAGAATGAAATCATGGCATTTGGGGGTAAGTGGGTGGAACTGGAGTCCACCATGCTAATTGGAATTAGCCAATCCTAAAGAACCAAAGGCTGAATGTTTTCTCTGATATGTGGATGCTAATTCACAATGAGGGGTGTAGTAGAGAGGTACTTTGGATTAGACAGAGGAGAGTAAAGGGAGGGGAGGGAGTATGGGGTAGGAAGGGCAGCAGAATGACTTGCACATTATCACCCTATGCGCCTATGTTGATTTAATTCTACATCATGTAGAATTACATGGAGAATGAGAAGTTGTACTCCACTTATGTACCAGGTGTCAAAACGCATTCTACTGTCAAGAATAACTAATTAGAACAAATTAAAAAAAAATACTGGGTTCTCTCCGATCTCTTACCTCTGTGGTTCAGGAGGAAAGAGATGCACCTTTTTGGTGCTTTCTGGGAGCATTTTTAGCTGATAGGTTAGACTTTAAATTACAGGGTCTTTGGTGGTTTGGTTTAGAAATAGCTACTTCATCTCTGCGGGGCCTTCAGGCCATTTCCTGGAGGAAGCTCTAGGACCTTTTGCAAGTTTCAAGGAATGTGGCCCCCAGGCTAAGGATCAGTTTCCTGATTGTGGGAGAAGATGGTTGTATTTTTTTCTTTTCACCTGGAGATGGATTGCCAGAGTCTTCTAATATGGATTGGCATCACTTGGAATTTTTTTCCTGCAACATTGGAAAATTCCACATATTTGTAAAATATGCAGATACATATTTTTTTAAAGGAAAATCTCAGCAGGTCTGAATTTCCATGGAGATTTGGTTTTTACTGTTAGCTGGGTTAAAGAGTTAACCCTGCATAAGTTTGATAAGTTTGGTAGTAAACGATTGTGGAAGTTCTTTGCAAAAAAAAAAAAAAAAAAAAAAAGAATTCACAATGTGACTAGGCAAGTACATTAAAGTACACATTGGTATTTGATTCTTTCAATGTAAATGTGTTACAGTGGCTGTAGACAGGAGCTAGCTGGAGGAACAGTGATGTCTATCAGGTGTTTCCTGTTCCTAGTATTTTTTTTTTTTTTTTTTTTGTAAGGAGAATTAGGAAACTGCAGTTCTACAGGGGGTGCCCGTGGCTCTGGTCTAGTAGCAAAGCAGCCGGCATTTCTTTTCTTTCTTTCTTTTTTCTTTTTTTTTGCTCCAGGGGCACTTAACCACAGAACCACATCCCCACATCTCCACACCCCACAGTCCTTTTTATTTTTCATTTTAAGGCAGGGTCTCCTTAAGTTGCTGAGGCTGGTTTTGAATTTGGCAATCCTCCTGCCTCAGGCCCCCACCCCCAGGGATGGGGGATGACAGGTATGCACCATCATGCCCTGCAGCAGCCAGCAATTTTGAAACTGAAGTTACAAATCCAGGTAAAGGATTGCAGTTTAAAGAAGAATATGTGTGACTATTTGTTGAGCATCCGCTAGTGACCTCACAGAGCATGTGTGCGGGCCTTGGTTACTAAACCACAAGCACATGAGCTCATAGGCAAGCTGACCAGTATGCTGTCCAGGGTCACTCAAAGAATTGTTGAAAAATTACTTGCAGATGTGGTTATGCCTCGGGTGTGACCCAGTCTTTCCCAGGGCAGCTGCCTGTGGAACCAGCTCATCCATCTTCTAGCCTAAAAGGCACTGGACAGCACAGAAGCCCTGCTGGTCAGGAAGAGTCCAGCCCCAGGATCAGAGTCGTGAACAAGCCACCCGTAGACAGGTATTTTCATTTGGGTCGGGAAGTTTCAGGGTGTTCCTGAACATGCAGGAATTGTCCCAGCACCCAACATCCCAGGGTCTGTGCCCAACTATTCTCCTTGCTGCTGGGAGGAGAGCTCATTATGGGAAGAAAAAATCTTGGTTTGCAGGTCCAACCAGGGTCCCCTGACAAGGACACTCTATTAGAAATGTCTTTCATTATATGAAGTTATAATATGATATGCAATAATATATTAATAGTTTTATAATTATAAAACTATAAAGTTATATAAAATGAACTATCCAAAAATTCAATGTAATGTCTTTTGTCATAGGCTTGGGATTCTATTTTTTTAAAAATATTAATTTCTTAATTGTAGTTGGACTCAATACCTTTATTTTATTTATTTATTTTTATGTGGTGCTGAGGACTGAACCCAGGGCCTCGCACATGTTAGGTGAGTGCTGAGCCCCAGCCCAGCCCTTGGGGTTCTATTTTTAATGTTATTCTTGACTTCACCAAGATTAACACAGTGAGTCTCTTATTAAATATTGTAAACATTTAGAGGTTTGCCTTGAAGTATGGAGACTTTGAGAATCTCCCTTTCAAGGATGAAGGGTCTTGGGGGAAATTAGGGAAATAGGGGATATTAATATCCCCTATTGGAGGAGTAGCTGGCCAAGATTTCCTCCCATTCTGTAGACTCCCCCTCATACTCTTATTTCCTTGTCTATGCAGAACCTTTTAGTTTAATGGCATCCCACTTACTGATTGTTGGTTTTGTTTCTTGTGCCTTAAGTCTTGTTGAAGAAGTTGGTGCCGGCACATATATGTTTCATTTCCTTTCTTTTTTTGTGTGTGTGGGGGTTGCTGGGGATTGAACTCGGGGCCACTCGACCACTGAGCCACATTCCCAGCCCTATTTTGTGTTTTATTTAGAGACAGGGTCTCACTGAGTTGCTTAGAGCTGTGCTTTTGCTGAGGCTGGCTTTGAATTCAGGATCCTCCTGCCTCAGCCTCCTGCGCCTCTCAGCGCGCCAGGCGATCCTGTGTTTTCTTCAAGCAGTTGTAAGGGTTCTGGTCTAATTCCTAAGACTTTGAGCCATTTCAATTTGAAAGTGTGTGGAATGAATGGGGTGAAAGACAGGGGTGTGATTTCACTTTTCTACATATAGCTATCCAGTTCTCCCAGTGTTATCTGTTACAAAGGCTGTCCTTGTCCAAAATATATTTTTGGACCTTTGTCAAATATCAGATGGCCGTAGGTTTGTGGCTTTGTCTCTGTGGCTCTTCACATGTATTTTGGAGTAGAAAGGTCTAATTTATCAGAATCTGAAAAAGGGGGACTGGAGGGTCAAGAATGATGTGAAAGGCAGTAGATACTTCTTGATGTCTTTCTTCTTTAGGGTATTGGGGATTTACCCCAGGAGCACTTTCCTGCTAAGCAACATCCCCCAACTCATTTTATTTTATTATTATTTTTTTAATGAGTCTCACCTGGCTATTCCTTTTGGGCAATTCTAGTGTAGCCACTAGGTGGCGAAACTGCCTGACTCTGGCTCAATCCCTATCTGTCCTTGGGGGAAAGGAAGGAGGGGAAGTAGTATAATCATTTCACAGTTTGAGTTGTTATTTTTTCCTCTGTCTCATCTTTTGTTGTGAATGGAAAATAAATGAGTTTGAGAGGTAAACCACATGTCTTGAGAGTCCACTCTGGAAATCGAGGTGGCAGACACAGTGAGTGCACTTTGTCTTTGGGCCCAGTCCTGTGAGGAGTCCTGCCTGCCTCTTGAGGAGGCGGAGCCCTGTTCTGTATTGTACTGTGCTTCTGCTTTTCCACCAGGCCAGGATTCCACTAACACCAAGGCCAGAGAAAGACACAACAAAACAGAAAATTGTAAGTCAGTAGCTCTGTAAAGACTATAATGTTCATATAGACAGAAAGAATTGGAGACAGGCTGAGAAGAAAACAGAATTGGGTGAGAGATCTCATAAAATCCACAGGAAAACCAGAGGCTTTGTATCCACAGTGGAGTGACCCAATGTCAGAACCTTTTAACAAGGCTTCTGAGAGGACAGAGAACAAGGAGAGGGCAGCAGGTGGCCAAGAAGCATCTCAGCTGGGGGAGCAGTGGGGCCACTGGATGAGGGGCTAATGGGGGGGTCCTCATTTACAATAGCTCCCCATCTGGTTTGACTGTAAGACGATATTAGGTTAAAAGAGGAAATAAAAAGCTGTGCCATACAGTCATTCTCAGAAGAAAGGGATGACTGATTCATATCAGAGGAAGTCGACTCCAGAGTAGACAATGACCAGGGAAAGTGGGATCAGGAAAGTTGCAGTAAACTTTGTGAAGGTTGAGGTCAACCAGCTGGTCCCACTGCAACCTCGCCCACACACAGCCAGGCAGTGCCAGATCCCACTGCTAATAATGGATTGTGCCTTCAGGTGGGAGAAGAGTTCACCTTCCTCCCCAAGTGCCATGGTACACAGGAAGGAACCCGGCACAGGCAGTAGAGGGTGAGGAGAGGGAGTGGGCAGCATGAAAGCATCCAGGGGCACATCCTGGGCTGGACCAGGGAGAGGGTGAGGTGGGGGTCAGTTCCACAAAATGGGGGAGAGCTGAGAACAAGCCATGGCTTAGGAGCTCTGCTTCCTTGACCTCACCACTAAGTGCCAGGAACAGCTGATGCTGGATTCACTCTGCCTTTCCACCAGGATTTATGACAATAAAATAAAATCACTGCATCTGAGGGGCTGAGTGATGGATCTGATTGATCAGGTGCTTGATCAACTGCCCTGGGGTCAGCAGAGGAAGGAGCCCAGGGCAAGGCCAGGGTCTGGATAGGACTATTGACTGAGACTGGGAACAGCAGTCAGTGAGAAGCCAGGTGACCAGTGCAGCCCTGGCACGTGGGTGTGGGCACCAGTGGAGACTCTGGTAGAGTGGAGCACAGGGGCTTAGGCCCAGCAGGGGCAGTGGGTGGAGATGCAGGGCTGGGCACTGGCACTTGACCATGATCGTGGAAGCCAGGGGCACTAGGGCCCTAAGGTGAGGACTGAAATGAGATGATCAGGGGCCTGGTGGCAATACCAGATCTGAAATTATGCTACAGAGCTGTAGAAACACAAAGAGCATGGTATTGGCATCAACACAGACACCAAGACCAATGGAACACCACAGAGGACACAGAGTCAAATCCATCTGCCTAGGACTGTCTGACATTTAACAGGTGCCAAAAGTATATCTTGGAGAAAAGACAGCCTTTTTGACAAATGGTGCTGGAAAATTGGTTAGCTTTATGTAGAAAATGAAACTAGACTCCTGTCCTCTCCCTGCACAAAACTCAAACGTAAATGGCTCAAAGCCTTAGGAATGAGACTTGGAGTCATTTACGACAGCTGGAAGGAAACATGGGGTCAAAACTCCATCATAACCATGCTGGCTCAAGCTTTCCTAACAAGATCCCAAGGCACAAGATATAAAACCAGGAGTCAATAAGTGGGGGGCCATCAAACTAAAAAGTTTCTGCACAGCTAATGAAACAAGAGAATAAAGATAGAGCCTACAGAATGAGAGAAAATCTTGGCCAGCTGCTCCTCTGATAGGGAACTAGTACCCAGGATATGAAAAGAACTAAAAAATCTTGACACACACAAACATACACACACAAACAGACACACACACAGAAACACACAAACACACACACACTCATACATTGCAATCAATTAATGGGCAAAAGAACCAGACAGCAACTTCTCAATCAAATAAATGCAAAGGGCTTGCAAATTACAAAAAAAAAAAAAAAAAAAAAAATTCTCAACATCTTTGGCAATCAGGAAAATGCAAATCAAAATTACATCTCCAGTCACAATGATGTAAGAATATGAACAATAATAAATGCTGGTGAGGATTTGGAGAAAAAGGCTCACTTATACATTTTGGTGGGACTACAGACTAGTACAATCACTCTGGAAAGCAGTATGGAGGCTCCTCAAAAAACTAGTGATGGAACCACCATGTGACCCAGCTATACCACTCCTTGGTAGATCCCTCAAGAGATCTAAATTCAGCATACTATAGTGACACAGACACCTCAGTGTTTCTACCAGCACAGTTCACAACAGCTAAATTTTGGAATCAACCCAGATGCCTGTCATTAGATGAGTGGATTAAGAAATTGTGGTGTATACATATACTGGAATTCTAATCAGCCATAAAAAAGAATGAAATGATGGCATTTTGCTGGTAAATGGATGGAAATGGAGAATAGCATGCTAAGTGAAATAAGCCAACTCAGAAACTCAAAGGTCAAATGTGTTCTCTCATATGAGGAAGGTAGACAAAAACCAAGGGAAGAGGAAGAGAAGAATAGGATAACATAAAGAGCCAATCAAATATGAATTAATAGATGAGCAAAAGGAAGTCGAGTAGGGCAGAGGAAGGAGAGTGGGAGAGGGGAGAGAGGATGGGGGAGAAGGGAGGGTCATGAACTGAAATCAATTTCCATGCATGTGTGAGTTTCTTGGGATCAACTCAACTACAATGTATAACTCTAAAGCTCTAATAAAAAAGAAAAATTGAAAAAATGTCAAGGCCTCTATAGACATCTTGTTCTCCAGGCTTTTGTTTTTATTATATATATATATATATATATATATATATATATATATATATATATATATAAAACTAGCGATTGAATCCAGGGGCACTCTACTGCTGAAGTGCAACACAACCCACTTTCTTATGGTTGGCCTTGAACTTACTCACCTCCTACCTCAGCTGCCTGAGTAGCTGGAATTACATGTGTTGGTCACCATGATCAGCCCTAGCTTTACAGAAGAGGGCTGACAACTGCTATGGTGGCTTCAGAACTGAGAGGGGGTGATGTGAGTTGGCGCAGGCAGCTTTGGAGTTTTCTTTTAGAAAGTCAGGTCATATTGAAGTCTTATTGGTGAAGAATAGGTTGTAAAATCATCTGGGTAAGGGTGTTTCTAAGAGAGAGAAACAAAAATCATGAGTACTGAACAAACATTGCAGTGTCTGGAACATGTCAATGAATATCATGAGGATGACAGAAGTCAATATTTTCTCACCCCAAGGTGTGAGGGCTGAGAAATTTTCCCCATAATAAGGCCAGAGTGAACCAGAACCTTATTTGGGAAATGTAAATCTTTAACATCTTCAGAGTTATCAGGAATGTAAACAAAACATTTATCTTTTAATGTTATAGATGTTCATGTCCATGAACTGTAGTTAATTTACTTCATGTCATCTGATCTTGTAAAATCTTTCTACTGGTATGACCTCTGTGTCTACTAGAGATCCCTTTATTTATGTTATTTAGGGCTAGATAATCATGTTAGCAAATATTAATCCTACCTGTGTAGGAGGTTAGGAAGATCTGTAGGCCTTAAACTGACTAATACTTCTGACTTGGCCATTTCACTTGAGAGTTATTAGGCATTCCTTCTAAGAATCTCTCTTTGTAGGCTCCAGTATACTTATTTTCTCTTTTTTTTTTGGGGGGGGGGGCTAACATAAGTGTATATCTTAAGTAAGTTACACTTAACTATTACTATTTATCTTTTAAATACCCAGGAATGGCTGTGTTTTGGTTTTAACTCTTTTTGCTAGATGTTTAAAATGAAGCAGGTCAAACTGTTGTTTCTATCTATTGTTAAGAGTAAGCTGAGCTTCCATGGAGTCACTCTTGGGGCAACTTGAGTGAGGTGTCTTAGTTCTGCTAGTGCCATTTGTACTAGGATGGCTCCAGGTCTTGCTGATCATGTGGTTTCCCTTGGAAATATCAGAGATGTCTCCCTTTTCCAATAATCCAATAACCCTCCTCTTCATGGCAAGTGCATAAATTGGCTTTCTGTTCTCTAGGGGTCTCCCTTATTGGGAGGTTATGTGGCCCAGAGTTGCAAAGCTCTTTAGAGAAGTTCCCTGTTCCCTGGATTCAGACTGACTGGGAGGGCAAGAGCCAAATATTGATGTTTTTGGTTCTTTTAATTTAACTTTAATTTTTAAGTCTTGATCTTAAACATCTAAAAATGAGTCTCACCAGTCTTAAATTAAGAGTACTGGGCTTTAACTTTAATTTGTCTATAACCTTACAGCCCTTTGCCCTTTTTATTACTTGAGGTCTGTACTATCCTATCCTGTAGGTGATGGCTTATTACCTTAAAGTAACCTAGGTTCTGATCTAGAAGCAATACCTCTGCAAACCCTCAACAGGCAACAGTTAAACAGTTTATAAAGAAAATAGAAAATAAAGTTCACAAGAGTAAAAACATATTTAGTTTGCATAATAATTATTTTGAATTTTAGCTGAGTTATAGATTATATCCCCTGTTTGATATCCTCATAATCTTAACAACAAAAATCAATCCTTGGAACACAACTTTAAGTGAACTGAAGTCTGGCCTACTTTGTAGTCATTCAGGAATGTAGTAAGGTGGGAGGCAGAGCCTCATCTCAGGTAAGGCAGGGCTCCTCACAAATCTTAGGTGAAGTGTTCTAGTTCTGAAGCTGATCTGTGTCTCTTTTTTAATCTACCGTTCTACAAGGTTTACAAATATTATTTCTTCAGCCCTTTCTGATGTTAGCTAACATAATATGATATAACATTTAGTGCACAAAGTAAGGAAAGGCTGAGAGCTTTTAACCTTTTGTAGAAAAGTAGCAAAATGCTTTTATGTTTTACAATATTAACCTTTACATAGATTAGGGTCTCATTAGTTTATAAACATTTAAATTGTACTACAATGTAAATGATAACAAAAAATTTTATATATTATTAATAACAGGCTAGTTGTAGAGTATTAAGTGATATAAATAAATATCCAAGAAATTTGGTTGTTTTTTGTTTGTTTGTTGTTTTTTTCTTTTGTTTTATTTCGTGTGTGTGTGTGTGTGTGTGTGTGTGTGTGTGTGTGATGCTGAGGATTGAACCCAGGGCCTTGTGCAGATGAGCAATCACTTTACCAACTGAGCTATATTCTTGGCCCCAAATGTGGTATTCTTATAAGCCCAAAATTACCATACAACTTTAGTTTGGAGAGTACCAGGTTGATATAATGTTCTTTTAAACCTTCTTTTTAAAGACTTATATACCTGGAAGATAGGAACACATTTAATATACAAAGCAGAGTAATAGCACCAAATTTAGCTCTTAAAGAAATAACATAGTACAATATTTTAAAATAACAGTTCTTATTTAACCACAGCTATATAATCCTTAATTCCTTCAAGATTATTTGCTCAAAAAAACTTAGTAAACACAACATTATGGGTAAATTAGTGTATTAAGAAATATTTGTCCTTTTAACATATAGATTAAACCTTGTTTTATATTTGCACATTAACATTTGACCCTCAGGAAGAACCCCAAAGGGTCTTGACTGTTTATTTCACACGTATAAGAGTTTTTAATTTCTCTTTTCCATCTGTTAACCCCCTTTTCTTAATATGAAACAATCCTTGTAAATTTTTTAATTTAGGCAAATTATTTTATTTTAATAAGAAATATTTTGTTATTTACAGTACACAGTTAATCACATCTGTTTGCCATTTCGTGAAAATGTAAGCAACGTTTAAGAATATAGACTTATGTCTGTTGAGACTTTAAATTTTAGTAACCTTGTTCTCAGTGATGACAAAGCAACTTTAACCCTCCCCTTTTTATTTACTAATTTATGAAAACATCAATAATATTACCCAATACAATTTAAGAAGTTAAGAGTACTTGATGGTATATTTAACAGTTAGCATTTTAACCTTGTAAATTAATCAGATGTCTAACAAATACATTTATGAGTAATTCCATGTCAAATCTACTTTACTCATTTTTACCAAGATCTCAAGTAAATGTATGGAACAGTATCAGTCATTTCTTTCCTGTTGAAGAAAAGTCCAAGAAACAATGGATTTTAGATATTTTATAGACATCAACAGTTTATTAGTTCTTTGACCACCTAGAGAGACTTGTGAGTTTAGTGTAATTCTAAAAACTTCTTTACTTTCATCTGTTTACTCAATTTAAATTGAAACTTTTAAAATTACATTAATTCAAGGTATTTGGATCCATTTTAATTCATGAGCATTTATTTTCCATTTGTCAATCTTGATATCAGGTACATGACATATGGACCCACACACATATGGACAGACAACACAACACACAGTGTGCACACATATAAAAGTAATGCCTTGTAGCTTTTCTCAGATGAATCTCCATTGCAATGTGGCAGATGTTTAAAAACTTCATAATTGAATAAAAATAGGATTGATCAGGGAAAAAAATTAAACTAGGTGCATAGGACCAAAATGATGAGCTCAAAAAATGTGAAATTTAAGAAAAAACAAAGGTTCTAGAAAAAAACGACATGTCTGGTAACCATTTTATCAAGTACCATACAATTTACTTTTGGGTTTAGTCTAGTATGAGTTCAGGTAAAAGGAGCTTTTATCTTTTTTGTGGGGTGGGCAGGTCTCAGTCTCCAACTGAGCTTGCAGGCTTCTGCATTTGCATTTCAGTGTAAGTCCTGCCTGAGGTCTACAAGGAGCTGGGAAAAACTGCTGGTTTGAGCAAAAACCTCATGCCTAAGACACTTGTTTTAACCATTTTAGTTGGTAATCAGTTAGGTTTAGATGAAAATTATCACACCGTAGTTCTTATTGTGTTTAAGAACAAAGCAATGTTAAGTTTCTTAATGAGATAAGCCACTGACTGTTGAGCTGGTCCTCTTCCTTGTGTGACCATACCTAGGGTTATTCCTTCTCTCTCAAGTGACAAACTGGTTAAATTTTGCTCCAAAATCTGTTCATTATTCAAGGGGAATAAGCCTTTTGGTAACATACTGTTCAGATATTCCTAAGAGGTCTAAAGTAAGAGGTGAGAACAGAAAAGCTGGTGCTTGTATTCAAGGGGAAACTGACCTCTTGGTTCCCTACAGAGAAGGAGGAGAAGCATACCAGGGGCATTTGAGGCTATAAGTTCTGAAATATCTCAATACAAAAATACACTGAGTACATCTGAGCACAGGAATAGTAATGGGAGACTTTAAACTGGCTTGTGAAGGTTAACTATGTGAACAGAGAGAACCTGGGTGTTTTTCTTACTAAACACCTCATGTCTTTTAGTCCTACAATGGGAATTGCTATGTTTCTGGTTGGGCAAAGGAAGGGGAGCACCCAGGAGGGACTGGATGTTGGGGGTAAGAGGGAATCCTCCTGAGAGTCCTGCTGAGCTCACACATTAGAGGCAGCATATTGTGCATCCAACTTAGTTTTTACTGTTAAGACTCCTTATTAATTATGTTATCTCTGACAGATCAACTTCCAATGGCAAGATTGTACAATACGTCAGAAAACCATTTGAAAAAACAAATTGTTACAGTAAAACACCATCTTTTTTAGACACATTTACAACTATTGGTGATCCATTCAGCCAAGATCATTCCCAAGAAACAACCTATAAGACCAACACATATTGCCCATGTCTTAAAGGGCCAGAAACAGATACAAAGCAAAAACACAATGACAGAGAGGGTCTCCAAAGTATGCCTGACAGAGAGAAAAATTTTAAACACACAGACCAGATAGGGGGAAAGTCTCCCCAAGTTCCTAACTCCCATTTAACCATGACACCTACACCAGTGGCCCCAAGACGTCCCCACGAGGGGACCAGATGCTCTCATAAAAGGGGAACCAGAATTGTAGAATCAATGCCTTGACTTTACTGTATTGTTTCCTTTTTAAAGCCAAATAGAAGTCTTGGTATCTTACAGTAAAACAGAAATGAACTTTCATGACTTTGTGATGAGATGGCTCCGAATCTTAACATGGAATTAGGCTGGTTCATCAGCGCTCCATGAGCCTGATCGTTGTTTTTCTTCTATTTGGCTCTCGGTGGCAAACACACTGTTGTGCAGGCTCCTTTGTTGTTGCTTTTTGTCGTGTGGTGCTGGGGATGGAACCAGGGGCTCTCTGTGTCTTTACATACCACCTCATACCTTAGGGTAGGATGGCTGGCACGTTGAAAATGTGAGAAGTTTTGTTGTGAAAAGTCCCTACCACCTGTCAGCTGGAATATCTATTGACTGACCTTTGTGCCCTTAGTTTCCAGCCATTATCCTGCTGCCCTCTGTAGGATCCAATCCCCTAACCCTGCCCCCACCCCGCAATCTAAACAGTTCCAGAGGCCTGCAGAACAGAGGGAAGGGCTCGTCTTTGCCTGAGCACCAACAAGAACTCAGAAGCCACGAGGCCTCTCCGTCAAAGCTGAGTGCCAATATTGGTGGTTACCACTCTCCATTTGTTTCTTTGACCACAGTTACTCCTGTAGGCAACTGACAGTTGAAGTTCTTGGACTATCAGACAATAAATGAGTTATAGAATGGGATAAATGCAAAGGAAAACCATGAAACTTAGGAGGGCTTAGCTCAGGTTGCTTGTAAGAGGGAGATTCTGTGCTGGCCACAGGCTCGCATTGGGATCAGGGCTGCCTGGGCAGAGGTGTTCACTCAGTGGGTGTGGGCAGGTGTAGATACCTGAGACAAGCTGGCTCTGCCTGCAGGAGGGGGCTTGCCAACAGATGTCAAAAACCAGATGTCCATCCAGGCTCCCGTCATTCGTACATTTATTCTGCAATTTCTTAGAGGAGTGAGGTTGCCTCTGTGAACTCTGGTGGGATTCCTAACACTGGCCTGTGGCTCTGCCCTCAGAGCAGGGAAGCTCCTCCTCTTGATTGATTCTCCTTTCTGATGTTTCCTCTGCAGCTGAAGTGGCCGGCAGGAAGCCAGGATGGGACACTGCTCACAAGTCCCCCACCTCTGCTGGACCACCAGGCTCCTGGGAATCATTAGCCTTCTCTGTGAGTAGCTGGGTTTCCTGAAGGGAGGGAAATTGGGGTGCTGGGACAGCTGGGACCCTTCAGTCCTGGGGGGCTGTTAGGCTCTGATGCCTTTGGGAAACAAAAAGAGAAAGCCGCACTGTTATAATTCACCAGTGCAGTGTGGGTAGAGCCCAGGATGAACGGAAAGAGCAAAATGGCCTTTTTTGTGGTGAGGACCTGGGACCCTGGGCCTGGGCAGCCCTGGCTGCATGAGGGACCATAGCCAGGGAGCTGAGGCCACCTGGGCTGCAGCTGCAGGAAGGGGCTGGAGCTGCCTGGGGAGGGGATGGAGACAGACCAAGAGCCTGTTCCTGTGGCACAGGGGAGAGGAGGCAACACCCCAGCCTGGGCCCCAGGGTCCTCAGGGGCTCTGCAGCTCTTCTGTGAGGGCCCAACTGGAACCCTGGTGTCTGAGCTGGAGGAAGCTCCTCTGGTCTGCGCTCCTTTCCTGAAATGTACCTTGATGCTAGCAACCTCAGATGGAATCTTGCTTATCTCATCACTGTTCCTGGAAAAACAGGAGGTGCCATCATTTGAGGAAAGATTGAGCAAACTGAGCAGTATCTGGGGCTCCTGTGCATGGGATGTCATGGAGGCTCAGGAAACAGTGCCCTAGTGTTCTGGGAAGAATGTCCAGTTTCCATGAGGGAGATGCCTGGATCCTCCTCAGCAAGATCCAGGGAACCGAGCACCATGAAGTCCTTATTTTATAAAAGGACAAACAGCAGGGTAGGGCTGGGCCTGGGGCTGGGCTCAGCAGTAAACCACTTGCCTAGCATGTTTGTGGCACCGGGTTTGATCCTCAGCACCACATAAAAATAAAATAGAGGTTATTGTGTCCACCTACAACTACAAAAGGATAAGGTGCCTGTTAAACTGAGGGTGTCTATGTACCATGTGGCTATGGTTACACTGAACAGGTGGAAGGAAACAATGGAGGGTAACACAGGTTTCAGGAGCAGGTAAAATTGTGCAGGAAAATATGCCAGGGGAGAGAGGATGGGAGGCTCAACAGAGGGCTGAAAAATATATTCTGAAAAACAGAAACTGAAAAAATACACTGATGGTAACTATGGGCCACATATCACATTTATGACATAATAGAATGTTTGTATGTAGAAGGAAATCAACAGCTAATAAACATAACATGTCCTACTGAATTGAATTTTGGTGACAGCTTTAAAAATATTGATATTAGCTTTTTCTAATTGTACTTATTAGTGGGATTCATTGTAAAATCATGTACATAACATAATTTGTTCCAGATAATTCCCCAGTACTTCCTCTTTTTGTTCTCCCTCCCCCTCTTCCAACTTTCTCTACTATTCTGGTCTCCTATTCCAATGTATGAATGTATTGTAATCATACATAAAAGTGGGATTCATTGTGGCATATTCATTCATACATGCATATGGCATAGTTTAGTTCATTTTTCTTGTACTATTCTGTTGTGTTCCTTGACCAAACACTCAGGATCACTTCAGTTGAACTGGGCTACAGGAAATCACCACACAAAGACAGAGAAATACCTTTTTCTTTGGCTTCTCTGACCTTGGGGGTCCTAGGAGAGAGAGAGAGAGAGAGAGAGAGAGAGAGAGAGAGAGAGAGAGAGAGAGAGAGAAAATGCTGAACACTTTTATTGGGAAGAAGCCATTCAAATGAGGCAAGAGGTCAGGTTTCAGCGGGTGGAGTGTAGCTTCATGATGTCTGCTGTCAGTAGGTTGACCAACATCCATGGAGGCCATGCTCATCTCATGACCTGTGTGGGGATCATGGCAGAACGAGCAAAAAGATCAGAGCAAGGGCCACCAAAACAGAGGGGCAATGTTGGTTCAGTCCACTTTGTGAGTGTAGTGCCCACAGTTCACACACACACAGGCCATGGCTGGCTGGCCACATCTCCACACTCTCATCACTCAAGGCTAAGGGGCACTCAGTTCTTATGTGGCAGCTCCCGATATAGTTCCCCTTTCTTAATATTTTTAAAAAGGGCAATTGGGGAATTATATCTTCCAGACACTCTAATCTGGATCCGAAGTCATCATGATCTACTATTGAAACACAAAAAGGATTAGTAGAAAACATATTATCTTAATAACATAATCAACCTGGAAGTTCCAGGTTATTATTATTATTCTGCCAAACACTCATCAGAAGATTCTTTATCTTTTCCAAATTGCATGAGAAACATTGTGTTTGGCCATTGTAACATAAACATTTTTATTTAACATGGCATTTAAGCCTTTACAAACCATAGAGCAGAGGGCTCATTCACAACATTGATGACAGTCGCTTGTAGAGCATTTTAATTTAGTTTCAATTCTTTCATTATCACTTATCTGAGTATGAAGGATCTTGGAAGTAATTTAAATTATTTAAGCTTGCCTACGTCTGGTTAATTGACATGCACTTGTTTCAAAGCCTGAACATTAACTACAGCATATTATAGCTCTGAAATATTAGCTGGCAATAACTTGTGATACAGTAAGATAAGTTGTATTCTTACAGGCTACAGGATATTCATCTTCCTTTTTTTTTAAATTCTCACATTTAAGGAGTCTATTAGGTCTGTCAGTAATATAAATATTTTGAAGGTAGAAGTCAAACATCAAAACATCCTTTTGGGTGCCATCTCTCTGAGGGTGACGGTATTATTACCAATAAGCCTCCAGAGATTATGGCATCCTTGCACAATCATGGTTGTCAACTCTTGGAGACAGTCTAAAATATACCCAATATCTCTAGACACCTTATGTTGCAGTGCCAAGACATTTGCATAATCTATCCTCTTAGCAAAGGTGTCAATTTCTACTGTAGAATGATTAGGGCAACAACATATTGGTGGATATTTTAATAAATAACTGACCTGTATAGGAAAAATCTATTTTAATAATCTTTCTGACAATTGTCCAGATAGGTAAATATAGTCTTCATCTCTAAGGACCAGCATGATTGGCTGGTTTAAGTTTCTTATATGTGGTCTTTTTCTCAAAAGATACTCCCAGACAGCCTGTTTACCATAGGATCAACATGTAGGTCTAACTGACCATTATAGTCAGTATAGTACTTTCCAGTTCCCTGCAATGCATGTTAAAATTGGACATGAGAAATGGGTCCATAGAAGTTTGTTCATGGATTTTACTTACCTGACATGCTGGTGGAGCTGCATGGTTGTAAACTCTGCAGTTGGGAGATTTATTTCCTGTGTCAGGTTTTTCAGTCATTTTCATCATGACAAGTTTCAACTCTATCTTTGGAAATCTGATTTAATGTACTGAATCATGTTCAGTAACAGTAAAGCTCTCAATATTACAATTAAGAAAAAAATTTAAAGTATTTGGTAAGATCTAATATGTGTCTGTAGGGTCTTGTTTTCCCCCTTTTCTTTATTTAAAAGATTGGTATAAATCATAATATAATTAGTTTAAATTGTAAGGAGCCCTCAATCTCTTCTTGAGAGAAGGTTTCATAATATCTCAGAATATTATCCTTATTATATCCTTATTATAGCTGTCTCAATTGTTCTTTTAAAAAATATGATTAAGGTTACTTCCCACTGTGGGGAGTAGTATATAAATCTTACTATATTTTTAATGGATAATAAGTCCAGTCAGATAATTTATATACTACCAATGAATTTCCAACAAGTTTTGCAACTTCCATTGTTTAAAACCCATGTACAACCTTAATTTGGAGAACATCAGTCCTAACAAAATAGTCTCTGAAATCTCACAACAATCCAACAAACAAAAGTTATATGCAAGAATCAGCAGTGTCTTTGAATCATCAAATTTAGTCTCCAGGGAGAATTGTCAAAATTGGGATCTTACTCAGCAGTTTAATATATTTAGTGTTTAATTAAGAATATGAATTTATTCACTGAAATTAATCTTTGCCTTAAACAGTAAGAATCATTGGGAAATAAAGACCTTCCTTTAAGGAAATAAACTTAATATTTTAATAGGTCTTTATCATGTCAAAATATGGACAAAATCTCAACTCACATCAGTATGGTAAAATCAGGGAAATAGCCTGAAATAGCCTTGAATTAATCAGCTAAATTTTTTATAGTCAGTCCAGTATATACATCACCTGCCTAGATCATCATATGAAGATTTTCCTATTTAGGAAAATACTTTTATCACTAAAACTAGAATATAAAGACCTTGTTTTACCCAAAGATGATTTCTTTTTTCTTCTGAGGACCTCCAATATGTGTTTCCTCTCTGTTGAAGCATCTTTTTTTTTTCTTTTAGAATTTTTCCTGGTTATACTTTGGAATAATTTTTGAAAACTTTAGAATCTGAACAAATAATACCTTGATATGGAATATCTCAATGAAACTATAGTTAAAGTCCGTGTATAATTCTGTAGACAGAATTATATTTGTTTATTATTTTATAAAGTTTGTACAATAATTTGAAAGTTAAAGATTACTTAATGGTTGTTTTATCTCTTGAAAGCGAATTTATAGAAAAATCCATTTATTTCAAATATCTGTAACTAAAAGGCAAAGTATCAGATAAATGCATGTAAAAGAAATATATAAATTATGTGTTTTGTATTAGAGAAAAAAACTAGATAAATATATTAATTAAACAATTGGACATATGTTAATTATTTTATGGATTAACTATAGGTTATTCAAATATCTAGAAAAATATATAATAAGAATAAGGTCATAACATACAATTGCATCAACTTTATGTAACCCTGTGGTTCCTAATTTTGGATCCATTTCGATTTATTCTTAACCAGGAGTGCACCCTTATTTGATGTCACGTGATGCAGCTAAAATAAGATCCTTGTGTATATTTTATCCATTTTTTAAAATTACATAGCTAGAATTGAAAAGAATAAGGATTTTTTGGTCATCACAGGAACATTATTGGCTTTGTTTCTGTGACAAGCAAATGCATCCTCATAACCTTCAAAATTAAAAGCAAAATATAAAGAAGTATATGTGTTTCTTATAATTGTTATATATATGTGCAGTTTTTCCTAATAGTGCTTGCTGAAGCGTGTGCTCACTGCAGGGTGTGTTCTCCTATCTTTTGTATTTTCCCTTGCAGCACGTGGCACTTTAGAAGTGAGTTTTAATGGTAGACGCCAGTATTACTATAAGATCTTAAGGCAGTCTGCCTTTGGCACCCAGGCCAGGTTGTTTAAGGGTTAAAGGTACTGCTGTGCAGATGTGATCTGCAAACCTTGCACAGGCGACCATGTTGCAGCTGGGCCCTTTAGACCAGCTTATGAAAAGCTCTGCCAGACCTAGAAGTTCTTGTTCAGCACAAAACACTAGCTTCCCTGAAGGACCCTCTTACAATGCTGGCAGGGGACACAGACACTGTGGTGACCACAATGACCTCATCAAATCCCTGAGGATGGTCTGAAATACAGGCTGTCAGAGCACCCCATTGCGCTGTTTCCCCATGGGATAGCAGGCTGTTTCTCTGGGTACTGCATTAAATAGAGCACTTAAATGTACTGACCACCACTGTACTGACACCCAGCAAACGCCTGCTGTCCATGCCCAGAGAAACCAACACGGCACCAGGTTTTGCAAGAAGAAAGAACTTCACAGTCACTCCCCTGACAAGGAGAGAGGAGGCACACTCACTCTGTCTCCCCAGGGAGCAGGAAGGGGCTTAAGGCAGGGATGAGAAACAGAAGGCCAGCTGGCTGGAATCCAGAGTCTTGGTGGCATGGTCCACACCAGGTGCCCTGGGCCTGGTGGAACCTCTGGGTTCTTTGTAAGTTCACTGGTCTCTCTGACCCCATGCTCCCTCCTGCAGCTGTGGCTGCACCCTGGCTTCTAACCCAGGTCCACAAAACCCTCTTCTAGTTCCTTGGCTTCTCGTCCTTGGAGACGTTTAGTTCCTCTCAGCTCTCAAGGTCTGCAGCTGCGTCCTGAAAAAGCAACTTGCAAACAGTTTTTAGAAACAAGGAAGTTGTGGTATATGGACCATTTTCACACCCAGAATTACATATTTAAAGTGTTAAACTCTGATTAGGCTGGATGACCACAGTGCTAAAGAATATTTCTATTTTGCTCTTTAATTAAAGAGGGGACCATAGGATGTCACAATCCCTTCAAAAGAAGAATGAAGGACACCTCAGGCCAGTGGGAAAGTTGAGAGGCATTTATGCATAGATACCCAGCTCACAGGGCTGGAGTGTCTCTGGGCACAGGTCATTTCGTGTGCCCAGAAATACTCATTTCCCAGTGCTTACCTTGGGATGGGGCACAATTTGCTTTCATTTGAAAACTCCACAACTTGGATACTTGTTTTCAATGTAACATATGATACTTTGTATTATAGAGCAACTCAAGAAGGGGAAGACGGGCAACCAGCATTAATAATATAAAATTTAAAATCTTCATTCAAGCCTGGGATAGCAAGTCCTTCCCTCCACCTTCCCACCCGACTCCTGGATGCACAGGGGTCCTGTGGGGCTTGGTAATGGTGCCTGCATCACAGTGAATTTCCTTTAAACTTGACTTTTATAAACAGGAAAGCCCTGGCTGGACCTTGACACCTACAGGCACCAAGGAGATTGAAGCCACAGGATGTGTGACTCCTGCATCCCATCCCTGTACTCAGGAGGAGAGCCCCGAGAGGGGCAGCTGGATGGGAGGAAGGGACACCAGCCTGGAACTGGGAATGTGTAGTTCTGACCCGGGGTGCTGGGCCAGTAATGCCCATCATGGTAACAACAGCAGCGAATGGGAACAGCACAGTTATTGAATACTATGCCCAAAGCTCTTTCTGCTTAAATCCAAAGAAGAATTCAATGAAGTAAGCAACATCACTTCCATTTCACAGATGAGAAAACTGAAGACAGAGAGGTTCAGTAACTGTTCAAGTTCACACAGCCAGAAGATGGGGGACCTAGATTAACTCTGACTTCACTGAGGTAAAGTCCAACCTTGTAACCACTCTTTTGTACCACCCAGCTGTGGAACCTAGCTGACACCAAACTAAATTTTGGTTGATTGAAACCTAACCATAAATGTTGAAACCACAAAAAGAACTTGAAGAAAACTAGAAAAAATGAGAAACATACTTTTGAAGGGAAGGCTATCCTTTTAAGCAAGATATGAAACCAATAAGTACTAAAAAAAACTTCTGACACCTTTGACTTCATGAAATAATATTTTCAACTCCTAGGTAAAATAAACTGTAATAAATTTAATGGAATTCTTACAAAATTCCAGTGAGATTTTTCACAGAAAAAAAATTCTCCAAAAAATTTGTATGGAATCAGAAAAGACCCCAAATAGCAAAAGCAAAAAGAATAAAACTGAATCTCACTCCCTGATTTGAAAATACAATCTTATTGTAATCAAAACAGCAGGGTTCTGGCACAAAAACAGACACTTTGACCAATGGAAAAAGAAGAAATTCCATAAATAAACCCAGTGTTTTCAGTCAGTTGATGTGATGTTTGACAAATGTGCTCAGAATATACAACAGGGAAAGGACAGTGTCTTCAGTAAATGCATATGGGAAGATGGGAGGAATAGAGGAACTTTAGACAGGGCACAGGGGAGGGAGGGGAAGGGAGGGGACATGGGGGTAGGAAAGATGGTGGAATGAGATGGACATCATTACCCTAAGAACATGGATGAAGATGCGAATGGTGCGACTCTACTTTGTAGACAACCAGAGCCATGCAAAATTGTGCTCTATATGTGTAATAAAAATTGAATTGCATTCTGCTGTCATATATATAAAATATTAGAATAAAAAATTTTTTAAATGAGAAAAAACAACTCAAAATGAATAAAAGCCTTAATCATAAGGTTTGCAGCTCTAACACCTCTAGAAGAAAGCATAAAGGAAAACTTCCATGAGCTTGGGTGGTGATGTCTTGACGAGGACTCCCAAGCACAGACACCAACAGCAAAAATTGACCAAATTGCATCAAATTAAAAACCTCCTGCACAGCAAGGGAAACCACAGAGTGAAGAGACAGCCCATGTCTTGGGAGAGAATATCTGCAAAGCACACGTCCGATATGGGGCCAATAGCCCTAATGTATAAAGAACTAAGTAACTCGATAGAAGGAAACAGGTAACTTGATTTAAAGTTTTGAACAGATCCTTCTCAAAGAAGAGAAATGAATAGCCAATGGACCTATAAAAATGAATAGCCAACATCTCTGATCATCAGGGAAATGAGAATTTTAAACAGGAGATATCAGTCACATTGTTAGCTTGGCTTTTATTACGATGATGGATGTTCATAAGCACTGGCAAAGATAGGCAGAAAGTGAACCCTCAGACCCTGTTGGTGGGAATGTAAATTAGTGTCGCTATTTTGAAGAGATGGAAGGTCCTCCAAAACTAAAACCAAAACTCCTATATTATCCAGCTCCCCACTTCTGGGCCAAACATTGAAGCTGGCGTGTTCACTGAGACGCTGTTCCCAACAGCTAAGATGTGGAAGCAGCCCAAGTGCCCGTGAATGGATGGTTCCTTGGAAAAAGGAAATGTGGCGTTTGTGCACTGGGGCATGTTACAGATACTCACAAGTGAGAGATGTGACACAAGGAGAAATCTGCAAATTTGGGGTGGGTTCTGGGTGTGACACACCTCCATGGAGCCTGGGATTCTGAAAGGAGGAACTGTCCACCCTCAAGGACAAGATGGTTGGGCTGCGCTTTCCCCTGGAGGTTAAATCCTACCTGGTCTCCAGGGAGAAGAGAGGGTCCCTAAGTTCCCTGGGGCTGTGCCTGATGGGAGAGGAAGGGCTTAAGGAGGCCACTGTCCAGGGCCATGCTGGGGACAGCCACTAAGGAATACTGACGGGGACTCCAGGGGCTGCTCAAGAAAGTTCTCTCTTGGTGGCGCAAACGTGTATTCACCCACTGTTCCACTTGCTCCTCCACATTTTCATCATCATCTGGTCTCAAAACGTGAAATACATTGGTCACCCTTGAGCTGCTACAGGGAAAAACCAGGTGTGACTCTGTCCCCCTTCCCTGTGTGGGACCTTAGGAGGCTGAGAGGATGCGGGGGACTCCTCAGGCTCAGCTTTAAGGTGGTGGAGCCCACACTCATGTGTAACCCCGCCCTCACTGTTTCTTAATGTCCTGCGAATGAGATGTGAATTTCCCTGTCCTAGTCCCAGAGATTTATAACTGATTCCACAGCACGACCAACACTATCTTGAGTGACTCACTTTCTAGAAGAAGGGGAAGGGGATGCACCTTCAGGAATGTTTTAATCTGTGGGGCAACCTGCTGCCCCATGACTGGTTGCCCAAAAGCAACATCATGAGTTCTCCCTCATGGGGTCTGGGGTCAGCACTGCTCGACAGCAGGGTCTTCTGGCCCAGGGTCTTGCAGAAACACATCAAGGTGTTTTCTGGGGTGCCATCACCTCGAGGTTCCACTGGGAAGCTTCTGCTTGGAGCTCATCACAGTGGGACTGTGGACAGGACGCAGTTCCCTGTGGTGGCTGCCTGGAAGCTCAGTTCCTCACTAGCTATTGGCCAGGGGCTGCCCTCAGGACCTTGCCACGTGGGTGTCTCCATGGGGCAGCTGTCAGTATGGCAGCTGGCCTCATCAGAGTGAGCAGGAGAGAGGCCGAGGACAGGGAGCAGGAGTGAGCCAGGAGGAACCCGTGCTCTGGTTGAAAATGGTTGTATTAAGTGACATCCCATCATTTTTGCCAGGTGCACACTCTTTTCGGGAGAGGGTTACACATAGGTGTGAACACCAGAGAGGGAACCTTGGGTGACATTTTAGGAGCCACCTCCTACACTTATACACATAGCATGTACCAGACAGTGAGCTAGGCGCTTTCAATTCACAGTCTCATTTAGTTCATGTCACCATGTCAAGACAGATAAGGAAATGAGGGTTAGTCCAGGGAAGTAACCCACCCAGAAATAACTTCAGCAGAACCAGGACTTGATCCTAGATTGGTTCCAATAACTATACAAGGCTGCCTCCCTGGGTCAAGGAAGGTGCTGGGTGAACTGGTTAAGAAGACAATTTCTGTGTCACTTGTTCTCCTTGAGGAAATACCCATGTTCTCTTTCCCAATGCCCTAGGTGCCTGCAGCACTTTAGCCAAGAGTTCTGGAGCTCATGGTTCTGGGAGTAAAGGTTTCAGAACCCGCACTTATCTGAAGGCGATCCGGGGAGGTTCGGTCTTGCTGCAAGTGACCCAGGATCAAGAGGATCCCAAGATAAAGGAGATCTCCTGGGGCATTGGCTCTGATCCAGACTCCACATACATGCTGAGATTCCAGAATGGGAAGGAAGATCCACTGTGGTTCGGTCTCCAGGACAAGTACAAGCAGAGGGTCCAGGTGCCCAGGATGTCATCCCTGAGGATTAACAATTTGACCTCACAGGACAGTGGGCAGTACTGGGCCCAGATCATATTTCAGACGGGGAGAGAAATCAAAGCAGTTTTCCACCTCACTGTGTATGGTAAGTGACAGCCTCACCTAGTCCCAGGGCCGGCCTCCTTCCTTGAGTCTAGGAGGCTCTGAGACCACATGCTGCAGGATTCTCCTCAGGCACCAACACGTCAGATATTCACCACAAACAGTAGAGCTGAGGTTTTATACCAGAGAGAAAAATCACATCTGTGTTTTGGGAGACAAAATGGGAATTTGGCCATTTTTGCAGTAACATTTCCTCCTCTTTGAAAGACTAAACTTACTGATTTTGTAAATTAGTTTTCCTTTGCTCTTTTAACAATGCATAATCATGGTTTAAAACAACACAAATGTGTACCCACAACATGCTGCAGGTCGAGGTCAGACATGGTTGTCACTGGGCTAAAATCCAAGTGTGGGCAGGCTGCATTTTGTTCTGCAGGATCTAGAGGGGATCCTTTCCTGCCTTTCCTACTCTCCAGAGCTGCCAGCCTCCCTGGACTTGTGGTCCCCTCCTCTGCCTAAACTAGCAAGGGAGGGGGAGTCTCTCTTGCATCCCTCATACCTTCTCCTTTCCTTTCTTCTCCACCCTTACTTTTTATTTTTTGGTATCAATAATTGAACCCTGGGGTGCTTAACCACTGACTCATACTCCCAGCCTTTAAAAAATTTCCTATATTTCTGTGACAGTGTCCTGCTAAGTTGCTTAGCACCATGCCAGGTTGCTAAGGCTGGCTTTCATTTTTGGATCCTCCTGTCTCAGCCTCCTGAGCTGCTGGGATTGGGGGAGTGCACCACCTTGCCTGACACATGCTTCCACATTTAAGGGTCCTTGTGATGACTCTGGGATTATCCAGATAATCCTATTTAAAGCTCAGCTTTTTTTTTTCATAACTTAGCATATTCACAGAATCCGAGGATAAAGATGTGGACATCAGTGGGGACACAATGTTCTACCACGTTTGGAATCCACATGTATGTAGTTCACTGTCTCCAATCCTTGCAGGGTGTGGCCAGTGAGAGGCCAGCCTCACTTCCACAGACCTCACAAATCCTTCTCTGCAAGCCTTGATAGGGTAGGAGAAGTGATGCTGCTGCATGTCCCAGGAGATCCATTTTGCCAACTCTAGGGTCCCCACAGTCCCTCTCTGCCTAGGGCAGTTGCTCTGCAGAGAGTGGGCTGCAGGTGCAGGTCCTGTGTGATTTCCAGACTGGCCTGTGGATCTGCCCCTTCTGCCCCAGTCGGGAGCACACATTCAGGGTCACGTTCTAACTGCCTGCAGAGCTGTGCTCTCTGTTGCAGCCACGGCATCTCCCACAATGTCTCCTGTGTTGATCTGAGCTTTCTAGGTCCTCCCAGAGCTGGCCTGGTGTCCTGCCCCAGTCGGGCTGTGCAGTCCCAGGCACTGACTCAGCTGAAGACCCAGGACACAGGACCCTGGCCCCAGACAAGCTCTTCTGTCCCACGCCTCTCCCCTTCCAGAAGACCCCTATCTTCTAGAAATAATGGTCCCTAAAAACTGGGATTCAGCCATCATTTTCTCATGGGAAAAAAAGTTTAGACTTGCTTCATCTAGTGAGATCTCATGAGCTTAATGAAGTGGCTGCTGTCACTGGTCAACATGTAGCTCTGGGGAAATTGTGCTTGATTTGTAACGTGCTCCCAGCTTCCTCCTAGGGCTCCTGCCTCTGGTCAGTGAGACTCTGGAGGACAATGTGTGGCATGTGTGAGGCTCTCTCCTTTTGTCCACTCCTTCCTCAGATCCTGTGCCCCTTGCCCAGATCCGGACCACGTCAGCATCCATCACGCCCAGCTGGTGCAATGTCACTCTGGATTGTGGGGCCCGAGAGGCTGTAGAGGTCCTGAATGTAACCTGGGAGGTCCAGGGTCCCCCCAGTGAGCTGGAGCAGAGAGGGGCCCCAGGACCCCCCAACCCCTGGACCCTGGCCCTCAGCCTGCCGCTGAGGCAGCCCAATGTCAGCCTCACCTGCGTCCTCAGCAACCCAGTGGACCAGAAAAATGCCACCTTACAGCTCGTTGACCTCTGTAGCCCAGGTGAGTGCAGCTGCAGGAGGGAGGGGCACAGGGAGGGCTCAGGTGGCTCTGGAGCCCGAGGGTCCCTGGCTTTTTTGCTGCTGTGTTTATGAACAGTGGCAGCCTTCAAGGACCTGTCCTGTCACCGTATCCTGTATCCAGAGTGATCTTTGGAAAACCAATCGGATTGTGGCCTTTGTCTGTGTCATCTCTGGGGTCGACCTCCACCTAGTCCCCATAGGATGTAGGGCTTAGCAGGTCCTGTGTCACTGATGGTGGCCTCATCCACACAGGGACACAGCTGCTTGCTGACCTTCCCTAACGTGTGAAGCCACTGCCGGCTCTGAAGGCGCAGCCTCTTTAAGGAGCTGCCCACGGCCATCCCCCCTGAGTGGAAAGATCCCTTTCTGGGTCTGGGTCCACCCTGAGTGGGACACCATGAGGGCAGGGGACACATCCTTCTCTCCTCTTAGCCCAGGTGTCAGGCTCAGTTCTGGGCAGTTTGCGCCCAGTAGGTGTTTCACTGTCCCCAAATGCCTGGGACCCGTGTGCACCCGTCCTCTCTCAGTCTTCCCCCAGGGGCTGCTGGAGGAGCCTGACTGGTCAGTGCAGTCACCACCCCTGGTCATGTCCCCCCTCCACCCTGGAGTCTCAGAGGAAGTTCAACATGGCCCACCAAACCTCCTGGACTCACGGCTGCCACCTGGGCCTCCCCACCTAGCCCTGCCTCCTGTGCTGTCCCTCCCCTGCGGGACGCTCCCACCACACTGAGTATCTGTGAAACTCCTGCCGCTCCCCACACACAGGTGACTGTGCATGTCCCTGGGGGTCTCACTGGAGACCTTGGACATGGGTCAACCTCCACTGCAGTGAGATCCTTCACCTGGTGATTGAGAGCTTCTGTCCCTTCCTGGTGATGACTTGTGCACAGACCCCACCTTGCTCATCCCCATGTCCCCTGCTCCACGAAGGACCTGGGCCACTGCTTGACTGAGTGGACCTGCCACGCCCTCCCTCTGTGGCTTCTGCACCAGGCCCTCCTGACACCTGCACCTTCTCCACCTCCCCTGGCAATGGGTGTGTCAGCTTCTCTTCTGCCGTATCCTCTCTTAACTCTTTTTTTCTTAACTCTGGAAACGAACGCCCACAGCTGGCCACTCGAGAGGTGCCATAGGGGCCTTCCTGGCTGGGTTTTTCATCCTGGGAGTTGGAGTGTTCCTGTTCCTTTGGCACTTACGAGAGAAGAACAAGAAGAAGAAGATGGAGATGAAGATGGAGAGAGGCAGGTTGCACTTACCTTTCTGGTCCAGATGTCTCCCCTCTCCCCTTGGATCCTGGGCTTCCTTCCTCCTGCATTTTAATGGCAGGAAGAGGCCTTGTAGAGGGGATGATGGGTGTAGCCATGATGGCCTTGGGTTCCTGGCTGTGTGTGTGAGTGTGTGTATGTGTGTGTGTGTGTGAGAGAGAGAGTGTGTGTGTGAGAGAGAGAGAGTGTGTGTGTGTGTGTTAGTGTGTGAGAGTGTGTATGAGTGTAAGTGCATGTGTGTGAGTGTAAGTGCGTGTGTGAGTGCATGTCTGCTGAGTGTCAGTGTGTGAGAGTGAGTGTGTGTGAGAGTGAGTGTGTGTGAGAGTGTAACTCTGAGTGTGTGTGAGTATATTAGAGTGTGTGAGAGAGTGAGTGTGTGTTTGTGAGGGTGTGTATCAGTGTAAGTGCATGTGTGAGTTTAAGTGCATGTGTGTGTGTGAAGTGGAAGTGTGTGTGAGAGTCTGCAGTTGTGAGTGTGTGGTTGTGAGTGTGTGTGAGTGTGAGAGTGTAAGTATGAGTGTGTTAGTGTGTGTGAGAGTGTGTGAGTGTAAGTGCATGTGAGAGTGTGTGTGTATGAGTGTAAGTGCATGTGTGTGACTGTGTGTGAGTGTGAGTGCATGTGCATGTTAGATTGTGAGTGCATGTGTTTTAGAATGAGTGTGTGTGAGTGTGAGTGTGTTACAGTGAATGTGTGTGAGTGTGTATTACAGTGTGTGTGAGAGAGTGAATGTGTGATTGTAAGTTTGTGTGTGAGTGTGTGTGAGCGTGAGAGTGCAAGTATAAGTGTGTGAGTGTGTTTTAGTATGTTAGTGGGAGTGTGTGTAAGAGTGTGTGAATGTAAGTGCATGTGTGAGAGTGTGTGTGTTTATGAGTGTTAATGCGTGAGTGTGAGTGTGCAAGAATAAGTGTGTGTGTGAGTGTGTGTGTATGAGTGTGAGAGTTTGTGTTTGTAGTGTGTGAGTGTGAGAGTATGTGTGAGTGTCTGAGAATGTTGTGAGAATATGAGTGTGTGTGAGTGTGTGTGTAAAAGTTGTGTGAGTGTAAGTGCATGTGTGAGAGTGTGTGAGTGTGTAAGAGTGTGTATGAGTATAAGTGTATGTGTGGATGTGAGTGTGTTAGTGTAAGAGTGCGTGTGTGAGTGTGAGTGCATGTATGTGTTAGACTGTGAGTGTGTGAGAGTGTAAGTGTGAGTGTGAGAGTGTGTTGGAGTGTTGGAGTGTGAGTGGAAGAGTGTGTGTGTGTGTGTAGGGTTGGAGGTTTCCCTGGCACAGAATCAAGCTCCAGTCTGTCATGACTCAGGTGTGGAATTGCCAGAGGACTCCAGGGCCAAGGACGAAGCAGTCTATGCACAGGTGATAAAAAGGGATTCTCGGAAGGGCAAGCAGAAATTGACAGCTGTGAGTGGTGACCAGCCAGGTCTTATGGCACCCAGCCCTGGGCTGCCTGCCCAAAGCCAGGTATCTGCTGTGCTATCTCCACTGTATTTTTTCTTTCCTTTTTACCTCTTTTTGTGATGAGAGTATTAAGAAAATTTATGGGTTGGTGTAATGATCAATTTGAATTGTTGACTTGATTGGATTAAGAGATGCCAAGGAGGGGCTGGGATTGTGGCTCAGCCGTAGAGCGCTCACTTAGCAAGTGAGAGGCACTGGGTTCCATCCTCAGCACCACATAAAATAAACAAATAAATAAATAAAGGTATTGTGTCCAACTATGACTAAAAGATATATATTTAGGAGAATAAAAGAGAGAGATGCCAAGGAATAAGAGGATTATGAGTGTGTCAATAAGGGTGTATCTAGGAGTGATTGGCATGTGGGATAGCTAACTGAAATGAAGACCCTTCCTAAGTATGGGCAGCAGTGACCAATAGGATGATGGCTTGGATGGAATAAATGTTGGAAGAACAAAGAAGCAGCAGCAGGTGAAGCTCACTCCTTCTTGAATGGGTTCTTGATCTCTACTGCGATAGGATATCAGATTCTTGCTTCTTCATTCTTCCCAAGTGGACTCTGACAGAGATTCTCCAGAAGGCTTAGGTCTCAGACCAGGGTAGAACCATTGATCCCTCTGGTTCTGGGGCTTCATCCTCTTGGACTGCAGCTACTGGTTCTCCCAGCTCTCCAGCCTACAGATGGCCATTGTGGACTATCCAGCTCCTGGTCGTAATAGACAACTTAATAGGCCCCTTTTTATAATTATACTTTCTGCTGATTCTGTTCCTCTAGAGAACCCTGACTAATCAGTTGGGATATATGTAACTCAGTGGTTGAGTTTTGCCTAGTATGCACAAAGCCCTGGGTTCAATACTCAGTACTACAAAAAAAAAAAATGAAATAAAATAAAATAATTTTTATTTTCTTTGTTGGTGGCACAAGCCTGTAATCCCAGTGACTTGGGAGGCTGAGGCAGGATGATCACAAGTTGGAGGCTAGGCTTAGCAATTTAGTGAGGCCCTAAACAAAGTAGTGAGATCCTGTCTCAAAAAAATAAATAAAAAGCTGGGGATGTGGCTCAGCAGTAGAGCACTTCTGGGCTTACCCCTAGTACCTCCCATCCCCCAGGAGTTTAATGTTTTTTTTTTTTTTTTTTTTAAATTTCAGGACATAGTCTCACTAATTTGCTGAGGCTGGCCTAGAACCTGCAATCCTCCTGCCTCAGCTTCCCAAGTCTTGGGACCACACATGTGTTCCCCCATCCCTGGCTTAAGCTATTCATGTTAATGGGCGTCGATTGTCTTCTGGTCTCTCTGGGGCCACTCTGTCCTCAAGCTGCTCTGAGAACCCTCTTTCTTGTATTCTCAGGATATTGATGACAAACATCTGGAAGGAAAGGGGCCCTGCACTAGGGTTTACAGCGTGGTCCAGAGACCAGGCCAGGCCAGGCCTTGAAGATGATTTATTTGGAGGAGGGAGGAGGACCCAGCACTAGGGAGACACCTGCACTCTGCACCTGACACCTGCGGATACCTGCTTCCTCTGACTTCAGTCCAGCTCGAGATGCCGCTGGTCTGCATGAGCCTGACCTGGTGGCCATCTCTACCTCTGTGGGTGCATGTGGCCCTGTCACTTCTCCTGCCACCTTCCCAGCTGCCCTCATGCTCAGAGCTCTCGTGCCATCCAGCCAGGGTTCTTCCTCTGTCACTGCTGTGGCTTCTGACCCCTCCCTTTCAGAAGCCTTCCCAAAGAGACCCTTGCCCGACTCTGCAGCTGGCAGAGCCTCGCCACCTCTGCTGCGTCACTCTTGCCATTCTGAGACCCCAGGTGCAGGTGTGGGCACCGTGAAGAGGTGCTGACTTGCCCCAGCGGAGGGGGTGAAGATGGTCCTGCCGCTGAATTGGGGTTGATGGAGGCAGCGTGGCGAGTGGGAGCCCAACTTCCTTTCTAGGTTTTCCTTCCTTTCCTTGTGCAGGGTTTCTCTGGAGCTAAGTGTGTGTGTATGTGTGTGTGTGTGTGTGTGTGTGTGTGTGTGTGTGTGTGTGTGTTGGGGGAGTTTCTTGTGCACATTACACACCAGGGCCAGAGTGGCCTTCCCGGATTCCTGTGCTAACCTGGACTTACGCCTCAAACTCCTGCAGACCCATCATCCCGTGGACTGGGAAGAGGAATCCATATTATTTCAGGCCCTTCTCAACTTTCTCTTTTCCTGAGGATGACCCTGGACTCCCCAGACTGAGGTTGCATTTTTTTTCCTTTTTCAATGGCATATTATAATTTTATATGACAGTGAGACTTGCTATGATACACTCATATGGGCAACAATAAAACAGCATAATTAAATCCATTTCATTCCCCTTTCCCTCCCCCCTCCCCCTGATCCCCTTCTATTCTGCAGGTCTCCTTTCTATTTTTTAAAATTTGTTCTAATTAGTTATAGATGGCAGTGGAATGCATGTTGACACACTGCACACAAATGGAGCACAACTTCTCATTCCTCTGGCTCTACATGGCATAGAGTCACATCATCATACATGTATCTATAGGGTCATACCGTCTGTCTCACCCTACTGTCCTCCCCATTCCCTCAGTCCCAATGGGGTTGCATTTTTTAATATTTATTTTTTAGTAGTAGATTATTGCAATACTTTATTTTATTTCTTTATTTTTTGTGGAGCTGAGAATTGAACCCAGGCCCTTGCACTTGCTCGATGACCGCTCTCCCACTGAGCCACAGCCCCAATGGAGTTGCCTTCTTAAGGAAACACTTCAGCTCTGCTCTTGGTTAACAGGGTGTGTCATGTTCCCTCCCTCCCTTTGGGGATAGCTGGGTGAAGCTGTGGGAAGATCTGATACAAGATATAAAAACTATCTTGAGGACAGCCCTCTCCAGCCTCTGCTAAGGACCCTCAGCCTGCTGCAGCCCTGCTGGCCCCGAAATAAGGTCAGCCTCCTGTTTGTCTTTGAGAGTCAAACAGGTTTATTATCAAGAGGTCCAGCATAATATTAAAAATCATATTCAAAACTATCAGTTTGGCCAAGTGCAGTGCTGCACACCTGTCATCCCAGAGGCTTGGGATGCTGAGACATGAGGAGCCTGGGTTCAAAGCCAGCCTTATGGAAAGCCAGGCACTTAGCAACTCAGGGTGACCCTGTCTCTAAGTAAAATGCAACCTAGGGCTGGGAGTGTGGCTTTTCTAAGCTTACTAATTCCATTTATGAAGGTTCTGCCCTTGGGACCTAATCATCTCCCTCTGGCTCCAGCTCCTAATATCATCGCCTCAGGAGTTAAGTTTCAACATATGAATTTTGTTGTGAATCGTGAGATCATAGCAGGCATCATACAGTGATTCTAATATACTGGTAAATTATAAAAATACTTTAAATAATACAGCCTGATAGAACACAAAATTGACAGAATTTCAAGGAGAAAAAAATAGATCCAGTTTCACACAGTAAAAGATTTTAGTCTGAATCTCAGTAATCAAAAAATATAACAAAAATCAGTACAATCTTCTTAAAGTGTGTTAAAACAACACAACGAAGTAAATTGATTTAATAGATAAAACACCAAACACTTAACACTGCATTTTATTTTCAAATGCACCTGGAACATTTAGAAAAGTTAACTAGCACCTCTGCTAGGAGTCCATGAAGTGAATTTCAATGAATACTAAAGAGTCACTAACTTTCTTTTCCAAATATTATGCAAGTTGTATAGAAATTAGTAAAAGATAATTGAATAAGTTCATATTTTTATAATAGAGAAGACAAAGGCAGTACAGATAAAAAGTGATTATAAGATAAATAATGTAGGCTTGTTGATGCACCATTAATGTCTCTCTCCCTTTTTTTGCAGGGGGGAGGGGCATTGGGTTAAGTCCCCAGGGGCAATTTACCACTGAGCCATATCTCCAGTCCTATCTATTTTTATTTTGAGAGAGGGTCTCACAAGTTTCTTTGGGTCTCACTTAGTTGCTGAGGCTGGCCTTGAACCTGTGATCCTGCTGTCTTAGCCTTCTGAGTTACAGGGATTACAGATGTGTGCCACCATTCCTGGCTGATTAATATCATTTGAAGCAACTGAATCAATTCACTCTAAAGCCATCAGATTCTACTTGGGTTTTGTCCTTTTTTTTTTTTTTTTTTTTTTGGTACCAGGAATTGAACTCAGGGGCACTCCACCACTGAGCCACATCTCAGCCCTATTTGTATTTTATTTAGAGACAGGGTCTCACTGAGCTTCTTAGTGCCTTGCAGTTGCTGAGGCCTGCTTTGAATTTGTAATCCTCCTGCCTCAGCCTCCGGAGATGCTGGAGTTACGGGTATGCACCACAGCTCCTGGCTGGTTCTTTTTTGGGCTAATGCATTCAAACATTTAATTATATAATTTCCTAGAAAAATGTAACCTGAGATCCTGTGCCTAACAGAAGAAAATGTAGGCCCAACTCTCTATCATGTCAGCTTCCTCAACAAGACTATGAAAGTGCAAGAAGTAAAATCAAGAATCAATAAATGGATGGTATCAAACTACAAAGCTTCTTCCCAGCAAAAGAAGCAATCAATAACATGAAGGGAGAGCCTACAGAATGGGGAAAAAGTCTTTGCCACTCCCATCATATATAAAGAACTCAAAAAACTTAACACCTAAACCAGAAATAACCCAATTGATAAAATGCAAATTAAACTACACTGAGATTCCATGTCACTCCAATCAGAATGATAATTATCAAGAATACAAGTTACAATAAATGTTAGTGAGGATATGGGGGAAAACATATGCTTATACATTGCACCACTGGAAGTGGGCATGACCTCCCTAGCCCTGTCTTTATCTGGTTTTCTTCTAGAAGCCTGCCACACTGAAATCTCTTGCTGTATTTCCTCTTAAATAAAGAATTTGGGCCTTTTTCATTGTGCATTTCCATTTTCTGCCAGGACTGTAAAAACCACCAAGCCCCAGCTTTTAAAACTATTTCCTACCTCTTGTCTTTTGTTCCTTATTGATTATTTTTAGGTTTTTGAAGTTTCCCAGCAGGTTCACACCTCCAAGCAGGAATCTGGGCTGCTGTGGTGTTGGTATCAATTCCTTTTTTGTATAATGTGGAATTTGGCAAGATAGAGAGGATGCATTTTCCTTCTCCAATGGGAAATGAAAGCAGAAGCAATTATTAGGTGTGTTATCTGGAAATAAATGTGTTTTTTTTTTTCCCCATGGGAAAGGTTGCCATAGTTTCAACTAATTTACCTGAGTCTAAAATGATTGAAATGCACACTTTGAAATTCCACTCTATGGTTCTCATCTTGGCCCCAGGTTCTCCTGGAGATCACTGGTGTCATGAGGTAAGAATCTAACTCCAGTTTCCCTGCAGGGAGCTGAGCAATGAGAGCCTGGAACTTCTCTTGCAGAGAAATAACTGGAGGAAGAGACACAGGATCAAAGGGCAGCACAGGGCAGGATGGTGGTTGTGTTCAACTCAGGCTGTTGGCTAAGGCAGAGCCTGAAAGTGACTCCACAGAGGGAAATCCTGGGTGGCCAATGCCAGACTCTGATGTATAGCAGTATCAACAACCCAGAATGTTCTCAGATCAGTGGAATTTTTCATAGGACCTGGTATCACGAGGGGGCAAAATTGCAGTCAAAGGGAGAAATAAAGAATGTCCACATGCTTCTGCATCTTTCTATGCTTTATTCACTCAAATTACTCAATACAACTCACTCTATAGGTTCTTAATCAAGAAAATGATGATCCTTAGTGCTAGGCACGGCAATAGACATAATCCATTCACAGCAAAAAATTCTAGATTAATAAATTCACAGCAAACAATTCTAGATTAATTCTAAGCACTGCAAAATACACTTAATCATGACAGGCTAATGATAGACATTCCCTCTGCATTCTCAGTTCAGAAGTCTTAAACCTTAGGCTTTAAATCCAGCAGATGCACACTCAACTCAGACCATGGTAACCAGGTCTGGAACCAAGGCAGGCTTTTCCTGGTGTGGAGTGGACCATTGATTGAGGAAGGTGTTGTAGGGAGGAGTTGCAGCTCTCACCAAGGCCCAGACAAGGTGGTAGAGTTTGAGAGAGGTGAGGATCATGCAGAGGATCAGGAAAGGTCCTCATCAGGCTCTCCAGCTCGAGTGCATCCTTGTTTCAGGGGGCTGAATCCCTGTTCATCAGCTTTATCATTTATACTAAATTTTGGGGGGCTTTTTGACCCTCCATGCAATCCTTATCAGCTCCATGACATCATTTACCCTGGGGTCAGAAGCAACTGGTCTGGTGACCTCCACCCTGATCTTCTGGCTTTCCCTCTTATCAGGGGAGGACAGCCTGTGAGAAGCTTCACTCTATTTATCATGTGAGGGGAAGTGACTTGTCTGAAGCCACACTGGAGGGCTCTGAGGGTGTGCCTGGGGACACTGCAGGTTTCAAACTGGAGTTTTTAAAATGGAGTTGCTGAGGCTCAGGCCAAAGGCCATCCTCACACTAGGACAGAACCAAGACAGGAGGCATGGATACAGGCTTGAACAAGTTAGGAAAGGAGGTGGGGGGACTGTGAGATAGTACAGTTGGAGACTTATGGAAGCCATGGGGGACTTCATTGTGCCAAACCCTGGAAAGGGGTCAGATCAACTTTAAACAAATTCTCAGAACAATTGGCAGACACATGAACTGGCTCATCCAGCAGCCATGACATCTCTGATACAGGGTGCCTTCCTATTGAAGCCAGAATTAGACAGGCAGTCAGCGTAGATGGGTAAATCCAGTCAGGTGGGATCAAGGAGGCCAATGTTGAGTCCTGGGAAGTAGGAGACTGTCCCCTGAGGGACTGAAATGTTAATTCCTTTGGAGCCCGTCCTCCACCCTTATCAAAACCTGCTCTTGCTCCAACCTGCCAAGGTAACCTGTCCCAGAATTGCCCCTCCCTACAGGGAATGTGTCCTTGGCTGCTCCATCCTGCCCTTCCCCCTTCAGCCCACTGTTTCCCACCTTTTGGCCACCCCCCTGAGCATTCCTGGACCTAGTCACATAAGCAGGAAGGTGAGAGATAAGGGGAAGAGGACAGGAGAACCAAGGAAGCCTAGGATATATAAAAAGGGCAGAAGACCTCGCTTCTGGGGATACCAGGACACCAGCCATGGCCCCCTTCTCCTCCCTGGAGAAGTCTTTGTTACCCTGAGAAACTGAAGTGACCCACAGAGTGTTCCTGGGCACATAGCCACCCTGCTGAGTCATTTGTCCATGAATAACAGGAAAGGCCTGGGGAGCCAGATATCCCTGACTGCAGGGCCAGAGGTCCTTGTCTCAGCAATGCACGTTCCTGGAAAGACCTGAGAATGCTTGAGGCCTAATTTTTGACCTTAAAGACCCAGAGCAACAACCAATCAGCTTGAGACAAGGAAGATATCTGGAATGCAGGCGACCCTCTCAGTAGTTTCCCTGATTGATAACGTGATTAGGACACCCTGCAGTTTACCATATACACTCTTGCAACCCCTGCTGGCCTAAACCAATCAGTTCAAATGTATCCACCACTTGAACTCACCAATCACCCCTACCCCACTTGTTCCTGCCAAGGAATTGCTAATCAATGTTAAGAGTTGTTTGATTTTCCCGCTGTGTGAAATGATTTGCTGTGTGATGTTGTGATGCATAGAGTATTCCCCATAACCTATAAAATCTCACTGAACAAAGGACTGGGACTCACTCCCTGGGACCACTGCGATGGAAATGGTGTGAGTCCAGGCTCAGGCTTGCAATAAAGACTCTTGTGTGATTACATTGGACTTGGCTCCTGGAGGTCTATTGGGGTCCACAGATCTGGTATAACAACCCCTTTTTAAATAAACTCTGCTTCATAGGCTTGCCTTGGCGGGCTTCTCTCTAATGTTCAAACTTCAACATGTGGGGAAGCAGGACTTGTCACTGATCACTAGCGGTATCACTATCCTGAAGTGGATGAAAAACTCAAAATTACTTTTTTTTTTTTTTTAGTACCTGGGACTAAACTCAGGGGCACTTACCTCCTGAGCCACATCCCCAGTACTTTTTTATTGGGGGGGGTGGGTATCAGGGATTGAACCTAAGTACCCTAAGGGTACTTGACCACTGAGCCACATCCCCAGGTCTGTTTTGTATTTTATTTAGAGACAGGGTCTCAATGAGTTGCTTAGCGCCTCGCTCTTCCTGAGGCTGGCTTTGAACTCACAATTCAGGAGAATTCTCAGCCACCCCAGCTGCTGGGTTTACAGGTGTGCTCCTCACCCCCTACCCTCACAAGAATATATTCTCTTTTGTGGTGCTGGGCATTGAACCCAAGGCTTTGTGCATGGAAGACAAGCACTCTACCAATTGAGCTATACTCCCAGCCCCTAAAAATACATTTTTTTAGTATGCTTTTTCCCATTTGAGTAATTACAAAGAATGCTGTCTCTGTTAATTGTTTTTGCTGTTGTTGTTGTTGTTGTTTGTGTTTTTTGTTTGTTTGTTTGTTTGTGTGTGTGTGGGTGTGTGGTTCTGAGGATCACACCCAGGGCATTGTGCATGTAAGGCAAGCACTGTATCAATTGAGCTATACCCCAGCCCTCTGCTAGATATTTGACTAATACAAGATGAAAGAAAATAGTTGCTCACAAAAGCCTTTAAAGGAAAATTGAATATGGAATTCTCTATCTAAATGACTTTGAAGGATCTAATATTTTTATTTAATTGATTTTAAAATTGTGGGAGACCAACCTTGCATGTGACTGAGTCACACTCCCCGGCTGGGTGCTGAGGCGCTCAGTCACACAAATGTGGCAGAGCTTTCCCCACCCTTCGTGGGTTCCAGGGTCAGTGTCTTGTGCTTGGGTGTGTCTTGCTACAGCCCCATGGGTGAAGCTATGCTCACCTGTTCCTTTGTAATATAACCCCTTGCCCTGTTTAGGATAGAATCTTCCATGGAAGTGCCTTGTGTGTGTCCCCTTCTCTTACTGTGCCCTTGGGTGTGGCCTACCCAGGTGTCAGTCAACCTGCTGACAGTGGACATCATGAGATAGACTCAGCCCCCTGAAATCTGGCCCCTTGCCTCATTTGAATAGCTTCTCCTCAATAAAAGGGGTCAGCTCATGTGTTCTCTCTCTCTTTCTCTCCTTTTGGACCTTTGAGGTCAGAGGAGCCCACACAGCAACCCCAAAGAAAAAGGTACTTGTGTCTCCTGTGTGGTTATTTTGTGCAGCCCAGTCAGCCCAGTTTAATTGGAGTGACCCCTGAGCCTTTTAGTCCTGAGAACAGAAACCCAGCAATTGGTGCCCAATGTGGGGCCAAAGGTCTGAGTCTTTAAGCTGCCAGGACAAAAGCAACAAATGCTGGCTCTTAAGGGGACTCCAATTTAAATATTAGAAGTTTAGTGAAGTTGAAAGTTCTCTCCAGAAGTTAAGCATGCTTAGGATTGCAGAGTATTTTGGGCAGACTTGTAATAAGTAAGTAAATTAGAGAGAAGGAAAATCTGTGACGTTAAAATTTTTAATATTGGGGTATAATTTTTTAGATATGTTTAATATATTCTAGAGACTGTAAATAAATGTAAAGAGTTATTAAGATGATTAATGGGCTGTGTTGTTGAGTTGAGTCCTCTCCATGGAAAGAGCGCTTTTATGGATTTTTTTTGAATTGTTTTTGTAAATCTTTGGAAAAGATTTGTTGGGCTTTATGTTCTAGAAGTATGTGCTAGGAGAGTGAGCAAAAAGGAGAGAAAATGTTGTGATGTTTACCTGGAGAGAAGTAAGTTTCAATTTTCTATTGTTTTTGTGAATACTCAGAAAGTTTGTACTGACTCTTTGCTACATGATTGTCCTATGAATCAGAATGGCTATAACTCAGCCGCTGGGGACCAGAGACTTTAGCTGCTGCTTGCTGCTCGCTATGGGGTTCTAGTCCCTGTGGCCAGCAGTGCTTTGAACCCTTAAATGACTTGACCTGAATGGCTAACTTAATATCTGATGGTAATGCTGGCGTCTGCTGCTAAAAAACTTTTGGAACACACACATACCACAGAAAGAAGTAGGGTTCGGGATACACAAGCTGCAATCGCAGGTCGCAGAGACAGAGCAAGCTGCTACCACAGTAGGATCTTGGCCAGGCGGGGGAAATGCAGACAAAATCAAATGAAATGCAATCGGCGAGGAAAACTCTCCGGAAACTTTTGTCCCAGACAATAAGCAGCAGACTTCATATTGCTTGCTTAACTATGGTAACCATGCAGCGCCTGGCCGGAGGAGGGGGCTTCCTGGTCCCACCTCCCACACTTTTGTGGGCTTCCGATTGGTTCTTCCACAGTCACTCAGACAGGACTTCTGGTCCCGCCTTCCAGCTGCTCACCTGTACTTCCAGTTTCAGATTGCTACTGGAGCTGCTCAGAGCATTCATTCTTAAAAATGCCCACCGGTAAATGCTAACGAAAGATATCTTTTTCAGATAAAATTTAATTCCACAGGTTGCTACTTTGCAACCTTAAATTAAAGTCAGTTCTGAGTTAAATAACCTTACTTTCTCTATAGTTGTGTTACTAAATAATGTTCTATGGATGAAAGATATCAAACATGCTTTTTTGTATTTTACTTTTAATTTTGGAGGTTACGGGGATGCATTTGCTCACCACAGGAACAAAATCCAGCAATGTTCCCGTGATGACCAAAAAATCCTTATTCTCATTCCTGACTATAAGAAATAAGTATGTTTACTTAAGGTTCTTATTTCAGTTACATCAAGTGACGGCATATAAAAGAGTGCACTCCTAAGTAAAAATAAATTGAAATGGATCCAAGTATTTTAAGACCACGTGGTTACATAAAGTTAATACAATTATAAGCTGTGTCCTTAATCTTAATATATATTTTTCTAGATATTTAGATAACCTATAGTTGTTAATCTATAAAATAATTAGCACAGGTCTAATTGTTTGGTTAATATATATTTGTCTAATTGTTTTTCTTTAACAGAAAACCATAATTTATACATTTTATATGTACATTTATCAGATCCTCTGCCTTTCAGTTACAGATATTTGAGATAAATGTATTTACTATAAATTTGCTTTTAAGAAAAAATACAATCTTCAAGTAGTTTCAATTCTCAAGTTATTGTACAAACTTATAAGATGATAAACAAATATAATTCTCTCTGCAAAAGTATCTGAGGATTTTAACTATATTTTCATTGATATTTCTTATCAAAGTAGAATAATTTGTTTATAAATTCTAAGGCTTTCAAAAATTGTTCCAAAGTGTGACCAGAAGAAATTCTAGAAGATAAAGATGCTTCAACAGAGAGGAAGCACCCATTGGAGATCAAAAAATTAAAAAAAAAATCATCTTTGGGTAAAACAAGGCTTTTATATTCTAAATTTTAATGATAAAAATATTTTTCCTAAATAAAAAGATCTTTATATCATTATCTAACCAGATGACATAAAAAACTTAAGACAATTAAAAAAGAGATTTATATATAATGGACTGACTATAAAACTTTTAACTGATTAATTCAAAACTATTTCTGGCTATTTTCCTAATTTTACTATGCTAATATGAGTGAGCTAAGATTTTGCCCATATTTTGACATGATAAAAACCTATTAAAATGTTAAGTTTATTTCCTTAAATTTGTTTATTGCCTAATGATCCTTGCTGTTTAAGACAAAGATTAATTTTGGTAAATAAATTCACATCCTTGATTAAACACTAAGTATATTAAACTGCTAACTTAGATCCCAATTTTGACAATTGTCCTTTAAGACTAAATTTCATTGTTCTAAGACACAAAGACACTGTTGATTTTTACATATTTTGTTTGTTAGACAATTATATGAGATTTAAGTCAATATTTTATTAGGACTAAATTTCTCTAAATTAAAATTGTATGTTAATTTTGAGCAATAAAAGATACAAACTTTAAAAATTCATCAATATTATATAAGTTCTCTGGCTGGACATATTATCTATAAAAAAATATGGTGAGACTTATATACTGCTCCCTACACTGGAAAATAACCTTAATCATATTTTTTTAAAAACAATTGAGATATCTATTTAAAGGATAATATTCTAAAATATAAAGATATTTGAGACCTTCTCAAAAAGAGTTTGAGAGTTCTTACTAAATTATTAGGATGGATCAACTTGACTATATTAAAAAATTATAATAATCAATAAAAAGGTAAATCTATTCTTATCATTTAAATACTTGTACTATAGTATATAACTTAAACTAATACTATCACTTATGCCAAGCCTTTATTCAAATTTATTAAATAAAGAAAAGGGAGAAATATAGGACCCCAGAGAGAGGCAAACTAGGTTTTACAAAATATTTTTAAATTTTTTTTTCTTAAATTGTAATATTGAGAGCCTTAATGTTACTGAACATGATTCAGTAAATTATTTTAGATTTCAAAGGAAAGTTTCAACTAGTCATCATGATGATGACTGAGAAACCTGGCTCAGGAAGGTAAATTTCCAGCTACAGAGTCTATACCATGCAGCTTCATGAGCTTGTCATATAAGTAAAAATTATGAAAAGACTTATATGGACCCATTTCCCAGGTCCACCTGTAATGTGTCTTGCAGTGTGGACTGGAAAGTCCACCCATGAAACTAGATTAATTGTCCTGACTGTAATGATCAGTTATATATTGATTATGTGGTAAACAGACTGTCTGGAAGTATCTTTTGAGAAAAAGACAGTGTTGAAATAACGGGTTGTTCTGCATCCCTATGGATGGTGGCTATGGACCAGATGTGAGTAACATCAACTAAGGGCCAGTTCTCTGCGAGGGATCATGTCCTGAGTCTTAGCACTGCCCTCCTCTTCATCCATCTGTGTCTCTCGGCTTTGTCACAATATTACTGTTTGTCTGTCGATGGCCTTTCTCCTTCCTTCCTAAACGCAGCCTCACCTGCCCAGTGCTGTGAGCCGGGCCCTCCATGGAGAAGAAACCTGAGTTTGTGGATCTTAAGGTAAATGTTGGTGTGGAGGCCACAGGGGCATTATCTATCAAGGAGACAGGGAGCCCTCTTGGGGACAATGCCTTGCACACTCCACTTGTGCAAAGGCCTAATTCTTCACCCTCCTGAGAGAGGTCTCCTGCCCCATGGCGGCTTTGCTCCCCATGTCCAGCTCAGATGGGGACCCAAGTGACAGACAGAGACCTAGTCCATAGCGACTGCCCCCTCACCACAGCAGGAAACACTGCAGCCACTGGAAAGGGCTGTGTCTGGATGCTTCCTTTTTTCCTCTGCTTTTCCCTTTTCCTTTCTTCTCTCATCAGGGTTCTCCTTTGGCAACAAATTTAATAAAAGGGGAGGAGATGTTGGAACAGCCTTCAGTTGCAACTAACAGCTGCGAGCATTTAGAGTTCCTCACAGTGAGGTTACACTAGGCAGAAGACGATTGGCTTATGGATGTTGTCTTGCTTATGTATGATTGAAGGGGACACCCCACTCGAGCCCTGTAACAGTTGTGTGCATTTCAAAAATAAACTGAGCTACTGGACGTTGACTTGAGGTTTGTCACCAGCCAGTTCTCACCAGCTCCTGGAGTCTGTGTGTTGATTCCACATCTCTACCCCCCACGACTGAGATAGCTGAGGAAGCCAAGCAACTAATTGACCACACCAGAGACAGGAACGTATGTGAGACAGCAGAGGAGAAACCTAAGCCAGCCAATTATGCTGGACTTTAGTGACTAAGACTATGTTTACCTATATGGACAATTGTTGGAAAGATTTTTAAAATAGATTTTTCCAAGAGTGTTTATATTATGACGGACCTAATAAACTCCTTAAATGTGGGAATTAAGAAGAAAGATGAAAAATAACCTGTAGCCTGTAAGAATACAACTTATTGCATCATTAGTTATTGCCAGCTAATATTTCAGATCTATAATATGCTGAGGTTAATATTCAGGCTTTGGAACAGGTGTATGTCAATTAACCAGACCTAGGCAAACTGCTGGTCCCATAATCCCTGAATACTTTAAATGTTATTCCTTGATTATTCAATTGCAGCCCTTGTGGCTATGTCTTAAAACTTACAATGTATGGATTTTCTTAATGTTTGACTTAAATTATTCCAAAATCCTTCATGGTCAGATAAGTGCTCATGGAAGGATGAGAACTAAGTAATAATGCTCTAGAAGACAATGTAATAAATAATGTGAGTGAGCCCTCTGCTCTGTGGTTTATGGAGAGGCCTAAATGCCATGCCAATGAAAATGTCTGTTACTATGGCCAAACGCAATGCCTCCCAATAAATTTAGGAAAAGAGTTAAGAATCCTCTGATGAGTGTTTGGTGAAATAATAATAATAACCTGGATCTTCCAAGTTGATTGTGTTATGAAGAGGATATGTTTTCTACTAATTCTTTTTCTGTTTCAATAGTGGATCATGATGACCTTGGACCAAGAGTCAAGTGACTGAAAGAATTTCCCAGTTGCATTTTTAAAATATATATTAAGAAAGGGGGAACATGTGGGAGACCAACCTTGCACATGACTGAGTCACACTCCCCGGCTGGGTGCTGAGGTGCTCAGTCACACAAATGTGGCAGAGCTTTCCCCACCCTTCTTGGGTTCCAGGGACTGTGTCTTATGCATGGGTGTGTCTTGCTACAGCCCCATGGGTGGAGCTATGCCCACCTGTTCCTTTGTAATATAACCCCTTGCCCTGTTTAGGATAGAATCTTCCATGGAAGTGCCTTGTGTGTGTCCCCTTCTCTTACTGTGCCCTTGGGTGTGCCCTACCCAGGTGTCAGTCAACCTGCTGACAGTGGACATCATGAAGATACTCAGCCCCCTGAAACCTGACCCCTTGCCTCATCTGAATAGTTTCTCCTCAACAAAAGGGGTCAGTGCAAGCTCTCTCTCTCTCTCTCTCTCTCTCTCTCTCTCTCTCTCTCTCTCTCTCTCTCTTCTCTCTTCTGGAGGACCTTTAAGATCAGAGGAGCCATTACAACAGCAACCCCAAAGAAAAAGATACTTGAATCTCTTGTGTGGTTATTTTGTGCAGCCCAGTCAGCCCAGTTTAATTGGAGTGACCCCTGAACCTTTTAGTCTTGAGAACTGAAACCCGGCAAAAAATTATTTTGTCTGTCTTGTATAATAGATACTAATCTGAATCATCTAACAAATATTAATATTATATGGTGAGATGCTGGTAGTTCACAGCACAAAGCTCTAATGATCACCAAATCACCTAGAGTTACCTGGAACAAAGTATGTATTGAAGGTAAGATGCAGACATATTGAATGACTCTTGTGATAGAAAAGTATAGGGAGGAAACATAAGGACTATAAGGTTTATGGCTGCCCTAGATGCTTCTAATTGTGCTGGAGATAAGCTCAATGTTAAAAATTCTCAGTTTAATGAGTGATCAGACAAGCAGAAGCTTTCTCTGTCTACTACAAAATAATCGTTCAGTTCGCACACCCAAAAATCAGATAGAGTCAGATCCTGCAAGTTGCTAAATTTCAAAGTAGGTTGAATTCTCAGCCTTTTCAATTATCTTGTTTTAAAGAGCAGCACACTAATTGGGTAAGAACTGGATCCTGAGAACCAGGACCTCCCTTGCCAACCAAAGTGCTCCTACATCCATCTGGAAAAGGAATCCTGCCTTCCCAGTTTGTAGTAACTTCATCTCCTGTGTGTTCTGGTGAAAGAAGACAGCAATTCCCCTCATGCTTCCTCTCTCTTATCCCTCATCCCTCCAGGATAACTAGGTCCTCTGTGTCCCAGGGGCCAATTAGAATGTAAAACAATGGAGGAGAAGTTTCTCACACTTTAAAACTTGCAAGATTTTGTAAAGTCATATCAAAGAACATCAGGGAAATACTAGTGGAAATAGATTCTCAAGATATCACAGCCTTGAGGGAGAAATGTAATAGGGTCTGGTCATATCCCATCCCATCGGACTGCAGATCTAAGTAGGGAATTACATGATGTTGGTTTGATGCAGTGAGAAGGAAATTGCAGGTGCTCTAGATGCACTGCACAACACAGAGGTATCAGGAAATGGAAGATAGATCTCTTGGAACTCAGTGGACCTGACGTGTTGGCACAGTTCTAGGAGTCAAATCATTTGGGGACCATCAGCACATTGCCTCAAAGACAGAAAAAATTTGTTTTACCTTAAATGCACAGTTTTGAACAAAGAGTCACCCACCAGGCCTTGTAGTCTTTTCTGCATTTGGAGGCACTATTCATCCAAGCTGGTGTCAGCACATTTATCAAGGTACACATATGGCAATCAACTGTATTTATTTATTATTAAATTTGTTTGTTTATTTTATAGTAGGATGCATTTTGATATATTGTACACAAATGGAGCACAACTTCTTATTCTGTAACAGTGGTACCTTCACCTTATGAATGTAGCCCTCATTGCTCTAAGGCTTATTTTTTTAAAATGTTTATTTTTAGTTGTAGTTGGACACACTACCTTTATTTATTTTTATGTGGTGCTGAGGATCAAACCCAGGGCCTCAAACATGCTATGCAAGCACTCTACCATGGAGCCACAACCCCAGCCCATAAAGCTTATATTTTTACAAAATGTTTTTTCTCTTCTCCCCTCTCCCATCCCTAACCAGATTAGGGAGACAGTGTTACCCTTTCTTCCCCTAGTTTAATGCCCTTGAACACACCCACTACAGGAAGGAGATGCCTGCTGAGGATCTGGAAAGTGAATATCTCCCAAATTAAAATGTGAATCCTCACATGCCATCAAGGCACCCTGGGTCCCCCTACCAGAGCACACCCAGAATGTAACCCTTGAAGTTCCTTTAACCCCCCTGTCCCTCCTGATCAAGAGAGACACACTGTGTCCTCATTATTAAATTGGCATTGATTGCCACTGGGGACAGGGACCAATTCCTCTGGCTGTCCAAGGTGCAGAGTCACTCCAGTAGTGCAATCATACATGTATATAGGGTAATAATCTCTGCCTCATTCTACTGTCCTCCCCATCCCCACAGCCCCATCCCTCACCTCACTCCCTCTACAGAAACCAAAGATCCTTCATTCTTCTCTATCCCTCCACCCTACTATGGATCATCATCCGCTTATCAGAGAAAACATTTGGCTTTTGGTTTTGGGGGGTTGGATTTCTAAGAACTGAGACCTCTGAAACTGTGAGCCCTCGAATAAACTTTTCCTCCTCTACAGTTGTTCTGGTTGGGTTTTTAAGACACAGCAGTGAATTAACTGACTAAAACATTTAGATCTTACTCTCCAAGGGTTCCACCACCTCCCAAAGCACCACAGGCTGGGACCAATCCTTCAACACAGGGCCCTTGGGGGACATTCAAGATCCAAATAATAACAAATACTTTAGTCATTAAACTATTTTGCTCCAATTGTAAGGGAGAAGAGAGCTGAAATCACAGAATGGTCCGTGATTCTGAAGAGGGAGAACCTGTGGCATAAGATGGGGTCTAAATCCAAATCCTTCCAGTTCTCATTAAACACTAGTTGTACTTTTCTGAACCAGAATCCCCAGTACTTTCTAATCATGAGGGGGATCCCTGCCTGGATAGATTGCATGGAGAGCCAGATTTAATCAGCTGTGTACCCCCAAGGAGAGGGTGAGAGATGCAAAAGACTGTAAAGTTACAAAACCACTATATGTGCCCCAGGGAAGAGTTTAGTCCCCACCATTGGGATGAGGAGGATGTGTGACATCATCTAGGACAGGTGGTCCCAGTGTCTTCCCCTTTCCCACCCCTGGGGAGAGAATTTGAGAGAATATGATAGAAGGTACAAATATGTCTCTGAGAAGATACAATGAGAGGGAGAATGTATTTTTTTTCACCTAAAATTTCCAAGGAAGCTGAGGAAGGCCGAGAAACATGAGAAAAATAGAGGATAAGCCATTGCTCCACAGGGAGGCTGCTCTGTCCCTTGAGGGGACTGAGCAGGGTGGGGAGGGTCACTGGGAAGGAGAAGTTGGTTTTGAAGGGAGACAGTGACAGGGTGATGACAATAGGAAGATGGGAGCACTGGCTGGATGGTGCTTGCCCAGCATGCATGGGTGATTCCCAGCAGAAAGGGAGAAAGGGAAGGGAGGGGAAGGGAAGGGAGGACTCTGCAACGCTATGCAGTCATTGGACAGGATTCCTCCTTGGACAACCTCCAGATGTTGGATGAAGCATTTTGGGTTTTGGTCATTTTGGTGGGTATAGAATCCAGAGCTGTGCACATACATGTGCTCCATCACTGGGCACACTCCCAGCCCATGGTGAAGCTATTAAGTGGATCATTTTGATGGATGACCAATAGACCTGAGACGCTGGGTAAAATTAAGGAATGGAGAAAGTGGGGACGTGGGTCATGAGAGATAGGGCTCAGAAATTACCAAAGACCAAGGATGGCTTTTGTTCCATCAGAGACTATCATAGGACGTTTCAGATCAAGCTTAATGAAGTTGACCTGTGTGACATCAAGATGAACATTCCAAAAGATGCTGGATCCGATGATCTCCCTAGCGTTGGGGGGTTCAGTGACATTAGCGCCATTAATCAGAGGTGCATGGGGGATTTCTTGTTCCATCGAAGTTCAAAACGTCCCTCCCTATTCACACTACATGCCTTTGTAACACCATGAGCGAGCCAAGTCCTCAGAGGGATGGAGCTGACATGACTCCTCTCTCTCTCACTGCTGCTCCTCCCCAAAATCCCCAGACAGAGCCCTTCAGTATGAGCCACATGTGGGAAGCGAATCCCCAACTTCCCAGAACATCCTACACCATGGCTTCTCTGTCTCCTCCCAAGCCCAGGTGCCTCTGGTCCACCAACATCTCCCTTGGCCTTTCCTCTCTCCAGCTCAGAACCCTCCCTGGAGCCAGATCTTGTCTTGGGGCATTTGGGGTGGGGAGACAGGGAGGGAGTGCATGGGAAAGAAAGGAAGAGTCTTTTCCCTGGACAAAGCCTGATTTGTGAAATTGGACAAGTTCACTTCAAAAAATATGCTCAAGTTTACTAATCACCAGGGAAATATAAAGTGAAACCCAAGATGCCATTTAAAAAAGTATATATCCAATTGTCCCCATGTTGGTCATCATGTTGACAAGGCTGTGGGAAAAAAATGGGAATTCTCCTAGACTCTGGGGGAGAATGTCAATATGCACAGCCATTTTGGTGTGCAATTCGACAGCATATCGATGTCACAAATGACCAAGGCCCTCTGATGTGGAAATTCTCCTTCAAGGGGTATAACTGAACAGAAGCAAACCTGTCTGCACCTTTGAAGAGACAGGATCTCTGTGGATCCCTTTCCTTCCTACATCTGTATTTGGTTGTAGTGATGTGCCCGACCCACTAAAGCACATGTCACTGAATGGGGCTTAGGGAAAATTCCCTCCCTGGTCCACTCTTTCCTTTTTCCAGTGTTTGGAACTTGTACACGATGCCTAGAGTTCCAGTTGTTATTTTTGACCTGGAGAAGAAGCACTATATGCCAAGGAAGATGAAAATGTGAGGAGCCTGAGACCCTCATGCCCCAGAGAGCCCCCTTTCCCACCTGACCTGCTTCCCTACAGCGTGGTTTTGGACACAAGAGAAAAAGAAGCCAGTAATTGTTCAGTCACTGTAATTAGGTCTTTCTCACTAGTAGATAAATGTATTTGTTTTCTTTTTTTTTTTTGGTGGGACTCTATTTTTAGACTGGCAAATTACAATTATACATAAAAATGGGATTTCTTGTTACATATTCATAAAAGCACATAATAGAATATAATTTCCTCACCACCCCCACCTTCATTCCTCTTCTCCCTACTTCCCTCTACTCTATTGGTCTTTCAATTTTTTCATTTCTTTTTTTTTTGGGGGGGGGTGGGGGTAACCACAGGGATTGCACTCAGGGGCACCTGACCACTGAGCCACATCCTCAATTCTGTTTTCTATTTTATTAGAGTCAGGGTCTCTCTGAGTTGCTTATCACCTACCTAAATTGCTGAGGCTGGCTTTGAACTTGCGATCCTCCTGCCTCAGCCTCCCCAGCTGCTGGGATTACAGTGTGGGCCACCTTGTCCAGCAGTCCTTTAATTTTCAGGAGATGCTCCCTCCCCTACGTTTCCTTTTTTTTTCTCTCAGCTTCCATACATGAGATCCTTGACTTTCTGAGTTAGCCAAGTTTATTTCTAGCTGATACAGATGTTTATTGCGACATTGCTTTAAATAGAGGAATGACATGAACAGTCGAAATGTCCCTGGCTTCTGGAATTTCCTTGAGTTTTTCAAGACCCTTCACATCTCAGTACACAAAAATCCTTACATTGGTCCTCTTCCCCTTAAAGACACTTGGTCTGGCCACTCTTGAGCACATTCCTCTCAAGTTGCTGGAGACCCACATTTGTAAAGTGACTATTTCTAATATCCCAAAAAGAAGACCTACAGGAACTAAGAATCAAGCATTTAAAACCCTATATTTTATCAATAAAAGATAAATTTGCTCACTTATCATCTAACAGGAGAAAACTTTTTTTCCCATAGCATTGATAATTAGAGGAAAACCAATCAAACTTTTTTTTTAAATTTAATTGCCAGGAACCACTATTAAGTTGGAAATAGGGTGTTTACTGTCAAAGTCATTAGAAGTCAGGCAGGGAAAAGAAAATAGAGTTTATTAGTGGTTTATAAACATCTTAGGGCTGTGAAAAACAGTTAAAAGATTTTAAGTAGGTCATCCTCCCATAGGTGTATTAGTTGATATGTTTATTGGACAGTTGAAGGCATACAGTACCAAAATTAAAGTATTTGAATATATGAGCTATCCCTATCCATGGCATAAACAATCTTTCATATCCTGCAATTCATGATGTCTTCCTACATCACTGGCTGATGATACCTGGGGCTCAGCGTGCAGTAGAGTAAGGACGACTGTTATCTGTGGCAGAAACAGTGCTACATTTCATATGGTCTTGAACATTTTGAATTCTGGGCAGGTTTCTTGTCCAATTTAATTTCTGTTTTGCCTCATTCTATCCTGGTGAAGAACTTATCCTGGTGGGGAAAGGGTCAGCTCTGTCTCTTGTTGGTTTGCATCGTGTTATTATATTCAGTCTCCGAATATCAGAAGGAGATCTTCTCAAAGGAGGCAGCCACTGTGTGTAGGCTCCTGCACATGGAGAATACGAACCGCGCCCCCTAGAGGGCAATGTCTGAAATTGACATTCTTACCTTGGAACTGGAACCTTGCATTCTTCTCTTGAGATTGTTCACACAATCACACACTCATCCATCTCACAAAGCACACCAGGGTGGTGGTGGTGGTGGGTGGGAGGAAGAATCTGTGACATATTAGGAAAGGGTGCTTTTCTATTTAAATACAAATATAAATTGACACCCCCCCCCCATTTTCTTCTTTGACCACAACTATCTCATGTAACCCGCTTTGGAGATATTTTACCTAGAAAGGTACCTTCTAAAAATTTTATTTAAAAATGCACAGAAAAAACATTTCCAGCAGACCTACACAAGAATACTTATGGTGGTTAGTTTTGTGAGGTGTGATAACAAGTGATTTTATTTATAATTTGCTTGTTTTCCAAAATTTTCTCGAGTCAACATGAATTATTTTGGGGTCAAAAAAAATCCTTGTTTCTTCCAAGTGTGTAGTTTCTTTTGACTGAAATGGCAAGAGAAGGGTTGGCGGGGGAAGAGGAACAAACAGAGCGGGGGGGGGGGGCACATGTCCCCTCTGTCCCTAGGAGGCCAGGGAAGGCTGTGAAGGCAGTGATGCATCCTCTGGCAAGCCTCTGCTGGCTCCACACACAGATCCTGATGCTTCAGTTCCTTCCTTCTCCTGGTGAGTAGTGGCATAGTTGTGGGGGTGGGGTGTGGGTGTGGGTGTGGGGTGTGTGAGGCTGTGTGGGGGAGAGGTAAGGCAGGTGGGAAGGAGCTGGGGCTTCCCTGGAGGCAACCTCCTGATTGCCCATGCATTTCTGAGGGCTGAGGCGAGGAAAAGGGACTTGGGGACTCTCTGGGAGAGCACCAGTTACCACCTTCAGGCAAATCACTGTCACATGCTGAGTGGCTCCTTGCCTGCTAAGGCAAAGGACCCAGGCTTGAAAAACAAAGATGTTTTTCTGACTCCAGGAATAATTCCTGTTGACTGTAGGAAATTTGGAAAATATGAGAAATGATATAGAGATGAATAAAAAACATGCTACCATACTTCAAAAAACTAAACACAATAGATACTCTGTGTACTCCACTGGGTGAGTTTTCTGTGGTTCAGCATATTTTTCTGACTTCAGAAGACAATTTCTTGCCTGGCTGTGCTCGGCTGTAGCTGCTCTCCTGAGAGCAATGTCCTCAGCATTTGCTTTCTTGTTGCTTTAGCAAAAAAGAAGGGGGAAAAATTACAATTTACAATGCATATTTACAATCACTTCCTTCCATCTCTGACCTAGCCAGTCCTCTAGCCCACTTCCTTCCTCTACTCCTAGACTGAGAGGTAGGATTGCCTCCCATGAACCAGCCTGACTCAGTGTCTCCTACCCTGCTCTGCCTTAAGGCTTTATCTCAAGCCTTAGGCTTTATGTCCAGTAGTTGCACACTCACTCAGACCACGGTGACAAGACCCAGAACCAAGGCAGGCTTTTCCTGCCATGGAGTGGATGACTGTTGAGGAGGGGGCCGCAGGGAGGAGTTGTGGCTCTCACCAAGGTCCAGATGAGGCAGTGGAGTTTGAGAGGGTGAGGATCACACAGAGGATAAGGAAACGATGACAAGTGATGGGATGTCAGGTCCTCATCATGCTCTCCAGCCCGAGTGCATCCTTGTTTCAGCTGGCTGAATCCCTGCTCATCAGCTCTATCATTTATACTAAATTTGGGGGCTTCTGACCCCCCTTTCAATCCCTATCAGCTACCTCTGGATTTGTCAGTGACATCATTTTCCCTGGGGTCAGAAACACATGTTTGTTCTCCACCCTCATCTTCTCACCTTTCCCTCTTATCAGGGGAGGACAGCCTGCCAGGGCTTCACTCTGTTATCAGGGTGGGGAGGTGACTTGTCTGAGGCCACACTGGAGGGCTCTGTGGCTGTGCCTGGGGACACTGCAGGTTTCAAACTGGAGTTTTTAAAATGGAGTTGCTTAGGCTCAGGCCTCAGGCCATCCTCACACAAAGGGACCTGGGACCTGAGGGCTGTAGTCACCCATAACCACAGTCCTTCATCTTCTTTACTAATTTGTTGCCATCGTAAGGCAGCCTAATGTAACTATAAGATGTTTCTGTTAGCTTCGTGGCCACCACAAAGCAAAAACCTACGGGAGATACATAAATGCTAAACTGTATGGAATGAAAGTATGCTAGGGAGTAAGTCACCTGATCACAGAGGAAAACCGCAGAAGAGGAAGGAAGGAAAAGGATTGACAAGAAAGCCCCCAAAAGGAGAAACAGAATGGCAGCCCTGGCCTACCAGTCCTGACCTTGACTGTAAGTGGGTTAAATTCTCCAGTGAAAAGGAATAAAGAGGATGAATAATCAAACAGGAGCCACTGTGTGATGATCACAGGAGGCTCAGGGAACCCTGAGGACACACGCAGTCTGAAAGTGAAGAAGGCAAAAGGTCCCTATGTGGTGGGAAACCCAGAGATCCAAGTGACTTGGAAGGCTGAGGCAGGAGGATGGCAAATCCAGAGGCACACTGAGTGAATTGGGGAGAACCTATCTCAAAATAAGATACAATTAAAACAAAATTCAACAACAACAGCTGGGGCTGTAGGTCAGGCTAGAGGACTTGCCTAGTATGTTAGGCCCTAGGTTCAATTTCAGGACTAAAAAAATTTAAAAAATAATAATAATAAGTGGACGAATCCATGGCGGCCACTGCTGCCCTCAGGGGCAGCCACAGAGCTACAGAGAGAGTGCTCAGAGGGAAGGCAGCCAAGGCCACTACACCCTGCCCCCTGCAGGCACACTGCTATGGGTGACTCTGAGAGAGCACAGGACTGTGCCTGTGCCACCAGCAGACCAATGGCCTTTCCCAGGGAAGGAAGGCGGGGCTGGGGGTGGGGCGGGGCTGGATTAGGGAGGGGCGGAGCTGGAGGCCTCAGGGGCGGGGCATGGGGCCTCAGGGGACCAGGAGCTTCCTTGTCCCCTGGCACCAGGCGGGCTCATCCCAGCTTCCCCAGCCAGGGCAGTTTCCCTGGAAACTTCCCTGGAAACTCTACAGAAGTTTCCGGAAGGAAGAGGTGACCTCTGGGTGACTTCCAGACTGTTGGGCTGCTTAGGGGTCAGAAGACACACCTTCACTGTGAGTTGAGCACTGCTGGAATCAACCTGAGACTTGGCTCCCATACACACCTTGTAACAGGCCTCAGGGAGGGAATCCTCAGAACCCAAAACCTACACCCCATCATTCCAGCGGCTTCCAGAGTGTTCCAGAATGTCCTTTCTGTGCCAGCCTTCTCTCTCTTGTGGGAACTGTTTTATTAAACTTCCACCCTGCTTTAAGAACTCCAAATGGGAAAAGTGAAAACACAAACAAGAATCAAGCTTTTTAAAGTGAGACAAAAGAGAAACAGTCACCATCTGGTCTCTATGTGTAAAGAAATACATACAGTCCATTGATCATATTGAACAGGACCATCGTTCTGTGTATTGGTCACATTTTCGAGTAAGAAAAGGAGGTTATGCATATGGCTGTTAGAATCAGAATTTCTGGCTTTGAATCTACTACCATCACTATTCTCCTGTGATGTTGGGCAAGTTAATCTCTTAATAGTCCCCAATTTAATCACTAATAAATGAGTATAATAATAATTTTTTTAAAAAGTGAAAATTAGAAAAACAATAGAAAAGAGCAACAAAGCTAAGAGTTAACTTTTGGAAAATTGATGAAATTTTAGCTAGACTAGAAGACAGAGACAAATAAGATCAGAATGAAAGAGAAGAAATTACATTTGTCACTGAGACTCAAAAAATCATAAAAGATCATTATGAACACTTATCTGATAACCTAGAAGATATGGATTAATTCTAGTAACATACAAAATACTGAAGCTGAATCACAAAGATATAGAAAATTTGAATAGAACAATAATGAATAAAGAGGATGATCAATAATAAAAAAAATCTCCCATCCAAAAAAAAGTTCAGGACCAGATGATTTCACTGGGAAGCCTATGAAATAATGGAGAAGAAATAACACTATCTCAAACTCTTCCCAAAGATTGAAGAAGGGGAACACTTCCCAACTCAGTTTACAAGGCCAGGATTCCACTAATACCAAGGCCAGGGCAAGACACAGCAAAAAAGAAAATTGTAAGTCAGTATCTCTGTCAGGCATATAATACTCACATAGAGAGTAAGAACGGGAGAGAAGAAAACGAGGCTGAGAAGAAAACAGAATTGGGTGAGAGATCTCATAAAATCCACAGGAAAACCAGAGTCTTTGTATCCACAGTGGAGTGACCCAACATCAGAACCTTTTAACATGGCTTCTGAGGGGACAGGGGACAAAGAGAGGGCAGCAGGTGGCCAAGAAGCATGTCAGCTGGGGGAGCAGAGGGGCCACTGGATGAGGGGCTAATGGGGGGTCCTCACTTACAATAGTTCTCCATCTGGTTTGACTCTAAGACAATATTAGTAGTTAACAGAGGAGAGAAAAAGCTGTGCCACACAGTCATTCTCAGGAGAAAGGGAGGACTGACTCATAGCAGAGGAAGTCGACTCCAGAGCAGACAATGACCAGGGAAAGTGGGATCAGGAAGGTGGGAGGAAACTTGTGAAGGTTGAGGTCGACCAGCTGGCCCCACTGCAACCTCGCCCACACACAGCCCAGCAGTGCCAGGTCCCACTGCTAATAATGGATTGTGCCTTCAGGTGGGAGAAGAGTTCACCTTCCTCCCCAAGTGCCATGGTACACAGGAAGGAACCCGGCACAGGCAGTAGAGGGTGAGGAGGGGCAGTGGGCAGCATGAAAGCATCCAGGGCACATCCTGGGTTGGGGCCAGGGAGAGGGTGAGGTGGGGGTCAATTCCACAAAATGGGGGAGAGCTGAGAACAAGCCATGGCTTAGGGAGCTCTGCTTCCTTGACCTCACCACTAAGTGCCAGGAACAGCTGATGCTGGATTCACTCTGCCTTTCCACCAGGATTTATGACAATAAAATAAAATCACTGCATCTGAGGGGCTGAGTGATGGATCTGATTGATCAGGTGCTTGATCAACTGCCCTGGGGTCAGCAGAGGAAGGAGCCCAGGGCAAGGCCAGGGTCTGGATAGGACTATTGACTGAGACTGGGAACAGCAGTCGGTGAGAGCCGAGTGACAAGTGTAGCCCTGGCACGTGGGTGTGGGCCCCAGTGGAGACTCTGGTAGAGTGGAGCACAGGGGCTGAGGCCCAGCAGGGGCTGTGGGTGGAGACGCAGAGCTGGGCACTGGCAGGTGACCATGATCATGGAAGCCATGGGCACAAGGGCCTTAAGGTGAGGACTGAAATGAGATGATCAGGGGCCTGTGGCAATACCAGATCTGAAATTATGCTACAGAGCTGTGGGAACACAAGGAGCATGGTATTGGCATCAAAACAGACACCAAGACCAATGGAACACCACAGAGGACACAGAGTCAAATCCATCTGCCTAGGGCTGTCTGACATTTGACAAAGGTGCCAAAAGTATATCTTGGAGAAAAGACAGCCTTTTTAACAAATGGTGCAGGAAAAATTGGATAGCTTTATGTAGAAAATGAAACTAGACTCCTGTCTTCATCCTGCACAAAACACAAGCAGAAACGGCTCAAAGTCTCAGGAATGACACCAGAAACTTTGCGACTGCTGAAAGGAAACATGGAGTCGACGCTTCATCATAAATATGCTGGCTCCAGCTTCCCTCACAAAACACCCAAGGCACCAGATATAAAACCAGGAGTCAATAAGTGGGGGGCCATCAAACTAAGAATTTTCTGCACAGCTAATGAAACAAGAGAATAACGATAGAGCCTACAGAATGGGAGAAAATCTCAGCCAGCTGCTTCTCTGATAGGGGACTAGTACCCAGGATATAAAAAGAACTAAAAAATCTTGACATACACACACACACATACATGTACACACACACACACACACACACACACACACACACACACTGCAAACTAGTACAATCACTCTGGAAAGCAGTATGTATATTCCTCAAAAACTAGCGATGGAACCACCATGTGACCCAGCTATCTTGCTCTTTGGTGGATCTCCCAAAAGATCTAAACTCAGCACACTGTCGCGATACAGCCACCTCAGTGTTTCTACCAGCACAGTTCACAACAGCTAAATTTTGGAATCAACCCAGATGCCTGACATTAGATGAGTGGATTAAGAAATCGTGGTGTATACATATGCTGGAATTCTAATCATCCATAAAAAAGAATGAAATGATGGCATTTTGGTGGTAAACGGATGGAAAAGGAGAACATCATGTTAAGTGAAATAAGCCAACTCAGAACTCAAAGGTCAAATGTGTTCTCTCATGTGAGGAAGCTAGACTAAGACCAAGGGAAGAGGGAGGGAAGAATAGGATAACACAAAGAGCCAATCGAATATGAATTAAGAGATGAGGGAAAGGAAGTGGAGTAGGGCAGAGGAAGGAGAGAGGGAGAGGGGAGAGCGATGGGAGGGAGAAGGGAGGGTCATGAACTGAAATCAATTTCCATACGACTATGTATAACTATAAAGCTCTAATAAAAAAGAAAAAGAAAAAATGTCAAAGTCTCTATGGACATCTTTTTCTCCAGGCTTTTTTTCTTTTCTTTCTTTCTTTCTTTTTTCTTTTTTTTTTTTAATGTGGCACCAGTGATTGAATCCAGGGGCACCCTACTGCTGAAGTGCATCCCAACACACTTTTTTTCCAGGGTGGCCTTGAATTTGCCTGGCATCCTCCTACCTCAGCTGCCTGAGTAGCTGGGATTACATGTGTTGGTCACCATGATCAGCCCTAGCTTTTGTGTGTGTGTGTGTGTGGTGGTGGTGCTGGGGATTGAATCCAGGGTCTTGTGCATGTGAGGGAAGCACTCTACCAACTGATTAAAACTTTAGCTTTTCAAGGTCCTAATTGGAGTGTTGTTCCTCTTCCCCATTCAGGACATTAAATGATAGTATGTAATTGGTGTTGATAAATTGTTGCATAACTCTGCACTGGGAGAGCTCCAATTTCTGTCATGTCAACTTCCTTGTTACTGAATTCAGATCCTGACATTTCATTGGGATTGAGGTTTGAAAGAGTCTTTCTTGTACCTCTCATGCTGTTGAATGTCACCATAAGGATAGGCTGCTATTTTTCAAGACTTTGAAAAACACTATAGGGCTCCAGTTATCACTGAGATTCAGGCACTTTCCTTTCATAAATGCTCCTTCTGTTACTGACAGCCACTGGCTCACTTCCATGGTTCTGAAAAGGTTTGCTAATGAGTAAAGAATTTTCTTTCTTTCTTTCTTTCTTTCTTTCTTTCTTTCTTTCTTTCTTTCTTTCTTTCTTTCTTTCTTATGAAGGAGAAATGTTTTGAAGGTATTTGATATTTTCCACTCTTCACATTTTAACAGAGACATTGAATTATTCCTTATTTCCAAATTATGGCTAAAATTGTCCAGAACTGCACACCCTGAATGAGCCATTGAAACTACCCCACCCTCTCTCTTGTTATGATCTGATGTTTTATATATTACTTATTTATTTATGATCTATTTTTATGTTCTATTTATTTTTAATGAAAAACAGCACACACACATGCACACACACACACATTTTGTTTTACCATCAATTAATAGGGATATAGAGGAAGAGGGAAGAGGACAGGGAGGAAAGCGAGGACAGCGATGCCTAGCTGACTGTCCTCTGTACCCTGCTGTCTGCTGCCCTCCCAGCACAGCCCCAGGCTGCTGGATGTTCCCCTGCACCCCTTGCAGGCCTGGGCTGAGGCTCTTCTGTTCCACGCAGGCAGGAAGGTCAGGGAAAGACCACAGTGCAGGGCTTCTCCTGCAACCTGGCCTCTGCCTGGCCCCCAGCCCTTCTCCTGCTCCAGGAAACAGCAATCCTGGGCCCCCTAGGGTCTGAGAGTCCTGACTGGACTTTCTCAGAACCCTCACTCCCTCCAGACCCTGGAGTGCATCATGGCTGGGCTCATTTTGACAGTTTCTGAGATCCTTGTCCCTTACTGAAATTATGACCTTGGACAAGTTTTTAATCTCTTAGGGCATTCAGGATGCTCCTCTGTCAGGTGCCGCTAATGCTCAGATAATACTAGAGGATGTACATCAACATAGTATGTGAATTAGCTGAAGTAACTCATGTAAAGCCTCTGACATATAGTAGGTACTTAGTAAATACGTTCTTCTTGTAACACAGCTCTCAGCTGGGTGCTGCCCTTAGACACTCAAATATATAGATATGACCTTCCATCATGTCCCAGAGAAGTCCAGAGCCATCCTGTAATTTCTATCAATTCCTGGGTGTCCAGCTTTCAGGATTATCTCTTATATCTCTTATTGTCCCCTGGCGTGTTGAACCATGATCCAAAGAAAACCCACCAACTCCAATTTCAACCAAATGAAAGCAAGTCTGGCCAGGGGCTGCCTTCCCCAGGGCCAGAGGACAGCAAGCAGGTGGTGTGACTACAGGGAAGTCCTTATCACACACAAAAACAGTTATCAAAAAATGGGGGTGGCTTGGGAACTTAGAGATAACAGGGTTCTGGTAAGCATAATAAAAGGGCAGATAGCAGGTTTATGATCAACAGCCTTTAAAGTCTCAAGGTGGGGAGCAGACTCAGTCCAACATCAAAGTTAATGAGGAGCAGCTGGGATTCAGGGAGGGTTGTCATCTGGTCAAGGAGAGCCGGGCATGGGGAAGTTCAAAGCAAGGGCAGGAATCCCAAGCAACTGTTTAAAACATCCAATTATGGTCAGGCCAAATAGAAATCTTGGTAATTTATATTAAAACAGAAATGACCTTTCCTGACTTTGTGACGAGATGGCTCCCAATCTTAACATGGAATTAGGCTGGTTCATCAGCGATCCATGAGCCTGATCTTTGTTTCTCTTGTATTTGGCTCTTGGTGGCAAACACAGTGTTGTGCAGGCTCCTTTGTTGTTGCTTTTTGTCTTGTGGTGCTGGGGATGGAACCTGGGGCTCTCTGTGTTTTGGATACCACCTCATACCTTAGGGTAGGATGGCTGGCACATTGAAAATGTAAGATGTGGTGTTCTGAAAAGTCCCTGGCACCTGTCAGCTGGAATATCTATTGACTGATGTTTGTGCCCTTAGTTTCCAGCCATTATCCTGCTTCCTCTGTAGGATAGGCCCCCCATAGCCCTCCCCCCACCCCACAATCTAAACAGTTCCAGAGGCCTGCAGAACAGAGGGAAGAGCTTGTCTTTGAGCACCAATAAGAGCTCAGAAGCCATTAGGCCTGTCCCTCAAAGCTTAGAAAAAATATTTGGTAGTTACTACTCTCCATTACAATTTGGTGTTGTTTTTTTTTTTTTTTTTTTTTTGTTGACCTCAGTTACTTCCTTAGGCAACTGACATTTGAAGTTCTTGGAATATAAGACAATAAATGAGCTATAGAATGGGGTAAGTGCAGAGGAAAGCCATGAAACTCAGGACGGCTTAGCTCAGGTTGCTTGTAAGAGGGGGATTTCTGTGCGGGCCACAGGCTGGCTTTGGAATCAGGGCTGCCTGGGCAGAGGTGTTCACCCAGTGGGTGTGGGCAGGTGTAGTTATCTGAGACAAGCTGGCTCTGCCTGCAGGAGGGGCTTGCCAACAGATGTCAGAGACCAGATGTCCATCCAGGCTCTGGTCGTTCGTACAGTTATTCTGCAATTTCTTAGAGGAGTGAGGTTGCCTCTGTGAACTCTGGTGGGCTTCCTAACACTGGCCTGTGGCTCTGCCCTCAGAGCACGGAAGCTCCTCCTCTTGATGGATTCCCCTTTCTGACATTTCCTCTGCAGCTGAAGAGGCCGGCAGGCAGCCAGGATGGGACACAGCTCACAAGTCCCCCACCTCTGCTGGACCACCAGGCTCCTGGGAGTCATTAGCCTTCTCTGTGAGTAGCTGGGTTTCCTGGAAGGGAGGGCAGTTGGGGTGCTGGGACAGCTGGGACCCTTCAGTCCTGGGGGGCTGTTAGGCTCTGATGCCTTTGGGAAACAAAAAGAGAAAGCCGCACTGTTAAAATTCACCAGTGCAGTGTGGGTAGAGCCCAGGATGAACGGAAAGAGCAAAATGGCCTTTTTGTGGTGAGGACCTGGGACCCTGGGCTTTGGCAGCCCTGGCTGCATGAGGGACCATAGCCAGGGAGCTGAGGCCACCTGGGCTGCAGCAGCAGGGAGGGGCTGGGGCTGCCTGGGGAGGGCGATGGAGACAGACCAAGAGCCTGTTCCTGGGGCACAGGGTGAGAAGGCAGCACCCCAGCCTGGGCCCCCAGGGTCCTCAGGGCCTCTGCAGCTCTTCTGTGAGTCCCCAACCAGAACCCTGGTGTCTGAGCTGGAGGAAGCTCCTCTGGTCTGCGCTCCTTCCCCCCACCCTGAAATGCCCCTGTCCCTGGAGACCTCAGCTGGAACCTTGCTTATCTCATCACTGTTCCTGGAAAAGCCCTGGAAAAACAGGAGGTGCCATCAATTGAGGAAAGATTGAGCAAACTGAGTAGTATCTGGGGCACCTGTGCATGGGATGTCATGGAGGCTGAGGAAACAGTGCCCCAGTGTTCTGGGAAGAATGTCCAGTTTCCATGAGGGAGATGCCTGGATCCTCCTAAGCAAGATCCAGGGAACCCAGCACCATGATGTCCTTATAATATAAAAGGACAAGCAGAGGGCTTGGGCTGGAGTTCAGTGGCAAAGTGCTTGCCTAGCACATGTGAGGCACAAGGTTTCATCCTCAGCACCACATGAAAATAAAATAGAGGTTATTGTGTCAACCTATAACTAAAAAACAAGAGAGAGAGAGAGAGAGAGAGAGAGAGAGAGAGAGAGAGAGAGAGAGAGAGAGAGCAAGAAACAAATATTTAAACAACAAACAAAAAGACAAGCTGCCTGTTAAACGGAGGGTGTCTACATACCACATGGCTATGGTTACACTGAGCATGTGGAAGGAAACAATGGAGGGTAACACAGGTTTCAGGAGCAGGTAAAATTGTGCAGGAAAATATGCCAGGGGAGAGAGGATGGGAGGTTAAACAGGGAGCTGAAAAATATATTCTGAAAAACAGAAACTGAAAAAATACACTCATGGTGACTATGGGCCACATATTACATTTATGACATAATAGAATGTTTGTATGTAGAAGGAAATCAAAAGCTAACAAACATAACATGACCTACTGAATTGAATTTTGGTGACATCTTTAAAAATGTTGATATTAGCTTTTTCTAATTGTACTTATTAGTGGGATTCATTGTAAAATCAAGTACATAAGATGATTTGTTCCAGATAATTCCCCAGTACTTCCTCTTTTTGTTCTCCCTCCCCCTCTTCCAACTTTCTCTACTGTTCTGGTCTCCTATTTTAGTATATGAATGTATAGTAAGCATACATAAAAGTGCGATTCATTGTGGTATACTCATACGTGCATATGGCATAATTTGGTTCATTTTTCTTGTACTATTCTGTTGTGTTCCTTGACCAAACACTCAGGGTCACTCCAGGTGAACTGGGCTGCATGAAATCACCACACAGAGACAGAGAAATACTTTTTCTTTGGCTACTCTGACCTTAGAGGTCCTTGGAGGGGGGGGAGAGAGAGAGAGAGAGAGAGAGAGAGAGAGACATGCTGAACACTGTTATTGAGAAAAAGACAATTCAAATTTGGCAAGGAATCAGGTTTTTTTGGGGGGGGTGAGCATAGAGCTTCAAGATGTCTGCTGTCAGCGGGTGGCCAGCATCTAGGGAGGCCATGGTCATCTATGAGCTGTGTGGGGATCATGGCAGAGTGAGCTAAGGAAAGACCAGAGCGAGGCCCGCCCAAACAGAGGGGCAACGTGGGTCCAGTCCACCTTGTGTGCTCAGGGCCCACAGGTCTCACACAGCCCGTGGCTGGTGGCCACATCTCCACACTCTGGTCACTCAAGGACCAGGGGCTGTGGCAGCTCCCACACTATTCTTCCTCTTTCCTTCTATCCTCCCTCCCCTTGGCCCTGACCTTTCCTCTAGCATTTTTCTTCTACTATTATGAAATACTCCACTTAAAATTTTTTTTCTCTCGAACTTCTTCATGGGAGAGAAAATATTCAACCCTTGACTTTCTGAATCTGGCTTATTTCACTTAGCATGATGTTCCCTAGTTCCTTTCATTTACCTGCAAATAATTTCATTTTACTTTTTATGGCTGAGTAAAACCATGTGTTTGTCACACTTTTAAAATTTGTTGGTCTGTTGATGGACACCTTGGCAGGTTTCCTACCTTGGCTAATTGAAGTCTACTATCTATAGACATTGAAACCCCTGTACTGCTATAGTATGCTGATTTCAGTTGTTTTGGATAACTTGGTGAAAGCTTTTACTGTTATAGTAAAAAAAAAAAAAACAGCTACTAAACGAACTTGCAAGGAATTGTATGAAATTTAATACATTAGAGAGCACTTGTGGAATAGGACATATTGAGTGAACAATGAACTTTGTAATTGTAAGGAGCTGGGAACTCTTTAAATGACCAACTGTTTGGCATCCAGTTGCACATCAATTAGTGCATGGTACTTATGAATGGACAACTTTTTAAGACTTTCTCCATTTCACAATGCTGTTTAAATAAGAAGTATGTTAAATGGTATAGTGTTTCCTTCAGTAGGCTCTGAGGTTGGAAAATTACAGAGGGAAAGGAAAAAGAAAAGGTAAGAAGAAAGATAAGAAGGAAAGCAAGGAAGAGGGAGGGAATGAGGGGGCAGGGAGGAAAAGACTCAGCATTTCTCATTTAGGGACAGGAAATCTGAATCCAGAGGGAGACAGTGATTCGCTCAAGGTCCAGCTGTGGAACCTAGCTCACAACAAACTAAATTTTGGTTGATCAAACCTAAACATAAATGTTGAAACCACAAAAATAACTTGAAGAAAACTAGGAAAAAATGAGAGACATACTTTTGAGGGAGGGCTATCATTTTAAGCAAAATATGAAACCAATAAATACTAAAATAAAATTAAATATTTTTTGTAGTTGTACACAATAACTTTTATTTATTTATTTATTTTTATGCGATGCTGAGGATGGAACCCAAGATTTTGTACATGTGAGGTGAGTGCTCTAATGCTGAGCCATAACCCAGCCCCCTAAAAAACCTTTTGATAAATTTGAATTCGTAAAATAATATCTTGGCTTCTGGGCAAAATAAACTGTAATAGACTTAATGAAATTTATCACAACTCCAGTGATTTTTCACAGAATTACAAAAAAAATCCCTAAAATTTGTTTGAAATCATAAAGGACCCCAAATAACAAATGAAAAAGAACAAAACTGGTTGTGTCTCACTCCCTAATTTCAAAATAAATGTTATTGTGATTAAAGCAGCAGGGTACTGGCACAAAAACAGACACATTGACCAATGGAAAAAGAAAAATTCCATAAATAAATCCAATGTTTACAGTCAGTTGATGTGATGTTTGACAAATATGCTAAGAATATACAACAGGGAAAGAATAGTGTCTTCAGTAACTGCATATGGGAAAAAGGGATAGCTACATGTAGAGGAATAAAATTTGACTCTAACTCACCTCATATGCAAAAATCAACTCAAAATGGAAGAAAGACCAAATCATAAGATTTGGAACTATAAAGCCACTAGAAGAAAACATAAAAGTTCCATGAGCTTGGGTGGTAATTTCTTGACTAGGATTCCCAAGCCACAGACACCAAAAGCAAAAATTGACAGAATTGCATCAGATTAAAAATCTTCTGCAAAGCAAAGGAAACAACAGAGGGAAGACACAGCCCATGACTTGGGAGGGAATATTTGCAAAGCACACGTCTGATATGGGGCCAATTGCCCTAATGGATAAAGAACTAAGTAATTCGATAGAAGGAAACAGGTAAATTGATTTAAAAATGGGCAAAAGATTTGAACAAGTATTTCTCAAAGAGAGAAATGAGTAGCCAACAGAGCTATAAAAAATCCTCAGCATCTGTAATCATCAGGGAAATGAGAATTGAAGACACATGAGATACCACTTCCATCTGTTAACATGGTTCACATCTAGCATGCGCCAGACGATGTGCTAGGAGCTTTCAATCCCTGGCCTCCTGTAGTTCATACCCTGACTTCAAGTCAGGTAAGGAAACTGCTGTCTAGTCCAGCTAAGTCACCAGCCCAAGGTTACACGTCAGCAGAACCAGACTTGATCTGAGAAATGGATCCAATTCACTGGACAAGGCTTCCTCTCTAGATCAAGGAAAGGGGCCGGATGGATTGGTTAAGAAGAAAATGTCTGTTTCACTTGTTCTCCTTGAGGAAATACCCATGTTCTCTTTCCCAATGCCCTAGGTGCCTGCAGCACTTTAGCCAAGAGTTCTGGAGCTCATGGTTCTGGGATTAAAGGTTTTAGAACCCGCACTTATCTGAAGGCGATCCGGGGAAGTGCGGTTATGTTACAAGAGATCCAGGAGCCAGAAGATACCAAGATAGAGGAGATCTCCTGGGGCTTCACCTCTGATCCAGACTCCACATACATGCTGAGACTCCAGAATGGGAAGGAAGATCCACTGTGGTTCGGTCTCCAGGACAAGTACAAGCAGAGGGTCCAGGTGCCCAGTATGTCATCCCTGAGGATTAACAATTTGACCTCACAGGACAGTGGGCAGTACTGGGCCCAGATCATGTTTCAGACAGGAAGAGAAATTAAAGCACTTTTCCACCTCACTGTATATGGTAAGTGACACCCTCACCTAATCCTAGGGATGGCCTCCTTCCTTAAGTCTAGGAGTCTGAGACCACATGCTACAGGATTCTTCTCAGGCACCAACACGTCAGATATTCATCACAAACAATAGAGCTGAGGTTTTATTCCAGGGAGAAAAATCACATCTGTGTTTTGGGAGACAAAATGGGAATTTGGCCATTTTTGCAGTAACATTTCCTCCTCTTTGTAAGACTAAATTTACTGCTTTTGTGTGTTAATTTTCCTTTGCCGTTTTAACAATGCATAATCATGGTTTAAAACAACACAAATGTGTACCCACAATATGCTGCAGGTCGAGGTCAGACATGGTGGTCACTGGGCTAAAATCCAAGTGTGGGCAGGCTGCATTTTGTTCTGCAGGATCTAGAAGGGATCCTTTCCTGCCTTTCCTACTCTCCAGAGCTGCCAGCCTCCCTGGACTTGAGGTCCCCTCCTCTGTCTAAACTAGCAAGGGAGGGGGAGTCTCTCTTGCATCCCTCATACCTGCTCCTTTCCTTCCTTCTCCACTCTGACTTTTTATTTTTTGGTACCAGGAATTGGACCCTGGCATGCTTAAACACTGAGCAATACTCCCAGCCTTTTCAAGATTTCCTATGTTTTTGTGACAGAGTCCTGCTAAGTTGCTTAGGACCATGCCAGGTTGCTGAGGCTGGGTTTGATCTTCAGATCCTCCTGTCTCAGCCTCCTGAGCTGCTGGGATTGTGGTGAGCACCACCATGCCCGAATCTTTCTTCCACTTCTAAGGGTCCTTGTGAGGACTCTGGGACTATCAGATAATCCTATTTAGAGCTCAGCTCTTTTTATCATAACTTAGTCTATTCCCAGGTTCTGAGGATAAAGATGTGGACATCAGTGGGACACGATTGTCCTACCACGTTTGTAATCCACATGTACCTAGTTCACCATTCCCAATCCTTGTAGGGAGTGGCTAGTGAGAGGCCAGCCTCACTTCCACAGACCCCACAAATCCTGCTGTGCAAGCCTTGATAGGGTAGGAGAAGTGATGCTGCTGCACGTCCCAGGAGATCCATTTTGCCACAGTCAATCTCTGCATACGGCAGTCTCTCTGCAGAGAGTGGACTGCAGGTATGGGTCCTGTGTGATTTCCAGACTGGCCTCTGGATCTGACCCTTCTCCCCCAGTCGGGAGCACACATTCAGGGTCACGTTCTAACTGCCTGCAGAGCTGTGCTCTCTGTTGCAGCCACGGCATCTCCCACAGTGTCTCCTGTTTTGATGTGAGCTTTCTGGGTCCTCCCAGAGCTGGCCTGGTGTCCTGCCCCAGTCGGGCTGTGCAGTCCCAGGCACTGTCTCAGCTGAAGAGCCAGGACACAGGACCCTGGCCCCAGACAAGCTCTTCTGTCCCACGCCTCTCCCCTTCCAGAAGCCCCTATCTTCTAGAAATAATGGTCCCTAAAAACTGGGATTCAGCCATCATGTTCTCATGGGAAAAAAAGTTTAGACTTGCTTCATCTAGTGAGATCACCTGAGCTTAATAAAGTGGCTGCTGTCACTGGTCAACATGTAGCTCCGGGGAAATTGTGCTTGATTTGTAACGTGCTCCCAGCTTCCTCCTAGGGCTCCTGCCTCTGGTCAGTGAGACACTGGAGGACAATGTGTGGCATGTGTGAGGGTCTCTCCTTTTGTCCTTCCTTCCTCAGATCCTGTGCCCCTTGCCCAGATACGAACCACGTCAGCATCTATCACGCCCAGCTGGTGCAATGTCACTCTGGAGTGTGGGGCCCAAGAGGCTGTAGAGGTCCTGAATGTAACCTGGGAGGTCCAGGGCCCCCCCAGTGTGTGGGAACTGATAGGGGCACCAGGACCCCCCAACCCCTGGACCCTGGCCCTGAGCCTGCCACTGAGGCAGCCAAATGTCAGCGTCACTTGTGTCCTCCGCAACCCAGTGGACCAGAAAAATGCCACCTTACAGCTTGTTGACCTCTGTAGCCCAGGTGAGTGCACCTGCAGGAGGGAGGGGCACAGGGAGTGGTTAGGTGGCTCTGGACCCCGAGGGTCCCTGGCTTTTTTGCTGCTGTGTTTATGAACAGCACTGCCTTCCCTTGGTCACTCCAATCTAGAAGTGTGGGGTGGCATCCAGCTCACGACTGTCTTTAAATATCCCTCACCTCCAGGCCCTTCCCCCTGGGCCAGAGGCAGCCTTCCAGGACCTGTCCCACCCTGTCACCATGCCCTGTGTCCAGAATCATCTTTGCAAAAACAGATCGGATTGTGGCCTTTGTCCGTGTCATCTCTGGGGTCGACCTCCACCTAGTCCCATAGGATGTAGGACTTAGAAGGTCCTGTGTCCCTGATGGTGGCCTCATCCACACAGGGACACAGCTGCTTGCTGACTTCCCTAATGTGTGAATCCACTGCAGGCTCTGAAGGCGCAGCCTCTTTAAGGAGCTGCCCACGGCCATCCCCCTGAGTGGAAAGATCCCTTTCTGGGTCTGAGTCCACCCTGAGTGGGACACCATGAGGGCAGGGGACACATCCTTCTCTCCTCTTAGCCCAGGTGTCAGGCTCAGTTCTGGGCAGTTTGCGCCCAGTAGGTGTTTCACTGACCCCGAATTCCTGGGACCCGTGTGCACCCATCCTCTCTCAGTCTTCCTCCAGGGGCTGCTGGAGGAGCCTGACTGATCAGTGCAGTCACCACCCCTGGTCATGTGCCCCCCTCCACCCTGGAGTCTCAGAGGAAGTTCCACATGGCCCACCAAACCTCCTGGACTCACGGCTGCCTCCCGGGCCTCCCACCTAGCCCTGCCTCCTGTGCTGTCCCTCCCCTGTGGGACACTCCAGCCACACTGAGTATCTGTGAAACTCCTGCTGCTCCCCACACACAGGTGACTGTGCATGTCCCTGGGGGTCTCACTGGAGACCTTGGACATGGGTCAACCTCTACTGCAGTGAGATCCTTCACCTGGTGATTGAGAGCTTCTGTCTCTTCCTGGTGATGACTTGTGCACAGACCCCACCTTGCTCATCCCCGTCTCCCCTGCTCCACGAAGGACCTGGGCCACTGCTTGAATGAGTGGACCTGCCACGCCCTCCCTCTGTGGCTTCTGCACCAGGCCCCCCTGACACCTGCGCCTTCTGCACCTCCCCTGGCAATGGGTGTGTCAGCTGCTCTTCTGCTGTATCCTCTCTTAACTCTCTTGTTTTCTTAACTCTGGAAAGGAGCGCCCACAGCTGGCCACTCGAGAGGCGCCATAGGGGCCTTCTTGGCTGGGTTTTTCATCCTGGGAGTTGGAGGGTTCCTGTTCCTTTGGCACTTACGAGAGAAGAAGAAGAAGAAGAAGAAGAAGAAGAAGACGGAGATGGAGAGAGGCAGGTTGCACTTACCTTTCTGGGTCCAGATGTCTCCCCTCTCCCCTTGGATCCTGGACTTCCTTCCTCCTGCATTTTAATGGCAGCAAGTGGCCTTGTACAGGGGATGATGGGTGTAGCCACCATGGCCTTGGGTTTCTGGCTCTGTGTGTGTGTGTGTGTGTGTGTGTGTGTGTGTGTGTGTGAGAGAGAGAGAATGTGACTGTGTGTGAGTGTGTGGGTGTGTTTTAGTGTTAATGTGTTTCAGTGTGTGTGTGAGTGAATGAGAATGCGTGTGAGAGTGTTAATAAGTGATTGTGAGTGAGAGTGTGAATGAGTGAGAGTGTGAGTTTGTAAGTGTGTGTTTCAGTGTAAGAGAGAGTATTGATGAGAGTGTGAGTGTGTGTGTGCATGATTATAAGAGTGTGTGTGTGTGTATGGTGTGTGTGTGTGTGTGTGGGTGTAGGGTTGGAGGTTTTGCTGGAACAGAATCAAGCTCCAGTCTGTCATGACTCATATGCGGGATTGCCAGAAGACCCCAGGGCCAAGCACAATGAAGTCTGTGCAGAGCTGATGGCACAGGATTCTCGCAAGGGCAAGCAGAAGGAGAGAGCTGTGAGTGGTGACCACCCAGGTCTCAGTGAATCCAGCCCTGGGCTGCCTGCCCAAAGGCAGGCATCTGCTGTGCTATCTCCAGTGTATTTTTTTCTTTCCTTTTTACCTCTTTTTGTGTTGAGAGTTTTAAGAAAATTTATGGTTTGGTGTCATGATTAATTTGAATTTTGACTTGATTGGATTAAGAGATGCCAAGAAGGGGCTGGGGTTGTGGTTTGGCCATAGAGCGCTCACTTAGCAAGTGCGAGGCACTGGGTTCCATCCTCAGCACCACATAAAATAAATAAATAAACGTATTGTGTCCAACTATGACTAAAATATAAATATTTAGGAAAAAAGGAGAGAGATGCCAAGGAATAAGAGAATTATGAGTGTGTCAATAAGGGTGTATCTAGGAGTGGTTGGCATGTGGGATAGCCAACTGAAATGAAGACCCTCCCTAAGTGTGGGTGGCAGCGACGAAAAGGATGATGGCTTGGATGGAATAAAAGTTGGAAGAACAAAGAAGCTCACTCCTTCTTGAATGGGTTCTTGATGTAGCGCTACTGTGACAGGATATCGGATTCTTGCCTCTTCATTCTTCCCAAGTGGACTCTGACAGTGATTCTCCAGAAGGCTTAGGTCTCAGACCAGGGTAGCACCATGGATCCCTCTGGTTCTGGGGCTTCAGCCTCTTGGACTGAAGCTACTGGTTCTCCCAGCTCTCCAGCCTGAGTCGGCCATTGTGAACTATCCAGCTTCTGGTCGCATAAGACAACCTAATAAGTCCCTTTTTATAATTATACTTCCTGCTGATTCTATTCCTCTAGAGAACCCTGACTAATCAGTTGGGGTGTAACTCAGTGGCTGAGTATTTGCCTAGTATGCACAAGGCCCTGGGTTCAATACCCAGTACTGCAATAATAATAATAATAATAATAATAATAATAATAATAATAATTTGGATTTTCTTTGTTGGTGGCACAAGCCTGTAATCCCAGTGACTTGGGAGGTTGAGGCAGGATGATCACAAGTTGGAGGCTAGCCTTAGCAATTTAGTGAGGCCCTAAACAAAGTAGTAAGATCCTGGCTCAAAAAAATAAATAAAGAGTTGTGGATGTGGCTCAGTGGTAAAGCACTTCTGGGCTTACCCCTAGTACCTCCCATCCCCCAGGGGTTTATTTATTTATTTTTTATTATTTCAAGACATAGTCTCACTGATTTGCTGAGGCTGGCCTAGAACCTGCAATCCTCCTGCCTCAGCTTCCCAAGTCTTGGGACCACACATGTGCTCCCCCATCCCTGGCTTAAGCTATTCATGTTAATGGGCGTCGATTGTCTTCTGGTCTCTCTGGGGCCACTCTGTCCTCAAGCTGCTCTGAGAACCCTCTTTCTTGTATTCTCAGGATGTTGATGACAAACATCTGGAAGGAAAGGGGCCCTGCACTAGGGTTTACAGCGTGGTCCAGAGACCAGGCCAGGCCAGGCCATGAAGATGACTTGTTTGGAGGAGGGAGGAGGACCCAGCACTAGGGAGACACCTGCACTCTGCACCTGACACCTGTGGATACCTACTTCCTCTGACTTCAGTCCACCTCCAGATGCCGCTGGTCTGCATGAGCCTGACCTGGTTGTCATCTCTACCTCTGTGGGCACATGTGGCCCTGTCACTTCTCCTGCCACCTTCCCAGCTGCCCTCCCGCTCAGGGCTCTCGTGCCATCCAGCCAGGTTTCTTCCTCTGTCACTGCTGTGGCTTCTGACCCCTCCCTTTCAGAAGCCTTCCCAAAGAGAACCTTGCCTGACTCTGCAGCTGGCAGAGCCTCGCCACCTCTGAGTGTGGGATTCATTCTGGTATGTTCATTCATACATGCATACGGCATAATTAGGTTCATTTTTCTTGTACTTTTCTGTTGTGTTCCTTGAACAAACATTCAGGTTACTCCAGGTGAACTGGGCTGCACAAAATCACCACACAGAGACAGAGAAATACAGTTTTCTTTGGTTCCTCTGACCTTAGGTTTCCTTGAAAAGAGGGGGGGGAAGGGGGAGAGAGAGAGAGAGAGAGAGAGAGAGAGAGAGAGAGAGAGAGAGAGAGAGAGAAAGAGAATATGCTGAACCATTTTATTGGGAAGAAGCCATTCAAATGAGGCAAGGGGTCAGGTTTCAGGGGCTGAGTCTAGCTTCATGATGTCTGCTGTCAGAGGGTGGCCAGCATCTAGGGAGGCCATGGCCATCTATGAGCTGTGTGGGGATCATGGCAGAGTGAGCTAAGAAAAGACCAGAGCGAGGCCCGCCCAAACAGAGGGGCAACGTGGTCCAGTCCACCTTGTGTGCTCGGGGCCCACAGGTCACACACAGCCCATGGCTGGTGGCCACATCTCCACACTCTGGTCACTCAAGGACCAGGGGCTGTGGCAGCTCCCACACTATTCTTCCTCTTTCCTTCTATCCTCCCTCCCCCTTGGCCCCAACCTTTCCTCTAGCATTTTTCTTCTACTTTTATGAAATACTCCACTTAAAATTTTTTTGTCTCTAACTTCCTCATATGAGAGAAAATATTCAACCCTTGACTTTCTGAATCTAGTTTATTTAACTTACCATGATGTTCTCCATATCCTTTCATTTACCTGCAAACAACATCATTTTACCCTTCATGGCTTGTCAGGTTTCTGTTCTTGAAACTAGAAGGCTCAGGGGTCACTCCAGTTGAACTGGGCTAACTGGACTACATGAAATAATCACACAAAAGACACAGATACCTTTTTCTTTGGGGTTGCTCTGACCTTAAGGGTCCACAGGAAGAGAGATAGCACAAGAGCATGTGCTGACCCCTTTTATTGAGGAGAAGCTATTCAAATGAGGCAAGGGGTCAGGTTTCAGGGGGCTGAGTCTATCTTCATGATGTCCACTGTCAGCAGGTTGACTGACACCTGGTAGGCCACACCCAAGGGTACAGTAAGAGGAGGGGACACCCACAAGGCACTTCCATGGAAGATTGTATCCTAAACAGGACAAGGGGTTATATTACAAAGGAACAGGTGAGCATAGCTTCACCCATGGGGCTGTAGCAAGACACACCCATGCAAAAACACTGACCCTTGGACCCAAGAAGGGTTGGGAAAACTCTGCTACATTTCTGTGACTGAGCACCTCAGCACCCAGCTGGGTAGTGAAACTCAGTCATGTGCAAGGTTGGTCTCCCACATATTCCCCCTTTCTTAATATATATTAAAAAATGCAACTGGGAAATTCTATATTTCAGTTACTTGACTCTTGGTCCAAGGTCATCATGATCTGCTATTGAAACACAAAAGGAATTAGTAGAAAATATATCATCTTCACAACACAATCAACACAATAATCCGGATTATTATTACTTCACCAAACACTCATCAGAAGATTTTTAATCTTTTTCCAATTTTATTGGAATACATTGTGTTTGGCTTTAATAACAGACATCTTCATTGGCATGGCATTTAGGCCTCTCCATAAACCATAGAGCAAAGGGCTCACTCGCATTATTTATTACATTGTCTTCTAGAACTTCATTACTTAGTTTTCATCCTTCCATCAGCACTTATCTGACCATGAAGAATTTTGGAAGTAATTTAAGTCAAACATTAAGAAAATCCATACATTTTAAGTTTTAAGATATAGCCACAAAGCCTGCAGCAATTGAATAAGCAAGGAATAATATTTAAAGTAGTCACTTCAGAGATTATGAGACCAGCAGTTTGCCTAGGTCTGGTTGAAACATACATACACCTGTTTCAAAGCCTGAATATTAACTTCAGCATATTATAGCTCTGAAATATTAGCTGGCAATAACTAATAATGCAATAAGTTGTATTCTTATAGGCTACAGGGTATTTATCATTTTTTCTCTTAACTCTCCCATTTAAGTAGTTAATTAGGTCTGTCAGTAATATAAATACTCTTGGAAAAATCTATTTTAATAATCTTTCCAACAATTGCCCATATAGGTAAATGTAGTGTTAGTCACTAAAGTCCAGCATAATTGGCTGGCTTGGTTTTTTTTTATCTGCTGTCTAGCATATGTTTCTGTCACTGGTATGGTCAATTTGTTGTTCGGCTACTTTGGCTACCTCAGTCATGGGAGGCAGAGATGTGGAATCAACACACAGACTCTGGGAGCTGGTGAGAACTCTCTGGTGTGACAAACCTCAAGTCAACATCCAGTAGCTCAGTTCTTTTTTTTGAATGTACACAACTGTTATAGGCTTTAAGTACCCGTCAATCATACATAAGGAAGATAATATCCATAAGCCAATCATCTTCTGTCTAATGTAATCACACTGTGAGGAAACTCTAAATATTGCTGTCATGGTGGAAAGCAATCTGGAAGGGTCTTTGTCCCTAAGGGAACAGGCTCACTGAGTCAGGGTAGTTTGGCCTGGTAGGTTTTTTTTGTTTTGTTTTGTTTTGTTTTTAGAGAGAGAGAGAGAATATTTTTGTTTTTTAATATTTTTGGGTTTTGGCGGACACAACATCTTTATTTGAATGTGGTGCTGAGGATAAAACCCAGGGCTGTGTGCATGCCAGGCGAGCCCGCTACCGCTAGAGCCACATCCCCAGGCCCGGCCCGGTAGTTTGACAATGCTAGCCCCCAAGCTTTCTCCTGATGGCCTCTCTGTGACTGTGCCTGTCTTAGGTTGACCTTCCCTTGAGGAACCTTACCCGTCATTGGCTAACCAGCCATCCTCCAGGGCTAAACAGGGTGGTGTGGAGTGTGCATGGCATTGTCCCCATGAGGGCTCTCTGTCTCCTTGATAGATAATGCCCCTGTGGCCTCCACACCAGCATTTACCTTCAGTAACATTAAACTCTCAATATTACAATTTAGGAAAAAGCTTTAAAATATTTGTAAAATCTAGTGTCTCTCTGGGGTCCTGTATTCCCCCTTTTCTTTATTGAATAAAACTGAGTAAAGGCTTGGCATAAGTCATAGTATCATTAGTTTAAGTTATAGATAATAGTACAACTATTTAAATGATAAGAATAGATTTACCTTTTATTTATTATTATATTTTTTTAATATAGACTAGTAGATCCATCCTTTCTAAATTTCCCAATTTAGAAAGGACCCTCAATCTTTTTTGAGACAAGGTCCAAAAATATCTCTATATTTTAGAATATTATCCTTTAAATAAGTATCTCTTAATTGTCTTTAAAAATATGATTAAAGTTATTTTTTAGTGTAGGGAGTAGTGTATAAATCTTACTTTATTTTTGATGGACAATAGGTCCAATCAGAGAACTTATATAATATCAATGAATTTTTAAAGTTTGAAAACTTTATTGCTCAAAAGTTATATATAACTTTAATTTGGAGAACCTCAGTTCTAATAAAATGTTTTCTTAAATTTTATAATTATTTAACAAACAAAATATGTAAAAATTAGTATCTCAGTGTCTTAGAAACAATCAAATTTAACTCAATGGATGATTGTCAAAATTGGTATTTAATGTAGCAGTTTAATATACTTAGTGTTTAATCAATGATGTGAATTTATTTACCAAAATTAATTTTTGTCTTAAACAGTAAGAATTATTAAGCAATAAGGATCTTTGTTTAAGGAAATAAACTTAACATTTTAATAGGTGCTTATCATGTCAAAATATGGACAAAATCTTAGCTCACATCAGTATAGTCAAATTAGGGAAATAGTCTGAAATATCCTTGAATTAATCAGTTAAAATTTTTATAGTCAGTCTAGTATATATAAATGTCTTTTATAATTGTTTTAACTTTTTACATCATCTGTTTAGATAATAATATAAAAATCTTTTTATTTAGGAAAATACTTTTATCATGAAAATCTAGAATATAAAGACCTTTTTTTTTTTTTTTAACCCAAAGATGATTTCTTTGTTCTTTTTAGGATCCAAAGTGTGTTTTTTCTTTGTTGGAGCATCTTTTTCTTTTAGAATTTTTTCTAGTTATATTTTGGGACAATTTTTGAAAACTTTAGAATTTATAAACAAATTGTTGTACTTTGATAAGAAATATCAATGAAAATACAGTTAAAATCCTTAGATATTTTGTAGATAGAATTATATTTGTTTATCATTTTATGAATTTGTACAAAAATTTAAGAAATATAAACTACTTGAAGATTGTATTTTCACTTAAAAGCAAATTTATAGTAAATACATTTATCTTAAATATCTGTTCTAAAAGGCAGAGTACTTGATAAATGTACATATAAAACATATAAATTATGGGTTTTCTGTTGAAGAAAATCAATGAGGCAAATCTATATTAACCAAAAAATTAGACATGTGCTAATTATTTTATAGATTAACAAATATAGGTTATCTGAATACCTAGAAAAATATATATTAAGAATAAGGACATATAATTGTATTAACTTTATGTAACCACATGGTTTTTAAAATATTTGGATCCATTTCAATTTATTTTTATCTGGGAGTGCACTCTTTTATGTGACGTCACTTGATGTAACTAAAATAAGAACCTTATGTATACATATTTATTTCTTATAGTCAGGGATGAGAATAAGGATTTTTTTGTTCATCACAGGAACATTGCCGGCTTTGTTCCTGTGGTGAGCAAATGCATCCCTGTAACCTCCAAAATTAAAAGTAAAATACAAAGAAGTATGTTTGATATCTCTCATCCATAGAACATTATTTAATAACACGACTATAAGAAAAGTCAGGTTATTTAACTCAGTACTAACTTAAATTTAGGGCTGCAACATAGAAACCTGTGGAAATAAATTTTATTTGAAAAAGATATCTTTTGTTAGCATTTACAGGTGGGCATTCTTAAAAATACAGACTCTGAGCAGCTCCAGTAGCAATCTGAAACAGGAAGTGCAGGTTAGCAGCTGGAAGGTGGGACTTCTAATCCTGTCTGAGTGACTGAGGAAGAACCAATCAGAAGCCCACGAGATTGTGGGAGGTGGGACCAGGAAGCCCTCTCCTTTGGACAGGCACAGGTGGTTACCATAGTGACGCAAACAACATGGAGTCCACTGCCCATTGTTAGGGCAAAAGTTCCCCAAGTTTTCCTAGCGGATTGCATTTTATTTGGTTGTGTTTGTATTTCCCCCCCCACACTCCCAGGCCAAGATCCTATGGTGATAGCTGCTTGCTTTGTCTATGTGACCTGTGTACTCCCACACCCTGCACTTCTTTCTGTGGCACGTGGGTGCTTCAAAAGTTTTTTAGGGGCAGAGGCCAGCATTACCATCAGATCTTAAGCTAGTCTGTGTTCGGCATTCAGGTCAAGTCATTTAAGGGTTCAAAGCACTGTTGGCCTCAGAGGCTAGGACCCCATAGCCCAGCAACTAACGTCATAGCCATTCTGATTCATAGGACAATCATGTAGCAAAGAGGTCAGTATAAACCTGACAGAATTGCATCAAATTAAAAACCTCTTGCACAGCAAAGAAAATAATAGAGTGAAGAGACAGCCCATGTCTTGGGAGAGAATATTTGCAAACCACATGTCTGAAATGGGCCAATAGCCCTAATGTAAAAGAACTAAGTAATTCAATAGAAGGAAACAGGTAACTTGATTTGAAATGGGCAAAAGATTTGAACAAGTATTGCTCAAGGAGAGAAATGAATAGCCACAGAGTTATAAAAATCCTCAGCATCTCTAATCATCAGGGAAATGAGAATTGAAGACACATGAGGTATCCCTCCCATCTGTTAGCATGGCTCCCATCTAGCATGTGCCAGACAATGTGCTGGGAGCTGTCAATCCCTGGCCTCCTGTAATTCATACCCTGAATTCAAAGAAGATAAGGAAACTGCAGTCTAGTCCAGTTAAGTCAGCAGCCTAAGGTTGCACTTCAGCAGAACCAGACTTGATCTGAGAAATGGGTCCAATTCACTGGAAAAGGCTGCCTCTCTAGATCAAGGAAAGGAGCCGATGGATTGAATAAGATGAAAATGTCTGAGTCATTTGTCCTCCTTGAGGAAATATCCATGTTCTCTTTCCCAATGCCCTAGGTGCCGGCAGCACTTTAGCCAAGAGTTCTGGAGCTCATGGTTCTGGCATTAAAGGTTTTAGAACCCGCACTTATCTGAAGGCGATCCGGGGAGGTTCAGTCTTGTTACAAGAGATCTAGGAGCAAGAGGATCCCAAGATAGAGGAGATCTCCCTGGGCTCCACCTCTAATTCAAACTCTACATACTTTTTGAGACTCCAAAATGGGAAGGATTATCCATTGTGGTTCAGTCTCCAGGACAAGTACAAGCAGAGGGTCCAGGTGCCCAGTATGTCATCCCTGAGGATTAACAATGTGACCTCACAGGACAGTGGGCAGTACTGGGCCCAGATCATTTTTCAGACAGGAGGAGATATTAAAGCAGTTTTCCACCTCACTGTGTATGGTAAGTGACACCCTCACCTAGTCCCAGGGCCGGCCTCCTTCCTTGAGTCTAGGAGTCTCTGAGACCACATGCTGCAGGATTCTCCTCAGGCACCAACACGTCAGATATTCATCACAAACAGTAGAGCCGAGGTTTTATACCAGGTAGGAAAGTCACATCTGTGTTTTGGGAGACAAAATGGGAATTTGGCTATTTTTGCAGTAATATTTCCTCCTCTTTGTAAGACTAAATTTACCTCTGTAGCCCAGGTGAGTGCACCTGCAGGAGGGAGGGGCACAGAGAGGGTCTCAGGTGGCTATGGAGCCTGAGGGTCCCTGGCTTTTTTGCTGTTGTGTCTATGAACAGCACTGCCTTCACTTGATCACTACAATCCAGAAGTGTGGGGTCCAATCCAGCTCACAACTGTCTTTAAATATCCCTCACCTCCATGCCCTTCCCCCTGGGCCAGGGGCAGCCTTCAAGGACCTGTCAAATCCCATCACCATTCCCTGTGTCCAGAGTCATCTTTGGAGAAACAGATCAGATTGTGGCCATTGTCAGTGTGAAACTCCTGCCGCTCCCCACATACAGGTGACTGCGCATGTCCTTGGGAGTCTCACTGGAGACTTTGGACATGGGTCAACCTGTATGTCAGTGAGATCTTTCACCTGGTGATTGAGAGCTTCTGTCTCTTCCTGGTGATGACTTGTTCACAGACCCCACCTTGCTCATCCCCCTGTCCCCTGCACAAGAAGGACCTGGGCCGCCCTCCCTCTGCGGCTTCTGCACCAGGCCCCTTCCAACCTTTCTCCATCTCTCTCTCTCTCCCTTGTCGCTGTGAACCTCATCTTCTCTCTTCCTTAACGTGTTTCACTCTCTCCTTTGCAGGGAAACAGACTGTTTTTATGGGAGGCGTCCAAATGGGTTACGTGGCTGTGATTTTGATCCTTGCAGCTGGAATCTGCCTTTGGATGATCCATGAGAAGATGATGGAGAAGAGAAGAAGCAGGTTGTGTTTCTCCTCCTGGGCCCAGAAACCTCCCTCTCCCCTTGGCCCTGGGCTCCCCTCCTCCTACATTTTCCTGACAGTAGAAGGGCTTTGTGGAGAAGATGAGGAGGGTAAAGGTGACAGCCTTGGATTCCTGACACTGGGTACAGGTAGAGGTTCCCTGGAGAATCTGTCTGCAACCTGGGTGGACTCAGGTCCAGCATTGCAGGAGGGCCATGAGGTCGAGGACAAGGACATCAACTGTGCACAGCTGGTGCAGCAGGAGGCTTGGCAGGACAAGGACAAAGTGAGAGCTGGGACTGGTGACCAGCCTGGACACACCTAGGTCACACTACCCTGCCTCCGTCTCCCCAAATCAGGCATACACTCTTTCTGTTCCCACTAATCTTGACCTATTTATGTAACACCAACATGATTAACAAAGAAAGTCCATCACTGACAAACCTGTGCTGGTTTGTTTAGGGGATTTCATAGGCAGTTCATAGTACTGAGTGTTGATTGTAGGCCAGTAACTGGGGAGCCCCTTCTCCCTCTGCTGTCTAAGGAACACTGTGTCTTGCTTTCCCAGGAATTGATGAACAACATCTGGAAGAGAGGGGCCTTGCCCTTGGTGTCTACAGTGAGGTCCTTAACCGAGGACAGGCCATGAAGACGGTTTCATTGAAGGAAGCTGCAGAAGCCGGCACTTGGGAGAGACTGTGCTCTGAGCCTGACACACACAGACGCCCACCTGCTCCAGGTTCAGTCCAGCTCCATATGGCCCTGGAGAGTCCCCGTCTTCCTGAGCACACATGGCCCTGTTCCTTCTTGTGACGCCTCCCCAAGCTGCCCCCACCCTCAGGACCCTCATTCCAGCCAAGCACGGGCTCTTCCTCTGTGCTTGACCTGGCTCCTGGCCCCTCTTTTTGAGAAGCCTTCCCAAGGCAAACCCCCTGACTGTGCAGGTGGCAATCCTCACTACCTCGGCTGTGTCACTGGTCTGTCCTGTGGGAACACCAGCACAGGTGGTGGGACAGTGAAGAGACATGGACCTCTCCCAGAGGAGGGAGTTAAGATGGGTTCTGCAGGCTGAACTGGGGGTCGGTGGAGGCAGTATGCATGATGGGAGCCCTGGGTCCCTTACAGACCTGGTGTAGGACCCCCTTGGGTGTCAGGCTGTGTGTCTGTGTGTGTGTTTCTGTGTGCGTCTGAGTGTGTGTCTGTGTGCATGGAGGATGGGTAGGGGGTGTTGGGGAAGTGTCTAATACACAGGAGACACGGGGCCATAGCTCACCTGAACTTAGCTGTTGCCTATTGCAAACTCATCTCCATGTCAAGTGCAAAAAGGAATCCACATTCCTCAGGCCCTCCTCAGGCTTCTCTTCTCCTGGCTCTGACCCCAACACAAGGTTTGTCTTAGGAAATCTATATCAACACCCCCTGCCTTGGGTGAAGGCCTTGGGGAGAGTGGGTGTGCAGTGCCCCCCACACATGCCCCTTAGTGACGTTCCTGCGGGCTGATGTGCGAAGCTTTGGGAAGTTCTGAGCCAGCCGTCCCCAGGCGTCCTCCTGACCCTCACCCCCTGACACCTTTCTGGCCCCAAGCCCAAGGTCAGCTCCTCTGTGCTCACACACATCTCTCTGCCTGCCTTCTCCCTGTTCCTGCCCCACACCCACCCCTACCTGGTGAAATCCTTCCATCTTCCCAAATCTCTCTTCTCAGCCTCCTGTTCTAAGGAGCCTGTCTGGACCCCAGAGTTTTGGACATAGGCTCTCTCGAATTTGGCCTCTTTCAACATTTGGAAATCCTTCAGGCCCCTGCCACAGTCTGTCCTGGATGGGAGTTATTTCCTATCCATTGGATTAAGGTAGGGCTCTCTCAGAAGGGTCTGGGGGAGGCCAATGCCCAGGAGAACACAGGCCTCTTGTCATGAAGGATCTGGACCCTTCTCCCCATTCGCTTGGGCCTTGAGCACACCACATTGAATGGGGGTGTTCTTCATAAAGGGCCTCAGCTACAGCCAGCAAGGAAATGAGGACCTTGGTTTTATAACAGCAAAGAACAGAATTACAGTAACAGCCTAATGAGGAAGAAATGGATTCTGCCTTAGAGTCTCCAGAAGGGAACACAACCTGGAGACACCCTGACTTTATTCCACCTCAGATCTTGACCTCCAGGACAGGGAGACAGTAAGCTGGTGCCACGTCAAGACACTGAGGCTGTGGTGATTGACTATGGCAGAAGGAACAGATGTCATTCATTTTATGGTTTCAAATACTTTGGTTCCTCCAGAGTCTCCAGCCTGGAGTCTCCACTGGGCTCCATGCTGACAAATCTGACTCTTCACAGGGCATCTCCAGCCATGGCTGCCTCCTCCTCATGAAGGCACCTGCTTCCCTCAGAGCAGCCCTCACACCCTGCTGTGACGGGATTTCTGCTTTTTTCCCACCATCTCTGGGCCACTCGAGGACAGAGAGTTTGCTTCTGTCTTTGTGCTCCAGAGGTGCTGGCACACAGTAGCACTCATTACAGGTGTGTTCCATGGGGGTGTCCTGAGGGTGGAGGGCCTCCTGTCAGGAAACCCCGCCTGCAGTTTGGCCCTCAGCCATGAGGTGGCACTGTAGAGGGCTCTGAATGACACTTTGGCAGAGGCTGCAGGTGATTCTGGAGGAGTGTGGAGTCTCTTGGTTTCCCTCCTAGAGCATCCACAGGGCAGGTAGATGTGAGAGCCAGAGTAAGTGAATGACATCTGGATAGTGGAGCCAGGCGAGAAGCCCCGGGATATCCCCAGAGCATATCCAATATGTATAGATAATTCACAAAATAGAAAATACCACCAGCTAACACACATTGGGGAACCTTCCATGTCCCTGAGGGGGTGGCAGATCCATAGCTGGGGCGGAAGTTCCACTGTGAGAATGTGTGACTCAGTGACTGGGGGCCTGGTCCCAGGGCGATATGTGCCCAGGTGAGAACTCAGGGGTCCTGCAGTGGGAGGGTCAAGGCTTGGCTCCTTAAATTCCAGTCTCTGCTGGGGCTGAGAGAATTGCTTGGGTGGGATGGGGTCGGTTCCCACTGGGGATCCTTGAGAACCCAGTGTGTCTGCCCTTAGCTCTTGATCATCCAGGCAAGAGATTTCTGAACTGAAACTGCCTCAAGGAGAGGAGAGTCGGGGCGCTCCCTCCCCAGCCCCCTGAGACAGACCCTGAGAAGTGGAGGGGGGTTGTCTAGGCAGGTGGGAGTCAGATGTCTTACTTCATATTTGATTGGTTCTTCATTTTATCCTGTCCTTCCCTCCTCCTTCCCTTTTATTCTAGCTTCCACATATGAGAAAAAATATTTGACCTTTGTGTTTCTGAGTTGGGCTTATTTCATTTAGCATGATATCCTCCATTTACAAGAAAATGTCATATTTTTTTTCTTTCTTCTTTTTTTTTTTTTTTTTTTTTGGTACTACGATTGAACCCAGGGGCGTTTACCACTCAGCCACATCCACAGCCCTTTTTATTTTTATTTTGAGTCAGGGTCTCACTAAGTTGCTTAGGGCCTCACTAAGTTGCTGAGGCTGGCTTTAAACTCGCACACCTCCTGCCTCAGCCTCCTGAGCTATTGTCACCCAGAACCACAATTCTTCATCTTCTTTACTAATTTGTTCCCATCTTAAGACAGCCTAATGTAACCATAGATGTGTTCTGTTAGCTTCGTGGCTACCACAAAGCAAAACCTACTGTTGGTAAAGAGGGTGCCTGGAGTGCTTCTCTTCTGGGAGTTCAGGTCCATCACGAACTGAATGGCACAAACTTTGGCACACAAACCATCACCTCCAATCCCTGTGAATGGCACAAACTTTGAATGGCAGGCAAACCATCACCTCCAATCCCTGAGGTGGTGCGAACTCTCGGCCAATAAAGAAGTAACAGGCCACACCTCCTGCTCCCCCTCACCCCGCATTGATCCCATAAATATCACCACCCTATTCTCTCTCTCTCTCTCTCTCTCTCTCTCTCTCTCTCTCTAGCTCTATCTCCCTCCATCTCCCTCTCCCTCCCCCTTCTCTTCTGTGACCAGCAGCCGAGCTCCCACTAATAAAATCTCAATCAGGTAAACAGTTGATTGGCTCATTGAGTTTGCAGAGCTTTTCCGCCACTCCTTACATTGTTGCCAAAACCGGGACAGGGATCCCCGTCACTCAAGGTGGAACCCCATTACTAAACTCCAAGCCCGACCATTCCTGTCGCAACCCACTCCTCTGATCACCTGTCTGCCATCCACCACCCGCCTGCAGATTGGTGAGTTTCCCCCCCCCCCCAATGAGCAACTGACCCTAACACACCAGGATGAGAGAATTGGCTGTTGAGTGTCCGGCAATCCCTCCGGGTGTTTTGGGGGAACACACCCCACTCAGACCCATCAGGGTCATGGTGGACCCCAGGCACTCTACTAGGACACCCCTGGAAGTCCACTGCCTGGGACGTAGGCTTAATTCTCCCTTTCTGACTTCTCTACCTCCCCTTTCTCTGGGCTCCAAGCAGGCTAGCACAGCTGCCACAGTTGGTCTCACCCGTGTTCTGACTCCTCTGTTCTGGCCGGAAAAAGCTCCCCTCTGACTCTTTCGTTCCACTCGAAAAACTCTCCTGACGTCAGGTTGCCCGCGGCCTCAGCCCTATTTGGTTCTGACAGATCCCACTCCTCTGGTGACAACCAGGCAGTGTCCTCGGTCTACTTCTCTGGGCAGTCAGAGCTTTTGGGGACACCCACTTGACCCTCTGTCCACTCAGGAGCTTCCAGGAAGCTCCTTACAGCCCGGGTTTTCTCTCTCTCTCTCTCTCTCTCTCTCTCTCTCTCTCTCTCTCTTTCTCTCTCTCTCTCTCCCCCTCCCTCCCATCTTGCCCTTCCAACATGGGAAATTCCTCATCCCTCCTGGACAATTCTCCCTTGTGTTGCCTCTTAGATAATTTGAAAACCCTGAGCCTGGCTCTGATATTAAACCGAAAAGGCTCATAAAGTTCGGTCCCCAGGACTGGCCTACACACCCCTAGACAACCAAAACGTTTGGTCCACGTGTGGGTCTGTAAATTCTAATTTACCCTGGGATCTTTTTAATTACTGTGAGTGATCAAAGAAATGGAACGAGATTCCCTATGTGGAGGATTTTTTTCTTGCTAGGCTCTCTCCCAAATCTGCACCCAATGGGAGCCTCAGCATTATTCCTTACTCTCAAACCTCCTTCCTCCTCCTCTTCTCCACCCTTTACCTCCACACCTTCTCCCCAGTCTTCCTCTCCTCTGCTCTCCGCCTCCACTTTTGACCCAGCTGATGAACCCTTCCCTACCGCTCTCCCCCACCCTCAGCCTTGCTCTCTCCACTTTCACACCCTCCCACTTCCTCATCCTCTATATCTGTGGCTTCTTCTTCTGTGGACACTCCTCCTACTCCTCCTTCTCCCCATCCTCCTCCTTCTGACACTACCCCACAACATCCTCCCACTTCTGTTCCTTCACCTCAGTCCCTCCACTGCAGTTTAGTCCACCCACCACCTGTTTGCACGCTAATACAGCACCTAACCCACAAGTGACCACATCTCATCACCCAACTCAAACTTCACATCGAGGCCCCCCTTCAAGAGGTTGCTGGGCCAGATGGGATTTTAAGAATTTATGTTCCTTTTTCTATGCTTGACCTTTCTCAAGTAGAGAAAAAATTAGGATCTTACACTGCAAACTCTGTCTCTTATATTAAAGCATTTCAATACTTAGCCCAAGCCTATAGCCCCACCTTTCATGATCTCTATATGATACTGTCCAATACTCTCCTCCCTGAGGAAAGGAGAAGGGTCTGGGACCAGGCTAGGGCCCATGCAGACCAGGTTCAGCAGAGTGATGCCCGCTATCTCCTAGGGGCCCAGATGGTTCTAGACCAAGACCCCGTTGGGATTATAATGACCCCAAAGACCTGGAACACAGGGACCACCTTATTCCCTGTCAATTAGCTGGCCTAAAGGCAGTGGCACAAAAGGCTGTTAACTTTAATAAACTCCAGGAAGTCACCCAGGAGAAGAATTAAAACCCTAGGCCCTCCTAGATCAACTAACAAAGACTCTCCTTCAGTACACTAACTTGGACCCTGAATCGCAGGATGGGAGGCAACTACAACTTCTTATGACCTATTTTTTCTCACAAAACTACCCGACATCCAGGCAAAGCTAAAAAATTAGAGAGGGGACCCTTGACCCCTGAGAGCAAGGTGTTGGCCATGGCCTTCAAGGTCTACCACAACAGAGATGAAAGAGCAAAATGCCAAAAATGCCAGATGTTGGCCCAGGGGTTACAGGGCTCCTTCAAACCTATGGAAAGGAGGAGAAAATAACACCCACAACAAGGACCCCCTGGGCCCTGCTTTAAGTGTGGTAATGAAGGACAATGGGCTAGAGCTTGCCCTACCCTCAGGGCACTGCCCAGACCATGCCCCAGAAGCCAACGTCCTGGCCACTGGGGATAGGACTGCCCCAATTCCCGAAGGGGAACTGAGATCAGTCACCCACCATTGATTTGCTGGCCTAGCAGCTGAGGATTTACAGGGCCCTGGATCTTCTGTCCAGACCTATTCAATCAGCAAGCAGACATCCAGGGTAGTTATCCGAGTGGCTGAGCATGCCATAAACTTTTTGGGAGACACTGGGGCCATGTTCTTGGTTTTGAGAGTTTGGGGGAATTACCTATCCCTCTGAATCTCCTATCATTGGGGTAGGAGGTCCAACCATCATCCCACTCAGAACTCCTCCCCTCACTTGCTCCTTATCTGAGTTCTCCTTTTCACACCGTTTTTTGGTTATGCCTCAGTGTCTGGTCCCCTTGCTGGGAAGGGATATATTATCCATCTTGAAGGTCTCCATGACCATACCCTTATTGTACTCCCCTACTCATATCTTCATCATGGCTTTACTCCACAATGAAGAAGAGACTTTACCTCTTTGTGTAAGGTGTGGAGACCACAACAACCACAAGAACACACATTTTTCCCTCCCCTGTAAAATATTAGATCCAATTGTGTGGGACACTGAAATCCCATCCTCTGCAAATTGCTCTCCCATAAAAGTGCATCTTAAAGACCCTAACCACTCCCCAAACCAGGCCCAGTGCCCAATGCTGACAGCCAGTCCAAAGGGCCTAAAGCCAATTATTCAAAGCTTATTGAGAAAGGGGTTCCTCCATCCCACACACTCTCCATTCAATACCCCAATTTTAGCAGTAAAAGAGCCTCATGGAACATACCATTTGGTGCAGGACTTAAGGTTAATAAATTCTTCAACCAGGCCCATACATCCCCTGGTTCCAAACCCTTACATAATCTTTTCCTTCATTCCTGCAAACTCCATCTGTTTTTCAGTTATTGATCTTAAAGATGCCTTCTTTTCAATTCCACTATCCATCTCTTCCCAAGAAATATTTGCCTTCACCTGGACTGACCCAGAAACTAGACATTCCTGACAGTTAACCTGGACTGTCCTGCCCCAGGGGTTTTGAGACAGCCCACATATTTGTGGACAAGTACTCGCTGGATATCTTGAGGATTTTTCCCTCTATGCCCCAACTCAATCCTCCTACAATATGTTGATGACCTCCTCCTCTGTAGTCCCTCATTAGAAACCTCAAAGTCTGATACAGTCACCCTCCTGAGCTTTCTTTCTCACTGAGGATATAGGGTTTCTCCACAAAAGATGCAGCTCTCTCTCTCTGAGGTTGTTAACTTAGGGTTCCACATTTCCCAAGGGAAGAAAGCTATCACAACTGATAGTAAAGGCCTTATTGAAAGCCTTCCAATACCAAAAACTAAGGAGGAGATTCTCTCATTCCTGGGTCTGGCAGGCTATTTTAGGGCATGGGTACCAAATTACTCATTACTACTATATGATCTAGCAAAAGGAAACAAGCATGAACCCTTGTTACTTTCAGCTGCACCACACTTCAGAAACCTCCAGAAGGCCCTCTTACAAGCACTGGCTCTACACCTGCCAGATGTTAATAGACGTTGTACTCTATATGTCCAAGAAAACAAAGGGCAAGGCTTGGGGGGTGCTGGGACAAATGTATGGGCCCACCTTCGCTCCAGTGGCATACCTCTCAAAACAGATCCAACTGTCCAGAGATGGGCTCCTTGTCTCTGTGCCCTAGCAGCCTCCTATGTTTTACCTTCGGAGCTCAAATCACTGTCACCTCTCCTCATCACCTCAAGGGCTGAAAACCCTCCCTCCCTGTCAAATTCTCTCTCTCTTAGTCTCTTTCCTCTACAACTCCTCCATGTCCTTTCAAACCTGTGCCCCTCTCAAACTGGCAATTCTGTTACCCACTCAGGCTCAAGGCCTAACACAACTCCCAATACATAAATGCAGGGAAATTCTAGAAAACTTCCTCCCATGCCCATCTAATATCACTGAGGGACCTCTAGACCAATCTGATTACACCTGGTTCACTGATGGCAGCTCCTTTATGCATGAGGGATCAGAAAAGCTGGATATGCCATAGTGTCCCTATCATGAGTAATAGAAGCCAATCCCCTGCCTGCAAATACCACCAACCAACAGGCTGAGCAGTAGCTGCAATGCAAGCCTGAGAATTGGCAGTGGAGAAAAATTTTACCCTTTATACTGATTCAAAATATGTGTTCCACATTCTCTTATCTCATGCAGCAATTTGGAAGGAGAGGGGTCTCCTGAACTCAAAGGGCACCTCTATAACCAACTCCACATACATCACCCAGCTACTACAAGCCTCCCAGCTCCCCCAAAATCTTGGAGTTGTCCTTTGCAGATCACACCAAAATGACTGCTCCCCTCGTCACACATGGGAATTTGAAAGCAGATCAGGCAGCCCAGTCAGTTGCCCTTTTAGACCCCAGGGGATCTCTCCTTGCCAACATTACCCAATAACGGAGACCCACCAAAACACACCCTCTTTACTTACCTCCACTCCATTTTCCACACCAGTCCGCAGACTCTCAAAGCCTTTCTCCACTCTTTCTTTACTCTGACTCCCCAGGATAAAGAAGTGATTCAGCAAATCACAGCCTCATGCCAGATATGCAAGAGAGTGAATCCCAATACATCTTTAAAACCCTGAACCTTCCCTCCTCATCAGGCTATGGGCCATATTCCATGGGCAGATTGGGGAATCGACTTCACCAACATGCCCAGAGTAAAAAACTTCAAATACATACTATTAATAAACACCTTCTTGGATTGGGTAGAGGCCTTCCCCACCTAAAATAAGTGGTCTACCCTGGTGGCTAACATCCTTATGACCAAAATAATCCCTTGGTTTGGGATGCACGCTTTGATCCAATCTGACAACAGGCCTGAGTTTGTCCCCTAAGTAACCCCAAATGTGTCAAAGACATTGTCCATCCCATGGCACTTTCATTGTCCCTATCACCCCCAAGCCTCAGGTAAGGTTGAGCAAGCCAACCTCACAATGAAAGACATCATAATGAAGCTGTCTTTAGAGATTCATTTAGATTGGGTTAGACTCCTCCCTCTTGCCCTACTAGGCATGAGGGCTTTTCCATAAAAGCCATCTCTTGCCTCCCCCTTTGAGATAATGTATGGTTGTCCTCTTTTCCCCCTGGGAATCTCACCAAAGCCTTGACCCCTCCAGGACCAATATGCTCTTCCCTTCATCTTCCTTATAAGCTCTGAGCTATGGAAGCAACAAAATTTCTTGCTTCTGGATCCAGAGAACTCAGCTGCCTCCTTTCCCCTGAAACCAGGTGAATGGGTCTACTTTTCTTCCCCAGGGGAAAGATCTCCCCTAACCCCAATTGGGAATAACTATTGTATAGGTAGTCCTGTGTACACCCAATGCTGTAAAACTCCAACAGGAAGGATAGAAACCAACCCCCTGGATTCATATTTCTGGTTAAAACCGGCAGCACACCCTCCAGAAGGCAATCCCATCACAGCTCCCAACCTTGCAGGACCCCCCAAATCACCCAGATTAACCTGTGAGATATCCCCAGATCACCCTCTCAAGCCCCATTTTTCACAGTCATGCACCACCCTCCCTTCCATTCCAGAGAAAAACACACATAAGAATTAGCCTCCTGATAGGATCTAGGAACCCACAGCAACAGAGCACACCCACACACCCTTTTTGACCTATGTCTTCTGACTTTATACCTGCTAACTCTCTTTCAAATCATAGTGCAGGGAAGGTTAAACCTTGTACCACCCTCTCCCACAAACTGTAGCCAAACTCCTCCTAGGAGGAGTTTTGAATTCTTCAACAAAACCCCTCCAAAAGACTGTTACCATGGTGATCTACAGACCTGTAGCACAATAACAATAGATACTGGATGGTCATTGGGAAAAACCTGGGTCCGGCTCCCCCCACACCAAGCCCAAGTGGCTGGACATACAACAGGAAGGATTGCTGGAGGAGGACAATTGATATACCCAATTGGCTGCCTGATGTGGTTAAGGCAAAAACAGTCAAAGATCCTCTTCTCTCTTTTAAACTTGTCAAAATATCTATCTGTTAAAGGCTACTAATAATACAAACTATGTACAGAGATGTTGGCTGTGTTTGCAGGCTAGAACTGAATCCCCAAAACTAAAACAAACCCGATAAATAGATCTTGGGCTAAGCTCAAGGAGAACTCTTCAACTCAAGACACCACAGCCACACTCTCAGGGGTCCCTCTCTACCAGGCTGCTCCATTATGTTTTCAGTCATTGGAGAATGTACCAGTAGGAAAGTTATCTGAGAAGCAATGTCAACAAACAATCTCTCTACCAAAACGTAGTAAGGCCCACTGCCCACAAGTCTCCAAGGCATCACTTTTATGTGGGACAACTGTATACCGCTGTCTGCCCCCTGACTGGACAGGCACATGTACTCTTGTCCTCTTGTTTCCCTATGTAGACATAGTTCCAGGAGGTACAGAAATACCAATCCCTCTCATGACACATATAAGACCCAAGCGGGTCTCCTCGCTACCTTAGGGATTAGAGCAGGCTTGGCAATGGGGACAGAAGGTTTGACTGCCTCCCTCACATACTATGATCGATTGTCCAAATCGTTCATAGATGACCTCCAACATGTGGCTGACTCCATACTTACCCTCCCAAATCAATTAGATTCCCTGGCGGCAGTAGTCCTACAAAACTTTCATCAAGGCTTAGATCTACTCACAGCAGAAAAAGGAGGCCTCTGCTGGTTCTTACAGAAAGAATGTTGTTTTTATGTTAATCAGTCAGGGATAGTGAAAGATAAGATTAAACAACTATAGGAACAACTAGAAAACAGACAGCTGCAATTGGCACAAGGATCCTATTGGGACCTCTTCACAAACCCCCTCATCCCTGGATTCTCCCGATGCTGGGACCTCTAGTTGGGGTCTTGTAATTCTGTGCCGTCCTTCCTTGCATTTCAAAACTCCTCCAAGGACAAATTAACAAAATCTCTAACCAAACACTCAAACAGTTCTTCCTCATGGATTACCAGCTACTTGCCAATGAGCTGGACGACACTCAAGTCCACTCATCCTAAGAAGCCTCCACCAAGTGGTAAAAGATGAAGATACCAAACGACATCTCCACCAAAGGGCCATCTCTACCCCACCATGCCAAAGAAATAAGCCCTTGGTTTTTAGCTTTATATGTTCTAACCTGCCTTCTCCTGGGCGTAGGCCTTTTTTCTACCAGCCCTACAGACTGGACGACATGCCAGAAATTAATGCTGTCTCTTGTTCCTTTTTATAGCTGCAGGTTTGTGGCTTGTGCTGTACCTCTGATCCTCCTCCTAGCAGAGATGACACCTGTTACTCTCCGATTTAGGAATTCTTACAAGCCCTATGGCAAGATAGTTGTCTTATTCCCCCCCACACACATTGTAGGGACAAACAAGCCAAGACACTGAAGATATCAGTAAAAACTTTAATTTGGCTGCAGCCAGGTTCAGAGGGCACAGCTTTTGCTATAATTAATTAATCCCCTGAACCCCAAGTTCAGGGAGTTCAGAGTTTTATACCCAGCATGTAAGGGGAGAGGCTCAGAAGTTCACAGTCTGCAGAAGTTCACATAAGAACAGATTTTTCTTTCACTGTAATGGGCAAGGTAACCCTTCAAGGACAGCACCTGAGAAGAGGAGAGCTTCTTCTCCCCTTTCTTTCCTCCCCCTGCCAGCTGTTATCTTGGAGCCCAATTGTAACTTATCTTAAAAATGTAGACAACTCTGTGAAGCCCAGCTCAAGGCCAGAGGCCTTGTTTACACATTTCTTCAAAGTACTATACTGTATATGTTTGTGAAAAACTAGTAAGGGGTGTCCAGCACCTGGAGTGCTGGTATCTTCTCGGCCAGTGGCCAAGTAAACAGGGAGACATGAAAATAAATGTAAGTTTATTTACATTGGACTCTCTTGCAGAGACTCTTTTCCTGACAGTCCTAAAATCAGTCTGGGTGAAAATTTCTGGAGAAGCCCAGTTAAGTCTTCTCTGTGGAACAGGAGTTGCCACTTCACCTGAGCCACCCCAATGAATGGCTCATTATATCCAACAATTTATGGTTACAGGGCACATTCATGGACCTCTCCCCAGAAGAAATCCATGCCTTCAGCCCTCCTTCTCCAACCAACTGACCTGCCTCCCTCTAAATGACGTCCCTACTCAGCAGTTAGTAGCCAGAATAAGTATGATGCCCCCAAACCAAAACAAAAAAGGGAGAAATGATGGTAAAGATGGTGCCCAGAGTGCTTCTCTTCTGGGGGTTCAGGTCCATGATGCACTGAATGGCACAAACCATCACCTCCAATCCCTGAAGTGGAGCGAGGTCTTGGCCAACAAAGAAGTAACAGCCCACTCCCTCCTGCTGCCGCTCACTCCGCATTGAGCCCATGAATAGCAACACCCTGCTCTGCTCTCTCTCACTGGACCCCCTTCTCTTCTGTGACCAGCAGCTATGGTCCCGCTAATAAAACTTCGGACAGGTAAATGGTTGTTTGGCTTGTTGAATTGGCAGATCTTTTCTGCCACTCCTTACACCTACGGTAGATTCATGAACGCTAAATGGTAAGGAATGAAAGTATGCAGTGGAGTAAGTCATCGGATCACAGAGGAAACCAAGAGAAGAGGAAGGAAGGAAAAAGGTTTACAAGAAAGCCCCCAAAAGGAGAACAGAATGGCAGCCCTGGCCTACCAGTCCTGACCTTGACTGTAAGTGGGTTAATTCTCCAATGAAAAGGAATAGAGTGGCTGAGTAATCAAACAGGAGCCACAGTGTGATGATCACAGGAGGCTGGGGGAACCCTGAGGACACACGCAGTCTGAAAGTGAAGATGGCAGAAGGTCCCCATGTGGAGGGAAACCCAGAGAGCTGTCCTGTGATCCAAGTGACTTGGAAGGCTGAGGCAGGAGGATCACAAATCCAGGGCCACGCTGACTGAATTAGTCAGACCCTATCTCAAAATAAGATACAATTAAAACAAAATTCAATAACAGTTGGGAATGTAACTCAGGCTAGAGTACTTGCCTAGTGTGTGACGCCCTGAGTTCAATTTCAGGACTAAAAATTTAAAAAATAATAAGTGGACGAATTCATGGCGGCCACTGCCCGCCTTCATGGGCAGCCACAGAGCTGCAGAGAGAGTGCTGAGCAAGGGAAGGCGGCCAATGCCACTAAACCTTCCTGCTGCAGGCACACTGTTATGGGTGACTCCCAGGGAGCACAGGACTGCACCTGCACCAGGACCTAACCCAGTCTGCCTTTCTCAGGGGAAGGAAGGCGGGGCTGGGGGCGGGGTGGGGCTGGAGTGGGGAGGGTCGGGGCCTGGGGCCTCAGGCGACCACAAGCTTCCGTGCCCTCTGGCACCAGGTGGACTCTTCTCAGATTCCCCAGCAGGGCAGTTTCCCTGGGGAGGACCACCAGATACTCTGCGGGATGTTTCTGGAAGGAAGAGGCGACCTCTGGGTGACTTCCAGCCTGTTGGGCTGCCTAGGAGTCTGAAGACACACCTTCACTGGGAGTTGAGCACTGCTGGAATCAACCTGAGACTTGGCTCCCATACACACCTTGTAACAGGCCTCAGGGAGGGAATCCTCAGAACCCAAAACCCAAACCCCATCATTCCAGCGGCTTCCAGAGTGTTCCAGAAAGTTGTTTCTGTTCCAGCCTCTCTCTCTTGTGGGAACTGTTTTATTAAACTTCCACCCTGCTTTAAGAGCTCCAAGTGGGAAAAGTGAAAACACACACAATAACCAAGCTTGTAAAAGTGTGACAAAGGAGAAACAGTCACCATCTGGTCTCTATGTGTAAAGAAATACACACAATCCATTGATCATATTGAACAGGACCATCGGTCAGTGTATTGGTCACATTTTGGAGTAAGAAAAGGAGGTTATGTATGTGGCTGTTAGAATCAGAATTTCTGGCTTTGAATCTACTACCATCACTATCTGCCTGTGATGTTGGGCAAATTAATCTCTTAATAGCCCCCAATTTAATCACTAATAAATGAGTATAATAAGAATTTTTTTAAAAGTGAAAATTAGAAAAACAATAGAAAAGATCAACAAAACTAAGAGATAACTTTTGGAAAATTGATAAAATTTTAGCTAGACTAGAAGACAGAGACAAATAAGATCAGAATGAAAGAGGAGAAATTACATTTGTCACTGAGAGACTCAAAAAATCATAAAAGATCATTATGAACAATTATCTGATAACCTAGAAGAAATGGATTAATTCTAGTAACATACAAAATACTGAAGCTGAATCACAAAGAGATAGAAAATCTGAATAGAACAATAATGAATAAAGAGGAAAAATCAATAATAAAAAAAGTCTCCCATCCAAAAAGAAGTTCAGGACCAGATGATTTCACTGCTAGGACTATGAAATAATAGAGAAGAAATAACACTATCTCCAACTCTTCCCAAAGATTGAAGAAGAGGAACACTTCCCAACTCAGTTCCCAAGGCCAGGATTCCACTAATACCAAGGCCAGGGAAAGACACTGAAAAACAGAAAATTGTAAGTCAGTGTCTCTGTTAAGCATATAATACTCACATAGACAGTAAGAATGGGAGAGAAGAAAACTGAGGCTGAGAAGAAAACAGAATTGGGTGAGAGATCTCATAAAATCAACAGGAAAACCAGAGGCTTTGTATCCACAGTGGAGTGACGCAATGTCAGAACCTTTTAACAAGGCTTCTGAGGGACAGAGGAACAAGGAGAGGGCAGCAGGTGGCCAAGAGGCATCTCAGCTGGGGGAGCCCAGGGGCCACTGGATGAGGGGCTAATGGGGGGTCCTCACTTACAATAGTTCCCCATCTGGTTTGACTCTAAGACAATATTAGTAGTTAATAGAGGAGAGAAAAAGCTGTGCCTTACAGTCATTCTCAGGAGAAAGGGAGGACTGACTCATAGCAGAGGAAGTCGACTCCAGAGCAGACAATGACCAGGGAAAGTGGGATCAGGAAGGTGGGAGGAAACTTGAGGTTGACCAGCTGGTCCACTGCAACCTTGCCCACACACAGCCCAGCAGTGCCAGGTCCCACTGCTAATAATGGATTGTGCCTTCAGGTGGGAGAAGAGTTCACCTTCCTCCCCAAGTGCCATGGTACACAGGAAGGAACCCGGCACAGGCAGTAGAGGGGGAGGAGGGGCCGTGGGCAGCATGAAAGCATCCAGGGCACATCCTGGGCTGGGCCAGGGAGAGGGTGAGGTGGGGGTCAGTTCCACAAAATGGGGGAGAGCTGAGAACAAGCCATGGCTTAGGAGCTCAGCTTCCTTGACCTCACCACTAAGTGCCAGGAACAGCTGATGCTGGATTCACTCTGCCTTTCCACCAGGATTTATGACAATAAAATAAAATCACTGCATCTGAGGGGCTGAGTGATGGATCTGATTGATCAGGTGCTTGATCAACTGCCCTGGGGTCAGCAGAGGAAGGAGCCCAGGGCAAGGCCAGGATCTGGATAGGACTATTGACTGAGATTGGGAACAGCAGTCAGTGAGAAGCCAGGTGACCAGTGCAGCCCTGGCACGTGGGTGTGGGCACCAGTGGAGACTCTGGTAGAGTGGAGCACAGGGGCTGAGGCCCAGCAGGGGCAGTGGGTGAAGATGCAGGGCTGGGCACTGGCCGGTGAACATGGTCATGGAAGCCAGGAGCACAAGGGCCCTAAGATGAGAACTGAAATGAGATGATCAGGGGCCTGTGGCAATACCGGATCTGAAATTATGCTACAGAGCTGTGGGAACACAAAGAGCATGGTATTGGCATCAAAACAGACACCTAGTCCAATGGAACACCACAGAGGACACAGAGACAAATCCATCTGCCTAGGGCTGTCTGACATTTGACAAAGGGGCCAAAAGTATATCTTGGAGAAAAGGCAGCCTTTTTAAAAATGGTGCTGGGAAAATTGGATAGCTTTATGTAGAAAATTCAACTACAGTCCTGTCCTCATCCTGCACAAAATTCAAACTGAAATGGCTCAAAATCTTAGGAATATCACCAGAAACTTTATGACTGCTGGAAGGAAACATGGGGTCAATACTCGATCATAAACAAGCTGGCACCAGCTTCCTCACAAGACCCCAAGGCACCAGATATAAAACCAGGAGTCAATAAGTGAGGGGCCATCAAACTAAAAAGTTTCTGCACAGCTAATGAAACAAGAGAAGAAAGACAGCCTACAGAATGGGAGAAAATCTCAGCCAGCTTCTCCTCTGATAGGGAACCTAGGATATAAAAAGAACTAAAAAATCTTGACACACACACACACACACACACACACACACACACCCCTCACACACACACAGACACACACATACACACAAGAACACACTCTGCAGTCAACTAATGGGAAAAAGAACCAAACAGAAACTTCTCAATTGAAGAAATGCAAATGGCCTGCAATATATGAAAAAATGCTCAACATCTTTGGCAATCAAGAAAATGCAAATCAAAACTACACTAAGATTTCCCCTATGAGGGGACCAGATGCTCCCACAAAGGGGAACCAGAATTGTAGCATCAAGGGTCTCAGTGCCGCAACTTTACTATAGTGTTTTCTCTTTCTCAAAGGGACATAGATGGAGCAATTCTTACAGTGTAGTGAAGGAAGGTGGGAGTTTCCCAAAGCAAAAGAAGCTCCTGCAGCTGCTGGGAGTCCCTCAGTCCCTCCCTTTACTGCTGGAAGGAAACATGGAGTCAATACTCGATTAGCTCCTCTGGTTGGACTCAACCCCAGGCACACTCGCCCATCTCCTCACTCTCCAGTAGTCAGCTCTCAAGAAGTGACAGTTGCTTGGAGTGCCAGGCCTGCCCAAGAAAGTAGAGCAGGGTCTGCTCTGGGGTCCCACCTGGCGTGCTAAAATTTGTAACCAAAAGCTCGGTCCCCTTTCCCAAAGTCAATCAATGCCAATTTAATAATGAGGACATGGTTTGAGAAAAAGGAAAGAATATTTATTACTTTGCTAGCACAGGAGAAACACAGGGGAATCCCGTCCCAAAGGCTGTGACTCTCTGGATCAGGAGGGACAGGGGGGTTAATGGAATTATTTCAAGGGTTCCATTCCAGCAGGGGTTAACAGAGCACCCCAATGGCAGGTTAGGATTCACTTGTTAATTTGGGAGATATTCATTCTCCAGATCCCCAGCAGGCATCTCCCTCCTGCAGTGGGTGTGCTCCAGGGCAGCCAACTAGGGCAAGAAAAGATAGCACTGTCTTCCTGATCCTGCTAGGGAGGGGAGAAGGGAGAAGAGAGAAAAACACCTTTAAAAAAACCCTTAGAGCAATGAGGGCAGCATCCAGAAGATGAAGGACCACGGTTATAATTCTACCTCACAGAAAGTTTGGAGGCGATTCTTGCTGATGGAATACTCATAATCCTGCTGAATGGAAGGGGATAATGCTTGTCAAAGTTTCTGAGAACACAGTTCAAAGGAGTGTCAGGCTTAGTTGATTTATTACCTGTTTTGTTGTTCAATTATCTAAGGTTTATACCAGAGAAGACACACAGGGAAAAGGCAGGGAAAAAAAACGGAACACAGAATCAGACACGGGGGACGAGAACAGACACCAAAACCCAAGGAGCCATCAACTTCTTGCTAATGCCCCTGACAGGAGTGCATATGTGCCTCCTTATAGGTCTCACTGTCCCCACCAGACCAGAGGACAGTGCAACCTTTGCTACCTCCTAAGATAGGAGTGCATATGTGCCTCGTCACACACCTCACTGTCTCTGGTAGGAATTCCTCACCAGACAGATACCAGAGGACAGTGCAACATTTCACTACAGTCCTAGACAGGAGTGGGTATGTGCCTCACCAGGCACCTCACTGTCCCCAGAAGAGATCTCTCTTAAACCCAAACCAGATGTTATGGGGTACCAGTGGCCAACCGAGGCCTCCTCCACTGGATGCTTCATAATGGTTTCAGCACCACTCTTCACTCCAGCAATCTGATGAACCAAAGTCACACCCTGGGGCCTTGGAATGACTCAAGGTGTGCACCCCCTGGGACCATACTCTTGTCCTGGAGTTCCAGAGCTAACATACACCTTCAGAATTTTGGTGGTCTGAATCTCACTGGGGCTGCCAAATTTTGAACCACGACACAAAGAATAACCACTGACTCCAATTTAAACCAAATGGGAGCAAGTTTGTATTGTGTACACCAGAGCTGGCCAGGGGCTGCCTCACCCACAAAACAGGGCCAGAGGACAGCAAGCAGCTGTCCTTATAACACAAAAAGTTACCAAAAAGGGAGGTGGTTTGGGAACTTACAGATAACAGGGTCCTGGCAAGTGAAATACAAGGGCTGACAGCAGGTTTAGGATCTATGTTGCTTAATGCCTCAAGGTGGGGAGCAGACTCAGTCCAACATCAAAGTTAACAAGGAGCAGCTGGAATTTAAGGGAGGGATGTCATCTGGTCAAGGAGAGCCGGGCATGGGGAAGTTCAAAGCAGGGCAGGAATCCCAAGCAAGTGTTTAAAACATCCAATTATGGTCAGGCCAAATAGAAGTCTTGGTATTTTACAGTAGAACAGAAATAAACTTTTGTGACTTTGTGGTGAGATGGCTCCCAATCTTAACATGGAATTAGGCTGGTTCATCAGCGCTCCATGAGCCTGATCTTTGTTTCTCTTCTATTTGGCTCTTGGTGGCAGTCACACTGTTGAGCAGGCTCCTTTGTTGTTGCTTTTTGTCTTGTGGTGCTGGGGATTGAACCAGGGGCTCTCTGTGTCTTTGGATACCACATCATACCTTAGGTAGGATGGCTGTCACGTTGAAAATGTGAGACATGGTGTTGTGAATAGTCCCTGGCACCTGTCAGCTGGAATATCTATTGACTGACCTTTGTGCCCTTGGTTTCCAGCCATTATCCTGCTGCCCTCTGTAGGATCCAATCCCCTAACCCTGCCCCCACCCCACAATCTAAACAGTCCCAGAGGCCTGCAGAACAGAGGGAAGGGCTTGTCTTTGCCTGAGCACCAATGAGAGCTCAGAAGCCATGAGGCCTCTCCATCAAAGCTGAGTGCAAATATTGGTGTTTACCACTCTCCATTACAGTTTGGTGTTTTGTTAACCAGAGTTACTTCCTTAGGCAACTCACAGGTGAAGTTCTTGTAATATCAGAAAATAAATATGAGTTATAGAATGTGGTAAATATAGAGGAAAGCCATGGAACTCAGGACGGCTTAGCTCAGGCTTGCTTGAAAGAGGGAGATTCTGTGCTGGCCACAGGCTGGCACTGGGATCAGGGCTGCCTGGGCAGAGCTGTTCGCCCAGTGGGTGTGGGCAGGTGTAGTTACCTGAGACAAACTGGCTCTGCCTGCAGGAGGGGGCTTACCAACAGATATCAGAGACCAGATGTCCACCAGGCTCTGGTCGTTCGTACAGTTATTCTGCAATTTCTTAGAGTGAGTGAGGTTGCCTCTGTAAGCTCTGGTGGGCTTCCTAACACTGGCCTGTGGCTCTGCCCTCAGAGCAGGGAAGCTCCTCCTCTTGCTGGTTCTCCTTTCTGATGTTTCCTCTGCAGCTGAAGAGGCCGGCAGGCAGCCGGGATGGGACACAGCTCAGAGGACCCCCACCTCTGCTGGACCTCCAGGCTCCTGGGAGTCATTAGCCTTCTCTGTGAGTATCTGGGTTTCCTGGAAGGGAGGGAAGTTGGGGTGCTGGGACAGCTGGGACCGTTCAGTCCTGGGGGGCTGTTAGGCTCTGATGCCTTTGGGAAACAAAAAGAGAAAGCCGCACTGTTATAATTCACCAGTGCAGTGTGGGTAGAGCCCAGGATGAAACGAAAGAGCAAAATGGCCTCTCTGTGGTGAGGTACTGGGACCCTGGCTGCATGAGGGACCATAGCCAGGGAGCTGAGGCCACCTGGGCTGCAGCAGCAGGGAGAGGCTGGAGCTGCCTGGGGAGGGCGATGGAGACAGACCAAGAGCCTGCTCCTGTGGCACAGGGTGAGGAGGCAGCACCCCAGCCTGGGCCCCCAGGGTCCTCAGGGCCTCTGCAGCTCTTCTGTGGAGGCCCCAACCAGAACCCTGGTGTCTGAGCTGGAGGAAGCTCCTCTGGTCTGCACTTCCCATCCTGAAATGCCTCCGGCCAGGAGACCTCAGATGGAACCTTGCTTATCTCATCACTGTTCCTGGAAAACCCTGGAAAAACAGGAGGTGCCGTTAACTGGGGAAAGATTGAGCAAACTGAGCAGTATCTGGGGCTCCCATGCATGGGATGTCATGGAGGCTAAGGAAACAGTGCCCTAGTGTTCTGGGGAGAATGTCCAGTTTCCATGAGGGAGATGGCTGGATCCTCCTCTGCAAGATCCAGGGAACCGAGCACCATGAAGTCCTTTTTATATAAAAGGACAAGCAGCCTCTACACACCCACATGTTTATGCGGACGTTGGTCATGTGGGGAAAAAACAGTGGTAGCTCCCACAGGCTACAGGAGGGGAAATTGTGCAGAATATATGCAGGGGAGAAAGAGGGTGGGAAGTAAAAGGACGTGAAGAAAATCCTGACCTAATGACTGAGTCATGTGAGCCAAAACCATGTTACACTTACGACATCATGGACTGTGTGTTTGCTCCTCTGAAGAAATAAAATAAAAACTAATGAGAAAACAAGAAGATCTAGTGAAGTGACTTTTGGTGAAAACTTTCAATCTGATTTTTTATCAATCCCAGCCACTAAGTGAACTTGCAGGGAATTCCATGGAGCTTGGTGGTTGAGGGAGCACTTGTGAAAGGGGACTTATTAACTGAACAACAAGCTGCCAGTGGTAGAGGACTGGTCCCTTTTAAATAGCTCAATTTTAGAACAGCAAAATGCACACTCTTCCCATTTCTGCAACATTGTTTAACTGGGGATTGTTAAATGTGCAGCTCTCTTCAGAGTCAGTGGGGGTGGAAGATTTCAAAAGGAAGGAGAACAACAGGAGGGGAGGGCGAGGAAGAAGGGAGAAGGAAAGGGAGGACTTGACTTTCCCAATTATTGGATTTGTAGCCTGAGCCCAAAGAGGGTGATACTCTCAAGGTCAACAGAAACGGAGAAGGTTGAAATTGGTTGCCCCATAGGCCTGACCTCTGTGTAGCTGAATGAAGCAAAGCACCTTGCAAGGAGTTGCTCAGAGGCTCTTCATGGAAGGAGCCTCACCCCTAGATTGCTCTGCATCCTCTCTGGAAACCTGAAGTTCCACAGTTGCATTTTTCTTTGGTTTCTGGATTGTCCCCTGTTCACTCAGCCTTGCTTGGGGGAGAGAGATGGTGATGAAGGAGTGATGGTGAGGGTGGTGGTGAAGAAGTTGCCCATATCATGGTTCAAATAGCAAGCCCTTTCCTGCACATGGTTTGGAAGGGCAAGTGTGGAAGAGAAGTGGACACTGAGCACAGCTTGCTTTCTGGAATTTCCACACTGCAGCGGGGTGATCCTGGACATGGGGTGGCTCCCCCAAAGTGATAGCAACAGCATTTAATGAATGCTGCCCCCATCTGCTGGCAGGGAGCTGGAGAAGGGTCACTATTGGCCCAAGGGCAGCAAGGTTGGCAGTTTTGGCTTCATGCATGAGTTGACAGGGAACTGCTCCTGGCATGGGAACGTGGAGCTAGGGATACGACACACAGAGGAACCATGTTCTATGCCCATGGTTGCATTTTTAATTTTGTAGTATGAAGTTCACCCTCTACCTGGTAAAGTCCATGTGCTCCATGGCTCCTCTTTTCCTTGTGTAGGATGAGCATCTTCTGTAGGTCAGAGCGCTCCTGCTGCCTCCCCTCTCTGCCTCCCTTCTCTGTCTTGCTGATGTCACCCACCATTGGGGCTCAGGGGCAGATCCTCCCACAGGCTGAGGCTGACCCTCCTCTGTATTGTGGTTCCCTCTTCTAGGAAGTGGCAGTCTGGCCAGGCTGGCTGTCCAACCCTGGGCGAGGCAGAAGTCTCAGCTGTGCTCGGCCACTCCAAGGACTCTGTCCCCTGCTCTCCTGTTCCACTCCCCTGGGGACCCCCTGCTCTGTAACAGGAGGGCCCTCAACAGCTCACCTCTGAAGCCCCTCCAGGGTGACCCAGGGCTTCCACTCACACAGGGCTTTCCGTGGCCACTGCAAGGCCTCTGCTCTGTCTTTCTCGTCCTGACCTGTCCTATCCTGTGACCTGACAGGGAGTCACAGCTGGGGAGCCTGTTTAGGGCTCCTTAAGAGAGGACAACCTGAGCTGTCCCTGTGGTCATTTCTTCAGCCCCCAAGGGAGGGAAGGAATCCTGCTGCTCAGCTCCTCCCCTGACCTGGTCTTCTCTGCCTCTGCTCCTGAGGGGACCTCAGGGCTAGTGTCCTCAGATCTCCTGCCCAAGGACTCTCCCTCCTCACACCCTGTGCAGATGTGGTCTGCAAACCTTGCCCAGGAGGCCATGATGCAGCTGTGCCCTTTAGACCAGCTGATGAAAGCCTCTGCCAGACCTTGAAGTTCTTGTTCAGCACAAAACACTGGCTTCCCTGAAGGACCCTCTTACAATGCTGGCAGGGGGACACAGACACTGTGGTGACCACAGTGACCTTATCAAATCCCTGAGGATGGTCTGAAATACAGGCTGTCAGAGCACCCAATTGTGCTGTTTCCCCATGGGATAGCAGGCTGTTTCTCTGGGCACTGCATTAAATAGAGCACTTAAATGTACTGACCACCACTGTCCTGACACCCAGCAAGCGCCTGCTGTCCATGCCCAGAGAAACCAACACGGCACCAGGTTTTGCAAGAAGAAAGAACTTCACAGTCACTCCCCTGACAAGGAGAGAGGAGGCACACTCACTCTGTCTCCCCAGGGAGCAGGAAGGGACTTAAGGCAGGGATGAGAAACAGAAGGCCAGCTGGCTGCAGTCGGGAGTCTTGGTGGCATGGTCCACACCAGGTGCCCTGGGCCTGGTGGAACCTCTGGGTTCTTTGTAAGTGCACTGGTCTCTCTGACCCCATGCTCCCTCCTGCAGCTGTGCTGCACCCTGGCTTCTAACCCAGGTCCACAAGACCTTCTTCTTGTTTCTCAGCTTCTCGTCCTTGGAGACTTTCATTCCTCTCGGCTCTCTAAGTCTCAAGGCCTGAAAAAGCAACTTTCATAAAAGTTTTTTAGAAAAGGGGAAGTTGCAGTTTTATGTCCCAATTTCAACCCCAAATTACACATTTATACAAGTGTGTAACTCTGATGATGTTGGATGACCACAGTGCTAAAGGATACTTCTATTTTGCTCATTAATTAATGAGGGGACCATAGGATGTCACAACCCCTTCAGAGGAAGAAAGAATGTCACCTCTCCACACTATTGGGAAGGTTGAGAGGCTTTATGAATAGATGCCCGGGCTCACAGGGCTGGAGTGTCTCTGGGCACACGTCATTTCCAGTGCTTACCTTGGGATGGGGCACTCTTTGTTTTCCCTTGAAAACTCCACTACTTGGATTATTGTTTTCAGTGTAACATGTAATACTTTACATTACAAAGCAGCTCATGAAAGGGGAATATGGGCAACCAGAGTCAAGACTATGAAATTTAGGGCTGGGTTTGTGGCTCAGTGGTAGAGTGCTTGCCTAGAATGTGCAAGGCACTGGGTTGGATTCTCAGCACCACATAGAAATAAGTGAATAAAATAAAGATACATCAACATCTTACAAAAATTACAAAAATATATATAAAATTTAAAATCTCTATTCAAGGTAGGGATAATGAGTCCTCCCCTCCACCTTCTCCACCCCCTGCTTCCTGGCTGCACAGGGGTCCTGTGGTGCTTGGTAATGGCGACTGATTAGAAATGAATTTCCTTTTAAACTCAGACCTTTATACACAGGAAAGCCCTGGCTGGACCTTGACACCTACAGGCACCCTAAAGATTGAAGTCACAGGATGACTGACTCCTGCACCCCATCCCTGTAATCAGAAGGAGACCCCCAAGAGGGGGAGCTAGACAGGAGGAAAGGACACCAGCCTGGAACTGGGAATGTGTGGTTCTGACCCAGGGGTGCTGGTCCAGTATGCCCATCATGATAACAACAGCAGCGAATGGGAACAGCACAGTTATTGAATACTGTGCCAAAGCTCTTTCTGCATAAATCCAAAGAACAATTCAATGAAGTAAGCACCATCTCTTACATTTCATAGGTGAGAAAGCTGAAGACAGAGAGGTTAAGTAACTGTTCAAGTTCACACAGCCAGAAGATGGGGGACCTAGACTAACTCTGACTTCACTGAATTAAAGTCCAAACTTGTAACCACCCTTTTATACCATCCAGCTGTGGAACCAAGCTGAAATCAAACTAAATTTTACTTGATCAAAACCTAAACATGAATGTTGAAACCACAAAAGGAACTTGAAGAAACTAGAAAAAAAATGAGAAACTTACGTTTGAAGAGAAGGCTATCCTTTTAAGCAAGATATGAAACCAATAAGTACTAAAAAAAAAATCTTTTGATATCTTTGAATTCATGAAATGACATTTTGGCTGCTGGTAAAATAAACTTAATAGATTTAATGAACTTGCCACAATTCAAATTACAGCTTTAACAGAAATAGAAAAAAAACCTCCTAAAATTCACCTGGAATCAGGAAAGACCCCAAATAACAAATGAAAAAGAACAAAACTGGATGTGTCTCACTCCCTGATTTCAAAATACAATGTTATTGTGATTAAAACAGCAAGGAGCTGGCACAAAAACAGACACATTGACCAATGGAAAAAGAAGAAATTCCATAAAGAAACCCAGTGTTTACAGTCAGTTGATGTGAGGTTTGACAAATGTGCTAAGAATACACAACAGGGAAAGGACAGCGTCTTCAGTAAATGCTTATGGGAAGATGGGCTAGCTACATGCAGAGGAAGAAAATTCAGTTTTAACTCACATCCTATGCCAAAATCAACTTAAAATGGAAGAAAGACTGAATCATAAGATTTGGAACTATAAAGCCTCTAGAAGAAAACATAGAAGTCACATGAGCTTGGGTGGTGATTTCTTGACGAGGATTCCCAAGCCACAACAACCAAAAGCAAAAACTGACAGAATAAATTAAAAACCTTCTGCACAGGAAAGGAAACAAAAGAGTGAATAGACGGCCCATGTCTTGGGAGAGAATATTTGCAAACCACACGTCTGATATGGGGCCAATAGCCAAATGTATAAAGAACTAAGTAACTTGATAGCAAGGAAACAGGTAACTTGATTTAAAAATGGGCAAAAGATTTGAACAAGTATTGCTCAAAGAAAGAAAGGAATAGCAACAGAGCTATAAAAATCCTCAGCATCTCTAATCATCAGGGAAATGAGAATTGATGTCACATGAGGTACCCCTCCCATCTGTTAGCATGGCTCACATCTAGAATATGCCAAATGATGTGCTGGGAGCTTTCAATCCCTGGCCTCCTGTAGTTCATACCCTGACTTCAAGTCAGGTAAGGAAACTGCAGTCTAGTCCAGCTAAGTCACCAGCCCAAGGTTACATTTCAGCAGAACCAGACTTGATCTGAGAAATGGGTCCAATTCACTGGACAAGTCTGCCTCTCTACATAAAGAAAAGGGGCCGATGGATTGAATAAGATGAAAATGTCTGTTTCACTTGTTCTCCTTGAGGAAATACCCATGTTCTCTTTCCCAATGCCCTAGGTGCCTGCAGCACTTTAGCCAAGAGTTCTGGAGCTCATGGTTCTGGGATTAAAGGTTTTATAACCCGCACTTATCTGAAGGCGATCCGGGGAGGTTCAGTCTTGTTGCAAGTGACCCAGGAGCAAGAGGATCCCAAGATAGCAGAGATCCTCTGGGGCTTCACCTCTGATCCAGACTCCACATACATGCTGAGACTCCGGAATGGGAAGGAAGATCCACTGTGGTTCGGTCTCCAGGACAAGTACAAGCAGAGGGTCCAGGTGCCCAGTATGTCATCCCTGAGGATTAACAATTTGACCTCACAGGACAGTGGGCAGTACTGGGCCCATATCATGTTTTGGACGGGAAGAGATATTAAAGAAGTTTTCCACCTCACTGTGTATGGTAAGTGACAGTCTCACCTAGTCCCAGGGCCGGCCTCCTTCCTTGAGTCTAGGAGGCTCTGAGACCACATGCTGCAGGATTCTCCTCAGGCACCAACACGTCAGATATTCACCACAAACAGTAGAGCTGAGGTTTATACCAGGGAGAAAAATCACATCTGTGCTTTGGGATACAAAATGGAAAATTGGCCATTTTTGCAGTAACATTTCCTCCTCTTTGTAAGACTAAATTTACTGCTTTTGTGTATTAGTTTTCCTTTGCTCTTTTAACAATGCATAATCATGGTTTAAAACAACACAAATGTGTATCCACAAGATGCTGCAGGTCGAGGTCAGACATGGTTGTCACTGGGCTAAAATCCAAGTGTGGGCAGGCTGCATTTTGTCCTGCAGGATCTAGAGGGATCCTTTCCTGCCTTTCCTACTCTCCAGAGCTGCCAGCCTCCCTGGACTTGAGGTCCCCTCCTCTGCCTCAACTAGAAAGGGAGGGGGAGTCTCTCTTGCATCCCTCATACCTGCTCTTTCCCTTCCTCTTGTTTTGTTTTGTTTTGTGTTTTTGGTACTGGGAATTGAATCCTTGGTGCTTACCCACTAAGCAATATTTCCAGCCCTTTTTTACTTTACATTTTTGAGAAAGGCCTTACTAATTCACTTAGGACCATGCCAGGTTGCTGAGGCTGGCTTTGATTTTCCGCATTCTCCTATCTCAGCCTCCTGAGCTGCTGGGATTGGGAATGTGCACCACCATGCCGGACACTTTCTTCCATGTTTAAGGGTCCCTGTGAGGACTCTGGGACTATCCAGATAATTCTATTTAAAGCTCAGCTCTTTTTTTCATAATTTAGCATATTCACAGGTTCTGAGGATAAAGATGTGCACTCAGTGGGACATGATTGTTCTACCTCTTTGGAATCCACAGGTATCTAGTTCACTGTCTCCAATCCTTACAGGGAGTGGCCAGTGAGAGGCCAGCCTCACTTCCACAGACCCCACAAATCCTGCTCTGCAAGACTTGATAGGGTAGGAGAAGTGATGCTGCTGCATGTCCCAGGAGATCCATTTTGCCAACTCTAGGGTCCCCACAGTCCCTCTCTGCCTAGGGCAGTCCCTCTGCAGAGAGTGGACTGCAGGTGCAGGTCCTGTGTGATTTCCAGACTGGCCTGTGGATCTGACCCTTCTGCCCCAGTCGGGAGCACACATTCAGGGTCACGTTCTAACTGCCTGCAGAGCTGTGCTCTCTGTTGCAGCCACGGCATCTCCCACAGTGTCTCCTGTTTTGACCTGAGCTTTCCTGGTCCTCCAAGAGCTGGCCTGGTGTCCTGCCCCAGTCGGGCTGTGCAGTCCCAGGCACTGTCTCAGCTGAAGACCCAGGACACAGGACCCTGGTCCCAGACAAGCTCTTCTGTCCCACGCCTCTCCCCTTCCAGAAGCCCCTATCTTCTAGAAATAATGGTCCCTAAAAACTGGGATTCAGCCATCATGTTCTCATGGGAAAAAAAGTTTAGACTTGCTTCATCTAGTGAGATCACATGAGCTTAATAAAGTGGCTGCTGTCACTTGTCAACATGTAGCTCTGGGGAAATTATGCTTTATTTGTAACATGCTACCAGCTTCCTCCTAGGGCTCCTGCCTCTGGTCAGTGAGACACTGGAGGACAATGTGTGGTGTGTGAGGCTCTCTCCTTTGTCCCTTCCTTCCTCAGATCTTGTGCCCCTTGCCCAGATCCGGACCATGTCAGCGTCCATCACGGCCAGCTGGTGCAATGTCACTCTGGAGTGTGGGGCCCAAGAGGATGTAGAGGTCCTGAATGTAACCTGGGAGGTCCATGGCCCCCCCCAGAGAGCTGGAGCAGAGAAGGGCACCAGGACCCCCCAACCCCTGGCCCCTGGCCCTGAGCCTGCCGCTGAGGCAGCCCAATGTCAGCCTCACCTGTGTCCTGAGCAACCCAGTGGACCAGAAAAATGCCACCTTCCAGCTCCTTGACCTCTGTAGCCCAGGTGAGTGCACCTGCAGGAGGGAGGGGCACAAGGAGGGGCTCAGGTGGCTCCGGAGTCCCAGGGTCCCTGGTTTTTTTTTTTTTTGCTGCTGTGTTTATGAACAGCACTGCCTTCCCTTGGTCACTCCAATCCAGAAGTGTGGGGTGGCATCCAGCTCAGGACTGTCTTTAAATATCCCTCACCTCCAGGCCCTTCCCCCTGGGCCAGGGGCAGCCTTCCAGGACCTGTCCCACCCCGTCACCATGCCCTGTGTCCAGAGTCATCTTTGGAGAAACAGATCGGATTGTGTCCTTTGTTGGTGTGAAACTTCTGCCGCTCCCCACACACAGGTGACTGCGCATGTCCCTGGGGGTCTCACTGGAGACCTTGGACATGGGTCAACCTCTACTGCAGTGAGATCCTTCACCTGGTGATTGAGAGCTTCTGTCTCTTCCTGGTGATGACCTGTGCACAGACCCCACCTTGCTCATCCCCATCTCCCCTGCTCCACGAAGGACCTGGGCCACTGCTTGAATGAGTGGACCTGCCACGCCCTCCCTCTGAGGCTTCTGCACCAGGCCCCTTCCAACCTTTCTCCATCCTCTCTCTGTCTCCCTTGTCACTGTGAACCTCATCTTCTCTCTGCCTTAACGTGTTTCACTCTCTCCTTGGGAGGGAAACAGACTCACATGGAGACCACCCAGCTGTCCTCATGGGAGGCATCCGAATGGGTTACGTGGCTGTGATTTTCATCCTTGCAGCTGGAATCTGCCTTTGGATGATCCATGAGAAGATGATGGAGAAGAGAAGAAGCAGGTTGTATTTTCCCTCCTGGGCCCAGAAACCTCCCTCTCCCCTTGGCCCTGGGCTCCCCTCCTCCTACATTCTCCTGACAGTAGGTGGGCTTTGTGGAGAAGATGAGGAGGGTAAAGGTGACAGCCTTGGATTCCTGGCAGTGGGTACAGGTAGAGGTTTCCCTGGAGAATCCGGCTGTAACCTGGGAGGACTCAGGTCCAGGATTGCAGGAGGGCCATGAGATCGAGCACAATGACATCAACTAGGCACAGCTGGTGCAGCAGGAGTCTTGGCAGGACAAGGACAAAGTGAGAGGTGGCAGTGGTGACCAGCCTGGACATCCCTAGGTCACATTGCCAAGCCTAGGGCTCCCCAAATCAGGCATACACTATTTCTGTTCCCACTGATCCTGACCTATTATGTAACACCAACATGATTAACAAAGAAAGTCCATCACTGACAAACCTGTGCTCGTTTGTTTAGGGGATTTCATAGGCAGTTCATAGTACTGAGTGTTGATTGTAAGCCAGTACCTCCGGGGCCCTCTCTCCCTCGGCTGTCCAAGGAACACTGTGCCTTGCTTTCCCAGGAATTGATGAACAGCATCTGGAAGAGAGGGGCCTTGCCCTTGGTGTCTACAGTGAGGTCCTTAACCGAGGACAGGCCATGAAGATGGTGTCATTGAAGGAAGCTGCAGAAGCCAGCACTTGGGAGAGACTGTGCTCTGAGCCTGACACACACAGACGCCCACCTGCTCCAGGTTCAGTCCAGCTCCAGATGGCCCTGGAGAGTCCCCGTCTTCCTGAGCACACATGGCCCTGTTCCTTCTTGTGACGCCTCCCCAAGCTGCCCCCACCCTCAGGACCCTCATGCCAGCCAAGCAAGGGCTCTTCCTCTGTGCTTGACCTGGCTCCTGGCCCCTCTTTTTGAGAAGCCTTCCCAAGGCAAACCTCCCTGACTGTGCAGGTGGCAATCCTCACCACCTCGGCTGTGTCACTGGTCTGTCCTGTGGGAACACCAGCACAGGTGGAGGGACAGTGAAGAGATATGGACCTCGCCCAGAGGAGGGAGTCAAGATGGGTTCTGCAGGCTGAACTGGGGGCAGTGGAGGCAGCATGCATGATGGGAAACCAGGCTCCTTTGGAGACCTGGTGTAGGACTCCCTTGGGTGTCAGGCTGTGTGTCTGTGTGTGTGTTTCTGTGTGCGGCTGAGTGTGTGTCTGTGTGCGTGGGGGATGGGTAGGGGGTGTTGGGGAAGTGTCTAATACACAGGAGACACGGGGCCATAGCTAACCTCAACTTAGCTGTTGCCTATTGCAAACTCATCTCCATGTCAAGTGCAAAAAGGAATCCACATTCCTCAGGCCCTCCTCAGGCTTCTCTTCTCCTGCTCTGACCCCAACACAGGGTTTGTCTTAGGAAATCTACATCAACACCCCCTCCCTTGGGTGAAGGCCCTTGGAGAGAGTGGGTGTGCAGTGCCCCCAACACGCCCCTTAGTGAGGCTGCTGTGGGCTCTGATGTGTGAAGCTGTGGGAAGTTCTGAGCCAGCCCTCTTCAGCCTCCTCCTGACCCTCACCCCCTGACACCCTGAGCAACTAAATCTGTGTGTGGGAGTCTGGGCCACACTTCCTGAAGCTGCCTGGGCCATGGGAGCTTCACCTGAAGTCAGCAGACATCTAATGGGCTGGCAGGGAGGGTCTCACCTCAGTAGGGGAGCAGGTGGGCAGGGTGCAGGATGATGGGGGTTATTCTGAGGTCCACAGGGGATGGGATGGACTCCCATAAGTGTTTTCCCCCCAATGAACAGCCCCTGGTGGGCTATTGAAGGCACTGGGTGCTCAGTGAACATCTGCTAAATGTTGCGGAGGTGGTTGAGCTGAGCTGCTGGTCTTGTTCTTGAGCGTAGGTGATGCATTAGGAGGGGCCCAATCAGGAGGAACCCCAGTAGACTGTGGGCATGTTCTGGAGGCTGTAGATTGAAGTCTGCAGAGCCACAGTGTTTCCTGGGGGAGAGTAGCTGTGGCCTGAGGCCCGTGGGTGGAGAGAGGTGGTATTGGGTTAGGTCTGACCACCCACACTCATAGTGAGTGATGCTGAGAACTGTAGAGAGGAGAACCACTCAGGAAGTCTGCGTGGCTGGTCTTCCACTTCTCTACAGATGACCTGCTCCAGAAGCAAGGGAGCCCAGTAGAATGGTGTCTCTGATGTGGCTGGGGTGTGAGTGTCACTGACGCTGAGGTTGGGCAGGAGCCCTGGGTGGGAATGGGGCAGATGCATAAAGCAGCACATTATCTTCACCCCTGGGGGCTGCTCCAGGTTTAAAAGGAAATGGAGTTGGGACAATGGACAGGATGGTTAAGACTGAGCTGAAAAGACCTTGTGAAAGCAGACTGTGAGACTCCTGTGCAGGACAGTGTTCCATGTCCCGGGGGGAGGCCGTGGCTCATAGCTGGGGAAGGTCTCCTGGCAGCTAGAAGACCAGTGGAGGCAGCAGTGTGTGTGTGCTGAGCTGCAGCCACAGGCCTCAGTCCTCTTGCTGGGGGCGGTGTGGAGGGGAGGTGCTTCCTGGCGCTGGCTGACCTTCATGTGGCTCAGCATGGCTTGTCAGAGTTTCCCTCTGAGAGGTGAAGGGTCTTGGAGGAAAACAGGGCCCTGTGAATAGGATCAAGAAGATGTGGCTGTGCAGGGACTACTGGGGGGTGCAGAAGCCAGGAAGGTGACCTGGGAAGGGGGACGAGGAGAGGGCTCAAGAGCAACATGAAGGGGAACAGACACTTTAGGAATATTTTCTAATGAGGCAGAACAATTGCCCCCACTTTACAGATGAGGAAACTGAATATAGAGAAGTGACATCAGTTGTCGAGGGTCAAGCTCCTGACACTTGGCCAATCTAGGGCTTGAACCAGGTGTTTCATGTGCCTTGTTAATGTGGAAGATTCTCTTCCCTGAGAGGGGAGCTTGGATCTGGGAAAACCGTTGGACAGGGAGACAGGAGGCCTGGGCCTAGTTCTGGCTCTAACACTTAAGAACTTTCCAGACCTTGTGTTTACCAATTTTGTGCTTTGAAATGCAGTTTTCTAATCTGTAAAATGGAAAGGTAACCATGGTTTCCAACACCTCTCACAGGTGCAGGGCTTGTAGACTGGGGTGGGTGGTGAGGATGATGTAGCTGTCTGGGAGGCTTCTGCTGCAGGGACTCAGCAGGACCAGGTTGAACATGCCCCCATGGGTCAGACTCCTCCCATCCTGAACCTTGTGGGACTTAGCCCAGGGATAAGTCTCATTGCTGTTGTCACAGGGGCCCATCAGTGACCTTCATACAGGACTTTTTTTATTAATATTATAATGTGGTGTCTTTTAATTGTAGGCCTTGTATATATATTTTTATTGGTTTTCAAAACATTACAAAGCTCTTGACATATCATATTTCATACATTTGATTCAAGTGGGTTATGAACTCCCATTTTTACCCCGTATACAGATTGCAGAATCACATCGGTTACACATCCACGTTTTTACATATTGCCATACTAGTGACTGTTGTATTCTGCTACCTTTCCTATCCTCTACTATCCCACCTCCCCTCCCCTCCCATCTTCTCTCTCTACCCATCTATTGTAATTCATTTCTCTCCCTTGTTTTTTTTCCCCTTTCCCCTCACATCCTCTTATATGTAATTTTGTATAACAATGAGGGCCTCCTTCCATTTCCATGCAATTTCCCTTCTCTCTCCCTTTCCCTCCCACCTGTCATCCCTGTTTAATGTTTATTTTTTTCTCATGCTCTTCCTCCCTGCTCTGTTCTTAGTTGCTCTCCTTATATCAAAGAAGACATTTGGCATTTGTTTTTTAGGAATTGGCTATCTTCACTTAGCATAATCTGCTCTAATGCCATCCATTTCCCTGCAAATGCCATGATTTTGTCATTTTTTAGTGCTGCGTAATACTCCATGGTGTATAAATGCCACATTTTTTTTTTATCCATTCATCTATTGAAGGGCATCTAGTTTGGTTCCACAGTCTAGCTATTGTGAATTGTGCTGCTATGAACATTGACGTAGCAGTATCCCTGTAGTACTATGCTCTTTTAAGGTCTTCAGGGAATAGTCTGAGAAGGGCAATAGCTGGGTCAAATGGTGGTTCCATTCCCAGCTTTCCCAGGAATTTCCATACTGATTTCCTAATTGGCCACACCAATTTGCAGTCCCACCAGCAATGTACAAGTGTACCTTTTTCCCCACATCCTCGCTAGCACTTGTTGTTTGACTTCATAATGGCTGCCAATCTTACTGGAGTGAGATGGTATCTTAGGGTGGTTTTGATTTGCGTTTCTCTGACAGCTAGAGATGGTGAGCATTTTTTCATGTACTTGTTGATTGATTGTATGTCCTCCTCTGAGAAGTGTCTGTTCAGGTCTTTGGCCCATTTGTTGATTGGGTTATTTGTTTTCTTATTGTTTAATTTTTTGATTATTTGTATACTCTAGGGCTCTATCTGAAGTGTGAGGAGTAAAGATTTGTTCTCAGGATGTAGGCTCCCTATTTACCTCTCTTATTGTTTCTCTTGCTGAGAAAAAACTTTTTAGTTTGAGTAAGTCCCATTTGTTGATTCTTGTTATTAACTCTTGTGCTATGGGTGTCCTATTAAGGAATTTGGAGCCCGACCCCACAATGTGTAGATCAGAGCCAACTTGTTCTTCTATCAGATGCAGAGTCTCTGATTTGATATCAAGCTCTTTGATCCATTTTGAGTTAACTTTTGTGCATGGTGAGAGGAGGGGATTCAGTTTCATTTTGTTGCATATGGATTTCCAGTTTTCCCAGCACCATTTATTGAAGATGCTATCCTTCCTCCATTGCATGCTTTTAGCCCCTTTATTGAATATAAGATAGTTGTAATTTTGTGTATTGGTCTCTGTGTCCTCTATTCTGTGCCATTGGTCCACCTGCCTGTTTTGGTACCAGTACCATGCTGTTTTTGTTACTATTGCTCTGTAGTACAATTTGAAATCTGATATCGCTATACCTCCTGATTCACACTTCCTGCTTAGAATTGCTTTTGCTATTCTGGGTCTTTTATTTTTCCATATTGTGAACGTCTAGAGCGTTTGGGTTCCTGGGTAAGGGTCGCGAAATCACAGGGACACAGGGGATGCAGAGCCAAGGCAGCAATTGCAACTGCATGCTGAGGTTTATTTGCAAGTTTCTTTTATATTCTTCTTCTAACAAAGCAAGTGATTCTTCAGTAACACTTTGCCCACATTGCCTAAATATCATGTCTCAGCGGGTACACAGAGCTAAATTCAGATTGTTCCTGTCTATTTGATAAGTACCCTCTTAAAGTTCTTTGTAGACATTATCTAATCCCCTGAGGATGTATTTGCTTCTTTAGAATGTACTGTTCCAAGGACAAGTATGCAGGAAGCTTCTTCCTCTTGGCCAAACCGTGCAGAACTTGTGGCTTGTGATAAGGGGAAGAGAACTTTTCCTCCTCCTAGCTGAGGTTTGCCTCAGCTGACCTAAATCACAGCCACAGCTCTTGCAAACTATCAGGCCTGAGGGAGCTAAACTCTGCACACTCAAACCCCAACACCATATGAATTTCATGATTGCTTTATCTATTTCTACAAGAAATGCCATTAGGATTTTGATTGGCATTGAATTGAACCTATAGAGAACTTTTGGTAATATCACCATTTTGATGATGTTAGTTCTTCCTATCCATGAACAGGGTATATTTTTCCATCTTCTAAGATCTTCTTATACTTCTCTCTTTAGGGTTCTGTAGTTTTCATTGTATAAATCTTTCACCGCTTTTGTTAGGTTGATTCCCAAGTATTTTATTTTATTTTTTTGAGGATATTGTGAATGGGATGGTTGTCCTCATTTCCATTTCAGAAGATTTGTCCCTAATATACAGGAATGCCTTTGATTTATGTGTGTTGATTTTATACCCTGCCACTTTGCTGAATTCATTTATTAGCTCTAGTAGTTTCTTTGTAGACCCTTTTGGGTCTGCTAGGTATAGGATCATATCATCTGCAAATAGTGATAATTTAAGTTCTTCTTTTCCTATCTTAATGCCTTTAATTTCTGTTGTCTGTCTAATTACTCTGGCCAGTATTTTGAGAACTATATTGAATAGAAGTGGTGAGAGAGGGCATCCCTGTTTTGTTCCAGGTTTTAGAGGGAATGCCTTCAGTTTTTCTCCATTTAGAATGATGCTAGCCTGAGGCTTAGCATAGATAGCTTTTACAATGTTGAGGTAAGTTCCTTTTATCCCTAGTTTTTCTAGTGTTTTGAACATAAAAGGATGCTATACTTTCTCAAATGCTTTTTCTGCATCTATCGAGATGATCATATGGTTCTTATCTTTAAGTCTATTGATGTGGTGAATAACATTTATTGATTTCTGTATATTGTACCAGCCTTGCATCACAGGGATGAATTCTACTTGATCATGGTGCACGATCTTTTTGATATGTTTTTGTATCCGATTTGCCAGAATTTTATTGAGGATTTTTGCATCTAAATTCATTAGGGATATTGGTCTGTAGTATTCTTTCTTTGAGGTGTCTTTATCTGGTTTGGGAATCAGGGTGATATTGGCCTCATAGAATGAATTTGGCAGTTCTCCCTCTTTTTCTATCTCCTGAAATAGATTGTAGAGTATTGGTATTAGTTCTTCTTTAAAGTTCTTGTAAAACTCTGCTGTATATCCATCCAGTCCTGGGCTTTTCTTGGTTGGTAGTCTTTTGATGGCTTCTTCTATTTCCTCACTTGATATTGTTCTGTTTAGGTTGTTTATATCATCCTGACTCAATCTGGGTAGCTCATATGTCTTAAGGAATTTATCGATGCCTTCACTATCTTCTATTTTATTAGAGTATAGGGTTTCAAAATAATTTCTAATTATCTTCTGTATTTCTGAATTTCTGTTGTGATGTTGCCTTTTTCATCCCGTAAGCTAGTAATTTGGGTTCTATCTCTTCTTCTCTATGTTAGCGTGGCTAGTGGTCTATCAATCTTATTTATTTTTTCAAAGAACCAACTTTTAGTTTTGTCAATGTTTTTGATTGTTTCTTTTGTTTCAATTTCATTGATTTCAGCTCTGATTTTAATTATTTCTTGCCTTCTACTGTATTTGCTCCTGATGTGTTCTTCTTTTTCTAAGGCTTCGATGTGTAGTGTGAGGTCATTTATTTGTTGGCTTTTTCTTCTTTTAAGGAATGAACTCCATGAAATGAATTTTCCACTTAGTACTGCTTTCATAGTGTCTCAGAAATTTCAATATGTTGTGTCTGAATTTTCATTTACCTCTAAGAATTTTTTAATTTCCTCTTTGATGTTTTCTTAACCCTTTCTTCATTCAGTAGCATATTGTTTAATCTCCATGTGATGTAGGATTTTTTCTTTCTCATTTTATTATTGATTTCCAATTTAATTCCATTATGATCAGATAAAATGCATCGTAGTATCTCTACTCCTTTGTAATTGCTAAGATTTGCTCTGACACGAGGACTTTGTATCACCCACATTTGGGGGCTCCTCAACCCAAGAATGGTTACTGTTGAGGTGCCCAGTCTCACAGAGTAAAGCTACTTCTCAAATACCACTCATGGAACGGCACACCTGTCTTATTTAACATCCACATTCATGGGGCATGAGGAGTCAGGATCAAGGTGCCAGCAGATCTGGTTGGTAGAGCCCTCCCACCTGGGGTTATGCTGTGTCCTTACGTGGAAGGAGGCTGAGACCCCCACTAGAGCAAGAGACAGGACACTGTAGGACGCCTTAATCCCATTCCCCAGGGAGGAGCCCTCATGCCCAATCCCCTGTTAAAGGCCCCACCTCCTGACACCATCACATTGGCAATGCCTGGGTTTTGGAGGGGACATTACTCAAGCCATAGCAATGCTTGTCCCCCTTTGCTACCTCCAGGCTGAGTTCAGATAGTGAGGACATATCCACTGAGACAGTGAGGATGGAAAAGTAAAGAGGAGGAAAATATTTTCAGAGAGAGGATCTCAGAGAAATCAGTAGTTAGGAAACCACAGGCCCTGAGAGGACACTGTACGTGGAGCCTTTCAGTAAGGGCCTGTGTGGGGAGAAACAAGAAGGATGTGAAGGGCACAGGGGACCTCAGCTAGGGAGCAGACAGGCAAAGTGACGTCAGGGGGCAAAATTGTGACGTGTGCAGTCGAGGGGAGAAATAAAGAATGCCCATGCACTTCTGCACCTTTCTATGCTTTATTCACTCAAATTACTCAAAACAATTCACTCTATAGGTTCTTAATCAAGAAAACAACAATTCTTAATGCTAGGCACTGCAATAGACCTGATCCATTCACAGCAAACAATTCTAGATTAATTCTAAACACTGAAAAACACACTTAATCATGACAGACTCTTGACAGACATTCCCTCTGCATGCTGAGTTCAAAAGGCTCTATGCCCACACTCACTCAGACCAAGGTGACCATGTCTGGAACCAAGGCAGGATTTTCCTGGCGAGCAGTAGATGACCATTGATAAGAGGGTCATAGGGACAAGTCCTGGCTCTCACCAAGGCCCAGATGAGGCAGTAGAGTTTGAGAGGGTGAGGATCACACAAAGGATAAGGAAAAGATGACAAGTGATGGGATGTCAGGTCCTCAGGCTCTCCAGCCCGAGTTCATCCTTGTTTTGGCTGGCTGAATCCCTGCTCATCAGCTCTATTATTTATGCTAAATTTGGGGGCTTTTGACTCCCCTTTCAATCCTTACCAGCTACCACCAGTTTATCAGTGACATCATTTGCCCTGGGATTAGAAGCATCTGGTCTGGTGGTGTCCACCCTCATCTTCTGCCTTTCCCTCTTATCAGGGGAGGACAGCCTGCCAGGGCTCCACTCTGTTATGAGGGTGGGGAGGTGACTTGTCTGAGGCCACACTGGAGGGCTCTGTGCCTGTGCCTGAGGAGTCTGCAGGTTTCAAACTGGGGTTTTTAAAATGGAGTTGCTTAGGCTCAGGCCTCAGGCCATCCTCACACAAAGGGACCTGGGACCTGAGGGCTGTAGTCACCCATAACCACAGTTCTTCATCTTCTTTACTAATTTGTTGCCATCGTAAGGCAGCCTAATGTAACTATAAGATGTTTCTGTTAGCTTCGTGGCCACCACAAAGCAGAAACCTACGGGAGATACATAAATGCTAAACGGTAAGGAATGAAAGTATGCCATGGAGTAAGTCACCTGATCACAGAGGAAAACAGCAGAAGAGGAAGAAAGGAAAAAGACTTACAAGAAAGCCCCCAAAAGGAGAAACAGAATGGCAGCTCTGGCCTACCAGTCCTGACCTTGACTGTAAGTGGGTTAAATTCTCCAATGTAAAGGAATAGAGTGGCTGAGTAATCAAACAGGAGCCACTGTGTGATGATCACAGGAGGCTGGGGGAACTCTGAGAACATACGCAGTCTGAAAGTGAAGAAGGCAGAAGGTCCCCATGAGGACAGAAACCCAGAGAGCCATCCTATGATCCAAGTGACTTGGAAGGCTGAGGCAGGAGGATTGCAAATCCAGGGCCACGCTGACTGAATTAGGGAGAACCTATCTCAAAATAAGATACAATTACAACAAAATTCAACAACGACAACAGCTGGGGTTGTGGCTCAGGCTAGAGGACTTGCCTAGTGTGTGAGGCCCTGAGTTCAATTTCAGGACTAAAAAAAAAGTGAAAATTATAAAAACAGTAGAATGGATCAAAAAACTAAGGGTTGGTTTTAGGAAAATTGATAAACTTTTAGCTAGACTAAGAAGACAATGACTCAAATAAGATCAGAATGAAAAAAGAGAAATTACAGTGTTACTGAGAAACTCAAAGAACCATAAAAGATTATTATGAACAATTATCCGATAACCTAGAAGAAGTGGGTAAATTCTAGTAGCATACAAACTACTGAAGCTGAATCACAAAGAGATAGAAAGTCTGAATAGATCAATAATGAATAAGGAGCATGGACCAGATGATTTCACTGGTAAGACTATGAATATAAGGGAAGAAGTAGCACCATCTATCTCCAACTCTTCCCAAAGATTGAAGAAGGGGAACACTTCCCAACTCAGTTCCCAAGGCCAGGATTCCACTAATACCAAGGCCAGGGAAAGACACAACAAAAAAGAAAATTGTAAGTCAGTATCTCTGTTAAGTATATAATACTCACATAGAGAGTAAGAATGGGAGACAGGCTGAGCAGAAAACAGAATTGGGTGAGAGATCTAATGAAATCAACAGGAAAACCAGAGGCTTTGTATTCACAGTGGAGTGACGCAATGTCAGAAACATTTTAACAAGGCTTCTGAGGGGAGAGAGAAACAAGGACAGGGCAGCAGGTGGCCAAGTGTCATTTCAGCTGGGGGAGCAGAGGGGCTACTGGATGAGGGGCTAATGGGAGGTCCTCACTTACCAATAGTTCTCCATCCTGTTTGACTGTAAGACAATATTAGTAGTTAACAGAGGAGAGAAAAAGCTGTGCCGTACAGTCATTCTCAGGAGAAAGGGAGGACTGACTCATAGCAGAGGAAGTCCACTCCAGAGCAGACAATGACCAGGGAAAGTGGGATCAGGAAGGTTGGAGGAAACTTGTGAAGGTGGAGGTCGACCAGCTGGTCCACTGCAACCTCGCCCACACACAGCCCAGCAGTGCCAGGTCCCACTGCTAATAATGGATTGTGCCTTCAGGTGGGAGAAGAATTCACCTTCCTCCCCAAGTGCCATGGTACACAGGAAGGAACCCGGCACAGGCAGTAGAAGGTGAGGAGGGGGGTGGGCAGCATGAAAGCATCCAGGGGCACATCCTGGGCTGGGCCAGGGAGAGGGTGAGGTGGGGGTCAGTTCCACAAAATGGGGGAGAGCTGAGAACAAGCCATGGCTTAGGGAGCTCTGCTTCCTTGACCTCACCAATACCAGCCAGGAATAGCTGATGCTGGATTCACTCTGCCTTTCTATCCTCTTAGAACTGTGATGATAAAACAGAATCACTGCATCTGAGGTGCTGAGCAATGGACCTCCTGTTGTAGGTGCTTGATCAACTGCCCTGGGGTCAGGCAGAGGAAGGAGCCCAGGGCAAGGCCAGGGTCTGGATGGGACTATTGACTCAGACTGGGAACAGCAGTCGGTGAGAGCCGAGTGACAAGTGCAGCCCTGGCACGTGGGTGTTGGCACCAGTGGAGACTCTGGTAGAGTGGAGCACAGGGGCTGAGGCCCAGCAGGGGCAGTGGGTGGAGATGCAGGGCTGGGCACTGGCAGGTGACAATGACCATGGAAGACAGGGACACAAGGTTCCGAGGGTGAGGAATAAATGAGGTTGTTTTAGTCCACTTTTTCACTGCTGTGACTAAAGTACCTGACCAGCACAATTGTAGAGGAGGAAAGTTTATTTGGGGGCTCATTATTTCAGAGGCCTCAATCCATAGACGTCAGGCTCCATTCCTCTGGGCTTGAGGTGTGGCAGGACATCATGGCCAAAGAGTGTGGTGGAGGGAAGCAGCTCACCAGATGATCAGGAAGCAGAAAGCAAGGTCCCCACTTGCCAGATACAAACATGTACCCCAAATCCATGTCCCAGTTCCCACCTCCACCAGCCACACCCCACCACTTCAGTTCCACCCAGCTAATCCCTAACAAGGGGATTAAATCACTGATTGGGTTAAGACTCTCACAACCCAATCATTCCTCCTCTGAACCTTCCCACATTGTCTCACACGTGAGCTTCTGAGGGACACCTTGAATCCAAACAGTAACAGAGGTGATGAGGCACCTGTGGCAAAAGCCTTGGAAGCACCCACATTTGAGAGGTAGAGGAAGAGGAGCCATTGCAGCAGAGCCCAAGGAGGACGGCAAGAGGGAGGAGCAGGAGAGCGTGTGTCAGGGATGTGTGGTTAAGGGATGTCAAGAAGGGGAGTTCTGGGGATGTTAAAAGGCTGCAGCAAGGAGTGAGAGGGATCTGTGGAACATTCCAGAGAGAGAGAGGAAATACACTTACCAGGCTCCCACGTTCTGGGTATGGTTGATTGTGAAAGGTGAACCTGGAGGTAGGAGGTAAAGCAGAAGCCACCCTTTGTCTTTTCTGCTGCTTCTGTATTAAGGACATTGTGGGGCCACTGGATTTCTGCAATAGCAGAGGGCTCTGTGTGTCTCACTGTGTCAGTGGGTCTTGGTTCAAGGTGTTGGACCCTTTGTCTCCAGTGTGCATCTAGAAGACAGAGCTCTACAGTCAAGACTGGAAGTGTTGGCTTCTGAACCCTGGATCCTCACTGAGGGTCTGTTATTTGTGATACACTCAAGGGTATGGTGCCACACTGGGGGGGGTGGAGATCTAAGGTTGGAATTGGCTGGAGATCATGTCTGAGCTGGACTCTGATGAGACGTGGCCAGCAGGTTGGCATAGAGGTTACTGTGGGGAGGAGATTTAGAGTGTGATGAAATCAGAGACACCCTCAAAGGACGTGGTACTGAAAGTGGTGCATGAACTGTGACTGGATACCATGGGAAGGGGCAGGAAGGGTGACTGTCCCTCCACCCCAAAGTACTGAGTGGGATAAATGATCACCTGTCTCTTCTTGAGAGGCTCAGGGCTAGCAGCCTCTGCAGGACAGGCAGGTTTCAGGGAAGACTGACTTCATGTTATATTTGTTTCCAGACACCATTTTCATTTTGTGAGTCAGATTTTTTCCTTCAATTATATTTTATATTTGGTTGTAAGTGGTGTGTTTTGATATGTCAATCTTAAATTCAACACACTTCATTGAATTCTTCTATATATATTATCTCTCATAATAAAGCTGATTTTATAGTAAACTGACATTTGTACAACCTAGATGTTCACAAATTAATCTATCAGCTTATCCCCTAGAACAACCGCTTAGAAAATAACGTCAAAATATATAGCAAAAGATGTGACAGGGGAATTTAAATGGTACCATAGAAAACAATTGTCTCACATGAAGAAGGCAGCCATGGAGAAATACAGACTTTAAACACGAGATGTATAGACAAAATAACATGTTAAGTCTTATGACTTTACATTAAATGTACACAAATTAAACGAAGTTTGACAAAGCCATGCAGATTGGTAGAATAAATGAAATTGACAGTCTGATCCAACTGTCTGCTGCCTACAGGAGTCACATTATAGACTGTGACATATACATAGACAGAAATAAGAAGATAAAAATTGTCTTCCTATTTGCCAGAAAACAGACGGAACTGGAGACTATCGTGCTAAGTGATGTAAGCCAATCCCCAAAAAACTGAAGAACAAATGTTCTCTCTGATACACAGATGCTCACACACAATAAGGGAGGGGAAATAGAAGTTCATTGGATTAGACAAAGGGGAGTAAAGGGAAGGGAGTTGGGATGGCAATAGGAAATATGGGAGAATGAATCGGACACAGCTTTCCTATGTTCATTTATGAATATACGACCAGTGAACTCCACATCATGTACAACCACAAGAATGGGATCAATTAGAATAACTGATACTCCATGTATGTAAAATGTGTCAAAGTACACTCTACTGCCATGTATATCTAAAGAGAATAAATGAAAACAATTTTAAAAAGAAAAAAATTCATGCCATGTAACAAGTAACCAAAGAGTCACAGTGGCTACACTAATATCAGGCAAAAAAGACTATGACAAAGAGACAAAGAAGCATGTTTTATAAAGATAGTGCAGTCGATCCATCAAGAAGAGACAATAACTATAAACATGAATGCACCTGACAGCAGTACCTATAACACCAAGCAGAAACTGAGAGAATGGAAAACCCTGAAGACACAACATACCACAACTTCTGAGATGTACCAAAAGCAGAACAGAGAGGGAAACGCATAGCTGTAATGCCTATATTAAAGAAGAGGAAAGATTTCAAATCAATAGCCTACCCTCCCAACTGAACGCACTAGAAAAAGAACAAAAACCAAACCCAATGCAAACAGAAGGGAAGAAACACGATTAGATAATCAGTTATACAAATTTACCACATTTTATTAACCCACTTCTGCTGTGCAACCAGTGCGCGAACTTCATAAAAGAAGGTTTGAAGCATAGAAATTCACTAGTGAGTTTTAAAGTTAAAGACACATCCTGTCATTACCTTTAATTCCCAGCTCCGGAGATGGCTTCTCCTAGATCCCACCTCCAGCCACCTAATGCTATGGCAAGGTTTACAGAAGAGACTAGCGAGAGAAGGAGAGATGCCAGGGAGTGAGCTTTTATTGGGGAACAAAAAATTCAAGGGAAAATCCCATCAATGAAGGTCAAAGAGGGCATCATCCCAAGGTCAGGGCCAGCTACTGGGTCTTCGGGTCAGTGGCCAGGCACACTTCTACATGGACAAGCCCTCGAACTTGGGACAGGCCTGTGGAATTACTTAATTTTTTTTTTGCAAAATAGTGATGAACACCAACCTAAAATTGAATTAAGAAAACAACTTCAATATAATAACACCAAGAAAACAACTTCAATATAATAACACCAAAAAGAAAAAATTACTTAGGGATAAAATCAACAAGAAAATCCAAGAGTGGCACACTGAAAAGTGCAAAATATTATTAAAATAAATTAAAGAGGCCCTAAATAATTGGGAAAATTTACCATGTTCATGGGTTAGAAGATCTAATATTGCTAAGATGCCAATGTTCCCAAACTGATCTACCAGTTCAACGTAATCCCTACCAAAGTCCCTCTGGACTTATTTATTTATTTATTTTTCAAGAATCGAAGACCAATTCTAAAATTCAGAGAGAAGTGCATAAATGCTTGAATAGACAAAAGAAAGCTGAAAAGAGGAATAAAGACGGGAGACTCATTCTCCACACTTTCACTCTGCAAAGTAAACTAATCAATACGGTGGGGTACAGACACTAGGACAGATCACTGGAATAAAACTGAGGGTATAGAACTAAACCCACAAATCAAGGATCAACTGATCTTCAACAAGGGACCAAGACACTTCAGTCAGGGTCCAGGAGGCAGCTGGTGGGGGAGGCTCTGACACTGTTGCATCTAAGCGCCTCTCACCCAGCCAGGGAGGTTACTCAAATCACGCGCGAGGATGGCCTCCCACACTCACTCATCCGCTGATGAACATTGAGTCATTTCCCCAGCTTTTACATGAGTACATCCAATTCTCCCAGAACCGACTGGTGAAAGCACTCCCCTCCCCAAGCTTTCTTGCTTGTGCTCTCTGCACCTCTTGCAGACCTCTGCAAATTTTTCTAGCTTGCAAACCAAAACCCACAACCACTGATCCCCAATCTTCTCCTCCTCCAGACTCATCCACTACTTTTGACCCTACTGATGAATTTCCACCCTATCGCCTGGCTCAAATAGGTCCTCACCCTCAACCTTCTGCCCCAGCCCCTCCACTGTCTCCCCCACCTGAACAACCTGACTTCTCCTCTCCACTCACTAGATCAAAAACTAAACAACCGCCTTTCCTCAAACCATTGCCTCTTTTCTGAGGTAGCAGGTACTGAAGGAATCCCTTCACCCACTCACTCCTCTCTTCTTCTGTCAGCGCCCACACCAGGTCCCACCAGGTCCTCTTACCAGCTAACTCAAAGCTCAAACAAGCTGAAGAGAGCCCTTGGACCCCCATCAGAGATCTGGTAAAAATGGCCTTTAAAGTTGCTTTGTCATCACTGAAAACAGGTTACTAAGAATTGTCCCTTACAGGCTTTTTGGGATATTCACTCCCATCCTTCCCTCTGCTCTACCTGTTTTACTGCTCAAGTTTTCCTTGCTAGGGAAAATTCTATTCTTTTACATCATTCCTTCCTCATTCTCAGATCCACCAAGCTGCTCTCAGCCCCGCCTTCCCATCTTCCCCCTCCCTACCCAGGCCCACAGAAAAGGCTTAACTGATCTTCTCCAGAAATCTTCACCATGGCTGATTTTAGGACTTTCAGCAAAAGAATATCTACAAAAAAGTTTAATGTAGATAAACTTCCTATTTTCATGTTGCCCATCTAAAACCCTCTTCTTCTTTTACTAATCATTATTCTCTCTCAAGTTTTTATCTCAAACTACAGATACCGCTTCTACATCAATGTGACTTGACACCAGGATGACACCACCCACTCTCAGTTTATAGGTCAAGGCGATTGCCCTTCCACTGGCTACAATCAGGCTGTCACCCTGAACATTACTGGATTCAACCTAGCCACCTCCAATACTTCCTAGAGTCCCTGCTACAGGACCAGTGGCTGATACCAAGAATCTCCTCCATCCAGGATTGGTTTGATGCCATCAAGGACTTGTGGTTTCAAGGAACTTTTATGGTCTTTACCCCTACCATGGTAGTTGTCTGTAGCCACTGAGTGTTATTTCTGGCTGCCCTGGTGTTCTCAGACCTGTCCCCCGAACATTCCTCCACTTCCCCTTCTAGGTCTAACGCCGTCCACCATTAAGCAGGAAGAAGTCAGAGGACTTTACGCCGTCCCCCATGTCACTTAGAAAAACAAAAAGGGAGGAATGTTGGGTGCAGAGCAGGCTGAACTGTGTTGTCTGCAGGGCAGGCTGAACAGATGTTGGCTGCAAGATAGCCCATGCACTCAAACCCCCCTCTATCTGGTCCTTTATCACCTGTTTGTGTCAAGTCCCGCTCAAGGCTGAGCACTCAACCCCCCTTGGGCCAACAAGGCAGCTTGCAGACCCAGAGGCCCCATTAGATTTGGGCTATAAAAACTCCCTCCTGCCAGGCCCCCCTCTCTCTTGCTCTCTTTCTCTTGCTCTTTTTCTCTTGCTCTCTCTCTTCTCTTGCTCTTGCTCTCTCCCTGTTCATCTCTTCTCTTCTCTCTCTCTCTCTCTCTCTCTCTCTCTCTCTCTCTCTCTCTCTCTCTCTCTCTCTTCTCTTCTCTTTTCTCTCCCTTTCCTTCCTTCTTTTCTCTTTGTTGCACTGCTGCAATAAAGATCTTTTGGTCACTCCGAGTGTTGTGGTCACTTTCCTTTCAAGTGGGACTTGACTGACCAGGCCCATGAGGCCTGTAGATGGAGATCCAGGTCACTTCAGCCCAGGGTGAGAGGGAACATTTCTTGAGTTTGCTGCCTACTGGGTGATTCTCAGCACAGTAAATTTAATGTCTCAGGGCCTCCCAGAATTCAAGTTATTCACAGACCCCCTTTACGTTTTAGCGTTTATGTTTGGTGGCACTGGGAATCAAACCCAGGGCCCCGTGCATGCTAACTAAGCACATGATCTACCCCTGAGCCACACCTCTAGTCCAGTCCTTTTACTTTTATTACATAACATATGAATAAAGTACAAAAGACAAAAGGTATGTCTTGTTGAAATTCTGATGTTTTCTCAATTATAAATAGAGTCTTCTCCTCAGTACAGTTTGCTTGATTGTGAGAAAATAATATGTATGTTTTATATATTAAGCTACATTACTCAATTTCCCAACTGTTTGTCATAGTTGTTTTACTTTATCCCCTTGAATTTCTGGGGTAAATAACCATATTTATCAACAAACAACTGTAAATTTTGCTTCTTTCCAGTTTTTATGCCTCACTCATTTCTCTTGCATGAGTACGTTGGTTAGTACCTCCAAAGCCATGTTAAATATAGTGATGATAACATGATAATTACTTTGTTCCTGACAATGATTTCCCCATTATTCATTCTTTGGGGGTTAAGGATATATATTTTATCTTGTTACAAAAGTATATATGATTTTTAACAATTTTTTTATTCAAAAACAAAGTGTCAAATTTTATCATCTTCTTTTCAGCATCTGAATATATCATGTTTTTCAGTTTTTCAATTAACAACACATTAATAGAGTTCTGTTCTTGAATTACTGAAATAAACCCCACTTCATGTAGTCTTTTATTTTGCTGTTTGATATTATTTTTATTGGGGATTTTTGCATCATTATTCATAAATGAAATTATATTGTATTCGTTTTATTTTTATCAGTTTCTTATGTGTGTTATGCTTATTAAATACTCTTTTTATCCTCAATTTTTATAATCAAATGCAAATTTGCTTTATTTTCCACATGAGAAAATTCCTTTTAAAGAATTCTTATTACCCAGTGTTGATGTAAATCATTTTATAATAATGTTAATTAAAGATATGCAAACATAAAACTACGTATAAATCACTTTTTATTATTATAAGCCAAAAAGAGGTATGTAAAGTGAAGAAAACACAAAATAGTATACAATGAAGCAATGGTGTGTTAATTTTTCATTGCAGAAGATACCTGAGATAAATCAACTCGTGAAGAGTGAAGACTTATTTTGGCTTGCAGTTTTGGAGGTTGCAGATCCTGGTGGCTTGTCCCCATTGATTTTGGGCCTGTGGCGAGACAGGCCATCGTGGTGGGGAGTGCATGACCAAGGACGCAAAGGGAGAAAAAGGGGTGGGGTTTCAATATCCCTCCATACCTTAAAACTATGGCAAGGGAAAGGCAGTCCCCCAAACCAAAGGCTGAATGTTCTCTTTGACATGAGGATGTTAATACACAATCGTTGGGGGGGAGAGGTGGAGAAAAGAATAGGAGTTCATTGGATTAGACAAAGGGGGGTTAAGGGAAGGGAGGGGGATGGGAACAGGAGAGGCAGTGGAATGATGGTACCTAACTTTCCTGTGTCCATAGAGGAGCACACCACCGGTGAAATGCCACGACATGCACAACCACAAGAATGGGATCCTAATTAGAATAAGTTATACTTCATGTATGTATAATACATCAGAATACATTCTACTGTCATGTATATCTAAAAAGGACAACAACAGCAAGAAAAAGAACCCATGGAAAGAGAGATTCCAAGGTGCTGAGTAAAGGTGTCCCAAGTTCACCTCCTCCACAAGAAGAAACAAAATACCTAATGACTAGCTGCATTTTGAGTTGACAGCTAAGGGGGAGCACTGAAACTCAGCAAGAGAGAGAGGGGAACCTCGTTGGTCCTGGGAGGGCAGCAGAGAGGGAGGGACAAAGCCCAGAGCAACAGCAGTCCCAGCTCTCGGCCAGAGAGATTTCCCATTTCGGGAGAGAGAGAAACTGGGGAGTCCCAGGAGTCTCAACACTCTGGCCACTGGCAACACTGGCTATAGGGGAGATACACAGTCATCACAGTCTTGGACCCCAGTTATGAGAGGTACCTGGAGCCCACAGAGTAGTTTTGTTTCAGAGCAGAAATTCAGCATTGTCTACTGCCCAAACCCCACAGTGCAGGCAGCTGTTGCTTGGTGCTATCTTGAGAATGGAGTCACTATTGGTATTCCTACTTCTCTATGGATAGAAACTTCTGCAGATCCCCGGACATCCTACCACACCAGCATGAAGGCCACAGCCTCACAGACCAAAGTAGGCCAAGCAGTGCAACTGTGTCCTACCCACCAAGCCCACGCAATGCCCTACACTACAGGGACAGATGATTTAGCTTGACAGCAGGGTACTGCCTACAAGACCTGAGAAACAAAGGCATTTGTCCCTGGCACCTGGGGTCCATTATTCTCCAGGAATTGCTACCTCCATTGTCTCCTATAACTGACCACCCATTTGCCCATGCCACTTCTATGTCTATGGGTTTGTGTTCCATGCCCCCAATGCGGTTGGGGCTGCCATTTCCCCTCTGACAGCATAGCTCATGTTAGTGATATGAGGAAATGTCCACCATCTTCCCTGTCACTGGCACCACCACTCCCATTTCCAGAGTGGTCACATAATGTACACTCACCCACACTGCTGTGGACACCACACCTTCCTGGGCTTCGAGATGCCACCACAGCTGCACATACCTTGGAGACAGATGGACTCCACTGCTGCAGGCACAGTGTCCAGGGCTCTTGATGACAGCTGAAGAAGTTATAGGGAGACCACACCACAATGCCAAACTCGAATCACAGTCAACAACCCCTGTCAAACTGACACCCCAAGAGGTGTCTTTTAGGAGAAAGATTTTGCTACAATAACCACTTATGAAAGTGGTTTAGTCAATCTGCCAGATGCATCAGTGTAGGGACCCAAGAAAAAACAAGGCGACATGACACCTCCAAAGGAATGGTAAGTCTCTAGCAAGAGACCTCAAAGAAAAGGATATTGATGAAATGACCGATAACAAATTTAAAAGAATAATGCTAAGGAAACTTGATGAGACACAAAAGAATATAGACAGACACCTAACTCAAATTAGACAAATAATCCATGATATGAATGAGAAGTTTAGCAGAGAGATAGATCATGAAAAAGAACCAAATATAAATCTCAGAACCATTCTGGTGGTACAGTTCAGTGGTAGTCTGTGTGCTTAGCAAGCATGAGGGCATGTGTTCAATCTCCAGCACCTCCCAGAACAGTCTTGGAACTAAAAAAAATGCATTAAATTAATAAAGACAGAAAGGATCAAATAATATTCAAAATAACCAGAAAATAATAAACAAAAGATCAGACATATTTTTTTTGCTCATCAATAATTAATTTAAATATTAATGGATTAAATTCCCAATCAAAAGATACAGAGTGGCTGAATGAGTCATAAAAAGACACCCAGTTATACGATGCCTACAGGAAACTCACTAGTGAAGGGCTAGTTCCACAAATGGAACCCAAAGCAACCAGGAGTAGCTATCCTTATATGAGATAAAATAGACTTTAAACCAAAAACTTTTTAAAAAGCCACTTTATATTGATAAAGGGATTAATTCAATAAGAGAAAATAATACTTATAAAGATGCATGCCCCCAACACAGGAGTACCCAATTATATAAATCAAACCTTATTGTACAAATACATGGAAGTTAAACAACATACTCTTGAGTTGCCATTGGGTCACTGAAGAAATCAAAAGGGAAATTAAAAAATTCTTAAGCAGATGAAAATGGAAACAGGGATCCAACATGGCGGCTGGGGTGGAGAGATCAAGTCTCTGACCTCTTCAGCTGCGCGGGCATAGGGAGTCTTAAACCGTTGAAATGCTGTTTGCTCAAGATCACTAGGCAATGCTGAGCTAACGTGGATCTGGGGTGAACAGTTTGGCCTCTCAGAACACACACCGAGCCCGGATCGGCTGAATTCAAGCTCCCGTTCGCCTGCGTCTCACAAACAAACTGCTGTGATTCAGCGCTAAAAGATCCCGCTGAAACAACTGGTCGGCCCTTCTGAACCTGCGGAGGTTAATACCAACCGAGCCTTCATAGGCAGTGGCCACAGGATTGAGACGGGGCTTGGGAGAGCCGGTCACGACCCATCTGTTGTATCGGTCACCCGGCAAAAGGAACGAACCTTTGCCATTCGCATGGGATACCACCATGGCAGAGAACTGACGTCACCAGAATGTGGTGGAGGAGATAACTTCATTGAAACCGGTGGCGACAGGTGTGTAACCCCCTAGCCTTCCCTCTGCACACATTGGGGAAACCTCAAGGGCCCCTCCTAGCTCTCCCGTGAGCACGATAGTCAGACAGAGGGAATCAGGAGTGGCACAGGATCCGTGGCATGGGACCCCCGGCTACCGCTCCCACCAGTGCTGACAACTGAGGTCTCTTGCACCAGCTACCGGGTGCGTGGCTACCGGAGGGCAAGCAAAATACACTGAGGGTTCTCAGCCCCAAGCTCCACAACGTTAGGGTCTGAGAGAATGGCAAACAGGGAGAATGTGCCCAGTCGTTCAAGAAAATAGGGCTCCCGGGAGCAGCAGACCTGGTGTGTAGCCAGTATTGTGGTGAGCATCACCGGTGAGCGGGGCCTGGCTGGAGGAAAAGTGGGGAAGTGACTAGACACAAGACAAGACCCTAGGCACTCAGGATTGGAGACCTGCCCAGTCGGGGAGGAGGAGCTGCTGCACAGTGATTGGTTCCCGCGTATTGAGAGGAGAAGCTTGGCCCAGGGGGCACAGCTCCACCTACTGGAAGAGAAGTTAATTGAACTCTAAGACTGCATTTCTTAAATTTTTTTTTTATTATTTGGGTTTATTTTTTCATTTTTATTTTTTTTCAATTTTTAAATTTTTTTTAATTTCTATTTTTTTGATTATTTTTTAAAAAATCTTTTTCTTTTTTTCTTTTCTATTTTTTTCTTTTGTCTTTTCAATTTCCATATTCCCCTTTCCTTGAATTCTACCTGTTTACTCTCATTCTCTTTAGTGACTTCTTCCCTTCCCTTCTAATATCTTTCCTCCCAAGCATCACAACACTGTTTATGTGTAATTTACTAAATATGTGTAGGTCAATGTTCCGAGGCGTTATATAGTGCTACCAAGTCCCTAGCTACCCCCAAATAATCCAGACCATTCTCCTGTTAATATCCCTCATTAGTAGAGCAACCCTCCAAGGTTGCCAAGAGATACCAACCTCAATACCATCACATCATTTGACCTAAATATAAGACCCAAGACCAAACCGAAGACAGCTATATGCCATCAGAATCTGTACACAGTTTAGGATATGAATGAATCTGCATTAAAGTCAACAAAACTCATCATCTCTAGTCATAGACTTCCATCACAAAAGAGAGACCCCAGAGACACACAAAACCAAATAAATTTATAGGAGTAAACAGTAACTCAGCAGTCAAACAGAACAAGAAGTAACAGGAGCAGATGAAAAAGCAAGGAAGAAAAGGAGTACAAACAATGCAGGACAGCCTAAATACTCAGGAGGACCTAGAGGCATCAGAAAAATGGTCAAATAAAAAACTGAAGGAATACCTTAGACAGATGGAATGGAATCTTAAAGAGGATATGAGACAGCAAATTCAAACAATGAAAGAACACATTGAAAATGAATTACATAAACAGATAAAAAAGCAAATAAGCATCTTTATCAGGAGATAGAGATAATTAAAAAAATCAAACAATAATTCTAGAAATGAAGGAAACTATAAACCAAATTAAAAACTCAAATGAGAGTATCACTAACAGAGTGGAGCAAGTAGAAGCCAGAATGTCACATAATGAAGACAAAATATATCAACTTGAAAAGAGTCTAGCCAACTCATAAAGGCTGGTAAAAATCATGAGAAAAACATCTAAGAGATATGAGATAACATAAAAAAAACCAAACTTAAGGGTCATCAGGATAGAGGAGGGTATAGAGGTTCAAACCAAGGGAAAGAGTAACCTGCTGAATGAAATAATTATAGAAATGTGTGTTAGAAACATTTAGGTAGGTTTTCCTGGTAACTGTGGGTGAAACTCACTCCACAAAGGTTGTATACTCTGTGAATTAGAGTGGCTCTACCCAAGGTGTGGGCTGGCCACCAGAAGGATCTTTAGATGAGAGAGTCATTGCTGAGGTCCGGTTCTCCAACAACTTCGAGAGGCCATAAAAGCAAAGCACAACTCCAGTTGATGTACACACAGAGCCCAGCATGGTGCCTGGCATACGGCTGGCTTTCAATAAATCATTGTCAAATTGAATGTTGGGTAAGTCTCCCAATGAATGCTGCACATCACCTCCACAAATTTATCCATATCTTTACTGATTAACTCTTATTCCAGGGGAATGCAATTCATGTCCTCAGATCTCAGAATGTTTGGGGATACCAATAAAATAATTTCCATCAGACCAACCTGTCAGTCTGGAGTGGACTTTTTAACTGTTTTTAACAAAACCAGCATTGCCTGCAGGTATCTGAAACTCAAGAAAAAAACCAAACAATCAGGTGAACTACAAATTTTTTCTTCTTTCTCTCCCTACTCCTTCCCTCCCCCTCCCTTCCTTTTTCCCCTTTCATCTCCTTCTTTTTAGCTGAAGCCACACCTCTGTCCCAGTCACCCCAGCCAGGAGACACACAGCTGTCTCTGGCTCTCTACCCTGAATTGGTCACCCAGTCCAATCCATTCTGCTGTCTGTCTTGCGTATCTCATAAATCGTGTTCCCTCTGCCCCTGCCCTGGTACCGGCTCTTGTCAACAGCCACGAGCACTATTGCAGTCACCTGAGACTGGTATCCCTACCTCCAGAGTCTTCCACCCCCATTCATTCCCAGTAGGATCAGCAGGATGAACTGTCCAGCCTGTTGATCCCTCTGCTGGGGTCCTCTTGTTTTCCAGAGAGTTCACTCTTTCCTGTGGGCACAAGGCTCTTGCAGTTTAATTCCAACCCAAACTTCCAGCTTCATCTCCAATCCTTCCCCACCACCACAGGAGCAGGCACCCCACGCTCCTGACACACACACACACACACACACACACACACACACCTGATTTCAAGTGGCCATACCTTTCCACATCTATTCCAGTAACAGTTCCCTCTTTGGCTTATCTGTGGAAGTCACTTGTCCTGCAAGACCTAATTCCCCTCTCAGGGAAGCTTCACTTTCTTCCTCTGGGTCTCTATAACTTTTTTTTGCATCTATTTTTCTTATCATCCTTACAAGAGAGAAAGAGAGAGACAGGCACAGAGACAAAGAGAGACAGACAGAGACAGACCCTCCCCAATTCTCACATCACCGCAGCCCACAGTACAGGACTTGGTCAGTCAGATGCTCAGCTCTTAGTGGACAAATGTATAGAATGGGACTTTGCCTGTTTTCTCAGAATAACTCCCGTGGCCCCAAGGCTGAGGTCCGCAGTTGACAGTTACCCACCAGGTTCTGACGAGGAGCTTCTAGACACACCCACGGGACCAACAGAGGGCACACCCACCCTCGGCACTTCCAGATCCTCAGGCCTCCTCATCAGTGATGTGTAGGGTTCATTAAGGAGATGGTGACCCAGTGAGGGTGCTGGGCACCTGCCCTCCTGACCCAGCCAGGGAAGGCAAGACTCCTGGATAACGGCTCAGAGAAATGAAGAGGGTCCTTCAGCACTCAGCTCAGGAATCCAGAGGCCTCTCCTGGCGTGCCCCCGAGCCCTGCCCACTGAGCTTTCAGGAGATCTTGACACGAGTGCCCTGGAGTTTGGGTGTCTGAGGGAGAAGCATTTCTCACCACTCCTGATGTCCCCACCCTGCTGTGGGGAGGGAGCCCATTACACCATACCCCTGGTCCCTCTCTGCCTTACTCCCCCGATAAGCAGCAGCTACTTAGCTCCCTGAAGAGTCTGGAAAGAGAGTGTGGGTATGTGTGGACCGGTCAGTCTGTCTTCCGCTGTGTCATGGCCAAGGGCATCTCACAGGAGTTTGTGTTGTCCTCTGTCCTAAGTTCCAAAGGACCCACTTCTGGCTGCAGATATAGCTCAGTGGTAGAGTGCTTGCCTAGCATAAGTGAGGCCCTGGGTCAGATCCCTGGACACCGCCCCCCCCCCCAAATGTTGAAAGGACCCACCTCCACAGATAGGTGCCTGCAAGGTTTCAAAACTTAAGAAACAGAGGAGACTTCAGAAGAGCAAATGCACAGGAAGGATAGAAGTTTCTGCTACGGCCATGGTGGATGCTTTATGCATCAGTGGTATTTACCTGGCGTAGACCACGTGGGGTTTTTACCATGGTTATTTGCAATAATTTATTTGGAACTGTCATCTGGAGCTGAATTTGATTTTGGCTACTGAAGACCTCTAAGGCTCTGGCTGCACTGTTTTTTGGCAGGTCACTAAGACTTTGTCCTAGGGCTTTGGTGCTGAGAATGCACACACTGACCGTTAAGCAATGCTGGGCAGGGGTGCTGGACTGCTCAGGCTGGAGTCACTATAGCCACAGGTCTCACTAGTTCTGCTACTGTGTACTCAGGCTGCTGCATCTGCCAGGCAAGGATCCCAGTTTCTCTTGGCATGTGGGAGCATGACCCAATGGCACTTCCCTCTTGTATACCATGTGCCCCCACCTCCACTCTGGGCCACTTGCTGGAGGTTGATCTTGACAATGGGATAGTAGAGCCAGTGGATGGATTTCTCTCCTTTATCATTCACCAAATGCACTGCTCAAAGATGGAAAAGCTTGATATGGAAACATCCTGAGTCCAAGCAATCAACTTGTGGCATAGCTGTGACCAAGTTGGGAAGACACACCTTTAGATGTGTTCTCCTTACTTCCCAGCCTCTCCCATTCTCTCATTCCTGCTCCCTGGGATTAGGCTCATCCATCATGTGGTTAACACATGAACTTCTGCTTCATGCTATTTTCTAGGGATCAGCAGCTAAAACAGCAGCTTCGAGCCACAGAGTTACCGCCAGGCCGCAGTCACATGGAGCCCAGCAGTCACAACCAGATATGCAGCCACAGAAAGTGGGAGCAGATGGAAAACGCCTTGGCAGAGCCAAGAGTCTTGAAAAGACGCCCACTTCTTAAACAGATGTTGCTTCCCTAAACAGTCAAGGCTGTTGCAAAGGTTCAACTATTTAAAAAAATTTTGTCATTAAAGTCTTTGACCTGTTGGGATTCAGAGCAGTAGTTCCTGCTTTCAATGTAATACAGGTGAGTTCCATGTGTGGCTTCAGGGAAGGCTCCACCCGAGGGAAGGTGTCCCCTGAGGGAGGTGCCACCTGAGTGAAAGTCCATCTGAGAGAAGGTTCTCTAGGGAGCTGGGGAGCAGTAAGACGATTTTAAAGGAAAACTTCTACACTCCCCGTCTTTTGGTTCTTTTGACCACGGGTACATACTACCCAGTGAGCCTGTGGCCAACCAGGGCTGTGGTGGGCAGGGAGACTCTGTACTGCTTCTCTGTCATGGAGACCTCCCGAGGCCACTGCCAGGCAGGGGACAGTTTGTCCCTTGAGAACTCTGAAATGGGTTAAAACAGAGAGCCAACTCGTGACAGGCCACCCAGGTCACCCCATACTCATGGCCAGAGTTTGCCCTTTGTCGTATCATCCATTCACAAATATTTCACCAATATTTCCTAACAGTCTATCAGGGATTCTGCAATGAGATCCAATCATTGATCACAACTCCAATCATAACTCGACAATACCAAGGTACTCTGAAATAAACCTCATTCCATCATGCAATTCCCCAGGGAAGAATTGCATTTCCAAGATTAAATTCCCAAGGACATTAAAGTAAAATATTTTAAATAAAATAAACACACACAAAAAAAACTCCAGTTATTGTCCTCAGTGTCTTGTTTGGTTCTCTCTTGGCCTGGAAGCCCCTAACTGCCCAGGCCGGGGTGGGGGTGTTCTTTCCACACTCTCAGTGAACAGAGAGGGTGAAGTTCTACCAGCACCTCTGAGACCCGTAATTCAAAGCCTAGTGTCTGATGTTCTCCATTCTTCAACATCTAACATTTTATTTTAGAAACTTTGAAATCTCTCCAAAATTGAAAGAATAGCTACCAGTGTGCCCTCTCTGTATTTACCAATCAGTGACATTTTTTTAGGGTCACATTTGCTTTTTCTTACTTTCACCCCCCTATGCACACGCACGTTCATGCACACACGCGAACACACACACACACACTTTAAAAATTTTTATGTATACCACATTTTTTTATCCATTCATCTATTTAGGGATACCTAGGTAATTATGGCATTTTCCAGAAAATGGTTGGAGTTGGAGAATATCATGTTAAGCGAAATAAGCCAATCCCACAAAACCAAAGTCTGAATGTTTTCTCTAATATGTGGATACTAATTCACAATAAGGTGGAGGCACTAGGGAAGAATAACATTATGTTAAATTAGGTAGAGGGAAGTGATGGGAGGGGAGGGAGGGGATGTGGGGATAGGAAAGACAGTAGAATGAAACAGACATCACTCAGCCTGTGCTGGAATCCTCAGCCCCGGAGCACCCCAAAGCCTGGAATCACAGGAAGTGAGAGTTGAAGAACACCCCTGGCGCAGCTTTAGTGCATGCTGGAGGGGGACGTCTTTACACTTCCTGTTGCCCTCTTTGCACCCTGAAGTCTGTCTGCATTAAGTAGATCCTGCTCCCTGGACTTATTCATCAAAAGTCCTCTTCCAACAACTGGGCCAGGGGAGCAATGGAGTGCGGGAGAACCTCCTCTGTCCTCAGGGTCACTGCTGGCCTGTTCTCTGGTTGTGTGCTCAGTGTATACAGCTGAGCCCTTCACACCTTTGCCTTGGCCAACTTCCCCGTGAGCACTTCCCTGACTACCTTATTTATAATTGCAGATGGCCAGCGGCCTCGGAGGGAGGATGCCCAGGGAAGAGGGCACAAGCCGTAAGACAGGATCACACCTGATGCGTTTGAGGACAGACAACAGAGAGCAACAGAGTGGAAGCAGACAGACCAGCCAGGAAACCACCATGAGATCCAAGCAAGAGATGATGATGGCTGAGATGAGATGACAACGGTGATGGTGGTCAGCAATGGCGGGATACCGGCCATATTTTAACTGGAATTTCCTGGTGGATGAGATGACAAGTACATGAGAAAGAAAAGAATCAACATGACTCCAAAATATTTAACCTGGGCCCCTAGAAGGATCGAAATTCTTTTTTTTAATATTTATTCTTAAGTTTTAGGTGGACATAATATCTTTATTTTACATTTATGTGAGCTAAGGATCAAACCCAGTGCCTGGTGCATGCTAGGTGAGTACTCTACCACTGAGCCACAGTCCCAACCCCAGGGTCTGAGTTTTATAGGGTGTAGCAGGGACAAAGAAAGGGAGGAAGTTTGTTGGTCACTGATGGTGGACTCTTTTAAGGCAGGGCAGGAAGGCAGGTAGGGGAGCAGTTGTAGATAAGGGAAGTTCTCTGTGGCCTATTGTTCTAGAAGGATGGAAATTCTATCCTAACATGCTAAACAGCCTGAGTGGAACAAATCCGGGAGAGAGGATCAGAGTTCATTTTCAACAAGTTCCACTGGAGAGGCACAGGGGACATGCAGGTGGAGCTGTCAAGCAGACAGTCCATCACCTAAGTCCGGGTCCAGGAGAAAGGCCTGGGGATGCATCTGTCAGTCATGAGATGCATAAAAACAGCATGAGATCATCAAGGGAGGCATGGTGGGTACAGTGGCCGAGGTAGCCTTTGTGACCACTTCAGAAACATGTGTTGGCTGCCAATTCAACATGGTCAAAGGAGCACTCCAATTTACTCCTCTCAAAAGCCAACACAATATTATTTGATCATTTACTGGTCTCTGTCCTACAATACTGTATGCATTATCTCAACAGATCCCTGAAATTATCACTGAGAGAGTGACATTATGCCCATGTTTCAGATGGCATGGTGCTAAGTTCACACTTTTGTCAAAGATCAAGGGTGAAGCTAGGTTTCAAACTCAAGAGGTCAGCCCTCTTTTTAAAAAATATTTTTTTATAACTTTATTTATTTATTTATCTTTATGTGGTGCTGAGGATCAAGCCTAGTGCCTCACCTGTGCTAGGCAAGCTCTCTACCACTGAGCTACAACCTCAGCCCCAGGAGGCCGGCCGGCTCTTAGCCACACTGTTATACAGACAGAGCATGCATTCTAGCAAATCTAAACTTTAGCAAAATAAAATAACATTCCTAAGGGGAAAATAAACAAGATCCCTAAAAATGTGGGTGAAAAACCTTCCAAGGTGACAGCCACACAGCGGCCCTAGACAGCAAGTTGTCCTCAGAAAATCAGGGGACTCTAAAGGTTGTGTTCAGGTGAACCACTGCCACTACAGGAACTATACAAACAGGCACTCAAAGTAAAGATCCTAAGACATTGTTGATCAATTCTGAGTGATGAGATGAAGATATATGAATTTTAATAGAGACTTTAATAAGAAGAAAAATAGTAATTAGAGACCCTGGGAAAAACAAGACAGTGTCAGAAAGAGGTGGTTCAGATTGGATGCAAACTAAAGTATGGGGTAATTGTGGATAATTGATGGAGTGGAGAAAAGAGACCTTCATTCATAGAACATTCTCCTTCAAGTGCCCAAGGTTTAATTACACAGCATCTTATTTCCTTTTCTGTGGGCCTAATCATAATATGAGAGGACATTTTCTCCAAAGTCAATCATGGCTCAATTTAAGGTGTGAAGAGTTGAGTTATGAGCAATATGATTATCCACATGTCCAGGAGTACATTCAACCTCTGCAGAGTTAGACTTTGGGACTGCAAAAGAAACTAGGAAGGGCCAGTTCTCCTCAGCTCTCCAGGACTTTTCATCACTAGGTTGGTCCAGCAATGGACACCAAATGCCACCAAGGCGAGTCATTCCTTTTTCTTGAAAAGGCAAACAATTGACTCACATTTATTGCATAACTACATTTCTTTTGCATGATCATGGCAACATGGTCTTTCCACCCCTCAAAACACTTGGTGTATTTTGAGCTCTGTATTTAGAATGAGATGGAAGAAGCTTAATATCTGCCAGGAAAGATCTCCTGTGGCTCTCCTTTCTCTTAGCCTTTTTGAGGATGCCTGATGACCAATGTTGCTTCCCACCTGCACTGAGCACATGAGCTCCTGTGTCTGACAGCCCAACATGGTGGGCCTCCCTTCGTTCTTCTTCCCCCTGAAACATGCTGCACTGGCTTTGACTACATTGAGAAGGAGATTGGATTTTCCCTGCTCTCTTTGAGTGGTAAAAGACATAGTCACTATCTTTGGTCTGATGTTAAATTCAACAGCAAGGAAACCCTTTTTAACATAGAGGCTGGGATGCTTTGTCCTGGAAACACCTGCGGATGGGGTCATGTGTGGCAACTGTCATTCATCAGGGCCTGGGCAGGAGCTAACACAGACACATGTTGGAGTGACTCAGGGAAGGGCAACTCCCTTCCAGTTTAGAGGGCAGCACAATTAACATAAAAATTTCACTGATTTTCAAGACCCAGTCAACACTGAATTTGGAGAGAAGTCGTTAAAGTCTGACCTGACTTGGACATATGATTATATTCCCAAAAAACATTGGGAACTTCCTATGTTATCAAATGCATCTGTAAAATATATAAAACAAATTATCTCCCAGCAGAGCTCCAAGACTGGGGTGAGAGCTGTGTGAGCGTGCTTGAGTCTCCCCTTTATAAGCCTTCCCTGACTGATAAATGGCTTCCCCAGGCCAGGGTCAGGACAGCTGGAAGGTCTCTCCAGTCACCCTTGCAGGGCCCATGCAGTGTCCTGACAAGGGTCTTCTCCCTCCCTGGCTTCTGTGGTTGGTCCCAGCTCAGTGAGAAGTGCCCACACCCCCAGGTGTGGCAGCAGGAGTGACCCCAGAGTATAGGGAGGGGTATCTACATAGAAAACCAAGTTGTGCACCTCAGAACTTGCTTGCAAGCTCCTGTGGTTTTCTTTCACCTTTTTAGTGCAACACAACTCTACCTTCTGTCTTCTTACCCAGGTGCCTCTCTTAGCACCTACAATGCCCTTCTCACTCCCTCACAGTCCCAGGTCCTCCTACCTGAGTTATCTGGGTCCTGCCACATGGAGCCCTTTGCTTAAGCCGCATCTTGGTTGGCAGGAAGCTTTCCGATCACATGACCCAGCAGCATTCACCTCTGGCTTCACTTGTTTTCTGTACTCAGCCCTGCAGGTGCTGGGCCTTGGTCCTGGAGGGGTCTGTTCCCAGCTACGGCCTCTCCCAGGTAGAGGTGCTTCACTGAGTTGGAAGTCATCCTCTCGACGGGCCTCCATGCTCACAGGCAGCTTGGTTTCTAAACGTTCCTTTCATGCTTGCCTTGGATGCCTGCATTTGTTGGGACTTTTCTTTTTTAGTTCTCTCAATTGCTTTCCTCCCCCAGTTGGATCACACAGAGTTCCCCTGCACACATCTCCCCAAACCTGGGTTTATCTGAGTCTGGAGACCTTCTCTTCCCTGTGCCTGCCAGGCCTCTCAAGCTGCTGGTCCTTTAAAGCTTCACCTAATCCCAGTCTCCTTTCCTCCACGTCTTCTTTTCTGGGTTCCCTATTTCAAATATGAGACATGCTTCTGGCTAGGAATGCTGGGAACAGGAGGCACCCATGACCTCTGTCTTTCTCCTCCAGAGTCCCCCACACGACTCTGCTGCTGCACCTCTTCTGCCCCTTCCTGGCACAGCCCTGGGGACCTTTAAGGAAATTAGCTTCTAATAATCCCCTGCCTCAAGCCTCTCCCAATGGACTCTGCCTCGTAAACATCTGGGCACTTCATTTTCTCCAGCTTCTTGAAACACAAATATGACTATGTCCTTTCTAGAATCAAGGTTGGCTGCTTGTTTATTTCCAAATAAATTGAAATCATGTTGCTCCATCTGGCATCCAAACCCAGAGAGCCACTTTGCCACTGAGCCTCTATTGCTGCCACTTGGATACAGATCCACTTGCCTCAGGTCCCAGGGAGGCAGGGCTCCTGGGAGCCCTGCATCAGCCCAGCTCTGCCTCCTCCAGGTTCCTCCCAGGTGGGGCTTCCATTCAGTGGGTGCAGAGCATGGACGCTTGCTTTAGGACCTCACATGCGGTGACATAGTGATGGCCTAATGGCTTCAAAGGCAGAGGGTTTGGTTCTAGATAAGGAACTTTTCTCATGGCAAATTTAATCTGTTTGCTTGAGAGTGGAAGAAGGCATTTACATGGAAGGAGGACTGAGTAGACCTGGAAGTCACAGATGGACCAGGTCTGATATGCAGCTGCCATGTGGAGAAGAGAGATGGTGCCTGCTGCTCCAGTTGTCCCAGCCACTCCCACTGTCCTGGGCCCCAGGTGTCCTTGTTCAGGGTCAGCCATTGCATCCTAACCCACCTCCTGCTGACTTCCCTCCTTCTCAGACTGGTCTGTGTAGTAGCTGAAACCTCTCCCCACCTTCTCTGTGCTCTCCCCCTGCCTTCCCTGTGCCTCCTGCTGATTCCTTCTGAGCCCTGGTCCCCATGTCCTCTTTGTCCTCCCTGTTAGCCATGACCTCATCTCCTAAGCCTCTAAGCATTCTGGTGATGGAAAGTCACTATGTCTGCTCATGCTGCTTCTCCAAGGGCCAGACTCAAGTCACAGGGATCTTCTGGCACAACTACAGAAATGCCAGATAGCCTGCCCACCTGGAGCACTCTGCCTCCTGTACTCAGAATACAGATGAACACAACCACACCCACCTGTCCCCAGCATACACCTGTCAGTTGAACTTCTAACCTGAGTGCATTTCTAACGACTGCTTCAGTAGTCTGTCTGTAGGAGCCCCTGTGCACAGAATGCTTGGTGGCTTCAGTGCTGGCCCCCTGTGCCCCCCAGATCTTGCTAAGCTGCAAGGGCACTGCCTGCCTTCAGAAAGCCTCCACTCTCCTGGCTCATTCTCCTCCTTAGAAGAACTGCTGCTCGATGAGTCACAGTTGACATGTTTGTCTCCAACACTGGAACATCAGCTTGAAAGGAGTGTTGTCTGGTATATCTAAGGATTCTGGTTTCCTGAGTACTCAGCAGCCTGAAATCAAAAGGATGATCAATAAAAGCTGGTTGCACTACTTTTATTAATTGTAATAAATGCAGTAGCAAATGAAGTAAATGCAAATGCACTTAAAAAGATTTCCTTTCAGTCTTCTGATTAGTAAAGATGAATGCACGAATTTGATTATGAGGTGGTAAGTAGAAAACTGTCTATGTCTATATATCAATGTCTATATCATCGATATATAGATATAGTATCTATATAGCTATATAATTTTATGTATCTAACATATATATGTGTAATATATATATATAATGCAGATATATATATATATATATATATATATATATATATATATGATGCAGATATTTAAAATTCAAGAAACTAGGTGGAAAAATATTCCAAAAATTAATTTTCTAGACTGATGAGCATAAATTTAAAAAAATATTCTCAGCTTCAAATTATTATAAAACAATGGAAAGATTTCTTTTCTAGAATCAAACCACACTGCAGATTTAACATTTACAATAATTTGTCTTTTTAAAATTATAACAAAAGTAAAACAAAGTGGTTACACCTGAAGTCTGATTACAAAATCGACAGTTCAATTATTTTCTTAAGAAGGTACTCAAGGCTTGTCAGTGACTCAACCTAATTTGTTACAAGAAGAATGAATTTCAAATTTCAAAAGGCTCAGTGCAGTGGAAAAGCTCTCTATTTCACTGAAAATAAAGAAATTGGCAAGCAGTATTCATATGTATGCTTGTCAAAACCAAGTTAACTAAACAGTTAATGAAACCATCCCCTGGTGAGTGGAATGGTTGCTAGAGGCCTCCCCATGGGTGAGAGGAGATGCTGAACGGGAAGGAAGCCAGTGGATCTCCCAGAGCAATGAAATGCTACGTGTCTCAGAACCCACTTATGATGGAACAGACCATGTTCAGGTACACTCTGTTCACACAGTTTCATATATTTTATTATTGCTACTAAATTAGAATAAGATTTTAAAATGCGCTTAGTATGAAAAATAAGAAAGCTATCTTTGACAACTAAAAGAAAGTGAGCATGGAGTTGGGTGAGGATGTACTTTTTCCTTCACGATGAGGGGCTTTTGAGAGGAGGGAAGAAGATACGTCCCACCTGCTCACTGTCTGAAGGCTCAACACGCACAAAAGCCAGAAGTTGGATGGGGGAACTCCCAGTGTGTGCCTTTGGTGATTTATTCAGAAAGAATTTTTAAAGAACTACTAAGTGCCACAAGATAGATGTTTTCAGTGTAAAGAAAAAAATACATCTCCACTCTTAAGAATATCAGTGAAAAATAAATACAAGGACCATAAATAATACCTGTAGACTGTAGTGCAGTACCTTAAATGTGGGGTCAGACAGATTTGGACTCTCAAACACTGACTTTGAATTGTGATCCCTAATAGCTACCCAGCATTCACACATCACTACAAGTTAAGGGATCATAATGGAGTAAATAAGATGGTGTAATGATCCCCTGCCCATCCCTGTTTATCCATACCCTATGATCAATTGGTTGATTCGTCTGTTGGTGAATTTGCATCCAGAGGTGGCTTCTATTAGCATTACTCTAGTTTACAGTTTAGACTGATACCACGTTTAACCCTTCTGACTTAAAAATACATGAACTTAGAAAGATGAGGGAAACGATGTGCCTGACTGGGATAGCCCCATGTATGTTCATGGTTAGTTGTTCTGAAAATGGAAAATGCATTGCAAAGAACATAGAAGCAATTTAAGTCAAAGGTAGAGAAACCAGGTCATGTCTCCATCACAAGAGGGTGGTCTGTTTCCATTTATGCTGCTCTTGTGGTGTGTGTAGGGGGCAGGGCAGTTGAGTTTCGCCAGGTTGCCATGCAGCCATCTCTACAACCTGGTGCGGCTCAGACTCGCTCCTGTGCTGGAGCCAGGCCCAGGCTCTCATCCCTACTACTCCTGACACCTCCTGACATGCCTGTCTTCACACAGCTCTTCTGGCAGATGGAGCAGCTGCAGATACTGGCGCTGAGTCCATCAGAGGGTGCAGGCTGCGAAAGCACAGTTACAGGGAGGCGAGAGGCAGGGCAACCTCTGACTGGGCTCTGACCTTTTCTTGTACTTAGCTCTATTCCAGAGCCAGTGACCTGACAGAGCAGCGGCCCAGGTGACCATCTTCTCCTCATGTGATCTCACAATCCATAGATGCTTTTCCTCTACTCCCAAGCCCTTAAAAAATCCTGACGTATTTCTAAGCTTAATTTGGCAAACATTTGTGTCTGGGGCTGCGGGGGGGCCCCTGGACCCAGCACTTGCAGCTTTTCACCCAGGTACCTGTCCGTGTGCTGTCTAGTCAAGCTGCAGCTCTTGAAGGTTGTTTCCCATCCCCTGGATTATTCCTCCTCCATCCTAAGAAACTCACATAAATCATCAGCCAGGAGGAGATGGGAAGTCCATAATAAGAGAGCACAAAAGAGTGAAAGGAAGTCTTTAAGCCTCACCCTGCCTCCAGAAAAGGACGGGGAATTGTAAGATTTGAACTGCAAGTTAGATTTAGAAAATTTTACCCTTCAGTTTCTTTCCAAATAAAATGTGATAATCTCCAAAAGACCTTTTATTGAAGTCATAATAACTAGGCTTTCTATAACTATGTCATGAATTAATGAAAGATTAAATGTTTAATTTGCTTTTAAATCATCATTAGGTTTATCAATATTAAAATTACTCTGCTCATGAATACCTTTTAGATGGTTTGCTGTGACACTGTGAACTAAGGGGGACAATGTTATTTGCTAATTACTTTAGATGACAATTCAACAGATCCTCACTTTTGTTTAAAAACAGATAAAATAAAACCAAGAAGATGTTCATGGGACTACACCAGCATTTTGGAAACCTGAAGACAGAGGTGAGTGCAACTGGCCCGTGGAACAACTCATGAGAAGTCTGTGGGTTTCATAGTAACTATCAATCCTGCTCTCTAGAAAAGCTGTGCCACCAACAGACATGGCACAAGGAACCAGAGAACGAGAAGCAAATTTTCCTGAACAGTCCTCTGGGAGGAAACCCATAGATCACTCATTGCTTTTATTTAAAAAAAGTTTTGGGGGGGGGGAGTAAGGGTACCAGGGATTGAACTCAGGGTCACTGAACCACAGAGCCATATCCCAGCCCTTTTTTTGTATTTTATTTAGAGACAGGATCTCACTGAGTTGCTTAGCATCTCACTTTTGCTGAGGCTGGCTTTGAACTCAGGATCCTTTTGCCTCAACCTCCTGAGCAGATGGGATTACAGGAATATGTCACCATGCCCATAATCACTCATTGCTTTCAACCTTCTCTCAAGCCATCCAATGATTAACAAATATTTTTCTGCAGCAAAGAGTTCCCAGGCGCTGCAAAGCTGGCACATCAAAGGGCCAGGGGTTCCAATCTGCTCACCATCACTACTTCCTAATCACATCACATCACTACCTACCTAATCACCAACTTGAAATGCTGGGCCCCACAAGACACCCCTGAGCATCTTCCCCTCTTGGTCTCCACACTCTGCAGTCAGCACATTTGCTTCCAAATGCTTCACCTTTCTCCAAAGCCACCAAGAAGGGAGTCCAACTGCCTTGCGACTGCCAGCCGGTCCTCTTGCTCATCTGTCCTCTACCCTCTGCCCTGTACTCTTTGTACAAAGCAGATCTGGTTGTGCTCTTCACTTGCTTGAAACTAACTTTAAATCAGAGCTCAGACACCTGCAGCCTGAGAGCATCCTGTCCTGTAGGGAATCCCAGACCTGCACTGAGCACCCCTTGGTGAGCCTTCAGATATGTCCTTTACTAAACTCAAGAAATGTGGATGTCGGGGGCGAGATCCAGGCACTAAGAACTTCCCAGGGGACTCCAGGGACAGCCAAGGTTCCACAGTTCTGTTCGCTGGTCAGATGACTGAAAAATGAGCACAAGTGTGGGAAAGTGTCTCTCCTCATCATGTGGCCTTTGTTTTCCTCTTCCACCCCCATCCACTGCCACCAGAAATCCATGCACATCATTGAAACATTGATTATTAATTTTCTCATGTTTCAAAAGATATCAGATGCCAAAGATTCAATTGCCCATAGCTCACATTGATAACACACTTCCATTGTCCATACTGGCCTGCTTTTATTAAGTTTTTAGTTATTTCTCATAAACCTACCTTGAAAATTCAAGTGTAATAACTTTCATGGAAGTATATGCTTTCCCCTGCCTCCTTTCACCTTTAGGAGTTCTTATTCTCTCACTTTCTTTGAAGTTTTATTGAAGCTGTTAGTATTCCTAACATTATATGTGTATGTGTGTGTGTGTGTGTGTGTGTGTGTGTGTGTACAAATACATATAAATGTATAACAGTTTAGTGATCCTTTAATTTAACAAAAATATTCTGTTGAATGTATCTGCATTCTGTGTAGTCTGGGAAGAGATAAGGAGAGAGAGAATGGGAGAGAGATTAGTTTTGATGTGTTGTTTCATATTATGGGAGCAGACCATCCATGGCACTTGTCAGCAGGCTGGAAATTTAGGAAAAAGTAGATGCTGCAATCTCGAATCAATTCCATAAGTTAGCAGGTTGAAAACTCAGGTGAGTCTTCTATGTTTCAGCCTTGAGAATAATCCTTTCTGCTTTAGGAAGCTCAGTTCTTGCTCTTCAGGCTGTCAACTGATTAGATGAGGTCCACCTACACTATAAAGTGTGGCCTGTGTTACTCAAAGTCAATGTTAATCACAGCTAAGAAGTATTTTTCCACATCTAGACTGATGCTTAACCAAACAACTGGGGACCATAACCTTGCCAGCTGGACACATAAAAATAGACATCAAAGAGTGGTGGTCCTTAAACTCATCCACTGTGCTCACTGGTTTTGACTGGAGTTAGCCTGTGGATGTACCTGGTTGCCTTGCTCACTCTCCTGCTTATGCACTTTTGAGAGTCTCCAGGTTTATGCTGCTCTGAACCTCATTGCCAAGAGCTTCAGGCACAGGCCTCCCTTGTGTGGGACTGTCCCTAGTATATGTGCTGGGAATGTGGCTGCTGGTCACAGGGCATATGAGAGGTCAGCCCAGGGATCACACCCAGCTCTCTTCCTAGAAGCAGCAAAAGTTGCTACAAGTGTCCATCACATGTGAGATGCCCTTGGTCTAGTCTCCTTGGAGGTGTCCAGGCACTTTCTCAAGGTCTCTTAGCTGTTGGCAATAAAACCTTCAGAAGCTATTTCATTATGAGGTCTATATTTATTGTTATTGATAATGTTACATCCCTTTTCTGTGTTTGATAGTCATTTGTATTCCTTTGTAAAATTTCTGTTCATATATTTTGGTCATTTTTAACTAGATTAATTATATTTTTCTTACCAATTTGCAGGTTATCTTTACATATTTTTAATTTTCAAGTGTGTTAATTATATTGAAACTCTATCAGTTATATTGACAATATATTCTTAGGCGGAGGAGGAGAAGGAGGAGGAGGAGGACGTTGGGCCTGCGCAGTGAGATGTTTGTCCGTCGGCGTCGCCGCCGCCATCGCGGAGGAGCGCGATAAAGGGAGCCGAGCCGGGCGCGAGGGGGACCCTGCGGAGCCGCCGCGCCAGCGCAGCCCCCAGCCGAGTCCGAGTCGCGGGAGCCCGAGCCGTCGCCGCCGCCGCCGCCGCGGCCGCCCAGGGGCCGGCCGCTCTCCAGCGCAGCCCGGGGGCCGCGCCGCCGCCGCCCCCAGCGTCGCCCCTCGCCCGCCCGCCCGCCTTAAATGTGACACCGGCGCCTGGGAGTGCGACCCGAAGCCGCCGCCGGGTAGGGGACGAGCACCATGTCGAATCTGAGCAAAGGCACGGGCAGCCGGAAGGACACCAAGATGCGGATCCGGGCCTTTCCGGTGAGTCCCTCCTCGGCGCCCGGGACCCCGGGGCCGGGGCCCCGGCCGAGAGCCGCACGCGAGGCCCGGGCTGAACTCCCCCAACAGGCCGCAGGCCCGCCTCCCCTCCCCCACGCCGCCGGCCGCGGGGCGCGAGCCTTCCCGGCCACGGGGCTGCGCGGGGCCCGGCGCGGCCGCCCTCCCGGGCCGTTCCCCGCGCCCGGCCCCCGCCGCCCCGGGCGTCGCTGCGCGGGGCCCGCGCCGCCTGGCCCTCCCTGCATCTGTGGGGTGTAGGCCCGGGCCCCCGCGCTTCTCCTGCCCCCGGCTCAAGCACTCCAGCCCTCGGGGATGGAGACCGACCGGAGTCCTGGGTGTGGGGCGTGTGTGTAGCTTTTCACGTGTGGTCTAGCTGCGGCGTGAAACGTGACCCAGCCTCGCTTCACGGCCACCAAGGGGGCTGTGCCCGCCTCTCCCCCCTCCTCGGCAAGGGTTGTGCCACCAACCTGTCCCCGACGCAGTGACAGTGGTTCCCCGAAAAGCTCAGTGGCAATATACTCATAACATGAAGCGTCTTTATAGCATCTTTCATCCCACAAGCCTCCGAAGCACTTCACAAACTCTGGTTCAGGAACTGTCTGGCCACTCGTAGGAGGGCCGGCGGGAAGGAGGCGAGACCCAACAAATTGGACAATTAGTGTTCCGTTTCTTAGCCTTGGAAGTCTGAAAGAAGGAGTCTGGTCACCACGCAGAGCTGCTGTACTTTTCTGCTGTCACTTTTAGCGACAACAAACGTATTCTGTTTAAAAACGTTCTCTTTTGTCATTACATGGAGTCATACACTCTTTAGTGTATAGGGTCTAACTCTGGATGTCACACTTGATTCAAACAGCCAGTGGCAAGCAATTACAATATATTGTTGTAACAGAAACTGGACGTACTTGCTCACGTCGCTGCAGTAACAGGTATAAGTCAAGATAGACAAACTAGCAATCAAACAAGTTTTTGGAAGTAGAACTAGAGAAATATTTTCATTTTGCCTTAGATTCATAAATACATTATATCAGGTGTGAAATGGCGGGTTTGTATTCACTTTTTAAAGCATACTTTTTCTGAAGTTTAGTTGTGATGAGGAGAGTGACCCACCTTTTAATGGAATTGTCCTAATTGAGTGAGTAGCTTGGTCCTAGAGAACTGAGGATCACTTTAAATTCATAAAATTTAAAACAAAAGAATATACTTGGAATTTTGAAATTGCCTGCACATAAGTACTAGTTAGTGTCAATGTGTGGAAACTTCCGGCTTTATGTAGATAAGTAGGATATGTATTTTTACGTTATATTAAGGAGGGTTGGATGCTTGAAATATTTTCTAAATATTTGTGAGAAACTACATCAGAAACTGAGAAGTATTGACAAAAGAGCATTAATAAGTTCACTAGCACATTTTTCTTTGTAATTGGGCAAAGAACTGGGTTTATGAATTTGCGACCTAAATCGTCCAGTTGACTACCAGATCCATTTTTTTTAGCAGAAGTGAGATTATTCACAATTTTGTGAAGTCACTAGTTTTATATAACAGGTTATGTTCATTGTCTTACACAGTTCATTCAGGTTTTTTTGCTAAAATATGGAACAATTCATATTTGACCTCAACACACTTAGGTTGTTATTATTGCCATTAATCAATTCTATCATTGTTTGTGATCAATTCTTTGATAGTTTTAGGTTTGTCTGCTCTTAACCTGTTCTCTACTCCCAGTCATTTGTTTGTTCAAGAAATACTGAGGACTAGTACCAGGCACTGATCTAGGAGTTTGGGATTTGTCAGTATACCTTAAAAGACCAAGATTACTGCTTTCTGGAACTAGAGAAGCAGCAGGAGAGAATTTCATTATTCTTTTAGCTTAAGAGTAAAATATTTTATGATAGGTAAATACACCATACTGGAACTAATTTTTTTTTCCCAAGTAGCATTATGGCTGTGAGCTAGTTTAGATCCTTTCTGACTATAACTTGTTGCTCAAAGCTTTTCCAGAATTCTTAGTAAAGTCTGTAAGTAATCTGATGTTTTCATATTCAATGTTTAATACCTGCTTGCTTTTAAATGCCCAATAATTTTTCATTACTATTTCATAACATCTTTGACAAGTAGTCAAGTTGCTTCAGTCTTCATTAAGGATAGGTGTATGCCTTAGTGATAACAACATTTCACTGACTTAGCCTTTGGTAAATGTATGAGTATTTACAGACCTTCAGAATCCTTTCCTTCAAGTTATCAGCCTTGTACATTACCATAGTCTGTGTGTCTTGCTAGTCAAAAGTCATAAATGTGTAGTATTCCATAAAGAAATAGATATTATTTCTGATTGTACATATATGTATATTTAGAACTGTTGTATTTTATGTATATCATTTGGATATATAGTCATAATTTGTGGGAAACTGTAGTTTAACCAAAAATTTCAAGTGTTTATTTCAGATTGCCTTTTACAAAAATTGGTATGTAAAAAAGCATGAAAATGTGTTTTGTGATTGTTTTGTTTTTATTGAAGAATAGTGGTAAGTGAACTTAAAGAATATTATGTAAGACTACTTCAGATATAGTCCCATCTAGTAAAATCAGATTCTTTTTTAGTGTTTTGAGTGCATATTTTAAGTATGCCTTTAATCATTGTTAAGCAAGAGTTATACCACACCATAGTCTAATGCACAATTTACGTTTTTTAAGTAGAACTTTTCAAAGAGATTCTTTTTAAGATGGAAAACAATAAGGAACTTTATGTACTTATAAATTGTTGCCAGAGGAAAGTTTATTCCAATTTTTAGGCTTTCCTGCATTGCACAAAATACCATCTCATATGTCACATCTTTTTGTCAATAATGTTTTACTTGTATTTTCTTTTTTTTTTTTTTTTTTTTTGGTTCACAAAGTAGCAGGGTCTTTCTTTCTTTTTTTTTTTTTTTAATTTTTAAAGAAAGGAGGCTATCCTTAATGAAACTCTTGGACACATGGGTTTGGATCAAATAATTTCTCTCTTCCTTGCGTTTACCATGTGTCTTGTGTCTGTTTTTGTTGCACTATGTGGGATTAATTGCTGTCAGGTAAACTTTTGTCCTTATCTTTGAAAAGCCATTCCTCATCATCTCTAATGTCCAGGGTTTTGTCTGTGTAAGCTTGTTAAGCATGATTGAAATTGGAGGGGAAATAATTTGTAAATGCTGTCCTCTTCTTTGCCTTTCCTGGATTTTAGCCTTCAGAGTTTAGGAGACCTATTGTAAAAGTGACCTTCTCTAATATATGATCTGATCTCTACCTGAAATAACTAGTTATTGGTTTATGAAGCATACTACATCAAGGGAAGATAGATTTTCTGGATGTAGTGTTCACTCCATAATTCTAGATGAATTCTGCCTGTGTAGCATGGATCACAAGTGATGTACAGAGGTGAAACCCACATAGTTACTGACACTAGAGAATGAGATGAGTTTTAAGATCGTTTTTGATGTACTTAAGAGCACAGAGATAAGGACAAATAGGGAGTTGATGATTTTTCCCTTTCCTTTCCCCTCCCAGATTGGGGAAACAACTTTGATCTTCATAATAGTTTTCGCTTTCTTAAGGAAGATAATTATTGCATAGAAGTACTTGAAATGTATATGTGGCAATTGAGTAATAGCTTTGCAAATCAAAGAGTTGGAATTTAGCCATAAATTTGTTTTTCATTCTTTGTATTTTTCTTACAGAAATTATGGAGTAAGGTGTAATTTGTGAAAGTGTTGCTTACACTTAGACTGATTCTCTTTCTGTTTAGTAAGTTTTGGGATAGTCATCTGTGTTATAGGCATTAGTTCCTTTTGGGAATCAGAAGTTAGAAAAATAAAAAGCATGAAGTTGTTATCAATAAAGTGTTTATTTTGGTAACATTTCAGAGGAATTTGGAAAATGGTTAGTACTGATGTTGAATTTCAAACTATTTTAGTAGTATTGGACATAATGTGAAAATATGATCTTTTGTACAGTAATTACAATATTGATTCATACAATATAAAGTGTTATTTGTTTGCATGTCATTTATTCATTAAATGTAGTTAAGTAGGAACAACATTGTCTAGTTAGGAAGATTATATGATTAAGACTTGAAGAAGTAGTATGCCTTCTCTTTGTGTTACAAATTGGGAGACCTTGGAGGTAATATTTTGTTATTTTCATTCCAGATTGTATGGATGATCTTCAGCAGTTTTGTTAGATTTATATATCAGTTACTGGATGATTTGTAGTTTTATATAATGCAACTTTTCAAAATAATTCATGTTCATCCATTGTAAAGTCATCCAAAAAGTAAAGGTGTTACCAGAGAAAACTATGAGATAAAATATGAATTGCAGTTATTATCAGTAATGGCAAAAACTCTTGAATCATAAGTCTGTCAAAGGAAAGAATTCACTTATAAGCTAAAAAAAAAAGGGAAAAAAATTTGTAATCCTAACACTTGGAAATAAATTATATTAACATTAAAAAAAAAAAAGAAAATATATTCTTAAATTTCTAAACATTTTTATTTTAAGACATAATTTTTCCCCTGGATAATCAAGCATTGATTACATTATTCTTGTATCCATTATTTACAAATGTAAATGACAGTGTGTCTCTTAGTTGCTTTGGGTATATGGGAAAAATTAATCCTTGTGAAAATATTATTAACAATCACACAAAATTGAGTACTACTTAAGTCAATGAACCATAAGTCAAACTTCAGCAATATGGTAAAAACTACTTATGTTTACATTCAAAGAAAAATGCATGAACTTCCTATAACAATATGGGCATATAATTTAAAAAACTCATACTCACTTTACATTTTTCTGTAGCTAGTAACATCATGAGATGCTTTGAAAAGTCAGAAATATTGTACTATTTATAAATACTCTGAATAGGAAAGGAATTAGCTGTCAATTTTCTCAAAATTGATCAATAAGGAGGAACATACTAGTTAAGCAGACAAAAATGTATGAAAACCAGGGTATTACTCATATATACAGAAGATATGAACAGTATAGATTTATTTCTAGTTGATTCAATCCTATTTACACATTTAAAATACAAAATTAAATTTCAGTCTGTCAAGAAGCTGACCACATTTAGCACCAGAAAAGGAACCTGATTTGAGCTTCTGATCATGACCTCAATATCCTGGAATAGGAAAAGGAATTTCATGGAATCTAGATGCATTTATCAACACCAATTAATAACAAGTAATTCTGAAAAGTAATTCCTGAATTTCCTCCATTCACAAATGAGTCAAAGGCATTAGGACCTTAACACTTGGTACTACTTGATGTTGTGACCTACTCTCCTACAGTGGTTTGTTTTCATCCCCTCCAAGGATTGTTGCAGTTGTGAACTAAATGAAGTAGGGTGGCTGAGTCTGTCTGCAGAACTTTGGTGTTGTGGTCTGCATTCTGATTTAGGTGTAGTTTGATAGTCACTGCTGGCTGAATCTGTTGCCTGAGACTTCTGCTTGCAAGTTGAACATGTAGTCGCCACTCAAGGCTGTGGTAACTGGGAAGGCTGGGTGCCAATTCACCCAGAATAGTCCTGATCTCTTTTTTTTTTTTTTTTTTACTTTCTTTTTTTTTTTTTTTTTTTAGAGAGAGAGTGAGAGAGAGAGGGGGACAGAGAGAGAGAGAGAGAGAGAGAGAGAGAGAGAGAGAGAGAGAATTTTAACATTTATTTATTTTTTTCTTAGTTCTCGGTGGACACAACATCTTTGTTTGTATGTGGTGCTGAGGATCGAACCCGGGCCGCACACACGCGAGGCAAGCGCGCTACCGCTTGAGCCACATCCCCAGCCCCTAGTCCTGATCTCTTTTCTGTTGTCGAGGTAAAGCTGAAGCAATAATTTGCTCAGTTCTTGAGAAAATCCCAGAACAAAAACAGAGTCTTGGAAATCCACTTCAGAAATCATGAGCTTGGAGCTCTTGGTGAGCAGGTAGTCAACCCTTCCACACCTTGCTGGACAGTGTTGCTGCTCACGTTGAGCTTCCTGGCGGCGCCCTCGTAGACCTTGGGGATGGTCCCTGGCCTCAGGAACTCCACCCCGATCCACTCAAACTCCACTACCACTTCTGCAGGAAGGCCAGGTGCTCCTTAGGCTCTTGCGACAAGTCCAGCAGCATCTTTGCTGGGCACCCTTTTTCACCCCGCAGCACCCCGGTCGTCCTGTTTAATACATCTTTGGACATACAGATATCTTTAATGTTTTTAAAAAATATTTTTTAGTTATAGTTGGAAACAATACTTTTATTTTATTTATTTATTTTTATGTGGTGCTGAGAATCAAACCCAGCACCTTGCACATGGTAGTCAAGCACTCCACCACCAAGCTCCAGCCCCAACCCCAGATGTTTTTAATTTTATGTGCTCAAATTAATAATCTTTTCTCATGTGATCCTGTGTTTTCATGTGTTTTAAAAGCTATCTGCAATATTTTCCACTAATCATTTTAAAATTTCCTTTTAAAATATTAACATGGTTAATATATCTCGAGTTGACCATGCATATGGAATGATGTAAGAATGCAAGTGTGTATTTTATTTGTGGAATGCCAATTCTCCAGTCCCATTTGTTAAGTAATTATCTCTTTTCGTACTTCTCTATGATGCCATGTCCATCGTGAATCCAAGTTGTCCATGTGGACAGTTCTGTTTCTGGGAATCTTAAGAATGTGTTGATAAACTTGTGTTTTTATTCTGTTGATAAATGATTCTTGCTACATCGGTTGAGAATGTTTCCTTCCACTACAGAGTAAAAAGAAAAAATATGATCATAAGACATCCACTTTTATAGAAGGATAATAGTATTAACCTGTGTGATAGAGCTTTCCTTGGGAAGAATATATGTTGGACATATTTTTTTTAATGTGTGAGTATCAGAACACTGATTATAGAACCCACTCAACACTAAGTAGCCATGAAGCAGAGACCTGTCCCCCACCGATGGACAGCTCTCTTTCTTTCATGTCATCTATTCTGACCCTATGAAAAGTCTAACCAAGTAAAATAATTACCACTTACTCAGTATTGTAAAGAGAGTTGTGAGAGACTCTGCATCTAATAGAAGAAAAAAATAGGCCTTAATCTTCATCATGTGGGATTAGGCCCCAAGTTACTTAATAAGACTCTTACTGTACAAGAATTAAAAGCAATAATCAATAAATGGGATGGAATCAAACTAAAAAGTTTCTTTTCAGTAAAAGAAACAATCTATGAGGTGAACAGAGAGCCTACATCCTGGGAGCAAATCTTTACATCTCACATATCAGATAGTGCACTAATCTCTAGGGTACATAAAGAACTCAAACAGCTAAACACTGAGAAACAAATAACCCAAACAAATGGGCTAAGGACCTGAACAGACACTTTTCAGAAGAGGATATACAATCAATCAATAAATATAAGAAAAAATGCTCATCATCTCTAGCAATCAGAAAAATGCAAATCAATACCACTCTAAGATATCATCTCATTCCAGTCAGAATGGCAGCTATTATGAAGGCAAACAACAATAAGTGTTGGTGAGGATGTGGGGAAAAAGGTACATTCATACATTGCTGGTGGGACTGCAAATTGGTGCAGCCAATATAGAAAACAGTATGGAGGTATGGAACCACCATTTGACCCAGCTATTCCTCTCCTCGGACTATATCCAAAGGACTTAAAAACAGCATACTACAGGGACACAGCCACATCAATGTTTATAGCAGCACAATTCACAATAGCTAAAGGAGGGGAAGGCAGGAATGTGGGGATAGGAAAGCTAGTAGAATGAAATAGACATGAGCCAACCTAGATGTCCTTCAGTGGATGATTGGATACAAAAATGTGGCATATATACACAATGGAATTTTACTCAGCATTAAAAAAGAACAAAACCATGGCATTTGCATGTAAATGGATGGCACTGGAGAAGATAATGCTAAGTGAAGTTAGTCAATCCCCTCCAAAAAACAAATACTGAATGTTTTCTCTGATATAAGAAGGTTGACTCATGGTGGGGTTGGGAGGCAGAGCATGGGAGAAATAGGGTAGAGGGGTGGGAGAGAAAGGGAGGGGGCAGGGGATTAGCAAGCATGGTGAAATGTGATGTATGAAGACTTGAATTGGGTGTCCACATACTTTATATACAAACAGAAATACAAAAATTGTGGTATATATGTGTATTAAGAATTGTAATGCAAAAAAAAATAGTGTTACCTTAGGTAGAGGTAAGTGAAAGGAGGGGAAGGCAGGGGATATGGGGATAAGAAAGATAGTAGAATGAAACACACATTATTACTTTATATATATGTGACTGTATAACCAATGTGATTCTACAATAAGTACACTCAGAAAAAGAGAAATTATATCCCATCTATGTATGATATATCAAAGTATATAAGTGCATTCTACTGTCATGTATAACTAATTGAAACACATTAAAAATTTAAAAAAGAGAGAATTGTGGCTTTGACCAATAGCGTTGCTCCTGCATCTCCCAAAAGAGCAAGAGTGCATGGCTCTCGGAAAACTCCCTCTGCTGAGAAGCCTTGCTTACCTTCAGTCTGGTCCTCACAACTGACCTCTTACACTGTTACTGAGAAAGCCTAATGTGTGCATGGGAGTGGGTATGCCATGAGGAATAGAACATTCAGACATTTAGATTGTATATTGCTTCCATTCTGCATTCGTCTTGCACACTACCCTAGTGTGTAATTTTGCAATGAATTTCCTCTTGCATTTTACTGAACATTTTTAAATTCTTCAAAAACTCTGTGATTCTAGAATGCTGAGTTGTTTTGTGAGCCTCTGTGTTTCCATGCAATATGGAATGTCTACTTGATAGGAGATTGCTGTTACATCAAAGTAGTTTTGTACTTAATATAATTTCTACATTTTTTAATTAATGTAATTTCTACATATTTGTAGTTAACGTAATTTCTACCAGCATCATACTATTTTAGTCAGAACAACTTTATAATGACAATAGCTTAATTTATAATAATAATAGCTAAATAGTTAGTTGATAGACTAGACCCACTCCAGGTTCCTCTTTAGATTTCATGGTGTTTTAGGTTCAAAATACTTTTTTTTTGAGGGGGAGGATGTACTGGGGATTGAATTTAGGGGCACTCTACCATGGAGCCACATCCCCAGCCCTATTTTGTATTTTGTTTCAGAGACACGGTCTCACTGAATTGTTTAGTGCCTGCTTTTGCTGAGGCTAGCTTTGAACTCATGATCCTCCTGTCTCTGCGTTCTGAGCTGCTGGCATTACATGTTTGCACCACCACACCTGGCTACCTTAAAAATACTTTTAAAAATGGCCTAGACTAAGTCTTATATTGACAAATGTAGTATATGCCGTCATGTATTTATGTTCTTTTGAACATCACCTAATAAAATTTTATAATCTGTCTACAGAAGTCTTAAGTTTATTTTTTGATTATTTAGGCAATTTCAGTCTCTGATACTATTGCAAATAGTATATCCTGTTCAATCACAATTTCTAATCATTTGCCACTGGAATATAATACTTTATTTTTACTTTTATACCTCAAACTTTTATCAGGAACCTTGACAATTTCTATAGGTATTTCCAATAATCTTTCTGGAGATTACATTTTTTTTTCGAAATATATATAGTTTGGCCTGGGGATGTGTCTCAAGTGGTAGTGCGCTTGCCTGGCATGCGGGAGGCACTGGGTTCGATCCTCAGCACCACATTAAAAAAAATAAAATAAAGATATTGGGTCCATCTAAAAAAAATAATAAAAAATATTGAAAAAATAGTCATCATTTGAAAATAATGGAAGTTTAAGCATTCTATATTTTAGTATTCCATTCTTCTACTTTCTTTTATTCTCATTATATTTTACTCAGAGGATCTCCAATACAAATGTGATTAAACATGGTGATACCGGGTATGATTATTCTGATTTGAAAGTAAACATTTCTAGGGAGGAGAGATGCTAGCAAGAAGTCTGACTAGAAGCCCTACCATCCTTCCTCCCACAAAGACAACTCCCAAAATAAGCAATGCATTTTGGTGAGGGTAAGTGAAGAGAGCCTCAGAGCACATCTAAGGATGAGCAGAAGCCAGATAGAGCATGGGAACCTGGGATGTTCACACAGAGTATAGGACACACTTAGTGTCTGACACGCCATCAACAGCCAGGAGCAGCTCAGAACAAGGGAGCCTCCTCCCTGTGTGGACTAATGAAGCAAGAGGACCCCAGCGGCTCCCACCCAAACCTTGGACATCTTCCATACTCACTACTAGGACTCTTGTATTCTCATGCCACTCAGCTCCCCTGAGGGGACTGCCTGGAGTCCACACATCTGAGCTCCAGAAGAGAAGGAGGTGACCGTGTCCCCCACTCCTGTGGCCAGCACAGCTATTAGACCGTGGCACCTGGGGACTGGAAATACTGTTGGATTGTGTCTTGCTCAGGTGACAAACAGCCATGGCACCCCACCTTCCCTGAGACTTAGGCACTGCTAAACCACCCACACTTGGTGGCCTGCCACTCCTGAGCTCAGCCCCTGTCACAGCCTACCCCATGGGGCCAGGCTGCAGTGAAGCCACACATCAGTGCTCCCAGTCTCTGGTGCACCCTGCCCCTCAGGGCCTGGTCTGGGACTGTAGGCTGCCTCCTGGAAGAGGCATCTGAGTGCCCACAGCAGTCATAACCCATGTCTGACTGAAGTTTCACATCACTTCTTGGGACCTAGCTGAGCAGCCAGACTTGCAAGGGCTGAGATGAATGTAGTGCCATGGGTTCAGAAAACAGAGCATTGGCTGAGCTGCATCCTCACCCTACAGGTCAGAAAACCCTACAACCCTGGGTAAGACCCAGGACCCTGCAATGCTGGAACTGTGTGAGCTTCCTAGACCTTCCAGCCCTAGAACTGGATCCGCCTCTGTGGGGGGCTGTTGCATTTTCCTTCCCTGATTGGTTGCAGCTCTGTCAGTCACTTCCAGGGATCTGGCCACATTCAAAGTGGCCCTACATGGCTGCCCTGATCCTGGAAGTAGCAGAATGTGTCTTCATGCTTAGGCTTGCCTTCCTATAACCCCAGGGATCAAATTACCTTACCTGTCCTTGTAACCCTGCTCCTCTTGACCTTTTTTGGATGGAATTTTCTGAAGAATGAGGATCTCCCCAGTAAAAGTCCACTCTTGGACATGCTCACTCTCACCAGCCCCTCGTGACATTCCTTGCTCTCCCATGGGGGAGCTTGAGGCAGAGGAGCTGTCCTGGGTGCTTTATTTGGCTACCTAGGAAATTCACTCAAGCAACCTTTAGTTTGACTGCCTGGGCTGCTGGGGGCGGCAGGTCTCCCAAGATTCTGCAGTCCTGGAACTGGATAAGAATCCTAGACCCTACAATGGAGTGATGTCCCAGAACCCTGCAGTTCTGGAACTAGGTGAGTTTTCTGGACCCCCCACCATTCCTGGAATGGGCCACCCCCAAACTGCTGAGCTGCTGAGCCACTCTGCTCCCTAGAGAGGAGTCATTATATATATTTTTTTCCCTTCCCTTTGAAGTGCAGCTCTGTGGGAGTCCATCCTTGAACTGACTGAGTTTACTCCTGGCTAGTTGTGAGGTGCTCAGACACTTTTAATGTAGCAGAGCTCTCCCCACCCTCTTTGGGTTTGAGAGCTTTTCCATGTGGAGGCGTGTCTCATCACTGCTCCAAAGATCCAATCATTGCACCTGACCTTGCCACATTGCCCCCCCTTGACCTTTATTGCATGAAATTTTCCCCAGAATTTTTTGTTCCCCAATAAAAGCCCTATCCCTAGCATTCTCTTTCTCTCTCTCTCTCTGTCTCTCTCTCTCTCTCTCTCTCTCTCTCTCTCTCTCTCTCTCTCTCTCCTTTTTAGTAAAACCTCACTGCCCCCATGGGGAGCTTGAGGCTGAGGGTTCAAGGAGCCATCCCAGAGCTGGTTTAAAGGTAAAATGGTGTCTGTGTCTTTAATTTAAACTCCCTGACGATTTTCCCATATGCCCAAACTGTTCACACCATCTGCACTGGCCCTGGACTAAATAGCACCACAAACTCTTCTTGCAATCATAGAATGATCTTATGTAGATCAACTAGGAGTTCCTTTGAGTTTGTTGAGATGAAAAGTGCTTAGAACAGTAACTCACTTAAAAAATTCTCAGTACACTTCACCATCACCTGGTTAAGATCAACATTTCTTATTGTGTACTATATATCCTGAGATAGTGGAACTGTGTGCCTTTCCAGTGGTCTGATGGCTTTCCAATGGCCCTGTTCCTAGCCCATGGTCCTCATCCCTGCCACCTGGTCCTTCTCCCACATCCTTGGGCAGTGGTTTGCAGACAGGTGCACACCAGCATCATTTGCAGGTCATCATCTCATTTGACCTCCTTCTTCACCTGAGGCTGCTGGCCTCTCTTACCTGGCTCCCAGGCACTGCTCATGTGATTTTGTCTCCTGGGCCCTTTTCCACATTGATAGAAGGGAGCTGAGCCATTGTGGTTGGATGGTAAACACCAGAACATATTTACAGTCCTGCAGAACTTCTAGCACCATGAAGAGTGCAGGCTCTGCAGCCAGGTGCCTGGGTGCTGGCTCAGCTCCTGCTGCAGTTCTGCCCTGGGTAAGTGCACTGCCCTAGCCCGACCTGCCTTCCTCTGTCAAGACTGACTCCTATGTGGAGATATGTTGGCATGTGGTCTTAATGATCTACTAAGGAATAGGCTTAGAATTACTTGGTATGTATTAAGCAGTCAAAACTAAAAAATTTAACTTATCTTTTCTTAATGTTCCTTATTAGGAGCTCTAGATCTTGCGATAGTAAAATTAATGGAAGCTAGCTGGGTTCAAATTCTGACTGAAGGACTCATTTGGAGCACATTATTAAACTAAGATCAGCCTGTTAGGCTGTAGGATTAATGTGGATGTGGCTCTCTGGTACCCCAAAAAAGAAGCACTAATCAAAATTTCACAACCCTGTATTTGAGATTCAATTCTGCTTGCTGCATCTCTGAAAACTAAAAGCATGTCACTTAGCTAAGCCTCAGTTTCCTCATCTGTAACACAGGAATTATAAAATGCTTACTTACCCATTAGAGGTTGCTGTGAAATTTCAACTTGGTAAAGTGTAAATACACAAAGAAAGCTCAATAAATGTTAGATCTGATTTTATTTTTAAGTTTTCAAACCAATATGATTTTTGTACTTTGTATAAGGAAGGCTAAAAAATGGCTTTAGCATTAAAAAGGCCATTTGTTCATTTCTCCTTAGTCCTTAATGTTATGGAGAACTATAAGACAACATGCCCTAAAACGCATTTCATATCATAGTCCAGTGATGAGCCCATGTGTTGACCACTGAGTCAATAGTTAATAATCTTAAAGTATCATACTCCAAGAGGCAACAATTTCAGAGAAGCCACAAAACTTATTGTACTTGAAATAATTTACATGTAATAATGTGTGTATAAACCTGTACATAATTTTTATCAAGTGTAATATCATACAAAAACATTGACTCACAATATAGTTGACACATACCAAAGAAGGATATTTTATTTTTGTCCCTTTTACATCATATTTTAGGCAAGATGATGAAACCCAGAAAAATAACAGGACTGGACTAGTTTATAAAAACTGGGTATAAGTGAAACACATTCAGTCATCTACATCTCTCAAATTGCAAACAATGTGACTTACTGTACTCTCAAAATGAACTTAAATAAATTATTGCTCAATTGTAATGACATATACGTTTTCACTGGTTGATAGTCCATGTAGAAAAAGTAGGTAACGTGATTTGTTAGTCAAAACATTTCATACAAAAGGAGTTTTTTTGGGCGGGTACTGGAAATTGAACTAAGGGACACTCAACCATTGAGCCGCATCCCTGGTCTTATTCTGAATTTTATTTAAAGAAATGGTTGCTAAGAGTTTTGCCATTGCTAAGGCTGGCTTTCTACTTGAAATCCACCTGTCTCAGCCTCCCAAGCTATTGGGATTACAGGCATACATTCAAAGGAATGGTTTTAACCAAACCCTCATAATGTCAAGAGAAAATGCATTGAAATTAAAAATATCTGAAGCAAGCATTTTTAAAGACCATTATAAAAAATAGTAAAAAGGTTAAAAATGTCATAAAATAAAAATTTATACAGATAAAGTTAAGAGGTTAAAAACTATCAAAAGTATTAAAATCATCTAAAGTCAAATAAGAGATAATTTATCTATATAATTTAAATTATAATATTATATAAATATATTATATAAATATATAATACATATATAATATAAATTAAATACAATATAATTATATAATATTCTAATTTATATTATATTATATATAATACATTTATGTTATCATATCTAATAAAATAAAAATATATAAATTATACATATTTTATGTATACTAATATATAAATATATTATATATTAATGATAATATATTATATATAATTCATATAATATATTTACATAACATACTTATATATTTATATATAAATTATATATATATTAATATATAAATAGATAAATATATATTATATAAATTATATATATTATATATCAAATGTTTATGATTCATATGTATTTCATATAAATTATATATAATATATGAAATACATATATATTATAAACACATGTAATAAAATAATATATAAACTAAATATATAAATATTATTTTATTATATATAACATGTTTATTATATATCATATAATATATTTAGATTTATATTAATTTATATTATATTGAATATCATTGTAATGTAATTATATAATAATATAATTTCTATTATTAATAAGATAATAATACAATTATTATATTAGTATAATATATATTAATATAATGTATAAAACATAGGATTATATTATAATTGTATATAAACAACTTATAATATATCATATAGATATATGTAAATCTATAATATGTAGTATATAATATATAATATATAAATATATTATAATTTAAATTATATAGTTTAGTTATTTGGCTTTAGATGGTTTTAATGCTTCTGATAGTGTTTTATCGCTTAGCTTTATCTGTACAAATTTTTATTTTATGACAGTTCCAAACTTTTAGTATTTTTTTAAATAACAAACATTTATTGGTGTCACTTATGGTAGAAAAAAGTTCCTACACCAGATTTGCATGACCCAATCATTAAATAGAACATTTATGAGGTGAACACACATCCTCACCCACATTTTTATATCCAGTTTTTTAAGATAGCCAATTCCTCCTCTCTCTCTCTTCCCCAAAACATGTGAGCAACTGCTGATGGAAAGCAGTAAAGAGCCACTTGGGCTATAACATTTTCAACTCCACTTTGAGGTGAAGATTCCAAGTACATTGGAGACTTAAGTTCTCTCAGTTTTCTCCTAAGGAAAGTTCTGAGTCTAATTTACAATATTACAGCACTCGCAGATCAGTGTCTTCAACTCCTCTCTTTCTGCTGTATCCTCTTCACCAGTTGGGGGAGGGCCTACACTTTCATTGAGTTTGCTGATAATTGGCTGAACAATTTCTTCTAGTTCCTTCTTTTTAGTTTTGAAGTCTTCAATGTCAGCTTCTTGGTGGTTTCCAGCCATTCAATCTTTTCCTCTACAGCTTTTTCCATGGTCTCCTTATCTTCAGAGGAAAGTTTGCTTCCCAACTTTTTTTATCTATAATCTGATACTTTAGAGAGTAGGAATAGCTTTCCAACTCATTCCTACTATCAATGCACTCCTTGAGTCTTTTGTCTTCCTCAGCCAACTTCTCAACATCATTAACCACCTTTTCAATTTCTTCAGGTGTCAGGCAATTTTGGTCATTGGTAATTGTAATCTTATTTTTGTTCTCTGTACCTTTGTCTTCAGCTGTCGCCCAAAGAATAACATTCACATGTATCTCAAAAGTGACTTCAATCTGGGGGACCCCACAGGAGGAATTCCAGTGAGATCAAATGTACCTGGAAGGTGGTTGTCTTTTTTCAGGGGTCCTATACCTTAATAGACCTTGATTGGAACAGTAGGTTGATTATGAGAAGCTGTAGAAAAGATCTGAGACTCTAGGTGGGTACCACAGTGTTTCTTGGTATCAGTTTGGTCATGACACCTCCCACAGTTTCAGTACCAAGTGTCCGGGGACATACATCAAGCAGTACTAGGTCACCTGTATCTTGATCATCAGAGAGTACACCAGCCTGGACAGTGTCACCATATGCAACAGCCTCATCTGGGTTTATGCCACAGGATGGATCCTTGCCATTGAAGAACTCTTTAACAAGTTGTTGAATCTTTGGAATTTGAGTAGAGCCACCAAGAAGAAAAATCTCATCAATATCACACTTCTTCAAGTCAGAATCCTCCAGTACTTTCTGAACAGGCTTCATGGTAGACCAGGACAGGTCCATGTTTTCTCTTCAAATTTTGCCTAAGTCAGGGTTTCAGAAAAGTCTTCTCCTTCATAGAAGGACTCAGTTTTCATTCTTGCTTAATGTTGAGCAGACAGGGCGCACTTGGCCTTTTCTACTTCATGCTGGAGTTTCTGCACAGCTCTGTTTTCTCTCCTAACATATTTGCCAGTCTTCTTTTTGTACAGCCTGATGAAATGTTCCATAACACGCTGGTCAAAGTCTTCTCCACCCCGATGAGTATCTCTATTGGTGGCCATGACTTTGAAGACATCAAATTGTCAATGGGGAGAAGAGACTCATAGAAGGTTCCACCACCCAGATCAAACACCAGGATGTTCTTCTCTCCCTCCCTCTTATCCAGGCCATAAGCCATAGCAGCTGCTGTAGGCTCATTGATGATCCTCATAACATTCAGGCCAGCAATAGTTCCAGCATCTTTGGTTGCTTGCCACTGGCATCAAAGACAATACAAGGCCAAAAGGCAAAATATAAACTTTGGCAATTTTATGCATAACTTCAAAACCACAGAATTTAAAGACAATACCAGTGAGCACTATCATTCTATATGACTAAAACACTATCGTTCTATATGACTAGCAAAAAACAAGGCCAAAAGGAAAAATATAAACTTTGGCAATTTTATGCCCAACTTCAAAAACACAGAATTTAAAGACAATACCAGTGAGCACTATCATTCTATATGACTAAAACACTACCATTCTATATGACTAGCAAAGACAATACAAGCCCAAAAGGCAAAATATATACTTTGGCAATCCTAAACAAAAGGGGTTCTATTACAATATTCTTTCATAAAATAAACAAAATGCATAAAAATGAAACAATAAAAAGAAAAACTGAATTTTGACAACTACACAAACTGTGGCATTTCAAATTCAAGGTCTTGTAACTCTTCCATTAGTTTGAGCCCAAGTCCCTGGCAGATTGGATTCATGTCAGGTAGGCCGAGCTCCTCAGGGTTCTCTTTAGGCTCAGCAGCTGGCTTCAAAGCATAAGCTGATGTGCTGTCTGCCTCTGGCACAGATTTCTCCACATGACTCAGGGGAGTAAGAGCTGTGCTAGGAGGCACTGCTGCTGAAGGTGAAGCTGGTCTCTCCTCAGTCCCCCTGACTTTGCTGGTCGGGGTAGGTGGTTTGTAAAATGTTGTCCCAAGATGGGGCTGCAGTATTCTGGGTGCTCTTGCAGGAGCAAGACGGTGAGAATGCGAGGACAGTCTCTCTGGTGCCTCTCTTGCTAAACTGGCTGGCGTGTTGGGCTCTGTGGCACCATTGGAATGGTCACCACTCACCTGGATGCTCATTGTCACTTTTTCCTGGAGTACACTTGGCACAATCACTGCACTCGTGCCAGTTAAGTTCTTTGGTTCACTTTGTTGTCCCTGAGTTTTTTGTGGAATCTGCTGATCAAAACCATTAATTTGGGGGCCAAAACTAGTAGGGGTATCTTTTCTATTAAGTCCTTCAAAGGTAAGATTCTGGCCAAACTTGTCTGAATTGACAGTTCCCACATTTCTGCTGTTTTTCTCATTAGGGGAGCTTGCAAGATGGAACCTATCTACAGGCAAACAGAAACATCTCATCTTGGGGCTTGGCATAGGCCTCTGTATATCATTTGTTGTCACATCAGATTTCAGACTAAGTGGTTTCGTGGTTTTACACATATTGTCCATCTTTTGTGATGATGATTCAAGTTCTTTGTGATCTGAAAAAGAAGAGATTTTTTTTTTAACTTCATGAAGCTTGGTTAATAAGGAAGTGTGGTTATTTATGAATGGGCATTCTCTCAAACAACAGAGTCTTACATATTTTTTCCAACATTAGTTTCTCAGTCATCTATGCAGAGGAATTAAAAATCCATACAATATTAAAGGCACATTTTGAATTAAAGCATTACTTTTTAAAATTCATCTTAATAAAACAAATAGTCACAAAGCAAAAAAAATTAAAAAAACACTTCTTGTAGCAACTTCTTTTAATATACTACCCATGAATGAATATTTTCTGTGTTAAGACTTTCCTGATTTCACCAGGCAGACAATGGTAACTCTAGAGCAGTAACACTATTCTGTACACCAACAAACGCCATGTCCTGAATCCCAAGGACTTTGCCTGTCACTTAATCTGCTTTCCAGTTACATTCTGTCCATACTGAGGGCAACACACCAGAGAGGACTTGGATGCTCTCCCAGCTGATCCACTAATACATGGTAACATCCTCTGGACAAAGGAAGGTTGAAGAGCTGTCAAAATTGCCATTGTGCTACTGGTCCTGGAGACTCCAGATTTACCTCCTTCTCTTTCTCCTCTCATCTGGTCCCAAGGCCCCTATTTTCTCACCTAGAACCATAGCATCTCTCACTCTAACTTTGCTGCATGTACCCCAGAAGCTCCTGTTGCTAGAAAGGTGCAGCCATCTGGCCATGATCCTCGACTCCCTGCTGAGAAACATCAGACAACTCTGTGTCTTGCCACTGGTCTGATGGCTTTCCAACAGCCCTGTTCATAGCCCACAGTCTCATCCCTGCCACCTGGTCCTTCTCCCGTATCCTTAGGCAGTGGTTTGCAGACAGGTGCACAGCAGCATCACTTGATGATGATCGCAGGTCATCATCTCATCTGACCTCCTTCTTCACCTGAGGCTGCTGGCCTCTCTTCCCTGGTTCCCAGGCACTGCTCATGTGATTTGCTGTCCTGGACCCTTCTTCACATTGATAGAAGGGAGCTGAGCCATTGTGGTTGGATGGCAACCACCAGAACATATTTACAGTCCTGCAGAACTTCTAGCACCACTTTAAGCTGCCTGGGTGCTGGCTCAGCTCCAGCTCCATTTCTGCCCTGGGCAAGCCTAGTGCACTAGCCCTACTTGCCTTCTTCTGTCAAGACAAACTCCTATGTGGAGATATGTTGGCAAGTGGTGTTAATGATCTTCTAAAGAAAAGGCTCAGAATTACCTGGTATGTAATGAAAATGTCAAATATTTTAAAATTATTTATTGTTATTACTATACCTACCTGGGAATCCAATTTCATTGGACAGAAAAAACAAGGTTACTTTTATAAAGAGAGAGGATGAGATTCAAACCCTGAATCAACAATAATTTAGGGACATGACCCTTGGCATTATTTACCTTCCTCAGACTGTTAGCCGTGGCTTAAAGGAGCCCAAGGTTCATAGCACAGAAGTGCTAATAAGATCAAATCATATAAATGGAATCAGTGAGTCCAGTGCTTTTCTTGGCAGAGAGGTAATGGACTGTCTTTGTTTTCAGACTTTCTCAGGCTACACTCATTGATATTTCATTAATTTTATATATCAAATTTAACATTTATGGCTATATATTGAAAAATTCAGATTTAGCTCTACTAAAGCAGTAACGAATGAAAGGTTTTCAACCCCCTTACCAGAAACCATTCACTGAAATAAAGTGATCAAAAAACAGTGAACAAAAAGACTGGAGCCAAGAAAATGGAAGACATGTGTGCTTAATGTGCTAAAGTTAGGCCACAGGTAAAGGGACATCAAAAAACTTTAGGAGTATAGTTTTTTGAGTTTCAGGAGTCCAGCTTTTTTCTGTTTTGACTTTAATTGATGACAAGGAAGTAAAGGTGAAAACAAATCTCAGAAAGAGAACAAAAATAATTTATGAATTTCAAGATATCTTTTTACAAGAAAGAAACAAAGGATGATATTCATTTAAATGACATTCATTAAACTTTCTCAGTGGCTAGAAATTTAACTAATAAAACCTTGAAGTTTGAACTTACCTCAAATTAATATACCTTGTTTTTTTTAAAGGATGAGTATTGTAGATGGACACAATATTTTATCTTTATTTTTTTGTTTTATATGGTACTGAGGATCCAACTCATGGCCTCACACATGCCAAGGCAAGCGTTTTACCACTGAGCTACAAGTCCAACCCTCACCTTGGTTTTTAATCATGACTTCTTGGCAAGGTTTGAAATATGCAAAGATATATGGTACATGACCACTCACCAATGACACATGCATCCCATTTTTCCAATGCATTTTGCTTGCATTCTGATTCCTCAAATGATGTAGCCAATTCATAATTTTTAATTTCAATATCTGCAGTGTGGATATCCTATTGATACAAGAAAAGTTTTAAACTAAAAGCAAAACACATCTCAAAAACAAACAGTTCAAAGACTATTAACTTGTTAACATATACATCACATATTTAATCCAATTCTGTAATGGTCAAAACTCACTTGCTTTGTAGAAAAATATTGTGACTTTGTGGAATGTTCTGTTGATATTACGTGTTTGGAAGGAGGGCTTTTATCCATCCAAGGTGCAACAACATCAGTACTGGATGAAACATTTTTTGGCTCTAGGGACCCATCGAAGATCATCTGTGCATTGGTAATTAGGAACTCTACTAACAGGGCCTGGTTGGCATATGCAACAAGAGAGGAGGAGATGGTACCAGGAGTGGTTGTAGGCCTGGGCCTCATCAGACAGGGTCCAAATACCACCCCCAAGTTTTTTGAGTTCATCAGGTTGTCTTCGGAATGGTCTACAACCCTGAAAAGAAGAACACATAAAGTGTATGAGATTTGCCTAATAGATGTCCTTAATGGTAGTTTACTATGACTTGAGAAGGGTGGAGAAAACTCGGGCTATAGAAGACTACAAAACGTTTGTCAAGGGTCAAGGTTGGTGGGTCTAGGGAAAGAATCCTTTGTTTCATTATGATACTTACCACACACCAAACTGAGTTTCAGAGTGCTATTTTAGGATAAAATGCATGTAAGTAGAAGGAACTACTGAACTCAGTAGCAGAAGGAAGAAAAACACCTCTAAAAATTGCTCCATCTTTGTATGTGGGATATATTCCCCGTTTCTTATACTGGAATCAGAAACATCACTGTCAATTTCTCTCTCACTGCCCAGTTAGTTTTCTTTTTTTTAAAAAATAATTTTTACGTAGAGATGGACACAATATTTTATTTATTTATTTTTATGCAGTGCTGAGTATCAAACCTAGTGTCTCCCATGTGCTAGGCAAGTGTTCTATCACCAGCCACACTCCCAGCTGCCCACAGCTAGTTTTCTAGCCCAAATGATTCTCTCTCCTGAACATCTCTCTGTTCTATTGCCACTATCAATGTTCTGGTTTTACTTCAAACACTCTCAGCTTGTTATTTCTATGACTATCTAAGGAAATCTGTCTCTGCCTGGTTTAGCTATCAGGATGATACTAGATTCATCTGTGGGTAAAAAAGTTGTGATATATATATGTGTATATATATATATATATATCTCACAGCTATATATATATATATATATATATATATATATATATATATATATATATAGTGAAAGGGGTAGTTTTCCTATTTGTTTTTCAGAGGATTCATCACTGATGTATAGAAATGCATTTGATTTATGGGTATTAATTTTGTATCCTGCTACTTTGCCAAATTCATTGATTATTTTAGAAGTTTTCTGGTGGAGTTTTTTGGATTCTCCAAGTGTAAAATTATGTAGTTGGCAAAGAATGATAATTTGAGTTCTTCTTTTCCTATTTGTATTCCCTTGAATTTCTTTCATCTAATTGCTCTGGCTAGAGTGGCAAGGATTATGTTGAACAATTTTTAGATGGAATGCTTCCATTTTTCTTCATTTAGAATGATGTTAGCCTTAGGTTTAGCAGAGAGAGCTTTTACTATGTTGAGGTATATTCCTACTACCCCTAGTTTTTCTAATGTTTTGAACATGAAAAGGTACTGTATTTTGTCAAATGCTTTCTCTGCATCAATTGATGTAATCATAGGATTCTTCTCTTTAAGTTTATTGATGTGATGAATTACATTTATTGATTTCTGTATGTCGAACCCATCTTTCATCCCTGAAGTACACAACTTGATCATGGAGCATTGCTTTTTTTCATATGTTTTCGTATGTGATTTGCCAGAATTTTATTGAGAATTTTTGCATCTATGTTCATCGGGGATATGGGTCTCAAATTTTCTTTCCTTGATGTGTCTCTGGCTGGTTTGGTTATCAGGGTGATACTAGCTTCACAGAATGAGTTTGGAAGGGTTTCCTCCTTTTCTATTTCATGGAATAATTTGAAGCCCTTCAAGATATGAATAGTTTAAAAAACTGTGGTATATATACACAATGGACTATTAGCATTACAAGAGAATAAAATAATGGCATTTACAGGTAAATGGATGGGGTTCATGAATATCATGAAGTAAGCCAATCCCCCAAAATCAAAGGCCAAAATTCTCTCTGATAAATAAATGTTGATACATAATTGGGTCTCTGGGGATGGAGGAACATTGATTGGGCTCAAGAGAGGGAAGGAAGAGGAGGGGTATGGGGTACGAATGATGGTGGAATGAGACGAACATCATTACCCTAAGTTCATGTATGACGGCACATGTGGTATGACTCTACATCATGTACAGAGAAATGAAAATTTGTGCTCCATTTGTGTACAATGGATTGAAAAGCATTCTGCTGTCATTTATAACTGATTTGAACTAATAAATTTTTTAAATTTTTAATTTAATTTATTTATTTGTATGTGGGGCTGCGGTTCGAACCTAGGACCTTGCACATGCTCTACTGCTGAGCCACAGTTCCAGCCACAAAAATAAATTTAAAAAAAAATTTAAAAAGGAGATCTTAATTGCTGTCAGAAAGGTCTAGCTGGCAAATCTGAATATGCGAAATTCCTGATTCCAAGTTCTTTAGTGGGTATAGAAACAACATGGTCAACTCATCTGCCAGGTTCGTAAGATTTTTTATCAAGTCTCTGGGAAGAGTAGCACAGTTCCTGCTACTGCTTGCTATATTGTAGCTTAATGAAATCAGATTTTCCAAATGCAAAATGCTTTCTTGTGTCTCCATGTCTGTTTCTCTCTGCCTCGTATGCTCTTCTGCACATTCTCTACCAAATCATCACGCAGTTCTTAAAGTTGAACTCAAGGGCATTTGCCTCTTCTGCTCTATCTCTACCCCCAAAACTTCCTCTGCATGCCTACAAGCTGTGCACAGCTACTAGAAAAAGGAGGATGGTGAACTGTGGGTTATATACAGATCTGTAACCCAAGAGGATAAGCCCACAAATAGCAGAAAACCTATGTTTCCATCCTAGTTTCACCAGCCAGAGCCTGGCACACAGGAAGCATCTGAGGGCACCATGTTTGCTGCATGAACATATATTCAATGTATCCCTCTCTCAACACATAATAAGAAGATCCTAAAAATCATTTTGAAAATCATAACACAACAATATAAATGTACTGAATACTATTGCCCTGTTCAATTAACAATGGCTAAGATGGTATAAAAATTCTTACCTCTTAAGATGGATGATAAGGTAACGTAGAGTGTTAAAATTGGACGGTGGCAATTTTCTTAGAAGGTCCTTGGTTTTGAGAAGAATTTGGTTGATTTCCATACCCATATTTGGAGATGTGTTGTCTTCAGAGTTGTCCCTTTTGGTGTCCTGTTCTTGGTTAATATGTTGGATGATATTTGCAAGCTCCATAAATTCCTGGTACCATTGGAATAAAACCAATGGTTCTGGTAGCTAAAGAAACAAAATTATATTAAAAATACCTTTGGGCTGAGGTTGTGGCTCAGAGGTAGAGTGTTTGCCTAGCACATGCGGGGACCTGGGTTTGATCCTCAGCACCACATAAAAATTAATAAATAAAATAAAGGTATTGCATCCCACTACAACCAAAAAATAAATATTTTGAAAAAATCTTCTGCCTGTTTTCTTTGTTAAAGTCAACTATAAGTGAGAGTTACTCAATTAATTTAGCATGTCCCTTTAGATTAACAAAATCTAAAGTCAATCTGTATTTATTGATATCTCTTTCAGTACTGGAGATTGAACCTAGGACCTCAAGCATGCTATTAGGCAAGCACTCTAGTACTGAGCTTCATCCCTGCCCATAAAATAAAAAATATATGTTTGGCAGAGAAGTGACTTAGAAAGCAAATCAAAATCTTGACTATAAATTATATTTATGTTAATAACAAATTAATAGATAATGAGTGAAATTCTAAACTTTAAATGAAGTTTAAGCTTTAAGCTTCATTATGGGATTTTAAAACTCTTCATCTCTATCCTAAACACATTATATTCACATCTGCCCCCCAAATAGCATAATCTTCAGCTGTTTTACTGGAACAAACATAGAATAGTGAACAAAATCTATAAAATGAATCAGAAACCCATGGATTTTATGAGTAAGGGGTAAAAATATCAAAGTGCTAAAGAGCACAGATTTTACTTGGGCAAGAATGAAGATTAGCACAAGATAATATGACCTACAAAAACATACTGTCGACATCTCATGAAACTTTAAAACAGGCTGATTTGCCATGAATAGATCAAAAAAAGAAGTTCTTACAACAAATATCCACTGCCATAATGAATTTCAATGTTTCTACTGATCTACAATAGAAAATTCAGTGAACTGTTAGCTACCTGATGTCCTATAATATCTGTGGGAAGTGAAGGTGTTTCCCTGTGATCAGTTTCTATCTTCACCTCTTGGAGCTTTAGGTCAATGAGTCAGATAAAGGCTACTCTCTAACACTATTGCAAGAATTGAGCACACTTTCCCAAATGAAAGTCTTAGACATACAAAATTCCTCAACAGAATGCAAGTTTATTGTATTGGACCCAATTCATCTCCTCTCCCTAACTGACTAAACAAGATTAAGGATGACACATTATGAGACTTCCAGTCATTCAAAGGTATCCACCTCCATTTCTCAGTTGAGGGGTCTGTAGAATGTGATTAAAGGGTTATCAATGCTTTCCTGGGCTAACTTTGTAGATCAAGCAATGTATACTTAATTTCTTTCCCTCCTGCAATTCCACTAAAATACAGTAGGCTCATAAGGACTAGGAAAATAGAGAAAACAAAAAGCAACAATTCACAAGTAGAAGAGCAGATGAATAAGTCCTGATGCAGCATTTCCAAGAGAACTGACCCTTTGTCACTCAACATGTTTTTCAGAATCCTAAAGGGACATGGAAAATCATTACCAGGTCCTCTGATCTTGGGTTAGGTTGCAGGTGGGCCAGCTGAGAAAGCTTAGCTCTCTATAGAATCCTATCTCCACTCCATGTACTAGGGCAATCTCCTTCCTAAAGCTCTGGGAATTTTTTCTCTGGGCAATGGGATACAGAGGCTCTCTGAATCGAGGCATTGCCAAACATAAGGAACAGAGAGGTAACTGTCTTCCAATGGGGATATGATTGCTATATGCACACTGAAAGCACAGATCCTACAGTCTTAGTAACCCTGGCTCCCACGGTATTGGTACTGTATCTCTAGGCAAGGAAAAAAACCTTTCCTAGGGGACTGGGGCTGTGGCTCATGGTAGTGCACTCATCTGGCATGTGTGAGGCACTAGGGTTGATCCTCGGCCCCACATAAAAATAAATAAATAAATTAAAAGTATTGTGTCCATCTACAATTAAAAAAATGCCTTCCCAAGAAGATCACACCAGTCCCAGAACAGGGAACTAGACATGCAATTAGGCACATACCAAACAGTCCATCTAGACCACTTTATAGTAAAGTTCAAAGTTTTTAAAAAGCCTTGATGTGTTCAAGTGCTTCCAAAGTGATTTCAAGTCCAAACTCTAATATATCTAGGCACCATGAAAGACAAAAATCAAAATGGGTAGAAAAAGAACAAATTGAAGGTGTAAAATGATGCTATCGATATGCTGTCAACTAGTCAGATATGGAGAAAGAGCACTGGAAATGCAGCTGATCGAAATTGAGATGTGCACTAAATGAAAAATAGACACCAGATTTCAAAGAAGAAGAGCTGCAATACAAATAAATAAATAAACAAAATACCTCATAATTTGAAAAACTAGATATTCAAATTGTTCAATGATATATTAAAAATCACTTCACTTCATTTTTAATTTTTATGTTGCTATAGAAAATTTAATGTTATATATGAGGGTCACATTGTATTTCTACAGAGGTTAGAGGCCAAATAGAGAAAAGAACCCTTAATGAGAAAAATCTATGAATATCCACAATAAAAGAGCATCATATAATCATTTAAAAAACGTTATCAAAAGAATAGAAAATCAGACTTCTTGAATATTAAAACATGATCTCAGATATGGAATAATTTACTTATTCAAGAAGAAAAAGACAAGAAACTCTCTTAGAAAGTTTTTGAAGAAAAAAAGAACAATAAAGAAATGGTAAGGGAATTGGAGTACATGTATGCTTGCCAAGCAAGTGCAAGACCCTGAATTTTTAATCCCCATGAGTACAAATAACAAATTTATAAATATTTATATATGTGTTTGTGTATGTTCACACACACACATCTCCAAACAAGAGCTTCAAGTGCAAATTACAAAGACAGTTGGTGGGTGGGAGAATGGCAATAAAAATCAAGAAAAGTTCCAAGAACTAAAGTGCTCACAACTGACGGAGCTCATGGAGTGGCCAGAATACTGGATGGAAATATATCCACATCAAAATACATCATTATAAAATCTTCGAATAATGAGGGGGGTGATGACATAGTCTATACCAATGAAAAATATGAAATATAAAATATTTTTGCTCTTTGCATTTGATGGTAGGTTTAGAATAAAACTTTAACCTGTTGAAGGTAGTATTTTAACACGTCACATATGTCATGTGAAGAAAATTGGGACAGATCTACTAAATGCCTTCCGTTTTCCAGGGCTTGACACAGCATTGCCATTTTTGCCTTGTTGCCACTGACTCGATAAATTCCCTTGAAGAGAAAAGAAAAACAGAATGCAATATTTTACTTTAGTACAAAGGGCTAAATGCAGACATGTAGACAGAGTGGATGTATCTCCTTCAATTTTTATTAGTATTTAGAAAATACTAGTTGAAGTTAAATAAATTAACCTTTTCCAAATAAATGTGAATAAATTTAGTTATTACAAATGGAGAGTGCTGATTTTCTGAAAGTCTCTTTTTCATTAAAACAAATCACAAAGGCATTTATGTTTTTAGAGTTTTAAGAGTGAACAACATACCTGTAAACACAAGGCAGTCTTTTCAATTTCTAAAATACACATTTTGATTATGAAAGGAATGCCATCTGGCTCCTTTTTGGCAACACAGGACAATTCTTCTCCAAATAAGTGCACTTTCCCTGGAAGTTTCCGATGTCCGCAAACGATGGTTAAGTTTGCCATGCAATTTTTATGGCAGACAAGAAGACACTATAAGAAAATGATATTTGAAAACTGATTGACTCACCTTAAATTTATTCACAACTAAGAAAATTACAGGCAGACTAATAACGACAAAAATAAGTTAAAAAGTACTACTTGTGGTTTGTGAATTGCATTTAACAGCAAAACAAAGTAGAAAACTATAGAAATAAACTGTGGGACTTTATTCAAAATGTATTGGCAAGCCAGGTGTGATGGCATATGCCCATGATTCCAGCTACTTGAGAGTTGAAACAGGAATTTCACAAGTTGAAGGCCAGACCAATCTAACAAGAACCCATTTCAAAACACAATTTTAAGAAAGGGTGGATGGGCTGGGCATATGGCTCAAGTGGTAATGCGCTCGCCTGGTGTGCGCAGGTCACTGTGTTCCATCCTCAGCACTACATAGGAATAAAATTAAAAAAAAGATATTGTGTCCATCGAAAAATGAAAAATAAATATTAAAAAAACTCTCTCTCTCTCTCTCTCTCTCTCTCTCTCTCTCTCTCTCTCTCTCTCTTTCTGTCTCTCTAAAAATATGGCATGTGAAAGACCCTGAATTTAGTTCCCAGGTGTACAGACAACATATTTATATGTGTGTTTGTGTGTGGACACACACATCTCCAAATAAGTAAAATCATAACAAAAAAGTATATAGCAAAAGAAAAAAATTGTGATTCCAAAAAGATCTTACCTCTTCGCATTTAAAACCTCGAAATAGGACAATGCGTTCACAGTATATACATCTTGCAGGAAATCTCCATTTTCTGAACTTATGGGTGGTAGCTGCTTTTGCCATTAATGATTGCTGAAATGTTCCAAGGGAGCAGGGTCCTAACAACAGAAATGTTCCTATGTAAGAAGGGTAAAGGACAAAAACATATACCACATGATATTGTACTTGGAATAATTTTTAGACTTTGAAATTATTTATATATTACAAAAAGCTATTATTTTGCATTTCTAACATAAAAAAGCATCTCATTTATTGGTCTCTTATAAAAGACACATTTTTTCTTTTTTAATTTACTTATGACAGTGGAATGCATTACAATTCATATTACACATATAGAGCACAATAGTTCACATCTCTGGTCATATACAAAGTCTATTCATACCAATTCGTGTCTTCATACATGTATTTGGCATAATGATGACCTTCTCATTCCACCATCATTTCTAACCCCATGTTCTCTCCCTTCCCCTCCCACCCCTCTGCTCCAGAGGCCTCCCTTGTTCCCCCTCCCTACCCCACTATGAATCAGCCTCCTTATATCAGAGAGAACATTTGGCATTTGTTTCTTTGGGCTTGCCTAGCTTCACTGAGCATTATCTTCTGCAACACCATCCATTTATCTGCAAATGCCATGATTTTATTTTCTTTTATTGCCAAGTATATAGGATTTTGGAAGAACCCTGCACGTTTTTATGCAGAAATTAATAAGTTGATTCTAAAGTTTATATGGGTCATTTCCTTATCACGTAATAATAAAGACAATTAATAAAACACATACCACTTTCCACAGAAAAGACCAAAATGTGCTCCCAACCTTTATCAATCCCCTGGATTCTTTACACACATGAATTATCTTTATGTGTGTGCTCATCATCATGATGATAGTGAATGGGAAATTAAAAAGAAACAGCAAAACAAATACTCTTCAAAACTTGAAAGCAGAGCTATTGTCTGTGACTTGTTGTCTCAAATCAAGTGGTTCTGACTTGATTTGAGACACCTGCACATTCTGGCCACCTACAGAGCTCTCTTTTAGATTCCTCAGTGACTCTGAGCACATGGCTGCACTGTCAAAGCAGTGAGATCCTGGTAGACATTAGAGATAACCAGAAATTCTGTGCAGAAAGCCTCCCCACTTCTGTGCTTATTCAAGTTACCCTTTACTTTCAAGCTCACACAAAAATATCACTTCATTCCCTCCATTGAAAATAATCATTCCTTTGTCTCTAGTTTTTGGTTATTGTATTCTGCCACTCATTAAATGGAAAGGTTCTACAGGGACTCTGTCTAGCATAAAGTGAGATCCTGCTAAATTTTCAGAGTGAATGCTGAATCAATTATGATAGAAAGGAATCAAAATCCTTCCAGAATCCCTTCTAAGAATCATCTTTGTTCACTGGTAGTACTAACCCCCTGGGACCAAGAGCAGTTGTAAATGCCCACATTCCTAGGTCAAGGGCTTTTACAGGTGGGAGGTGAAGGCGATGATAATTGAGAGGTTGTTCTATTTTCGGGAGGGTGGAGTGGCCCTGGTGTTACCCTACATTCACTGAACAGTGATTCGTCAACTCAGCCAAACTTCAATATCCTGCCAGCTTGGGGCGGGGGTGAAACTTTTCTACCTGGGCCCATTGGGCTTTCTTCCAATTCAGTCTGTAAGGTTTTGTCAAAATCATGAGACCAGAGCTATAGGTATTGTCAACCTAATGAGGCTTAAGTGTCACTGTTCCTCACTTGCACAGTTCTTCCAATAAGGTAGCATTTCTAAGTAGGCATTTCTGGCAAACTGCTTAAAAAACACACTGGGGCTGGGGGAGGCTCTCAATTTCAAAGACACACATGTATACATGTATAATGTGCTGTGATTTATTTACTCATCCTAAATACTCACCTTCACATCTAATTTTGAATTCTTTTTCATGAAGAGGGAGACCCCTACACCCAAACTCAATCAGGAGGTGAAGTGAACCCAAAGAGGAAAAGAACAAAACTGATATAGAACAAAAAGCTGCCTGCTGTTTAGAAATGGTCTTGGAATATTCACAAAACACCTTACACTCCTCCCTTCCCCCAAAAGATCCAAAGAACTCAGTGGATGTCAAAGATCCAAATGACTCAGTGTGGAACCCTCTCCTTGGTCTCTAAGGCAGGGACAGTAGTGAAAAAGTGAAATAAACCAGCACCTGTCTGACTCAAAGAAAAGGACAGTCCTGGTCCACTTGGTTTCCACAGAAGGGGGGCGACCTTTGGAACACCAGATTTTTGTCACCCACAGGGTCTTGGGGCATCCTGGCCACATACTCACAGGGACATACTCTCCTTGTAGCAGTTGGGATCTCCCAGCTTATCAATTCCAATTTACACCCTAACTCTGTGTGCTAAGGTCATGGGTGAAAAATGGTGAATGGAAACAGAAGGGACAGTAATAAGGGAAAGACAGAGAAGAGGTAGGATAGAGATCCAACAGAGGGGGCCCTCAGAAAGAAAGGCAAGGAGCCTGTCCCTGCACCTTTAGGCCCCCCTCCCCTCCCCAAAGTAGTCATCAACCAAGGCCTAGATGAGGTGAAGTGGGTAAAGAAAAAGTAAAAAGGGAACAGTACTTGTTAGTTTCTTTACCTAGGTGCTCATCAGAATGAAATTTCAGGAAATGTCAAGACACTTACAAAAAGATCCCAGTGGGAAAGAGGATTGTGAAGACCCGAAAACCAAGAAGGAAAAGTCAAGTTAACCCATGAGTATCCAGAGTATCACGAGTATCCCTCTGGTCCGCAGCTGCCTCAGCGCCGTCGTCCTGCTCCAACTGCTCACTGATCACCAAGGACCACAGTGTTCTGGTTCCCATAGTGCCCGCTGCTGACGTCTACCGCTCCTGGGCGCCCATCTCAAGGTTCCATCCTCCCGGGAGACCCCGCCCCGCCCGCAGTCGCCTCCCCTGCGGGACCCCCACTTCACCCTATGGCCGTCCTGACCATGGATGGCAAGTGGTCAGCAGCCATCTCTGCAGTCCCCAGCCCAATGCAGCGCCAGAGCGACCACCTCCATCCCACACTCATCCCCGCGCTTCCTCCAGCGTCCAGGACTCAGACTCCCGCCTAATGCATGGCGAGAGAGGCCAGAGCTCGCTGCCTCCATCCCCACGCATGGCCCTTGGATGCCCTATCAAGCCACCTCCAAGACCACACTGGCCACATAAGCCCCTCCCCGCCATGCACTGCCAAGTCCCCCAGAGACCAGCCACTGGCCAGCGCTCCTGGGGGTGGAACCAGGGCCAGCGGCAGATGAGGGCGGTTGTGGATCACAGGCCATCAGCTGTCAAGCCCACTGATCCAGCCCCCAGAGGCAGGTGGATGCCCTAGAGAATCAGCCTGACAGATATTTCTTGGAGCCCCTGCTGCCAGCAGTGCTGAGGCCAGCAAAAAGAAGCAGACCATTACCAAGGAGGATGAGAGAGAGGAAAGGAGACCTTGGAGCATTGTGCCCAGGAAGCCCAGGGAGAGCACTCAACCTGCTGCCCCGAAGAAGATGACCATTGTGACTTGAATAGCACTTTCACCCAATTCGTCCTCAGAGCTTGCTGCCAGCACTGACCCTGCAGAGTCGGGCTGCAATCTGCAGAAGCTACAGAAGTGCATGGGCGGGGGGGGGGGGGGGCGGGGGGGGGGGGGGGCGGCGAGGGGCTCTGGACATTGGCAGATTGGATCCCTTGTCTCAGTGACAGTCTGCCAATGGCTTTTTCCTTCACCTAGTCAGGGCTGATGGTGACACAGAGGGGAGGTTATTTTAATATCCCTATGTTTTCATGGAGAGGTCAATTTCACTGAAATTAAGACAATTATCCTAGTATGGTCATTCATACAAGTCCATATTTAAGAAACAAATAATTGTGTGACCTTTGCACAATCAGGATGTTGTAGTTGTTAATAATATGTCACTGAGAAGGCATGACTGATGCAAAGTATGCTATAGGTGATGATTTTGGTAAACAGGAGAGATTTGTGTTTGCCAGAGATCCTTTTACTCTGTAGAATCTTTTCTTAGTAACATGCCTGTGTTAGGTTAGTGATTATTTGTATAAACAGTCAACAGATTAATCTGTTTTTATTTAGACTCTAGTTATCAATATATAGCCATTCTTGTGTAATTTTATGACAGAACAATTTATTTCTTGGTACTTATATTAACATGATTTCTTCTATTGATTAATCTAATGATTAATCTAGAAAATTGTTAGACATTTATGGAAATAATGGGAAAGTATTAGAATTTGTTGCACTTGAATGTTTTCTTAATTGGTGGACTCTTTTTAAGCCAACTATGAAAATTTAATAACTTACTCTATGAAGGACTGTTTTACATTTTTAAAAAGCTATCCCTCTTTGGATTAACATTTAAATTGATATCATTATAAAAATTTTTTTGGCCTTGTGGTACTCACCTGTGATCCCATCGACTTGGGAGACTTAGCTAGAGGAATGTGATTTCAAAGCCAAACTGGGCAACATAGGAAGACCCTGTCCCTCACCAAAAAAAAATTAAAATTCCTTTAGGTAAGTTTAAAGTGGAACTTCAATTCTATTCTGAATAAATAGATATCACCATACAGGACTAGTTTGTCACCTCTATTCAGGGGTCTCACTGCATTGCTTCAAAGATGTATTTTTTCTGATAATTGTCTACGAATACCTTGTTCAGTGTTCAGTGTTCATAGCTGAAGTTCTCCCTGTTGATTTATTCTAGTTAATTCATTATGCAATGTGCATAAGAAATTGGCTTTGAAATTTTTTAACTTTAAACTATTCTTTCATCTTTCCGTAAATAATATTTTTTTCTATGGTGCCTCAAGAAATTTGTATGTCCTATGCTTTTAGTTGGGAGTAAATGTCTTCCTCAAAGATTCATCTAATACTAGATGATGTTAGAAATTACCATCAAATTGCATTTGAAAATTGCTGATACTTTTAATTCTGTACAAGTTGTGTTTAATATATGACTAGTTTTAAACCAACTTTAGCATTTTCTTAAATTCCTAATGTTAGTTTGAGGCAGAGAAATTGAAAACCAAGTCTAATCTACTAGTGCACAATAGAATGTGCAGACTTGGGTTCCAACTGACTGTCCCCAGACATAGCTTCATCCCAACATGCACACAAACTTACAACAGAAAACAAATTTGCCATTAAATGAAGAATTAACATCTTTCTTTTAGAGAGAACCCCAGGCTTCTAGGCAATCATGAGCTCAGAGTCCTAATGAGGCTGAAGTAGTGAAGAGAAGAAGCACCTCAGGTAAGCCATGAACATTCCCTGATGTTGAAGTCTCACTTGTGGAGTGAGGGAACTAGACTGGGAGGTACTGTCTCCTCATGGCTGGCTCATCTGCCAAAAAGAGGGACTTTTCTAAATAATTGGCAACTGTGAAAATGAAGTTGTGATAGGCTTATTATCACAAGTGTTGAAATTCAGAAATAAAATACAGTATTACAATATTTAGAGATACTATTTTTTTCTGTTAGAAGGTATTGAGTTGAGATAGTCATATTTGCCTATTATCTACTTCTGATGTTGAATCATCAAATACAATTTGTATAGCAGGAATTGATGACTGACAGCTGGGTATGCACATGTGGGTTATCTTGGTTTTGAAGCATGGAGTTTAGAAATCCACGTTTTAAGCAGATCTTTCAGGGGTCTCCTATACTCACTATTGATTTTGACGTCTGATCTCAAAGACTTGAATTATCTTGTCCAATATGTCTCCCTAAAATAATAATTTTTTAGGTGATGCACATCTGTAGTCCCAGCTATTCAAGAGGCTGTGGATGGAGAATCGAGTTCAAGGGCAGCCTGGGCAACTTAGCAAGACCCCAATATTAAAAAAAAAGTCAGGCATGGTGGGACCAGTAGTCTCAGCTTCTTGGAGCCTGAAAATGGAAGATTGTTTGAGCCCACAAGTTCAAGACTAGCCTGGGCAATATGAAGAGACCCTGACTCAAACTGAAACAATCCTCAAAACATTTTTTAGTATAAAACAAACAAACAAACAAAAACAAATGGCAGGCCAGATTTGGCCTATGTGATTTGTATCACATTTATTTAAATATATATATATATATATATATATATATAAAGAGAGAGAGAGTCATGCATTGAATTCAGGATGTTTTGCTCAAATGTGAAAAATGAAAAACTAACAAGATTCACGGAACTCTTCAGAAATAAGCTAACAAGCTTAAGTAAATATGATCTCTGTACTATGTAACCATTTGTGCACTGTTAACAAATGAAGACAATTGTTTGAATATATGTGTACATTATATATATATATATAATATATATAAACATCTATATAAACATGTTACAAGTATTTTACATTTAAATCTTAGATATAGTATGAAAAATTTCAAACTATATTGGGCTCTTTTCTTTCACAGCTACAGGAGCAGCCAGGAGGATGCTCGGGCTTCAGTAGAGGTGCCTCCAGTTTCCCTTGCTGTGGCAAAAGAAGCTTTGGTTGGATCCCAGTGAAACCAATGAAATCTTCAATGCCAACTCTCATCATCAGATTTGGAAGCTGAACAAAGATAGCTGATCATCCACAAAACCAGTGACTATTCATTCTGAGGCTCCATGCCAGAAAAATTCCTTGGCTCCCCAGAGACACAGGCATGTGGGCATAGGTAAGCAGAAGAGTATAGTTAATGCTCCAATGCAGGAGAAGGTCACCTGGGTGAAGAGGATGTGAATTCTGTGTAGGCTGCTCAGAGATACCATGAATCTAAGATTAACCACCACATGTATCACAGCCTCTACCTGAAGGTAAAGGGCAATGTCTGCAAAAACAAGTGGATTGTCATGGAACATATTCTAAAACTGAAGGCAGATAATGCCAAGAAGAAGCTTCTGGCTGACCAGGCTGAGACCAAAGAGGAATACAAGCTCTGTGAGGAGCATTCCAGGGCAAAGAGGAGAACGTCAAGACTCTGTCCAAGGAGAAAGAGACCAAGAAATTAGGCTCCCCTCTTGTGTCTGTACATAGTGGCCTTGATGATTACATAGATACTCCTTGAAATTAAAAAAAGCTTTATCTGTTAAAAAACTATATTGTACCACAATTTTAGAAATTCACAGTTTTATAAATTATCATTTTTACAATAAAAGAAATACAGTTAGTCTGCTCTTTGAATTGTGAGGCTTGAAGAAGCCATGTTACTTGTTTTAAAACCAGAAATAGTTCATCACTCTTTAAATATGTTTGCTCTGTTTTACATACTTTATTTTTTTAATCTTCAACACTGTTCTGAACTTCTTTTACAGTTACATACAATGTTCAAATGGTCAGCATTGAATTTTATTGGAAATGTATAATTTTCTTGTTGAAGCCACTGTGCTGAAAGACTATGGACATATTTAAAAAACTAAAAACTGAAATGTAACAAAACCATATTATTCAGAAAGAACTTTGGCTGATACAGAAAATATTAGAAAATAAAGCTGTCAATTGTCATTTGGAAAATAAAAACTATGCTTAACATAGGACAACTGTTTTTTTTTTTTTAAGTCAAGCTTTTTTTCACCCATATAGTTTATGTGGTAAAATTTTTATTTTAACCATTGTAGTTAGAAATACTATTTCTCTACTTAGGCACTTAGTTCCAGACTAGAAAATGAAGTTGCTTCTGGCTAATTCTATCAGTTTGACAAGTGGAATTTGTTGAAGATGAACTAAAAATGCTGATTTTTCATTATGGGAATGAAAAATCAAAGGACCTTTAACTCATCACATTGTCTTTATAAGTTCCAAAGCACAAAATGTAGTGATGTGCATAATGAGCTCAGGAGGCTTAGAGAACATCATGGCCTGTTTGGGCCACAATATTTTCTGCACTCAGAAAGCAGTTCAAGAATTTGAAGCTGAGCAAAATCTAGACATTTACTGAATTATTTTTTTCAAGAGCACCTTGGTTCATGGGCAAGAACTGAGTTTTTCCTGACAAAATGGACAAGTGCCTTTCTTTCTTACTTACTTTTTTTTCTTTTGGTACTGGGAACTGAACCCAGGGGTGCTTTACCACAGAGCTACTTCCCCAAACCTTTTTTAAATTGCCCATGCTGGCCTTGAACTTTAGATTCTCCTACTTCACTGGGATTACAAATGTGTGTCACTGTACCTGGTGTGTGTCAATTTTTTTTTTTTTTTTTTTACAAACCAAACTTGATTGGTATTTAATTAAATGGCCAAGTTTGAGTTCATAGATGCATAACCTTGTAGATCAACTAGGAGTTCATTTGAGTTTGTTGAGTGAGATGAAAAGTGCTCAGAACAGTACCCGAACTAATAAATTCTCAGTACACTTCACCATCACCTTGTTAAGATTAACATTTCTTATTGAGTAATATATATCATGGGATAGCGAAACTGTGCACCTTGACACTTGTCTGACAGTTTTGCCACTGGCCGTGTTCACAGCCCACAATCCTCTTCCCTGCCACCTGGTCCTTCTCTCACATTTTTGGGCAGTGGTTTGCAGACCGGTGCACATCAGCATCACTTGCAGGTTCATCATCTCATCTGACTTCCTTCTCCACTTGGGGCTGCTGGCCTCTGTTCCCTGGTTCCTAGGCACTGCTCCTGTGATTTGCTGTCCTGGGCCCTTCTCCACATTGATAGAAGGGAGCTGAGCCATTGTGGTTGGATGGTAAACACCAGAACATATTTACAGTCCTGCAGAACTTCTAGCACCATGAAGTGTGCAGGCTCTGCAGCCAGCTGCCTGGGTGATGGCTCAGCTCCTGCTCCAGTTCTGCCCTGGGCCAGTTCATTGCACTAGCCCTTCCTGCCTTCATCTGTCATGGCACAGTCCTATATGGTGCTCTGTTGGCATGTGGTCTTAATAATCTACTAAGAAACAAAAACTTAAAATTACCTGATATTAATAAGCAGTCAAAATTAAATACTTTAACTTATCTTTTTCTTTAATATTCCTCATTAAGAACCTTAGATCTTGGGATAGTAAAATAAATGGAAGCTAGCTGGGTTCAAATTCTGACAGAATGACTCATTGGGAGCACAATTTGGAGCACATTATTGAACTAAGATCAGTCTGTTAGGCTATGGTATTAATACTACCTACTTCATATCACATAGTTGTTACATGAAGTAAATAAGATAAATGGAATTAAGCACTTTGCATAATGCCCAGCATGGAATAAATAGGAGTTACTAAACTTCAGTGCAGTGGTTTTTAGACCTTATGATTACTGATACCAGATTTAAGATCAAAGTTATCATATAGGGCCCTATTTTCATATATAAATTGAAATTTAGCTCTACTAGTATCTAGAACTGCAGTAGCAATAGTTTTTTAAATCACTTTTTATGAACTCTTTCAACAAAAAAAATTTAGAAAAAAGTGAACAAAATAGTTAAATTGAAAAAGTATATTCACATATGTACATAATGAGCTAAAGACAGACACAGTCAAAAAATTTTAGAAAATTCCTAATGAATTTCAGAAGTCTAGTTTTACCCCTGTTGAGCAGTTAGTCAGTAAAGAACTTTCACTGTGGTAACACACCCCTCACTTGGCTTCGTTTCATGGAAGAATTTCCGGTCTATTATTTTAGTGCTGTGCTATTATGAATTAGATGAACTAGTTTTCCTGGTTGGTTTTCTATTTGTAACATTCAATTGATAATCAACCCAGATTTGTACATAAGAATTGGGACTTTTAAAGTCATTCCAATGCTTTTTTGTATATACACAGCAGAGAGGCTATTTTCCAAATGATGCTATTTTGTCAAAATCATGAATGAGATGCTGCGATTTGACTGGCTTGGTAAGAAGGTCTTCTTTTGGTTTCAGGATTCCTCTTGTAGGTCACAATTTGCTAAGTTTTTTTTTTTAACATAAATGGTGTTGAATTTTATTGAATATTCTTTAACACATCCACAATGCCAGTATCTTGATGTGATGCTTCCTCTTTATCAGTGTTGTCCAATAGACCTTTCTGCCATGACAGAAATGTACAGAATATGCACTGCACTGTCAATATGATAGCCACCAGCCCATGTGGTTACTGAGCTCTTGAAATAAGTGGTGGGACTGAGATACTGAAATTTTATTTTGTAAAATTTTAATTAATTTAAATAGTCATACAAGGGCTTTGGTTCCTGTATTGGATGATTAATATGTAGGTTAGCAGAAGACATTTTAATTTTAATTAAAATTAAAATTTTCTTTTCCTGATCTTTTTCCTTACCTGCCTTCCTTTCTTTGTTTTTTCCTTCCTTCCATTCCTTTTTCTTCCCTCTCTCCCTCACTTTTTCCCTTTCTCTTTCTCCCTTTCTCTCCTTCCTTCCTTCCTTCCTTCCTTCCTTCCTTCCTTCCTTCCTTCCTTCCTTCCCTCCCTCCCTCCCTCCCTCCCTCCCTCCCTCCCTCTAGCACTGGAGCTCAAGCGCAGGGCCTCATCATGCAAGGAAAGTGTTCTAGCACTGAAACATCCCAGCCTTCAGGAGAGTTTTCAATTAAAGTCTCCTGAAAGAAATCTGGGTGCACAAATATGATAATTACAATTTTAGGAATGGGAGGTCCATGCCTTTAATCCCAGTGGCTCAGGAGTCTGAGACAGGAGGATCATAAGCTCAAAGCCAGTCTCAACAAATTAGTGAGATCCTGTCTCAAAAAATAAGGGCTCTGGCCCCCGCTGGGGCCGCCCGGTGCCGTGGGAGGCGAGGGTGCAGCCGCAGGAAGATGAGCGGAGCCGGGAGGGTGGCCCGGAGCTGCAGCTACGTCCGAGCGGCTGTTCTCCGGACGGGCGAGGGACGGCGGCCGCGGTGAGCGGGGGCCATGCGGCGGATGCTTCCGAAGATGGAGAAGTTTCTGCAGATCGCGCCTCACTCTCTAGCCATCGTCCTGGGCCCGGCCGAGGGGCCGGCTGGAGAGGGGCCCCGGGCAGCGCAGCCCGAGTCCCCGGTCGAGCCCCGGCAGCTCGCCCGACATCACATCGGCTACGAGATCTTCGCCGATTTCAAGGCCGAGAACATGCAACACTTCTGGAACAAGAAGGTCACGGCGGCGGTGGCCGAGACCTTCTTCCTGGGCTGGATCGACGAGCAGGTCCTGCTGATCCAGGGAAAGGAGGAGCATCTGGAAGCGCTGCGAGAGGGCTGGACCCGCCGGGCGCTGCGGCCACCCTCGGGCTTCCACATCCGCTGCCTGGGTGATGTATCACCAATCAGTATGTCTCCCATCAGTCAATCTCAGTTTATTCCACTCGGGGAAATCCTCTGCTTGGCAATATCGGCAATGAACTCGGCAAGAAAACCTGTCACCCAAGAAGCACTGATGGAACACCTGACAACTTGTTTTCCAGGTGTTCCAACCCCAAGCCAAGAAATCCTGCGGCACACGTTGAACACCCTGGTACTGGAGAGGAAGATCTATCCCACTCCGGGTGGCTATTTCATTGTGACCCCACAGACTTACTTCATAACTCCTTCCCTCATAAGAACTAACAGTAAATGGTACCATTTGGACGAGAGGATACCTGACAGGTCTCAGTGTACCTCTCCACAACCTGGAACCATAACGCCCTCTGCCTCAGGCTGTGTCAGGGAAAGGACATTGCCCAGAAACCACTGCGACTCTTGCCACTGCTGCCGAGAAGACATGCACAGCATGCACGCGTCCACTCTGCAGAGGAAATCTGCCAAGGACTGCAAAGACCCTTACTGCCCTCCTTCTCTGTGCCAGGTGCCACCCACTGAAAAGAGCAAAAGTACTGTAAATTTTTCTTATAAGACAGAAACTCTCTCGAAACCTAAAGATAGTGAAAAGCAGTCCAAAAAGTTCGGGCTCAAGTTATTCCGGCTAAGTTTTAAGAAAGACAAGACCAAACAGCTGGCCAATTTTTCTGCCCAGTTTCCTCCAGAGGAGTGGCCCCTGCGGGACGAAGACACGCCCACTACCATCCCTCGGGAAGTGGAGATGGAGATCATTCGGCGGATCAACCCGGACTTGACTATGGAAAATGTCATGAGGCACACTGCACTGATGAAGAAACTTGAAGAAGAGAAAGCGCATAGGAGTAAAGCAGGATCCTCTGCCCACCACAGCGGAAGAAGTAAAAAGAGCAGGACTCATCGAAAGTCCCATGGGAAGTCTCGGTCACACAGCAAGACGCGGGTGTCCAAGGGAGACCCTTCGGACGGTTCGCATCTGGACATTCCTGGTGAAAGAGAGTATGACTTTTGTGACCCTCTGACCAGGGCGCCCAGGGAGGGCTGCTTCATCATCGAACACAAAGGCGACAACTTCATCATGCACAGTAACACGAACGTGATTGAGTCCCATTTCCCCATGACACCAGAATGGGATGTGTCTGGCGAATTGGCCAAAAGGAGAACTGAGATGCCTTTTCCTGAACCTTCCAGGGGAAGCTCGCACTCCAAAGTGCACCGAAGCCACAGCCATACCCAGGACCGAAGGTCCAGGAATGAGAGACCCAGCAAAGCCAAGGAGAGGTCCAGATCCATGGATAACTCCAAAGGCCCCCTGGGCGCTTCTTCTCTAGGCACACCCGAAGACCTGGCCGAAGGCTGTAGCCAAGACGACCAGACCCCCAGCCAGTCCTACATCGATGACAGTACTTTAAGGCCCGCTCAGGCTGTTGGTCATCAAAGGGCTCTCCTTTCATCCGCAAGCTATAAAGAGGTATGTATTCCAGAAATAGTTGGTGGCAGCAAGGAGCCTTCCAGTGCTTGTAGCCTCTTGGAGCCAGGCAAACCACCCCGAGAGTTTGCCACCCTACGGGGAACTCAGCACCTGTCCAACCAAAACAGCCGCTGATGACTACTTCCAGTGCAACACTTCTAGTGAGACGGTGCTTACCGCACCGTCACCTCTGGGGAAGAATAAGGAGGACCATGCCACTCTGACCCTGGCAGAAGGCGTGAAAAAGCTGTCTCCCTCTGATAGGCAGGCCCCGCATTCCTCCAGGGAGCCTGTCGGCCACAAGGAGGAGTCACCAAAAGGGTCAGGCGGGGGCCCTGCTGCTTCGGGTGGAGTGGCTGAAGGCCTTGCCAACGGACGCCTGGTCCAGCACCACGGTGCAGAACCCAGCAGCCTGGACAAGAGGAAAGAGATATTCAGCAAAGACACACTGTTCAAGCCTCTTCACAGCACCTTGTCTGTAAACAGCTATCACAAGTCAAGCCTGTCCCTCCTCAAATCGCACCCGAAGACCCCTACTGACACATTGCCAGGCCGATGCGAGAAACTGGAACCGTCCCTGGGGACCTCGGCAGCACAAGCCATGCCATCTTCCCAGCGTCAGCAGGAGTCTGGAGGGAACCAGGAAGCCTCTTTTGACTATTACAATGTCTCCGATGACGACGACTCTGAGGAAGGGGCAAACAAAAACGCTGAGGAGGAGAAAAATAGAGATGATGTAGGCACCATGCAGTGGCTTCTGGAGAGGGAGAAGGAAAGAGACTTGCAGAGGAAGTTTGAGAAGAACCTCACCCTCCTCACCCCAAAAGAAACCGACAGCAGCAGCAACCAGAGAGCCACCCATTCAGCCCGGCTCGACAGCATGGACAGCAGCAGCATCACCGTGGACAGTGGATTCAACTCCCCACGGAATTGAAAAAAAAAGTTTCTGCAGCTGTAGAGATCACCAATCTGGACTATACTCGGGAGAGCCTGGCTTCCAACACGTCAAGCATTGTTGAGAGTAACCGTCGTCAGAATCCGGCTCTGAGTCCAGCCCATGGTGTAGCTGGGTCAGCCTTCAACTTCTGCTCGAGTACAGACCCCCCGACCAGCGAAGCTGAGAAACTACAGAAACCTTCCAACTGCTTACAAGCTTCTGTGACTAGTGTGTGATAGTCCTTCTGCCTCAGATCTTCTGTCTCATTCAATACAGCAAAGTTTACGACACTGGGACTGATGTTTACATCTTTGGAAAGACAAGCATCTCAAGCACAGTTTTCGTGTTTACTTAAACTGTGCAGCTAAGTAGGCTAGGGCAAAAAAAACAAAACAAAACAAAAATCTTTATTTCAGAGTATTGCTTTTTCACATTTATGGCTCTGTAGCAACTGAATAGCAGTAGGGGTGATATGTATACTTTGGCTTCATTAATTGTATCTGAGCACACATAGGAAAGTCTAGACACTGTAAGTGGAATATGCGTTTTCAATGTCATGCAGTTGCCAATTCCATTTTTAAAATGCCACAGATGTGTGTTGCTCCCAGTCTGTGGTTCAGTGGGGCCACGGAACTGATCTTTGACACTTCCCAAACAAACCAACCAACTAACAAAAAAACCCCATGCCACCGCAAAATGTCAAATGCAAGGGTCCACCTTGAGGGAAATCAATGCCAAACTGTCCAGGAGGGACCCCCCTCCCCCCCGGCCCTTTGCGTGTAAACCGTTTATGCACCTGTCATTTTTCACTGTGAGTTTCGTGGTACTGTTCTGCAGGAGTCCATGGAAGTACGTCAGAAGGGGTGGCGATGGAAATACCGGGAGTGTCTGTTTTCAGGATTTTGTTTTCGAGTGTGACAGATGCTTGTCTTGATTTTAAACCTTCCATGATCACAAACAGGAATAGAGGCCTTTGATGGTGAAGTGGATAAAGGAAGGGAATTCCCATTCTGGCTGGGGCACAGCACTAAGTGAGGGAAAAGGTGATGTGGACATTTTTAAAGCTATTCATCGAATATTGAAGGAAGATAATTTCCTCCTTGTGATACTTAATGATGATCCTATCTTACTATAATAGATAACAATAATTAGTTTGTTTAAAAGCAAAATGTTCTTTGTGATACAAATGGAGAGTATGGCCTGGGGATGTTATTCTTTCTAATGGAAGGATATAAATCTATTTTATGTAGTTTTAAATAGAATGCCTAAATTAGGCTGTGGGAGATGATTTTTAGTGGTTATAGGAAAGAGCAAATTTAGGGAGAGTTGAACTTCAGGCCTTTTATTCCTGGGAAGATATCTATAGAGAAAACTTTTAAAGTAATTTTTGATTAGAAATATACATGCCCATGTAATAAGCAACAGAATGAGCTCATTCTGCTAGTGTGGTATGATCATAATTTGTACTCCCCTAAAGTTTATCAGAATAACAATTATGCATAATGAACTATGCCAGAGTAATGTTTACAGATACTTTGTAACCAATTTCAGGAGATGTTTTTAGGCAGATGTATAGTCATTAGCCCAGCTTATTTCAAAAATGGTTTGTCAACATTTTGCTTTGGTTTACTATGTCATGTTGAACACAAAGAAGGCTCAGCAGCAAAGGATTACAAATAATTAAGCTTCAACCTTATAGGAAATAGACATTTCAAAGTTCCCAAGCTTTATTTTCTGAGAACAATGGAACATGTTATAGATCATGGAAAACTATTTGCAAAAGGGTTTCGTCTGACCCAAGTAAATGGTCTGATAAAAAGTCATATTTAGACTAGTGGCATGTGCTATTCGGAGCCAAACACCATTTTTTAAAAAATAAACCTATATGTATCATTTTTCACCTCAGATTTAAATAATTGGCATAACATTTGTGAGGCACTTCTGTTCCCATGTTAAATTTAATCACTAGCAATCAGTTTAAAGAACACAGTCATCTACATAGTCAGACTAATTTTTTAAACATGAATACTCATGCTTTATCGCTATTTGAAAGTTGCAGCGGGTCAAAGTTTAGCATAATTCTCTTTTAGTGCTTATTGTAGTGAAATTTAAGCGCATTTCCTGGTAAACTGCCACCCCATTGAAATGCTTAAGCCAGTTGACTTTTAATCCCATGCCTTATTTTCTCCAAGGCATGCCTCGAATACTCAGAAACACACTGTCTGTCTCACTGCTTAAATACGTCCAGAAGAAATGATAACGTATCTAGTAGACTACATAATCTGTTTCCTTGGGGAGTTTGTATACCATACAGTTACTAAATTTTTATGTCTAAATTTCTTTTTTTCCAAAAAACCTGCTCTCAAATTTTCATCATCCTCAATTCATAAATAATATAACCATTAAAACAGTACATTGGCCTCTGATTGACCCTCTGAAAGTAGCCATTGAAATAATCAGATGCTGTGTGAGCAGGAAAAGAAATCATTACCTTTAAGAGAAGCTTTAAAATATGAACTTAATATTTCACAAGAAATAGGTTTACAGGAAACATTGTTCAAAGAAAATGTGTATACTCTTTGCCTGATGCTCCGGGGTACATGATTTTTAAAAGAAAACTTCCTTAGACCAGTAGCCATTAGCGTAGAAATGATGGACTGTCAAGGTGACATATCATGTCAGCAGATGTTCCATTTAGAAATACTCTCCTGAATCGAATCTGGATTCTTGAATGGAGGAGAAGTGGTGGTGGGAAGCGCATGACATGTGTGACGTGCGACAATTGTGCATGTCCAAGATGGTCTCACCGAGATGGTGAGGCTCTCCATGCCCAAGCCCTCGGGCCCTCTCCAAGCTTTGTGTTCTTTTCCTCCAGTGATACCATAGCTTTGTGTCACACAACTGCTTATCTAGTCTTAGAGTTTATCAGCTGAAAGGTTTACAAAACTGAATCTGGTTGAATCTCTGTGAGGCGTTCAACTTTAAAGGGTCAACCCATCTGTCGGCATTTTGCACACTTATGTATTATTATGATACAGCATATTACTTTATGGTAATTTTTATTTTTACATATAACTACCTCCATGAATTTGATGAAATGGCAGCAGCGTGTTAAAGTGTATTGTTCAGAAAAGCAACATTTAAAACTTTCTTAAACATGAAAAAAAAAAAAATAAGGGCTCTGAATGTGGCTCATTGGTAAATCTCCCCAGGGTTCACTCAGCCATATCAAGGGGGGAAAAGAATTTTAGAAAAGGGAAGAAACATTTTTTAAATAATACAAGTTGCACAATTTTAGCTTCAATTTAAAATTTATATCTATGCTCAGACTTTATTTATAGGAAAATTCTGTTATTCATTCCTGGAAAACCATGGTACTTAGTTTAAAATTGGAAATGGTCTTTCTTTCTTTCTTTCTTTCTTTCTTTCTTTCTTTCTTTCTTTCTTTCTTTCTTTCTTTCTTTCTTTCTTTCTTTCTTCATTTCTTTCTTCCTTTCTTTCTTTCTTTCTTTTTCTTGGTGGCCTTTTCTTTGCATTGTGGTTTAACACTGGTTTCCAGATTATGGCTCTTTTTTTTTTTAATCTTGTCCAAGTCTAGCTTCACTGTCCTCAATTCTATATTCACAATAGTTCACTAAAATCCTATAGTTCTTCACAATTTCTTGAACAAATCCCTAGTGTTTTGTCACCATGGCTAATAGGTATATCTGCATTCTTCTCAAATTACATTATAACATTCAGTTTGTCATTTTCTAGTAAAAGCCTAGCTCTTCTGCCTTATAAGATTCTGTATTCTCAGTTGCAGGGCTTTCTGAGGGTCAGGAGCTACATGGGTTGTTAGAATGTGCTAGACCTTAGTGGAGGATTCTGGAGGAAGACTCCTGGTCTATCGTGGCTGCCTTCATTGACGCTCTGATTACCTTAACTCCTCCTCACACCCAGCCCCAAGATAATAATTCAAAGAGAAGAAAAGGAAATGGAGGAGCACAGACATGGACACCCTGGTAATCCATAAATGTTCACTTCCAATAATTCTGAAGTTTGAGCAGAAATTCGGGTGTCTTTTAAACTTCTTCACTCCTTAGGTCTTCTAGGTCAAAATGTCAGAGGATATCACTATGACCCTGCAACTTCTTTTGGTCATGCTCCTAGAATCCCAACATACTTTTAAAATTTTTATCTCTGTGCCAGTCTTAGGGAAAGATAGACAACCACTACCCGCCCTTCCATTAAAGAATTGTTCATATATTAGGCTGTTTCTTATTGCCAACCCTGAGGTGGGATAGATTCTTGATCCCCTCTCCAGTTTCCAGTTCTACATTAATGTTGCTGGTATGTTTTAGGATGAATCTATGTTAATTCCAGGAGGGTACTTTACCTTCTTCAGGTAGGTACAGACATTCTGAAACCTGAGCACTGTCATCAGGGCATCCCTGTGTCCCAGACATAATATCTTTGAAATTCCAAGTCCATCATGTATGGGGGAAGGGTGAGAGAAAACTTTTACAAGGACTGATATGGAGGTCTTGTTTGCAGTTGGGAGTTTCCTGCAGGTGTGGAGTCAGGGTCTCCTTGACCACAGAAATGTAGGTCTGTGCTAGTTTCTCAAAATTCCTACCTATGGTCTCTTCCTCAGCTGTTCTCAGCTGGAGGATTGAGAGGCTGCAATGGAGAGAACTCAGTCTGGGAAGTGTTGAGAAGATTGTGGAGTTGTGCTTCTGATTGGTAGGAACCACAAAACACTGGATGCATCCAATCTCCAATCTGTTGTCTGAGAGCCTGTCCCGCTTCCCCAGGTTGAGTCAATGGAAAGGAAGCTCCTGGAATTTCGAGCCCAAGTATCCAAACCAGAGAGGCTCCTTCAGAACACAGTTGAAAATAGGGCCCAGTTGGTAACTCCTGCTTTGTGGGGCTCTTTTATTGTTTCAGTGACCAGGGCACATGATGTTTTGAAGAAGGAAAGGACTAACTTGGAGCTAAAGAATCGATTGCACCTTTCACACTCACAGAGCCTGCTTCAAACACCTCACCGTCTATGATCAGATCTGTAAGTGACTCTGACCTCCTTTGACCTTCCAGAAGCATATATTCTGGTCCACTAGACAGGTCTTAGCTCCTAGATAGCCTCTAGCTAGAGTTCTATCCCTTCACCCTCGTGCCCTCTCAGCTCCCTGCCTTGCCCTTGCTCTCCTGTGTCATTGTCTTTCCTCTTTACCCCAATTTTCCCTCCTTGACGTCAGTCAAGCAAGGAGGTGGGAGAAATGCAGTTAAGTTCGTCCTTGAATGAAGAAACTTTTAAAGTCTGTAAATTAGTTGTCTACAAGGAGATCTTGAGGCCATTTGTATATTATGGACTTTCCTGAACTACTTTATAAAAAATTAAATAAGGCATAACCTTATAAATTGACTTGAGTGCACAATATTAGGTTAAGAACAGCAATTTGATTTTGACACATCAGTTTAAAAAAATGAAGGAAGATCCATATGGTCTCATTGTCATAAAAGAAAAAAAATGATAATTCATAAAAACCACTGAACTTTAAGGGAAAAAATTTTAAAATATGTGTACCAGATATTGTATACATTTACTTAAATACTGTGCTTATAATTCCCTAGAAATACTTTGAAGAAAAACTTGATATGTAACTGATTGTTTTAAAAATCAGAAATTAAACCATTACACTTAGATGGTAAACATCAGAGGGGCTGAGCATTCTCCTAGGAATGTTCCTAAATTGTACCCTTAGAGCTTTGACCTCTATAGCATGATCAAGGATCAAGGGCCTTGATTTAACTGGCTCTTGTTTTCTACTTCCCTTTGGTTCTTCTCTGAGGATTGCTTTCTTTCCTGAGCCACTTTAGCACAATACTTAAAAGGTTGTCTCTGTACAGCCTCATCCTGTCCCTGCCAAGTTAACCCAGAAGCCTTCAGTTCCCACTGGCTCCCTCCAGTGTGCAGTCCACCCTCTTTTCTTCCTGATATCTGGTCTGTAACTCCAGGCTTGTCACGACCTGGTTGTATGCCTTTAGCTGGCCTCTTTGTCTCTGTGAGCTGATGCCCCTTATCTGTAAAAGGTGGACCTAGACTTAGATGATGTCTGAGGTCCCTGTCAATTTGACCTCTCCTTAGGAAAACTGATACACACACTTAACAGGGAACTTCCCCCAACATCTTCTCTCCAATCACCACAGGGTGTTTTTACATGTGTGTTTTTCATGCTCCATCCTTCTTTTCCCAGGATATGACAAAGGCCTTTAATTCCCTTCAGACTACATAACTTGTAGCATGAACTGGCTCATGAAAAGGAAGTGGTAGGATATGACCACACAGCATGCAGTGGGATGGTGGCTGGGACAGCAAGGATTTGGAGGTACAGGGAGACTTCTCCTCTAAGCTGGAACCTGGAATCTCCTCCAGACCCAGTGCATCCCCTTGGCTCATCCTCTTAACCATCTCCCACCCTGTTCTTACCTTCCTCATGCTTTGCCCTCTTTCCTGCCTCTGGGCATTATCATCAGATCTGACAGTTCCATCTGAACAGGGTTGTTTTGTTTGCTTGCCCATGAAATCCTTAAGGGCCCTGCTGTGTGCTCCTGTCTTGAGAGCCTTGCCTTCTAGGAGCCACACAAGAAGCAAAGCCACCACGGGTCTCTAAAGCATAAGGAAGCCTTGGCCTGCCTCCTCCCCCTATCTGAATAACCCCATCTGCTAAGGAGCATCCGGGCCCTCTTCCTTCAAAGCTGGTGCAGGTCTGAAGAGGTGATCAGAGATGTGTCCTACTAGGGTAGGCAGAAAGACAAAATTACTTCCTGACAGTGATGGAATACCCATAGCCAAATACTACCAGGTCCAGCATTAAGGAAAGAGCACCTAAGATTGCATGGTAAACTTTGTGACACTGCTTCCTAACAGCTTCTGTGGCACAACACCTGCCGCAGCATGGTTCTCACCTCAGCAGCTCTCCTCAGATGATCAGCTTGGGGACAACAGTTGCCCCCTACACATGAGTTCCCAACATGGCATTCCTTGGCAGTCCTAGAAGCACCCTAGTGAGCAGCAGGCACTGCTGGACAGTGTCAGTGGTATTCAGCAAGCACCTTTCACAGATCCACACCTCACCAGGTTGCTCCTCTGAGCCAAGCCAGCTGGACTTTGCACTGCACCATCAGGTCTGAGCTCTTTGAGTCCATAAGGGGAAGGATATTGGTGACTTCAAAAAGGCCCTCTGATTCACAGTTTATCATAATCTGCTTCCTTTATTAACATGTTCTCCAAAATTTACTGCCCTCCTGTCCCCCATTAAGTATGCTGTCCCATTTTATTAACCTGACTTCCCTCAGAAAGAGACTGATGTCCACACCAAGCCTATGCAAAGGCATATGGCAGCCCTCTCCTTGTTTTTTAGTGGTGTGGGCAAGACACCAATTGTACTGAAGTCTGTTTTGTGTCTTCAGAGTGTTCCTAGGATGTGAGTAGGTGTGTATACATGTATGATAGAGATTTCTTTTTATGTTGCTGTAGCCATACATTGAAGGCCAACATCACTCATGGACCTGGAGGGTGAAACAGCATAACAGTCTTTCAGTGACATTTTTTCTTTTAAAGCAAAATTGTATATAAAAAAGTTTATTTTCTTTCTTTCATTCTTTTTTCTTTTGGCTTTGTTTCCCATTTCTAGACCAGTCCCTAGAACAAGTGTTAAGAATAGAAAATAAAATAAGCCAAACGCAAAAAACCAAAGGCTGAATGTTTTCTCTTATAAGAGGATAGTGATTCATAATGGGAGGGGGAAGGGGTGTAGAGAAGAATGAAGGAACTTTGGATTGGGCAGAGGGGAGTGAGGAAAGGGGAGAGGATGTGGGAAGGACAGTGGAATGAAAAGGACATCAGCATCCTATATACATGTGTGATTACACTATTGGTGTGACTGCACCATGTTCAGCCAGAAGAAGGAGAAGTTGTGCTCCATTTGTGTACAGTGTGTCAAAATGCATTCTACTGTCATGTATAGCTACTTAGAAAAAAATTTAAAAGATTATAAAAATTTAAACGAAGACTATAAAATAAAAACATCATGAAGAAACCATATTCACTAATTCTGAAGTCTAAATTTAAAAATTATAATTTTCCCTCTTTGCCATTTTGCAAAAATCTCCAATCTAAGATATGATGGAGTTATTCTTAAACTTGATGTGCCTTTGCAGTTTTCACAGGGAAGGACATATTTTGCTGTTTATTCTTCAGCATTAAAACTCAGGAGTCTGCATGGCAATGAAAATATAGGTCTCTTTCCATTGTGGGTTGAGTAAAATAAAGGAGAATATTTTCTTTCATGAGTCTCCATTGTTGGTGACTCAGTGTCATTGAAGGCTTTTATAAGAACAGAGGGCACAGTGGGGAAAAAAGACAGGAATTACCCAAGCATATATGTAGCTAGGCTGTGTTAGCCAGAAACCTGTCTCAGTGCATGGTCCCCTTTACAGTGCCCATCAGGGCCAGGCAGTTTGTTGGCCTGCATCCTCAGTATAAAGAAGATCAAGGTTAAAAGAATTTGAAGATTTTCATTTCAAAGGCTGTCTGTTTCACCATCAGCTATGGGATTGTGGGTACAACTTCCCTGGCTGCAATGGCAAGTGCTTTAGTGGGAGTTGAATTCTCACCTAGGATCTGCATCTTTCTGTAAGTATCCCAGGTGATTCTGATGCAGGCACGATTTAACGCACTGGTGATGATTCTGATACACACATTGTGCATGTCACTGAGTCACAACAATGAACTTATTTATGAACCTTAATTGAAAATCGAATCATTCCATAAATTTTGAAATAAAAATTAAAAAAAATACTTCAGAAAATTCTTGTGTCCTTTACCTTCCACAATTAAAATAAAGCTATTACTCTACAATGATGTCCTAGAAATAGTTAAGAATGAACAGAAATAATGGCAGCTAGAACAAAAACTGTAATCATTATCAATGAAACCAGGACCATTACCAGCAGCAACAACAAAAGACTCTTCAAGAGACCTCCCTGGGTAGAGACTTGGCCACTCCTATGGGGAGATGTGAAGTCAACCTGCATTTCACCAGGTGTTTTAAGGATTTGTATGACTGCTTTTGCCTTTATAATACAGAGGAATTTGCTGGCAAAATTAGCTGAATGGTTGGAAAGTCCTCAGACCCATTATTGAATTTAAAGATAAAGCAGCCAATAGTAAAGACCTCTGGCCCTGAGGTTATTTCAGCAGTCTGCAAAGTTCTCTCTTTTATCTCTGTGCCTCATGGGCTGGGTGCCTTTATAAAATAATCAATGATCACAGGACAACTCAAATAGTCACACTTAGCAAATCAGCTTACTACAGAAAATAGAGTGAAAGCCCCATAAAAGGGGAAGAAAAGACCCAGAAAAGAGGACAAAAAGAAAACAGAGGACAAGTACCTGTTGTATCACTTAAAATATGAATAGTATCTCCTGACCTGCTGACCTAAGACCTTCAGAATTTACAGAGTCATGTCCCTCAGATCTCCTCACTGCTGAGGTGAGTGACAGAGGCCCTAGGGGTGATTTTCCATTGCCACAGTAACAAATTTCCACAAGCGACATGGCTGAGGAGAACACAAATCCATTATGTCAGAGTGGTAGGTTAGGAGTTCACAGAAGGTCCCACTGGTTTAAAATCACTGGGGAACAGGGCTGTCACCTAGTGGTGGAGGTCAGGCACATCTGGCTTCCTTGATTTTTCTGGCTCTAGAAGCCACCCACTTCTTGGCTGGTGGCTTCTTCCTTCACCTCATTCCTGATTTAATTCTTTTTGTGTGTGTGTGTGATAACTAGGAATAGGAGGAAATTATTCTTAATGACAAAATGCATCTATGAAGAACAAACAACTTATACAGGTACTAGTAACATGCTGAATATTCCCCATGTAACCTAGGAAACAAGGTGAGGATAGATTCTGGAACCATGTTCACTTATTATCATGCTGGATATCTTAGTCTGTGGGAGGCCAAGCTTATGGGTGACTGAGTTACACTCCCCAGCTGGGTGCTGAGGCGCTCAGTCACAGAAATGGGTGTGTCTTGCTACAGCCCCATAGGTGAAGCTATGCTCACCTGTCTTTGAAATATAACCCCTTGCCCTGTTTAGGATAGAATCTTCCATGGAAGTGCCTTGTGTGTGTCCCCTCCTCTTACTGTACCCTGGGTGTGACCTACCCAGGTGTCAGTCAACCTGCTGACAGTGGACATCATGAAGACAGACTCAGCCCCCTGAAACCTGACCCCTTGCCTCATTTGAATAGCTTCTCCTCAATAAAAGGGGTCAGCACATGCTCTTGCTCTCTCTTTCTGCGGACCCTTAAGGTCAGAGGAGCCGTCACAGCAACCCCAAAGAAAAAGGTATTTGTGTCTCTTGTGTGGTTATTTCATGCAGCCCAGTTAACCCAGTTTAACTAGAGTGACCCCTGAGCTTTTTAGTCACAAGAACAGAAACCTGGCATTAGTCCACAAAATAAGGAAAAATAAAGACAAGCCGAGAGAAATAAAGTGCAGAAATGAAGATGTTAAACTACTTTTATTTACAAAAAAATGTATGTAGAAAATCCTAAGAAATCTTCCTAAAATTGTTGGTATTAATTTGTGATTTTTGCCAGGGTCATAGGATTCAAGGTTAATGAACAAACCCCCAAAAGTATCTACAAAGGAAGAGATATATCATGGAGAAGAATTGGAAGACTTTAGTGTTACCAAATAAGTTACTTTTCTCTTTACATGTGCTGAGTTTCCAGTGTTAGTTGAAAAACTTCTCCCCAATGCCAATGTTATACATCTACTATCTTGAAATTAATATTTAAATTAATTTTCCTTTACATTTTAGCTTATATCTATTCATAAATTATTTTTGGGTCTGATGAGACAGTGGCCCAGCATCATTTCCTTGTAGATGGACACCTAATTGTGCCAGAATAGATGATTTCCTTTTAAAAGCTATCCTGTCTTCCACTGATTTGATATATCATTAGCATATTTCTTTATATGCCAATATTATCATATTTTTCAAGTTCATGAAATAAAATTGTTTTTGTCAGGTTTTTCTCACTGTGAACAAAATACCCGAAAAGAACAACTTGCAGGAAGGAAAGTGCCTGTGCAACTAAATATAAATGGAATAATTTGTCATACATTCTTTGCTATCTGAGACTTCTTTTGCTCAGCATATCATTTCTGAGATTCTTTCCTGTTATTACTAGTATCAGTTGTTGTTTTTTATTGCTGAGTAGTATTCCATTGTAAGGACTATAACTTGTTTCAACCATGCACTTTCTAATTGTCATGTTGATTGCTTCCATTTGGAATTGCTCTTGAGTACTGCACTTCTGAAGTTCATGTTACAGGTCCTTTTGTAGCTTTGTGCTTCTATGTCTGGTGACAGCATTAACGGGGCACATGATAAATGTATGTTCACCTAGAGCAGCCACCAAACTGTTTTTCAAAGTGATTGTAACATCTATCCCTTTCACCAACAGTGAATGGAGCTGCAATTGATTGTTCTAAATCCTTCCAACACTTGGCATGGTCATTTGAATTTTAGACATTGTGATGGATGTGAGTTGGTCTTCATTTTTGTTTTTCTATGACTCATGCTTTTGAGCATCTTTTCAGATGCTCTTCGATGTTTACATTCTCTTCTTTGTGTAGTATGGGTTGAAATATTTGATCCCTCTTTAAGTTGCTTGTCTTACTATTCCCAAGTTAGAATCTTTTATGTGCCCTTAAGTATATAAATTTTAATAATTTAATAATAGATATAAGCCTAAAATAAGATATCTGAATAATGTTAATCTATCAAGTTTATTATTATTATTATTATTATAAATATTATATGTGACTTGTCTTTTCATTTACTTGATGGAATCTTTCAAACAGTAGAAGCTTATGATTCCAATGTTGTTCATCATTTTTTAACCTTAATAGTTTGTCTTTTTTGTATATCAAATATAAGAAATCATTGCCAATATAAATAAAACTTTTTCTTCTTAGTTTCCATCTCCAAGGTTAGTGTTGCTCTATGTTTAATGTAGAAAATAGAAGGTTCCACCATGCTGCCAGCACATTGGTTTCATTAATGAGATTCTTGGCATAAAAGTTAACTAGCGAGATTGAAATAAAACACATAGACTCAGTTACCTTTTTCTATGACCAGGTCTGAGACAGCTCCCCTCTCTGGCTCCAACCTTGAACCACCCGTAGGGCAGCAAGGATTAGTCAGGGCTAGCAGGAGGGAGAGAGCAAGCACGCCAGGGAGTAGCCTTTTGTTGGGGAACAAGAAATTCAGGGGAGAATTCCATCCAATGAAGGTTGAGGGGGGCCGCACTCCAAGCTCAGGGTCAGTGATTGGCCCCCTGGGTCAGTGGTCAGTCACACCCCCACACGGAACAGGTTCTCTCATCAGAAGAGGTTTGGGAAAGCTCCGACCCAGCCAGAGCACCTCAGACCCAAACCGGGAGTCGCCAAGTCACGTGTGAGAATGGCTCTCCATATATCCCCCCTTTCTTTTCTTAAAAATGAGGTGGTGGTTCACTCTTTGGAGTTTCTGTATTCTTGTTCCGAAGACTCGCCATCCTATAATTACAACACAAAAGAGAATTAGCAGCAAAGAGAATAATCCAATAATGTACCAGGCTGAGTGTTTAAGAATGTTTCCAGGGTTGAATCCATTCAACTCCTTCAATATTTGGTTAGCCAAAGAAGAAGGATCCAAAAAATCAGCTCTATTATTTTGAATGTCTTGGATATGGTGATGAAGTTCCAGAATATCCAAGCTATTATTACTATTTTGCTAAATACCTAACAAATGGTTTTTAACCTTCTCCCAATCCCAGAGAGAAGCATTGTACTTGGCAGCTGTAACACACACATACTTATAATTAGCATGGCATTTAAGCCTTTCTTTAAATTTTAAGGCTGAAAGTTCATTACCTATGTCTATAACAGTCACCTCTAAGGCGTTTAATTTAGTTTCAATCTTTTCATCAATATTTACTTGATTACGCAGAGCTTGGAAGTATTTTGGGTTAAATTATTAAGAAATTTTGCATGCTGAATATTCTGAGACAATGTCAGAGATGCAGAGACAGTTGAGGCAATAAAGGAGACTAGCACCAAAACACCAACAATTATAACTCCAATAGCACTGTTAGGTCTTGCTAGCTGGACATGAATTTGCTGTAAGACTTGTAAACCAGTATCAGCATACCATGGCTCTGAAATATTTGCAGGCAATAAAACGAAAGCGGGCTGATGAAGTATCTGCACTCCTATTCCTCCATTATACCTAGTAATACAATTGGTTAGGTTGCACTTATTACAAGTAACAATATATCTGTCATTTATCCATTTAACTTTTACATTTCCAATAATTAAAACATAAGGACATTGGACACAGGTTCGTAAGCCATAGCAAGATCCCTCTTTACAGTTCTTGCCAACAAATTTTGGTAAAGGCTTGTCTGTAAAATGTAAGAATTCTGAGGCAGCAATTAAACGCCAAACATCCTTTTGAATATCACCTTCACTATAAGTCAAAATATTACTAACAAATCCTGTAGGTGTCATAGCAGAATTTCTTCATAATTGTGTCATCAATTTTTGGAGACCAGTCTAAAATATACCCACTATCTTTAGACACCTTATGTTGTACAGGAAAGGCATTTACACAATCCATCCATCTAGGAAAGGTGCCAATCTCAATTGTAGAACTATTTGGACAGTAGTGTATCCGTGGAGGTTTTGCAGAAATGACTGGCTTGTTATGGGAAAGTCCCATCTCAATTACTCATCTAGTATAAGGTTTTAAGTCCCCATAAATAGAATTATTTGTCAGTCTAGGTCTACCAATCGCTGTCTTTTCTTCGAATGATACCTTCAGACAGCCAGCATGTTTATCATGTGACCAACACAAAGGTAATTGGGCACTGTAGCCAGAATAATTAAATATAGTCACATGATTGGGAGTAATATGAGTATCTGTAAATCCTCCCATCATGAATGAGTCATTAGTAAATACTGGAATGGATTCTCCAGTCCACACAGCTGGGTGTACCAGGGGTGGATCTGGGAAATATGTCCAGTAAGTGTCTACTTGATCCTCCTTTACCTGACAGCCCAGCAGGGCAATTACTGTTGCTACCATCGTCACTGGGGTCCTGTACTCTCCTAGGTGTTGAAGTATTCGGGAAGCCTGGGTTGTTAGCTTCTTCACGTCTTCCCATGAAATCAGCTTTTCAGCTGGGTCAATCTGGTCTTTCTTCATCCTTTTCTGATATCTCCTCCTTTTGGATAGGGGATCCTCCAGGTCGATCCTCAGATGCTTGAATCTGGGTTCTATGTCTTCCACAATGGCTTGACCTTGGGGGTTATAAGGAATTCCTGTTTTATGATTAATTTTAAACTCTTGGCAAAATTGTTGAAAAGAAGAGCTTACATAAGCTGGAGTATTATCTGTTTTAATCTGCATAGGGCACCCTAAAACAGAAAAAGCTGCTAGGCAATGAGAAATTACATGTTGAGTATTTTCCTTAGTATGTGCTGTGGCATAAATAAATCTAGAATAAGTGTCCACTATGACATGCACATAACACTGCTTACCAAATTGAGGAATATGAGTTACATCCATTTGCCATATTTAATTTGGTTTTAATCCATGGGGATTTACCCCTGATGGCAGAGATGGAGTGTGAATAACACACTTAGGGCTTTGGCTTACAATCTGATGAGCTTGTTCTCTAGTAATACTAAATTTTTTACGTAAGCTAGAAGCATTTTGATGATGTAAGGAGTGGGAAGCTAGTGCACAGTCATATGAAGACATCTGTTGACAAAAAGCTACTAATTTATCAATTTTGTCATTACCTGAAACTAAAGGTCCTGGAAGATTAGTACAAGCTCGTATGTGTCCTATGAAACATGGGTATTTTCACATTAGCACTGCCTTTTGTAAATTATGAAATAATTCAAATAACTCCTGTGATGAAGTATACCCAATAACTGAAGTTTCAATGTTTTTAGTAACTCCGACTGCATATAAGCTGACAGAATAAATATTAATAGGCTCATTTGAAAAGTAATTTAAGGCACAAATCAGAGCTTGAATCTCTGCTCTTTGGGCAGAAGTATAAGAAGTTTGTATTACCTCTGTGTGAACACGACTATAAAAACCTGCTTTACCTGAGTAAACAGGTGAACACCAATGAAGCTTCATCTATAGGATATGCACATACAATCTTTGGAAAAAGATTGTATTGTGAACACCAATAAAGCTTCATCTATAGGATATGCACATACAATCTTTGGAAAAATAAGTGATGTTAATGATGCAAATTGTATAACCTTATCACGAGGGTAATGGCTATCTATCTGGCCAGGAAAATCAGCAAAAGCTATCTGCCATGAACTAGAAGTTTGAAAAAGCCAATTAGTCTGTTGAACAGAAAATGGAATGATTATGATATCAGGCTCAGATCCAATTAATTGTAAAATCCTAGTCCTGCCCTTAATTACTAATTGAGCTATAGAATCATGAAAAGGAATTAATGTTTTTTGAGAGGAGTGGGATAAATAAATCCACTCAATAACTCCTAATCTTTGCCATATGGCTCCTGTTGGGGTATGCTCAGTTGGAAATATTAATAAATACACTATTTCTTTAGGATCAACTCTAGTAAGCTGTGCATTTTTAATTGCATGTTCAACTCTCCTTACAGTCGTTCTGGCTTCTAAGGTCAGCTGACATGGAGAGGTTGGAGAGGGATTTCCTTGTAATATCTGAAATAAAGGACTTAACTCAGAAGTAGTTAGTTTTAAGGATGGCCTCAGCCAATTAATATATCCTAATAGCTTTTGAAAATCATTAAGGGTATGTAACTCCTTAACTCTTATCTGAAGATTTTGAGGACGGATTGTACATCCTTGAATTATCTGACCTAGATATTGAAAAGGAGGCACCTTTTGAATTTTTTGAGGAGCTATGCATAAACCCATTGCTGTAAGCGAAGTCTCTAACTGAGTAAAAATTTCTGAAAGTACCTCTGGATTAGCATGAGCCAATAATATATCATCCATAAAATGAATAATATACGCATCAGGAAAGCTATTTCTTATGGGATCTATTGCCTGGTCTACATATTTTTGGCACAGGGTAGGACTATTACGCATTCCCTGTGGGAGTACTTTCCAGCAATATCTTCTAACAGGTTCCTTAAAATTAATTGCTGGGACAGTGAAGGCAAATCTCTCGCAATCTCCAGGATGTGACCTTATAGAGAAAAAAGTCTTTTAAATCTATTACCATCAAGCTATAGTCTAAAGGGATGGCTGTGGGGGAGGGAAGACCTGGCTGTAATGATCCCATAGGTCGAATTGCATGATTTATCACCCTTAAGTCCTGTAGCAATCTCCAATTTCCTGACTTTTTCTTAATAACAAAAATAGGTGTTTTCCAAGGACTAAGCGTTGGTTCAATATGACCAGCCTGAAGTTGTTCCTCAACTAACCTAACTAATCAGTTATTTGATTGTATACTACAAATTCATAATTTAACTGTCTTTCTAAATCAGTAAATTCACCTGTTCCTAAAAACATTTCTACCGGTGTTTCTAAATTTTGTCTTTTATTCTTTTCTGCCTGTTCAGTAGAAAAATCAGTCCAATAAGTATGCCAGAGCATACAAACAAGATCTAGCTAAGGAAATTCAATCACTAGGAGGAAGGGGCTGCGAGCAAATATTTTCTATCAGGCTCTGTACAAAAGGCGAATTCAGACCATACGTCTCACATTAACTTTTTAGTTCCTTAATGGTTTTAAATGAGATCACAGCATGAACTCTAACTCTCTGATCTTGCTCATTAACTTGCTCAAAAACTGGAAAAAGTTGAAAACCGCTAGTATCCTCCCCATCTTCCTGTGCTTTCTTAATACCTCGCTGGAATGGGGTAAGAAAGGTCATTGTGAATCCAGCGTACCTGTTAAATTTTGTCCTTTTAGCAGGTAATGGCCGAATTTGAATAGCCTGGGCAGGTGGTGTTAAATGCAGCCTGTTAAAATTTCTCTGTAAGTCCTGAATTTCAACGTCTGATTCTTCTCCTTTGGACTTCGAGTCATGGTCAGACTCTGCATGCGCTGTCGCCATTTTGAAATTTGGCTTCTAAGCCACGTGGCGGAGAAGAACACTGTGCCCCTCTGAGAATCTCATCCGGATTTTCCTCCCCAGGAAGATCCTCTACCTCTTCTGGAGGATTTTCTAAAACTGCAGAGGTTTCTCCTCTATGATGTTCCTCCCTATAATCTCCCGGTGGGCTAGCCTGATCCTGCAAGTTTAAAGTCACATTCCTAACTTTTGGTTTGGCCCCTAGTGCCTTTGTTTTTAAATGGCTCAATGGAAAGGGAATTAACTTAGCCTCAGGCAGATTTTCCATTTGAATAGACCTAATAGCTCTCTGCATGCCTTTTAATAGGTCTTCAGGGGGCCAGGAACTCTGGCCCATATATTCAAAAAGACAAACTTCCAGAGCTGTCCAAGTTTTCTGAATATTTTCTATGCCTCCAGGTAATTCATTAGAAAGACAAACCTTTGTAACTTTCTTCCTAATTTCTCCCAAGTAAATAAATTTGGAGACTCTTGTTCACAAAACCAAGGACAATATTCACCTACAATCTTTAAGAATTGTAATAACTGAGTTTTCTTTATCTGTCTTCCTTTCTGATTAATTATACTGTCTAAAATAGTTAGATACATTTCCTTATCTGTAGAAGTTGAATTTCCCATTTTAATTAATTTAATATCTCTTTCCTTCAATATCTCCAGGTACTTTTGTGACCCAAATCGTCACCACTTCCTTTATCTTTATCTTTATCTTTATAGCTCACTCCCACTCAATCTAGCTAATCTAGAATGTCCCCCTCGTGGGCTCCATTTCCACCATGTGGCCAGCGCACTGGTTTCATTAATGAGGTCCTTGGCATAAAAGTTAACTAGTGAGATCGAAATAAAACACACAGACTCAGTTACCTTTTTCTATGACCAGGTCCGAGATGGCTCCCCTCTCTGGCACCAACCTCGAACCACCTGTAGGGCAGCAAGGATTACTCAGGGCTAGCAGGAGAGAGAGAGAGCGAGCACGCCAGGGAGTAGCCTTTTATTGGGGAACAAGAAATTCAGGGGAGAATTCCATCCAATGAAGGTTGAGGGGGGCCGCACTCCAAGCTCAGGGTCAGGGATTGGCCCCCTGGGTCAGTGGTCAGTCCCCCACACAGACGGGTTCTCTCATCAGGAGAGGGCCGGGAAAGCTCCGACATAGCCAGAGCGCCTCAGACCCAAACCGGGAGTCGCCAAGTCACGTGTGAGAATGGCTCCCCACAGAAGGTCATTTAAAGCTGGAATAATTATGAGGGAGCAGGGGACCCGCAGCACCTGGCCCATCTGTGCATATGGTCATGGGGAGATCGTGAGGGGAGGCTGTTGGCAGTTGGGTGCTGTGTACCCCTTTGCACCAACTGGGAGCACCACGTGAGGAGCCTGTCTGTGGTCACGGGGTGAGAGCTGGTGTCACCGCAGAAGAAGCACCAGTCTGGAGGGCAGCCCAGTGGCTGGTAGTGCTCTCCACCAGGGCGAGGAGCAGAGACATCTCATTGGGCATAATCTCAGGGTGAGCAGGCACTGGGCCAGCAGGGCATCGGAGGACTGGGTGGAGGGGCTGAGGTTCCGTGTTGTGGGCTCCCTGCTGCTCCAGGAGCTCTGGGGGCTGCAGAGCTTGGGTGAGCTTGGGCCCTTGCCGCAAAAAACCACCTAAAAGAAGAGGAAAACAGACCAGAGAACTGCAAGCAGGGGGATCCTGCATGTTGGACAAATGCATCACAAGTGTAGGGAATGTGGGAAAGCCTTTAGTCCTAAAGCTACACTGTCCAGCTCCGGAGGATTCAAGCTGGAGAAAGGACTTAGTAGTGCAATGAAGGTGGAAAAGCTTTCAGTCGAAAAAGCAACCTTATTCAGCCCAGGAGAATCCACACAGGACAATTGCCTTATACGTGTGGTGAAATTGGAAAAGAATTTAGCCTTCATTCTAACCTAATTGTACACCAGAGAGTGCACAGGAGAGCAAGGCCTCACAAGTGCAATGATTGTGGGAAAGTCTTCATATTCAAATCCACATTTGTTCATCATAAAAGTATCTATAGTGGAGAAGATCTTTATGATTGCAGTGAGTGTGGGAGATCCTTTGGCCACAAACACACTCTTAGTAAACAACAGAGAATTCATACTGAGACAAAGCCTTTTGAGTGTGTTCCTGACTAGGCCTAGGAAATGCTGCTTGGTGGGCTGGCCAAAAGGTGGAAAACAGGTGGGCTGAAGGGGGGCAGGATGGAGCAGGCCAGGACACACTAATTAACAACCTTTTGACTCCCTGTAGGAAGGGGCGGGCAATTCCTGGGACAGTTAACCCTGGCAACAGACTGGAGCAGGGGCAGGTTCTTGATAAGAGTGGAGGAAGGTTTCTGATAAATTAACATTTCAATCCCCTAGGAGACATCTCCAACTTCCTGCACTCACCCAAAATTGGCCTCCTTGATCTGACCTGAGAATTTGCCTGTCTATACAGACTGCCTGACTAATTCTGGCTTCAGAACCTCAGATGTCATCAAAGATGGCTTATCCTGCTGCTGCTGCTCCTGTTGCTGTGAGTATACTTCCAGAAACCTCTGGAACATGCTTTCTGCTGGCTTACCAC